>NC_051122.1:12292392-12928870 GCF_014839805.1 Manduca sexta
AATTGTTAGATTTAGAGTTAGATTATATTGTTAGATGTAAGTGTTTTGGCTAAGTGCTGTAAACTTTCATTGAATTATAATAAATAAATAAATAAATACCATAATACAACTACATCACCGAAACGATGCAGTGTTTTGTAATAATTCTAAGTTCCGGTACCGTTTTGGTTTCCATTAGATGATAATGATTTATAATAATTCTATAGGTACTATTTTGATTTCCATCGGGTGAGTGCTTAGCGTCACGACCTTCAATTGTATAAAAATAGCAAATCAGTGACGTCATTAAGAAATTAAAACATAATCCTTGCTATTGTTTAAACCTTTTCATTGATCCAGTACCCAACTCACTCATTGAGTCTCTGACAACAGTTTACCCATTTTAGTCATTGATGATTAAACTATATTATTCAGTTAACTTTAAATTAGTTCAAGAGATTAAACAGGCATCCGGCCTACTGTCAGAGCTTAAGAACAAACTTTTAGATTGTTGTAATTGCGGATTTAAGTCAAGTCGGTTTCATCTTAAATTGAATATTGCCGGCATCGATTTATGATTCAAGAAGTTAAATAACTTTTTGAAACCCTAGCAACTAAATTGTTTGAGAGTAATTCAAACGTATGTGTTTTTATTTGCACAACAGAAGGTAGGCGTATAAAACCCATGGGGAGATAGTAACCGCTTTGTCGATGCCGCACGGCATACACCTGGCCTTTTACTATTACTAGCTTTTAAGTTTAGCATATCATATATTAATGCTCCGCTCCTATTTGGCCTTCTTCAATAAATGGGCTACTTAACACTAAAATATTTTTCAATTCGAACCAGTAGTTCCACAGATTAGGGCGTTCAAAAAAACAAACTCTTCAGCTTTATATAATAGTAAGTATAGATTATAAGATAATATTATTATGTAATAAATTATTGATTAAATACCAGACACATGGATGACTATAAACACAATTTTCGCTTAGACGGGCTTAATAAATCTCTACTTCATAAAATTTATAACGTGAAATTCTTATTAAGACGAAAAAGACTTCCATATACAATCCTTTTTGAATAAACCAATTTCCTTTGTCGTTTGGATACTCCGAAAATTTCAATAGCAGGGGCGGTTAATTTCAACATCAATTCATTTCACAATTTAACCCGTGACTGGCTTTTTATTTGTTCGTGGCCCGGCGAAAGGGAGAGGTCCCTAATTCGATTTCCTTGTCAGGAACAAAAATTACGCCCTAGATAAATAAGCTACGCCTTTGCTGCCGAAGTGGTAGGTAAGAATGAAATTAGTCGGCTCCCCGTAGGTCAATTAAGGAACTATTAGTTATAAAATTCTATCACTTAGGTACACTTTCAATTTTCGAATCAAAAACTTACTATTTTGAGTACGGAGAGAAGCCCCTTTTCCCACATATTGTCAGCTTTTTGCAACTCTGACGATGAACTCATGATTCTTTTATTGTGTGAAGAGATGATGGAAGTCTATGATAATTAAGAAATTACTAAGCATTAAATGAGTCAGTTGCAATTTGGATAACTTGGTTCCGCGCCATTTCTCTATTCGTTACCACTAAAGCTGTTTATGCAATTATAATTCAGAATGGATTGGGAGTATTAAAATGAAAAACAGTTTTTTTTACTATGGATGATGGAAATAACTTAGTTCATCAAGTCATTCAACTGCAACAGAGACTTTGATCAAACTTCAAATCAAATAACACAACATTGTGGGAATCAAACACGTGGCTTTTTCATATCCGGCTCCCAGTCCACTGTGTTACGTAAAGGATGTTCTAAAGTAATATTTTTCCAATAAATCAATCCCAGGTGCTTCGATTTAATTCACTATTACTGACCCGGTGTTTGAATTGGATTAATTCCAATTCCCTCATCACCCTTTTTAAGATAAATTGAAATTAATTTTCAATCGATTCAGTTTAAATTGGGCTCTTGGATTGGATATAATATATTTAGAGATATATATTTGTGGAGGTTTTATATTTATGAAATAATTGTTTCTGTTAACGAACTCGGTAACAAAATTTGCCAAACTTTACAAAGTTTGGTTCGTGGCTTCACCCACGTATATTCCTGACCGTTATAAAAACATGATTATCAACTTTTTCGGTATGAAATTACCTAAATATTTTTCCATAATTTACTCTCTTTCATTACCTAATATATTGAGCATGTATTCCATACATTCAAACGACTAAACGAACAAACATCATAAAGATTCTATGTAGACAACGCCTATGAATCGAATGTTAATATTATGTGTCTCAATGGGAAGCCATTTAATTAACATAATTTATTTAAGAAAAGGTTTATTTTTATATAAATGAAAAGTCGAGCGTTGGCTTATATAAAGTTATATTCCAGGGCCGAGAGATTAAAAAACGATTTCATCATTTTTAGATTTATAATTTAACGTTATATAATAATTATATACGATAACATCCTGAGGGAAACACCGCACAAACCTTGGTTGAGTACGGGTGATATCTGACATTAACATGTCAACTGAAACTATTCTAAACAAATTGTGTTACAAAAACTAAGAATGCAAGCTTTTCCGATTTCAAATATTTCTTTTCAAACTGCTAAGACACGTGCACTAGAATGGCGAAGGGTCCATATAACTGGCTTCCTATCGACTTCCCTTCACGCAGCATTAATGTAGAATCTAAATATCATTAGAACGATATGCAAACCGCATATATGCATATTAGTATCTATTTAACCTTTCGCCACTGATAGACTAATCTATTATACTCTACTCGTTTGCTTAATAATTAACAATAACATCCAATTCCCAATACTGCACGGGTCGGCGCGCCATCGCAAAATTTGCTGCGTAAGCCGGCGGAAAATCGAAAACTCCAGCGTATTTCGCTATTTGCGGTTTATTATTCCAGGGATTCGGATCGGAATGGATTCCTGGATTTTAATGAAACAAATACTTTGTCTTGCAGAAATCAAGACTAGTTTATACAAGCTTCCACTGAAAGCAACTTTCAAAGTTTCAAGCGCATTTCAAAAGAGATTATTTTAGTGCGCGGTTTGTATCAGATTGCATAGATTTTTATGGGATAAAATGATTTAAGCATTTATTTTAAATACAAAAAATCCTTAGCTTTCACGTAATCTATGTATATGGAAGAATGTAGTCGATTTTTAGTTAAAAAATATGTAACACGAATTATTGTTTTATGAATAGGGATCAGTTTAAGAAAATAATTATTGGTTTAAGCAGATTGTTACTGGTGGTAGGTCTGTCATATGTGAGAGTCCGCTTGGGTAAGAACCACCGCAATGTCTATTTATGCCGCCAGGCAACAGTGTGTAGTCACTGTTGTGTTCCAGTTTAAACGATATTGTAGCCAATGTAACTACTGGACATAATAAGACTTAACACCTCATGTCTCAGGATGGCGAGCGCAGTGGAATACCAAACAATACTTTGTAATTCTAGGTTTTTCTACTGTTTATAGGCGGTTGTATCGTTTACCATCAGGCGAAGAGCAAGCTCGTCTCGTCATTCAAAGCAATAAAAAACGCAAAGAATAAAAAATATATATTTTACTTCAAATGTATATTCGTAAAAATATGTTCAATTTCATATTTCTTGTTATATAAACGTGCGTTTAAAATTCCATTTCATCCAGAATTTCAAACTAAAACCTAAAAAACGTTTGCCTAAAACCGCATTCAAATTCCATATCGACGTATCTGTTTTCATAGTACAAAGAGATCAGGTCAACAAACAAACAAAGCTTCAAAGTGCATCCGGATTACGTACTATATCAGTGCTGCGTGCTTATATAGAAACATTTGTGCCTCTCCGTTAATTTGTAACCTAAATACGGTTAAATAAATGTCGATGTAGGTTCAATTATTATAGCGCAACTCCCGTAAGTAAATGAGATAATATTATAAATGGCAAAGATTAAGCGACGATAGCCTAGTTGGGTGTGGAACTGTCTGCCGAGATGAATGTCCGCAAGTTCAAATCCCAAGGGCACACACATCTGACTTTTTAAAAAATCATGTGTGTATTCTTTGTGAATTTATCGTTCGCTTTAATGGTGAAGGAAAACATCGTGAGGAAACCTGCACATCTGAGAAGTTCCTCTGTAGGAATTTCGAAGGTGTGTGAAGTCTACCAATCCGCACTAGGCCAGCGTGGTGGACTAAGGCCTAATCCCTCTCAGTAGTAGAGGAGGCCCGTGCTCAGCAGTGGGCAAGTATATAATACAGGGCTGATATTATTATTTATTAAGATGTAATAAGCAATGGCGGCCCTAAACAACGCGAGACCCCAGACGAAAGCAAAAGAAACAGACGCGAGGCCCCGGGCACAGTAAAAAAACGTTCTCTTGTTTTAACAGTTTCGTCGGTAAGAACGTAAAAATACGTCCTGCGAGGTACCGCGCGAGGCCTCTGTAAGCGCTAGGCCCCGGGTGGTTGCCCAGTTCGCCACTTCCAAAGGCCGCTTCTGGTAATAAGTTTGTGTGATTGTCAGAAGTAAACTCATAGTCATATTACGCAAGTAAATATTGTAGCCAGTGTAACTACTGGAAATAATAAGACTTAACATCTCATGTCTCAGAATGGCGAGCACAGTGGAATACCAAACAATACTCTGTAATTCAAGGTGTTGAATGGTATTTCTTTTGCTTATAGGCGGTCGTATTGATTACAATAAGGCGAACGGCAAGCTCGATTCGTCATTTAAAGCAATAACAAAAAATTACTGAACTATTTTGGATTATATTTTGCACACAAATACACCAAGTCCAGGATTTAAGTCCAAGCTATATTAATTTCATTAGACTGTACAGTGGGACTAATATCCCAGTAAAGGTTTTAACTAAACTCAAGAATACTCAAATACAAAAAGTCAACGTACCTTGACGGAGACTGGAGAGCTGTGACTAAATAAAATAAATTGTACACAGACATCGCTTTGCTCGTAGGAAGAAATGTTAACGTTTACGCAAATGAACATACATTTTAACTACACAGAAACCGACATTACTACAAAAATGGCCGCCACTTTAAAATTCTGTCAGTGACACGTATAAAAATGGTTGGATAAGGAAAACTGGTAAAAAACAAACATGAAATACGGCTAAAGCGGGGTTTCTAAATTAAAAAAGAAACGATTCGTTATAAAAAGGTTCTCTTCACATGGCACAGAGACGGAGAAACGGGACATATATTTATTCCATAAAACATCTCTGGGTGCTAGATTTCATGCTAATCTATTGGACGGATTTTGTGATACATTCTAACAAATACGTTATCTTTCAGAATATAATTCCATATATTATCGCCTTCATAATATTATGTTTAGACGCGTCTTGTGACGCCCGAATGAAGTCCTTCAGTCGCTAGGTCGTCTGTTTTTTGCTTTTCGTAAAAGTAAAGTCCTTTCTACACCACCCCAAGGTTGACTGGGAGAGAATGCCCATGGCATTAAGTCCTCCTGTATCCCATGTGTACAAAGTGTTAATAAATAAATAAATGAAATATAACTTACGGATTTTATCGCGGTTATACATAATATTATTTTTTCCTTCCGACGTTTCGAAGACTGCAGACTTTATGGTCACGGGGCGGACTGATGTTTTGTCCGCAAGTGAAAGTTACAATATCTACCTACATTAAAATTTTTTTTTGTAGCTATTGATGGTCCGATCTACGCAGAATGAGCTCACAGTGTGTTAAACTCTGGCAGCCGGTCTTTTGGATTTTATAAAATACGTTACCTTATTCAATAAATATACTTACCATTCATTAAGTTACAAAATGTTATGTCGCGGGTCGACTTTTCTGCAATGTGAATTGAACCTTTCCTTAATGTACGAGAAAATTAATGAAAGGGCTTGAGTGAAAGTAAGGGAATATTATTAACGTAAAAATTATGTTGTGCGCAAATTATTTATTACCTTACTTTATTAATATAATAGACACGAAAAGTTGATGTTTCTATTTTTGCTAGTAGACATAGAAACCACTAAACTGATTTGGACGAAACTTGGTACAGAAATAGATGTTGTCTAAGTTTACGTTTTATGCTGAAAAATATCACATTGGAAATTCTATCCCGAGAAAGATTTACACGCATGCTGTGAGAAACATCTATAGGGTGCGTAGTCAAAATGCCTTTCTACTTACTTTCACTCAAGCCTTTTCACGCTCATTTTCTCGTACATTAAGATAAGGCTCAATTCACATTGAAGAAACGTCGTCTTGCGCCGTAATACTTCGTAATTTAATGAATGTTAAGTATCGTCATAAAACATGGAAACATACTTTATGGAACTCAAAAGATCGGCAACCAGAGTTAAATACATTATGAGCTCATTCTGCGCAGATTGAACTCTCAACAGCTAAAAAAAATAATTAAAAGCGGTATAATTGTAAAATGGTTGACGTTAATAAAAACAATAAAAGTTTGGCAACATAGGCTAAGGGTAAAATGAAATACAAGGTAATTTTGACACTGCGTTACTTAATGACACTACATACTTATCTCCTTTAAAATAACACTACAATCAAATATTCGAACCATATATGTAAAGTAAAAAAAGTGAAAGTCTCGATTAAAGTAAATATTAATCAAAATTAATTTTATCTTTATACACCCCAATATCAATACTACTATGTGGATATATCGCTGACTATAAGTGAATTCGTTTTAGCGGCAGCATCACATTTTCAGTCAGAATACATTGACGCATACGCCATATGCGGAGTAAACTACAAAATTATGAAATAATCAGAAAGTACAACCGCGATTTTTTAAAGTATTCCTTATTTATAGATGATTTTTCGCACAATGTTAGCAGACGTAAAGACGACTATGTAGTTTTATTTATTAATGCAATGTTAAAATGACCCTATATATTTTTAGGCATAAAAAGAAAAAAATATTAAGTAATATAAAAAAAAAAATTGTCCATAATTCTTTCGCTATAGAAGTTGTTATTCGTAAAGAATTCTCATTTCCGACCTTGGTGTGAATTTTGTAACCCGAAGGTCCGGGTATTTCCGGGGTCGGTTTTCTAAATATTTGACTTAAGGGAAAGGACCCAAATGTTGGCAGTCTCATTTGTATATTAGCTCCTTTTTTACTATACTGTTAGGAATAAGGTAAACATAAATACACCAGCCGTGTATGCTACAAGCTTTTGCTTTTCGGCTGTAAGAAATTCGATTGTGACAAATGTTAAAAAAGGTAGCTCTATGTCCTTACTTCTCGTCGAAGCTTGTTCCGTACCAAATTTGATAAAAACAGTTTTAGTGTTAGTTTAGCCGGGGGGCGGAACGAAAAGACAGACTGAGTTACTTCCGTATTTATATAATTAGTATGGAAATGAAATGATTTATTTGAATCTGTAAAATGTTGTACATTATTTAGATTCCGTCAGTATTAACTCTACCACCAGTTCGGAAAACAGTTCTCACCAGAGAAGGAGAGGCAAGAAACTCTGGTGTTGCTCTTTTCAATCAGTGGATATTCGATGGTCGTGCTGGGATCACTTCACTCCCAAATAGGTCATGGTTGCTTTATATTTTTTAAATTTAATACTTCTTCTATATGTATTGAATATTGACAATTGTATTATTGTTAAAATGTCTTAATATATTGACGAAGACCGAAAAATGGGTATGTTTACCTTACTAAATTAAAAGCCTGCTTCGTTCACGTGTGGAAATTTCGCCTCATTAATTTTGTAACGTTTTATAAAAGTATTTTTATGTTCCTTCGGGAATTAAGATTTGCTTACATAAAACATTAAAAGTTGTTTTAATGTATAAAATCTCAAATTTGGGGTGTCTTGGAGACATAGCGAAATCATCTTGGCCCCACCTGCTAAATCCCTTGCATTTAAACATTCTCTGAGAGTGGAAATACTTCGGTTGAGCTAATCAATTTCAGCTGCAGGGAAACCTAGCTATAACGTAGTTTTACTGCTTCTACAATATAATCCCAATTTTAGTTCTGGTGGTAGGATATAGAACTGGATAACGACCACCGTGCACTAGGTGTTGAAACCCGCTATAGCAGCCTACGTGTGTCGCGTTCCGGTTTCAGACTGTGTATATCCGGTTCCAACAGGCCGGCATAATTGTGTCGGCTGTCGAGGAGCAATCATCACTCGTCAGTCGACACTCTATTAGACCCCACTCCATTTACCACCACTAACCTTAAAAACATTAACCGAACTCAGCAGCGGTAACGAGTTTTAAAATTTTTATTTTTTTTTGTACGGGAAGTCCTTCTATACAAACATTGTTTTGTTTTAAAAGTTATAAAATTTAAAAATATATATACAATAAATTATATCTATACTATTATATAAAGCTGAAGAGTATGTTTGAACGTGCTAATCTCAGGAATTAGTAGGTTCGCATTGAAAAAATATTTACTGTTGGATAGCCCATTTATCGAGGAGCAAAATGTTGCAAAAACGGGAAAATGTATTCCTTTTGAGAGCTGCCGTTGCGTGCGCTGTGTAAACGGTAAAAGTTACGCCACAAATATGTATGATAGAATTGTTCCTCTTAAAAAGTTCTAAAAATATTATAAAACAAATTCTCTCGCCACATATCTGCCTGTCTGATCGCAATAAACTCAAAAATTACCCGAGGGATATCTATGAAATATGCTATGGACAGAGTTTAGGGCCCTGGGAAGGACATAGGCTACGTTCTATTCCAGGAAAATCTATAACGGGACCAGTACATTTTCGCGAGTGAAGCCGCGAGCAAAATGCAGTATTTTATATAGTCTTACTTTAAATTACACGAACAGACTCACTCTTGCTCTGAATAATTTACATAATACGACTACCGAGTTGTTATTATTTTGTTATATTTAGGCCGTAAAGTGACATGATAAAGGAGGGTTGTCAGCGCAAAATGGCACAAAAATGGAGATTCACTTACGAATGTAATAGGATGAAAGCTTTAAGTCATTTAGAAATGTCGAAAGCAATACGGGGAAACGGAAAGTAATATCAGGTTTTTCCACTGTCTGAGGAGAATCTTCCCGACTTTAATAAAAACAGAAGCAACACTGCTGACAACTTTTAATTACAAAACGCTGCGTCGCAATTGGCTTATCGCGGTTGGGAGAATATGTCACAAGTACTTTGTGTTTTTTTATATATCACGTGTACTGCGACAATAAATTATTCTTTCTTTCTTTCTTTAAACCAGAACACTACAGCACTTATTACTAGTTGTACCTGTCTATTCATCAGCTATTATAGCACTAGAAGTTATCAATTGTAATGAAATAATCGGGATATGCCTTTGTTAAACCAGCTCTCGGAGGCAGGTATTTTTTTATCTCTTTTTCTGGCGACCTTTTTGCTCCTGACCTTTTTTTCGCATCTCTTTTTCTGAAGACCTTTTCGCTTCTGAGTGTATATGCCTGTATGCTTATGGCGCCTCTTTGTAGCCTTTGAATTGTTTTTAGACCCTTTTTTTCTGATGACGTGTTTAGGCCCTAAATGTATGCCCGTGGTGCCCCCGCAGTTTTTGGCGCCTTCCCTAGGACCTGGCGTTCTGGGTAACAAACCTGCTAGCTCTACCCTAAAGACGTAAGAGCGTTGCTGGCACCTAGAAGTCTTCGTCACCTAGGGTCAGAGGACACCCCTGGAAATAATTCTTGTATTTTCACCTTATTGTGCCTGTAGAGATAATGTAACTATGAATGCTGTGTCAGGGGATTGTGGTGGAAGTAAATACAGCAAACGACTCTAGTCGCTGTGCGCTGCCTGCTATATCGAATGTTATTTTTTTAATCCGGGCACGGCAAAGTGACCTCTACGTACCTGATGGTAAGTAGAGTGGGATTCCATAGAGTGTCGACTGACGAGAGATGATTACCCTCGTCAGTCGACACAATTATGCCGGCCTGTTGGAACCGGATATTCACAGGCTGATCCCGAAACGCCACACACTTACATGGGTCACTATGGGGCGGGTTTTAACACCTTGTGTACAGTGGTCCCTATCCGGGCGATATAAAAGATATCCTACCACCAGCAATGTGCATGTGTCAATAGCTTTAGGGGTACCCCGAGCAACAATCAATAAATCATCTTCTGGTTCAATCTGCGCTGTTTAATTGAAGAGTGTCGTAGTAGTTCTGAAGGCAGACCTACTCCTACATGTCCAATTTATGGGACGAATTTCTATTCAGTGAAGTATTTATCGGATAGACCTCTGCACTTTAAAATAAAGTATATTTTGGTTGAATATTATAATTTTTACTCCATACACTAATAAAACAAAACCTTTAAAAGATAATTTAATAAAAATAATTTTAACAAAAAATTAAATCGCCTTAAAAAAAAACTCGAAACCAAAAAAATAATTTCACATAACAGGTATATATTGGATACCAATTTTGCAGTCGGTGCCTAATTAAAATTGCTAGATTTTTGAAATCGGTTCATAAATGAGCGAGTTCTGAGGCAACAAACAAAAAAAAAATTCACGTCGAATTGATAACCTCCTCCTTTTTTGAAGTCGGTTAAAAATTAACTTTATAAACATTATGATCTTGGTAGTTGGCAGACGTTCTTAGAAATGCCTTCTTTCATATTCACTTTATGTATGATGTAAAGATAAGATTGATGTGGCGGCGTATTCGTTAGACGGTGCTTTGTTTTAGACTCTATAATACTGACCTGTTCCATGCTGGTTACAACTACTTAGGTATATACAAAATACATATATTATACACTTCACATTATTAAAATATTTTCTGAAAAAAAATTTCATCACGAACTTTGCATTATGAGATGTTTTTGCACGTGGGCGGATTCAGGAGTGTGTAATGTGGACCAGTACCATGAACTTAAGTTGCTACGCCCACACCAAAACCTAAAGCGAAATACTTATGAGAATTATTCAGTGTGGGTGAGTCAGGGCAAGACCCGATGGTGGATTTCCGTAGACCCAAGACTATGGCTGCATCTTTAAAAAAATTATCGAAAATTCTTAGGTATGTAGGTTTCCTCAAAAAATTTTTTTTTACTGTTAAAGCGAATGGTAATTGATAAATAATTATCCCACACGGAATTGTTGAAAAGTTAGGGCCTTGGGTCTTATACCCGTGGATCTCCGTCTCGGCAGTCCGTTCCATTTCTAACTAGGTTCTTGTGAGATCTCTCTTATTGTATTCCAGCGATTTTGACGCGTATCGTAAATCAAAAAGTTTTTATTTTACAGGATACTCACTTAACTCAATAATATTCTTTTGGGACATTTTCAAAACATTTTTAAATACTTATGTTATAAAAAAAAGATGAAAAATTGAAAAACATAGTTAAAAATGTTTTAAATATTTACCAAAACAATTTTTGCCAAACTCAAACAAATTTAAATAAATTTATGACCTTTTTGCATGGGAGCTATCGATTTATGTAAACTGAATAAAAAAATGTACATATTAAAACTGTAATTATTTGGGTTTTTTCTGCTCAGTACCAGCCCGGAGTCTGGAATTTGTGCTCGATATGGCGATAGGCTCGCCCCCTATCACATCATGGGACGGAACATACTTGGCGAAAAGTGGGTGCCCTAGTTGCGCCTCTGCATACCCCTTCGGGGATAAATGCGTGATGTTATGTATGTATGTATTTAGAACTGTAATTCATTTAAAGCGTAAATCATACTTTTTGAACCTCTCGCTTTAGTAACCACTACTTTTTATTTTGCTGAGAGAACAAGTCGGTTCTTTGTTCGATAATTAACTTTACAAGTTGTAAATTTCTTAGTTTTGCCCACTACAGAAGTCCCAAGTCCGGCCCGCGTCAGCCACAATAATATGACGATTGTTATCATTTCCTGCTAACTCCGGACAAAGCTCGGTTTTGGTAAGAATTCCTATTGTTTGTGCGTTTTGTTTTACAAAGCAACCGCGCCTTTATTCAAGTGCTGCTATATTAAAGGTTTTTCAAAAGCATAAAATTAAAATAAAGAAAACCTTTGTAAGGTCTCGTTATTTTGGTGTTTCTCTTAGACTCGCTTTTTTGAGAATTGAATTAAACCCGGAGCTTCTCTTTCATATTCTAAAAGTG
The DNA here is from genome assembly GCF_014839805.1 of Manduca sexta. Classification (NCBI taxonomy): domain Eukaryota; kingdom Metazoa; phylum Arthropoda; class Insecta; order Lepidoptera; family Sphingidae; genus Manduca; species Manduca sexta. Next base: position 12,304,507 of record NC_051122.1, read on the forward strand.
ATTTTCTCTAATGAGACAAACAATGAGGAAATTATCCCCTTACAGTTTCACGAATTAAAGTATAAAAATACTTTTTTATAACCCAGATAATTTTACGAACGCGAATTTTATTCAATTAATTTATCGGGAAAGTAAATGGCGTCAACAATCAATTTAATTTAACAGTAGTGTATATTCATTTCCGGTTAATTTTGCCCGAAACTTCATTGAGGTGACGCATATTGAAGTCAACTGGTTATTGGATATTGTTTGGGTTCTCTAGACCAGGGATGGCGAACCTTTAATGGTTAACGTGTCATTATTTATAAAAAATCAAATATGGTCTGTTAAGTGCCTTCAAGGACAGGTTTTATTTATCCTAGTGTTCCTTTTTAGCGACTTTTTTATGACCTAACTATGTGTTTTTTTCTTTTTTATCGGGGGTTCGGTAAAGTATCTTCACTGCATCTGATAATAAACGAAGTGAAACCCAAAGAAAGATACATACACAATACTATATTACTCGCGTGCCCGAATTGTTTTGCACGTGCCAGTGGCACGCGTGCCATTAGTTCGCTATCCTTGCCCAGACTATGAACCTGAGCAGTTTCGTAACGGGCGGTGACAGCTGAGCTAAAGCATTAGGCTGAGAGTTGAGTCTATGGAGCGGCGCAGAAATTACCAAACCAACACCAAGGTTTGGATAATGCATGGGCATATAGTAGCTCGCATCGGCCCTATAAGAGGCTACGTATGTACCTACGACACTGTCTACGAAGTTTGATCTCGTTGTTTCTTTGGTCATAAAGTACAGATTTGAAATGACCACTGATACTGGAACAGTGTTTGTGTTAATCATTTCTATTATATTTGAGGTGTCTTTTAATGCCATCATTTTAAGGAAGTGTTTCAATATAACCATGTTATTGAAATTTATATGTTTAATTATGATGTTATACAACTCAGTTTTAATACATACATAACGTATGGGTCAGTGGCGAAAGTTGAAATTTTTTGGAAGGGAACCCAACTCAATATATAGGTACTAATATGCATAAATGTAGTTTGAAAATCGTTGTAACGATAGTTATATTCTAAATAAAGGGAAGCCGGCAGGAATCGGGTCATTTGTACCCATCGTCACTGGTATGGATCCTAACGGCGCCCCGTATTATCGACCTCCAAAAATAATGTGTGCATATACTATTGTATAGTAATAAAATCTGTAATATTTTAATCATGATTTTTTAAAAGCTTATGAGCTTTAGAGATCCTTTAAACAAGTATGATCTATTATACGTTTGCAGCCGTTTCAAAAGGAGTGGCTTTGCTAATGCAATGAAACGAAGTCCCAAAGGGAATGACTGATCAGTATCGGATTTAAGTGGCTGAGCAGTATATCGGATTATAAGTGTAGTGACAGGCACTTCCTAGCTTCGTTAACAAAGAGCGGATTTAAATCAACCACATCAGGTCAGGCAACAATGATAACAACAGATAAAAAAAAACCCACCCAAGTTGCTTGTATTGGAATTAGGGCACAAAAAGCATACAGAATACCATAGCCATCACCTATGGTATTCTGTATGCTTTGGCCGCAATATCTATTTCTGCCGCCAAGCAAGCAAAAGTGTGTAGTCACTGCTGTGTTCTAATTTGAAGAACATTGTAGCCAGTGCATAATGCACATAAAAAGATTTAACATCTGATGTCTCAGGATGGCGAGTGCAGTGGAATACCAAACAATATTTTGTAATTCAAGGTGTTGGATTTTGTTTCTACTGTTTATGGGCGGTGGTATCGCTTAGATTAAGACGAGCCGCAAGCTCGTCCTGTTATTTAAAGCAATAAAAAAATATATAGAGATATTACATTCAACATTAACTGTTATACGTTAACTAATGGACAACTTTTACTTGAACATTGTGAAACACACCGCACGCTTTGGGGACTGGTTTCGAATCTCTGCTAGCATTCGGGTCCACTCTTAACTGGACTATCGCCTGCTATACGCATTTACGAGGTTATTGTCTTACCTGCGGTAGACTGCACGCTAAAGCCACGAACCATGCTCCATACAGCATTTGCTTGCTTCTCTTGCGCGCTTCCGACAGCCTCAGCGGGTATATGACAGCAAAAAACCTGAAAATAATATAATTTGTTATTGTTGTTCGGGTTTACGTGAGTCCCTCAAAGTTTCGTAGATATTTTGGGTCTAAGTGAATTATGTGTGTTACCATTACTGCAGTTAAGAAGCGATTGAGCGGTTATATTGAGTATCGGGCTACTAGGACAAAAGATTCTAGTTCTTTCTTTCTGCTTCTTGCTGCGCAACGCTCTAGGCTGTTCGCCCTTTCGATATTATCTGTAGAGGCCAAGAATATGTAGTCCTAATATAATGTTGATTGAGATACTGCTGGTGGTATAATATATATTATTATATGTATATAATATATCCTATATTTATATCCGCCCGGATGGCGATTACTGTGCACAAGTTATTAAAACCCGCCATAGTGGCCCACGTAAGTGTGTCGTGTTCCAGGATCAGCTTATGTATAACCGGTTCCAACAGGCCGGCATAATTGTGTCGACTGCCGAGGGGTAATCATCTCTCGTCAATCTATTGGAACCCACTCCACTTACCACTCAGTGCAGTGAGAACATTTTCGCGGGCACAAATACAAAAAAACATATTGATCGGTAGAATAATTTCTCTCTACCTTACTAACTAGCATTCTTCATATATCGGGAAGTTATTTAAGGCTATATTTGATGTCGGAATAGGTTTACAGACTGAGGCTCGAGAAAAAACCTGTCTACAAAACTTTGCAGACTTTGGAAAAGCAGCCTTATATTTTGTTTGTAGATAACAATTATTTCATGAAACTGGTAGAATGTAATTTTAAATACTCTATGATAAAACTGCAAAGTTAATTTATTGAAATTCATTCTCAGAGGCTTCAAGAAAATCTAACATCATATTCTAATGAATTTAATAACTTAGTAATAACATATTTAAATACCTATTTCAGTGAAGAATACTTTATTTATACTTAAATTTATCAAAGAATATTATTTTTCATATGCGAGAGAACGCCTTGTTTTGTATACTTAATAAGTTTGTGTATTTAGCCCCCGACGCGCACCAGTGAGCATGCATTTTTTGTTTCTATTTATTTAGACGCTTATTACAATATAATATAGGTTACAACGAATCAGGATACTCACTACTTACCGCAGATGTATATTTTTTATGATTTAATATTGCATGCCTGTTGTTGAAATATTGCTAAATAATGTAACAATATTCGCAAACAATAAATGATTTGTTTTATGTTTCAAACTTGTATCGCACATGCTAACAAAGCAAATTGCAAACATTTAACAGAGTCAGTTTCGAAGTGTACTTAAAGTAACTTAATTATTCACTACAACTCTTTACAAGAAAAAAACTAACGCCTAGAAAATTGCCTACTAAATACATTGAGAAGATAAAGCCGTCGAAACTACAACATAGAATGTGAATAACATAGTTCAGTGGTAATTTAATTGCAGTTTCTTTAATAATATTTTTTTATGTTTACGCGAATGTTAGACATTTAAATGAAACTATTTTTTGCATTTTATTGCGGTTTTTATATAATGTTCTCCTAATGTTTCTAAGACTTCGAAGCCATCGTAGTCACGGGGCGGACTAAGGTGTTGGTCAACCGAAAAGTCAAAGTTACAATATCTCTTTTACAATTATACATTTTATTAATTTAGCAAATCGACTATACACACAAAAGTGTAATACTGCATTAGTCCGTAAAAGTATTTTCTATATGGCACCAGTGTTGTACGACAAGTAACCTAAATCATTGAAAGTAGTCAATGTAAATAAATTCAAAAAAGAATTGAGGAAACTTTTGTACAACAAGTGTTACTATGATGTGTGCGACTTTGTAAATGATACTTTCATTTAATTTTATACTAGCTGATATTGTGATTTCTACATGGGCATTACACAGTTCCTTTGAATATAATCTATTGTAAATTGTATGAATGTGGAATTATTCTTTTTCCATATTATGTAAGACATTTATCTAATATGAGACTTTAATTGTAAAATGTAATTTTGATATTAATTTATTTTGTATTAATGTTGAACTTATATTTTCTATTATTATTATTATTTATTTTAATTAATTTAGCTTAATGAAGAATTTCAGACTATACTGTTTATTATCTTATATATATTAATTACACTTGTATGCCAATATTAGGCGGATCATAGAGCACAAAGCATAATGTTATTATTTCAACAACGTAATTACCTATGTATCACAAGTAAATAAATGATTGACTGTTGACAATCCGATCTCGGATCTACGCAGAATTAGCTTTAGTCCATTGAAAAGTTACATTTGGGGTTGCGTTTTTTAGAGGACGCAATTTTATTTTTTTGAAGTGTAGGGGGGGTCAGTCTAAAGCTAAAACCAAGTTTGTGGGGTCGCCACCCTTGTCCCACGGCCGCCATCTTGAAAATAGGGGTTGAAATGGTTTTTACGATGTATCTCTTAAACTATTTATCTGACAAAAAAAAATGTATAAACATTTTTTGTTGCAAATTAAATTCTCTACAACTTTGGTCTAGTAACTTTTGTCGTAGAACTATAAATAAAAAAAGTTATAAGCGAAAATGTTAAGAAATTCAATGTTAAGCAATGTCCATTGCAACGTCATCAGAACGTGTGTTTATAAGGTTCATAATACTTTTTTGTACTCTCATTAATACCCAAATACCCAAGGGACCATTAGGGAACAAAAGAACATCTGCCTGCTATTATTATTATTATTTCTAACCTCTGTTATTGTAAGAATAGCTGATAATATTGTGTTGAAGTTGTCGTTCAACTTATATCTTTTAATTCAAATGATACTGCCCTTACACCCGCCACTGCAACTTATGCAAGCCGGGACCCGCAATGGCACGCATTTTATAACACCGAGCGGTGGAGCTCGACAAATATCTCTGAAGCTTAATAATATATTTTTATCCCGCAACAAAATTAATAGATTTAGATATTAAGAATATTGAATATCCACTTCCCTACATAATAAAGTGGGAGACAAAATACTAAGGAGGCATTTAACGTGAAGTGTATATATGGCATGTTAATATCTTGCTAAGTAGACATGTATAGTATTTGCATACCCATATGGTATACGATGTGAAATTAAATTGATGAATGTAACAGCCCTAGAATCTTGTTATATATCAATTACTAGACCACGCACGCTGCTTTGGTAACCAACGAAGCACCGACGCAATAGGGCTACTACACACAGTGACGTAAATTATTGTTAGGTCATATTTATAATGAAATGTCTTCTATATATTGAAATAAGCTGTGCCCCTGGCTTGTCCCGCGTGGAAATCAGCGTGTCACAAAGTTATTACCGCGTAAATCCCGACCCACGAGATTTTTTACAACCACGCAACTTCTTCAACAGTAATCGTTATATATCAGTCAGCTAACATAAAAATGTACTGGACTATTAACCCAAACCTTCTTCAAGAATTGTACAATCTTTTAGTAAAAACTGGATAAAATGAGATGGTTATCCCTCGCCAGTCGATATAATTATGTCGGCCTGTTTACAACCGGATATGCACAGGCTGATCCCCCAACGCGACACATGTGAGACACTATGGCGGGTTGTACACCTTGTGTACGGCAGTCGCTACCTGACGGATAGAAACATCCGACCACCACAAATATTCAGCGTTGTTTATGTCGTCGGTGTGGCCCCGTTCTTATTAATAAATGTCTTCACGGACCACGTGTTACTTGATATAATTAGATGTCACACACATTTCTCGGAGCCGCCCACCTGTCGCGTCATATCTGATTTGCTAACCACTAGACCATCTATAGTTCATGTTTAGTTAATAAAAATATTATATAAGTAATATAAGAGTAAAGGTTCAAGTAGAGGTGTAATTCTCGCACACATTGCCGATATTTAAAACTTGTATGCCATAGATACCACATATAAGAGGTCCATGCCAACAATGTCGTTTATGCCAATCGAAAAATTTATAAATTTTATTTAAATTGGGAATCGAAGTTTGATCTTACGCTTCACAAACATATCACGTTGAAAGAAAAAAAACTATGTATTACATTGTCCCTATATCTATCAGGCTATGTTAGTATGTAATATAATGTTATATTTCATTGTCTGACGAAACAATTACTTATTTCAATATAAACAAACATAAATCCTTTTTCCTTCAACACAAAGTGGTTTGCCAAGTGTAAATAAAACATTTTTATAGCTCAAGCGGTCTCGAAAAGTATGATGTATGAACACATTTCCATAATCCTGTATGTAATAAAGGTTTGTAGTTAGACTGGTTGGCAACGTACGCAAAATGGCGGCAATTTGCCAAACAATGTCAATCAACACGGACTTTGATCGATGCCCAGTGGATTATTGCCGTTGTAGGCACAAAGGAGCTACTTTGGTGTCTATCTATACTTATACTATTATATAAAGCTGAAGAGTTTGTTTGTTTGTTTGTTTGAACGCGCTAATCTCAGGAACTACTGGTCCAAACCGAAAAATTCTTTTTGCGTTGGATAGCCCTTTGATCGTGGAGTGCTATATGCTATAGACAATAAAGCCCGGAGTTTCTTTCTGCCTTTCTTCTTCGGGTAGTCATCGCTTAGGTAGTTAGTGAAAGGCTGGTAGGTTAGCTAGGTTAGGGCTTTTATTGTCCTCACCGGTGAGGATCGCGACGCGTTTCTCCCTTATTGCTTATTTAAAAATACATACATACATAATTTTATTTCTTCTTCCCTGCCAGCCCGAGCTGGCTTCTTTGTTTACTAAGTATATTTTTCATTTATTTTATTGTCTTTGTTTATATAAGCTAATCTAATTAAGTAATAATTGAATATTCTCATGTACCTTGACTTATCATAAGTGCAACTATGTTCGCCTACGTGATGAATAAAGCATTTTTATTTATTTATTTATTTTATTTTATTTATTTTTATATATCATCACGCTATACCCAATAGGAGCGGAGCAGTAATGGCTAATCTTAGGAAATACCGGTCCAAACTGAAAAATTCTTTTTGCGTTGGATAGCCCTTTGTTCGTGGAGTGCTATAGGCTATATATCATCACGCTATACCCAATAGGAGCGGAGCAGTAATGGCTAATCTCAGGAAATACCGGTCCAAACTGAAAAATTCTTTTTGCGTTGGATAGCCCTTTGTTCGTGGAGTTCTATAGGCTATATATCATCACGCTGTACCCAATAGGAGCGGAGTAGTAATGGCTAATCTCAGGAACTAACGGTCCAAACTGAAAAATTCTTTTTGCGTTGGATAGCCCTTTGTTCGTGGAGTGCTATAGGCTATATATCATCACGCTGTACCCAATAGGAGCGGAGTAGTAATGGCTAATCTCAGGAACTAACGGTCCAAACTGAAAAATTCTTTTTGCGTTGGATAGCCCTTTGATCGTGGAGTGCTATAGGCTATATATCATCACGCTATACCCAATAGGAGCGGAGCAGTAATGGCTAATCTCAGGAACTACCGGTCCAAACTGAAAAATTCTTTTTGTGTTGGATAGCCCTTTGTTCCTGGAGTGCTATAGGGTATAATATCATCACGCTATAACCAATAGGAGTGGAGCAGTAATGAAACATGTTGCAAAAACGGGGAAAAGTTATTAGTTTTGAGAGCTTCTGTTGCGTGCGCTGCGTAAACGGTTAAAGTTATGTAGCAATGATGTATGACGGGATTGTTCCTCTTAAAAATGTCTACAAAAATATATTATAAAATAAAGTCCCCCGCTGCATCTGTCTGTCTGAACGTGTTAAACTCAAAAACTACCCAACGTATTAAGATGAAATTTGGTATGGAGACAGTTTGAGACCCTGGGAAGAACATAGGCTCCCGGGAAACTACTACTTTTATAACGGAAAACTTTAGCCTGAAAAACTTTATAACGTGGGCGGAGCCGCGAGCAAAAGCTAGTTGTAAATAATCGTGTGCCTGTGTATTCTTTGTTTTAAATAAATAGGCAAAAGTATTTAAGTTCAAACAGCCTTTTATATAACGCAGGCTCTATTTTGAGATTGAAACGAACTATAAATTAATTTGATATTATAAACTACTTACTAAAATTACTTATTCGAAATCTTTTTTCATCTAAGTTGATCTTAATTGTTTAAATATACCTACAGCTCTTTAGTCTTTTATAAAACGAACAGTAAAAGAGCTCAAAACACAATCAAGTATTGCTCGCTACATTGGAATTCCCGCTCATACTTTAGCTCGCTTAGTTTTGTTTAAGTTAAACAAAATGGCAAAGATATCGGGCTATTCAGCCGATATTGCTCTTTGATTTAGTTTTTTTTTTATCAGATAATGGCTGGGTTAGATCTGTTATAATTATAGTTGTCTATTGGGAAAATGTTGACAGACGAGATGTGGCGACTTATTTGTAATGGATTATAATCGAAAATTGGTATATATTCTTAGATACCTATACCACCTGCGTGAAGTTAACTTCTTTTGTAGTACTACGTAAAAATTTTGAAATAGAAATATTTTTAACTTTCGCATGTAACTTTTGCATAAACTGAAGTAATCATTATGCATAAAAAATATTTTGAAATAGGTACAAGATGTTTGGTGCATTAAGAACATGTCACACAAACCTTCAACTTATATGTCTCATGATGCAAACAATTGGTTTTGCTAGATTTTAATTAATGAAAGTATGTGTTCTGAATTCCGAACTTTAGTATTTATTGTAGAAACTGACATCAAAGAGCTAGTAACTAGTTAGAAAGACGATTAAACAGTTTAGCGTTACACTCTCCGCTCTTTTACAAGTATGGAAGGTTGTATAATACATCTTAGTGGTTTTATTCATTAATTGTACTTATTACATTATGTACTTAAACAAGGAAAAAATACATATTTTATATTAGATATATGTTTTACACTTATTATAGTGCCTCAATTATTTTATCTTTTTATGCTTTTAAATACTTTACAATAGACTCTAGGGAGGTAAAGACAAGAGAACTGATACCTAATAGTATCTATGTTTAGTACGTATTCGCAATTCGCATTGGGATCCAATTGTAGACATGTATTGTGTAGCTGATTGCGATATTGAAGCCCAGATATGCGAGAGGCGTGAGGAGTGTGAGTGCCACAAGCGTGATAAGGGGCAGCACAGACGACCGAAGCGGATAACCAAGTGCCTCCAGATCTGAAATGGCTGGCTACCGAATTAAAAGAAAATTATTATGTGGGTAATCATCATGAACTCAGAGTATCATGCATTAGGCCTTCTTTATATTAATGTACATTACGTCCTCTATGTTAGGTCACATGTGGCAGCGATTTACTCTCCACGCTGAGATATTACGTGCTAAATCGTATAAATATTAAAATGGGCTGTAATATCCCAAATACAATGGCGCTTGAACAATGCTCCTTGTCGGTAGTAATAATTGTCATGGTACCGTCGCATGACGTTAATTTCTAGATATTGATTTCAATATTTGTAGTATGAACGGAATACTTGTCCTAGGTATTAGACACACATCACGCATCATTCCCCGAAGTGATATGCAGAGCCGCAACCAAGGCACCCACTTTTCGCCAAGTGTGTTCCGTCTCACAATGTGATAGGTGGCCAGCCTATCGCCATATCGGGCACATATTCGAGGCATTGGGCTGATCCTGAGCAGAAATACCCAAATATCACTTTGCCCGACGCGGGATTCAAACCCAGGACCTCAGAGCGCTGCCGCACCGTACTACGTCTTCGGTATTAGGTATATGCAAATGTTACTTATCAAATTACAGAGAAATCACGGCGCCCCTATGTTTACCTACGCACTGAGAAAGATACTTTCTATAACATTGCCCAGTACTAAGTTAAGTAACGTTTTTAAATATGCACGTAAGTCTGTGTCTAAGTGCTTACGGCGTGACTGCCTTCGTAGTGTGTAGGCGTGGGGACAATGTGATCGGGCTATTTTAAGATACGCCTTGACTTCAGTCGGTTGTTTGATAGGCAAAGCTGAACAAAGCCAAAGAAAACTATAAAATTGTCAACACTATGCCTTCTCATGTTTATGAATACGTGTGAAAGGCTGTGGTAAATAGTCCTAAAGATAAGTGGTAGTGGTTTTAGAGGATTACAGATGGGACAACTGCCCAGGGCCTGACGCTTGCAAGTACTATAATAATACATTACATTTCTTTAGCAATTGGTCAAAAAATGTGCTGCACAGATTTTCGTTTTTGGCCGCTATTGAACACAAGTATAGTACTTACCTATCTATGGATATGCACACGAGTATGTTAGAGGATAGGTAGAGTCCGAACGCGCGGAGCACCAGTAGAAGCTTGCACATTAGGTTACCAGCCAGCCACGCGTTGGTGTATTTCCAGCCGATCTGTGAACAAAATATATATCTAATGCTAATTAAAATTAAACTAATTTACGGATTAAAAAAAAATAAAGTTTTGTATAATTGTATAATGTAGGTAGATATTGTAAATTTACTTTTGGTCGACCGAAACCTCAACACCCTATAAGCATGAAGGCTGTAAAGTCTATGAAACATCAGAAGAATATTAAAATAATAAAAACCGCAATATGGGCCGAATTTTTTTTATTTTACTTTCGCTTAAACATAAGAAATCGTCATATAATGCAAAGTTTAGACTAGCAAGTTAGGGAATATATTACGCTAAACCTGACGTATAATACAATTATAGTAACGGCAATATTTGAAAACACATGAAACTTGCTGCAAAAAGTTACAATATTAGCAGAAGTCAGCATTCCGTTATTGCTTACACGGTAAAAATTGCTTGCGGATTGCGATATCTGCTAATCCTCTTGCTTGTCTTAACCTTGCTTTAGGGCTGAAGTAATCAATTGATTGTAATTGTCACTATTAATTCGTTCATGTATTTTATTTTGCGAATAAATTTTTAATGCCTGAAATCAGCCCAAGACATATAAAAATAGATATAATATTTCTTATTTTGTTTACACAAATAGTACAATTTGTTGAGAACAAATGTTATCTTAGTGGGTTTGTTTGCCTTATGATTGTAGGTAAAAAAATAAAGTATTTGCGCGCTATCAATAATGTTATTTACAAAAATAGAATTTACTGGTAACCTTAACTTTTCCAATACATTTAAGGAGAATAAAATCTATTTCTATAAGAAGTAACCTTCGCACTACGACTGCAATCAGTTTAATATAATACAATTCAACCGTAGCAGAAAATTTGTGTTGAAATAAGTTTACTTCGAGAAGAGCTCTAGAAAATTCTAAAGTATTTCGCATAAGAGGGCATACTGTCTAGTTTATTTTCGATACACAGAATATTATTGGGTTTGTTAAGTGCTGTTGAGAAAAATATGAAATTCTCAAGTCTTACTTCTCCCTAAAGTGTTCGGTATAGCTACAAATAATTGACTGGGTTCCTACAATGCTACTGTAGATTATAACAAAAAACATTACAATGACTCGTACTGGCGCTTGTTCCGATGTAAATCAACAAACAACAGGCCCGCATTATTCCGACGATCATGATCATAGGCTTTTAAGATGTGAGTAAAGTTGACCGACAATGTCACAAATAGGACATTATATTTGAAGACCAGTGTACTAGTCGCGAAGTGTGAAATTCTCTAAAAGGTAACCCGTGGCAAAAATAATGCTTTAGTTAACATATCGCGGCCAATTTCACAGAAAAGACAAACGTAAATAGACCTAAAAGGGAAGCCGGTAGGAATCGGGTTGCATGGACGCTTTGCCACTGCAGTGAACCGTCATAATGTCACTGCTTTGTGAGGAAAAAATGTTCGCCATAAATACTAACTTTAAAAATGTACGCCGATATTTATATAAATTCTAGTGATGTTTTTTTCGGTTTACAGTAAAATGATTTATGTTCAGTAAATCGTTTTAAACGTTTGACGATTTGTTTTAGAGATCGGATTATTTATTACAAAAATACATGCTACGATACGAGATCAAAATTTAAAAGTTAAATTTACTATCAAAATAGACAGATATTCAAAATACACTTTTGTTGCCAGGGGAAATAATTTTTTTTATAGATAAGCGATAAATTGAAGTAAATCTTAGTTAAAACCAATTCATAATAATCCGCATATATAAATGAATAAAAAATATTTTTTCAGAGGTGTCCGGGGAAAAACCCACATTTCGCCCAAATGTTCGGGATTTTGTGCCATGTTTATCCGGTGTCGGCAACCCTACGAAGGGTCCATGTAACTCGGCTTCCCACCGGCTTCCCTTTCGTAACTTATGTAAAAACTAATTGTCATTGGAACGATTTGAAGTTCGCATTTATGCTTATTAGTATATATATGTTGTGTTACCGTTCGCCACTGACGTAAGGAAACCATTACACGTTCAATCTGGCATCAGTACCATCCGTGGTATTGGACTGATGTCATTTAAGTATCGTTTGTTTATACACACGATACTTAAATTAATAAATAAGTTTAGAAATTATTTTGATATCTCTACCTAATATTCATTGAAATTTATTTATTTATTTAAGGACCTCCAACGAAGGATACACGATATATAATGAATACAATGTCGTAGTATTTGTACAATTAACAATGTGACGTGTCTCTCCTGATAGAATATGATATATTAAATGATACTAGAATTAATATAAAATGGCATAGCTGGTGATTGATTGATTGATTTCATGGAAATGGCGATATTTTTCTTCTGTATTATATCCAGTTATTTTTTAATAAACTTTTACAATAGTTTATTTTGCTCAATTTGATGTGTCATAATAATGCAATGGAGAGGTGACTTTTATAAAAATATATATTTTCAGTTTTAAATATAAGAGTAAATAAAAGATGTTTTTATGATATTTTTTCTTCTTTCTCTACCTGTCTCAGTCCTGAGCGACCCTATTCTCTTCTATACCATAATAGTTGATTTTTGTAGCGACCCGGTTTTCGCAAAACTAATTTATCGTTGACGCGAAGCTATCAGCGCGCTTGACAATAATAAAATGCTTGTTTAATCTTCATGTGTTCGTTAATCTGCCTGTATCACGAATATGACGTGACAGCTGCTGGTGAGATCATTAACATTTAATTTATCATATACACACGCCTTTTAAGCCCGAAAGGGTAGGCAGAGGTGTAACTGGTACATTCTCTGCCGTTGTATTCCGTATCATGATATCGACGAGTGAAAGGGATGAAAGGCTTATTGACTGAAGCGACATTATTTACGACACCAAGTTTCATACATATTTAAAATCAGTATTTTCTATGTCTTTTTAACCTAGTTAAAATTTTTAAGCGGCGATAGCCTAGTTGAGTGTGGAACGGACTGCCGAGACGAATGTCCGCAGGTTCAAATCCCAAGGGCACACACCTCTAACTTTTCTAAAGTCATGTGTGTATTCTTTGTGAATTTATCGTTCGCTTTAACGATGACGGAAAACATCGTTAGGAAACCTGCACATCTGAGAAGTTCTCTATAGGAATTTCGAAGGTGTGTGAAGTCTACCAATAAACACTAGGCCAGCGTGGTGGACTAAGGCCTAATCCCTCTCAGTAGTAGAGGAGGCACGTACAGCAGTGGGCAAGTATATAATACAGGGCTGATATTATTTATTTCATTATTTTTTTTTTTCGAAATAAATGTCGCTTAAGTGAATTAGCCTCTTAACCGTTCATATGATGGGTTGAGTCTATCGCCATAAAATAACCAATATCTCTTTGTCTACCCCGGGGTTGAACCCGAGACCTCAGCACCGCAGTCGTACCTACCACTACACCACCGAGGCTTTATGACATCGCTCAGTTTAAACAGACCTTAAAATCCGGCGACAAGTCCTCGCAGCGACATGGATTTAATTTTAATTTCAATTTCCGAGAAAACTTTTGTTAAACAAATGGAAATCAGAATTCACGTTGATTGCATTGTAACCGCGCTACGTCGTTGATAAGAATGGCGAAACATTAAACAAGCTCATTTAATTTAAATTTTATATTCATTCCGTTAGCATTTATTTTCCGATGCGCTTCTGTTTAACGAAATGTTTTCCTTTATACCCAGTTAGTAATAATGAATATAAACGTTAACATTATTAAAATGGGAAAGAATGTCTAAGTTAAAAAAACCGTTGCTATCTTATTTCTAAGAAGGTGATCATCAAAAAGTATACATGGACAGCATACTACATTATGACGTAAGGTGTGTTGCTACAATGACATCATAGACGGGTAATGGAAAAGGGATTTGCATCTCATAACTACAGTCATAAGAGTGTCGTAGAAATAAGATGACCGCAGTGCTAATTCACAATTGGCATAGAGAATGTGCTGCATTATCGTTTCATCTCTTTCTACAGAGTTGTAAATTATGTGGAAGTATTGCTAAATCTAATTTTATCTCTATGATTATATCTCTTTCTACTGATTTGTACATTTTGTGGAAGTATTGCTGAGTCCATTTTTTATCTCTACGATCATTACTAAATAGAGTAATATTAAATATAATGTATATACTACACCTGGTGTATTAGTCGAAAATCAAAATTATTGCGCCTCTTTGGGCAAAGCAATATCGACTTTGTGGTTTAAGTGCAAATGTGATGTTGGATTGTTTAAATAACACAAATATTCGCCAACATACGATAAGTGTGGTGCCAGCATTATGTAAATAAAATTGAAACAAACCGAGCGACACAATGCGCCATGATTTTCTTTATCTTAAGTTTTGTGAGAAATGATAATATTGTATTACACAATACGCGATTCTCTGTTGTCATACAGAAATATTTTCCTGTTTCCTCTTCAGTTATTTTATACAGGTATTACTCGCGGCGTCGCCCGCATGAAAAGCCTTTCACGCTAAAAAGTCTATAAATCTTGTTTGCTCATTTCTAGCTATAAGATTACTATAACTAAAGGCTTCTTATTGGCCATCAGTCAACTAGCTTGGTATTATCTAGGTTTGTATAGCTGAGAGCCCTCCATATTTGTTAAATAAATTAATAAAACACTGTAGCGATTTATAATGCCACCTGAACAATGTACGCACAATCTTTTTAGAAATTGCAATAAAAAATTTCTATTACTTTCCATGGGAGTAAATTATCGAGATAAAGAGTATGTTTTAATTTAGGACATAGTTTATCCGTGTGCCAAATATCATCTAAATCTTTTCAGCTGTTATTGCGCTTACTTTAATAATAATAATAATAAGCCCGCAGGGGCGGCTTTGTGGCGAGCCGACGGTGAGTGGCAACACCGCGTTCCCTGATTCCGTGGGGGCTAAATGAGACCCCCTGACCCTTGGCTTGCCTTCACTGGCCGATTAGGGTGGAAGTCGCAAGAGCTAAGAACCTCGGCTCCAGGGTGGAAGTGCTCAATCTGCGTAATAACGAGGAAACCCGCTCCGGGACGCGACAGCCACCCGCGATGGTGAAATCGGTGCACACCTCTCGACACCCTTAAGCCACCCACACCGGTGTTGCGACCTCGGCTTACGCCACTTATGGGATGCCGATCTAGTGGGGGGCAAGTCACCATCTGCCTTCAATACATAAGATTGAGACATTTTACTTGGCAGGCGTCCCGTTGTCTCAATCAATAGCCTATCAACCAGTCCAGCTAGATCCCATCCATAGACCCAGTATAATTCCCATCTTTTCTTCAATAGTCCCTGCACCTTACAAGCGCTGTCTTTGGCTGTATTTCCTCCATAAGTACAGACAGAGAGAGTACTCGCAAGGTGTATAAACCCCAACTAGAGTAATGTATCTTAAAGGGGCCTCTACGTGTTGGATCCATGTCCCCACGCAAGCCTTCCAAAAGGACCGACCTTAATGCCGTGATTTCCCGCAGGAAAGATATAATAATAATAATAAAACCTTTATTTGGCACAACAGTAAACAACAACATAGTATTTTTAAACTTAATACGAGTAAACATGTAAACATCAAAACGTCCAAACCCAAACATTTTCACTATCTCATTTAGATTTTATTTATACAATCATACAAAGTTAGTTTGTTATAACTGTGAATATCAGCCATTTCGTCGTCCGCTGGCTAATATGCCGGTATCTACAAAAATGCCTGAGGCGTATCGTTTCACATCTAAAAGTCTAGGATATAGCTGATAGTTATCAAGTATTATATCATTAGATTTCGGTGCAGTTTTTGCCCATACCCTGAAACTAGTTTTTGTCGGCACCATTGGTGCAGCGCAATTTGAGAAGTAAGCTAACGCATTGACAGATCCGTCACAGTACTCAAAAAACTTTTATAAATTGCATAAAACTATTTAAAACGCTGCAAAATACACGTACCGACATTTAATATTTCCTTTTGTTATAATGCAAACAATCACGTTTAAATTCCTCGTTATAAAAACATAAAAATATATTGTTTATTGATTAATTCAATTTTACAATTGTTTTTTAATTGTGTGGTAAAATAATCTATCACAGCATTTCTTGTTGCGGGGTAACTGATTTACCGCTACTGTTTAACCTCAGGGCGGCTGAACATATTAGGGTCAGCAGTCTACGACCCAGCGTTAACCCGCCTGGAGACATGAAATTAGGTGAATAGCCGCCATATTTCAATAGCTATGTAAACCATGCCTGCTTAGAAACGGTAGTAACAGCAGAATATTAAATTATAAGGTAAGCTCGGCGCCTTAGACATTACATATTGTATGCCTTTTCAATATTTTTCTTGCTGAGGTAAAGTTTATCAGTATTTTGTCTATTATAAATTATTTACGTCAAATATTAGCTTATTAGCAAGAGGAACCGGCACAACATATTTATTTATTAATTTCAAATACAGACTTAAGAGGCATACAGTATTTGCTAGTGGCACCCAAACTAAGCTGCGCTTGTAAATAAGTACTAATATGCAGTCTGCAAATCATTAGAAAAAGATTCTATATGAAATTCTATATAAAAGGATGCCGGCAGGAATCAGTTTATATGGACCCTTTACCACTATATGTTTCATCCTGTATGTTTCATCCCATGGTGTGATAGGTGGCGCGCTGATAGCCTTATCTGGACTAATCTGGTCTATAACTTCACAAAATGGACCATTTGTAGAGAGAGATAGCGAATGTGTCTCCAATCTGTAATTCTTTTTGGTATCAGTGCGTATATAATAAGACAACTGGCCGCACTATCGCTTCCTCTCTTTCACACTTTCAATAACATATTTTACTTAAAAGCGTTACAGAAAAACATTATTTTAGCATAGCCTATATATTTCCTATTTTCATACCTAAACGGACACAATGAAAAAGTATATGAGTAATAAATTCAAAAAATCAACTTCATTGCGAGATTTACTTTGAATATTTTCATCAATACAAATATACCTTTTACAAAGAAAATGCTACGGAAACAAAGCTTTTAACGTTACCGAAGGAATAATATGTTTTTCTTTTCACCTGGGTGGACTAAATTATTCCATAGAAAAGTAGGGAATTTCATATTGTAACAAGATTTTTATGTCTTATAATTTTCTGTAATCACAAAAGTGATTGACAGAGTAATTTGTTTTTATCCCAATATTAAATAGTAATATACTCTGGACTTTTCGGTAATAATAATATAGAATATGTACTAATCTTCTTTCTCAGTTTTCAATTAAAATACCGGATGCAGGAATCAAACGGCAAAGTTACATATATACTTAGATACCTCACTTACACTTGTCTAGTTTTTTAATGTGTTGCAAAAACTATAATCCTTGCTGTACAACATTTATGATTCACTTAGTACTATGGCTGGTTATATCTGGGCGATGAAAATAACTAACATCACCAGCTTCTATGACAGCTCAAGTTATAAAACAAAGGAAACCAAAACGACTGCTACCCAATCTATAAACGCAATTAAACCGTTGAGATTGGAAGCGAGCGTCGCGGTGGAGACCTCGACAAATCCGATTACGGCTTTAACATTATATTTTCAACCGTCTATGACGTTATTGATTCTGTCTGCTCTTTTTGTGAGCGAAATGAGGTTTCAAAAGTAATTAAACAGAAGCCCCATTGTCAGTAGATATGAAACGGCTTATCTCGTTTTGATTCTAACGCAGGAGAGAAAATACTCTCGATTTTATAAACCTATTAACATTTTGTTATCTATGCATCATATTCAAATCAATATTATTTTAATTATTGTACACACTCACGCCTTTCTTCAAAGGGGTAAGCGAAGGCGCACCTAGTGTACCCATTTTTTGCCGGAGTAACTGATATCGCTTGGCTGACTCGGAATTGGAACTCAGAACTTTAGAATTCAAGTTGTGCCGTGCACACATTGTGATTACGCCAGTGAGATGGTGAAACTTTAACAATAATTAATTTTAAATAATATGTAGGTACCAGGTAAGCCTTTTGGCTAAAATTCGTGTTAGAATAAAGTATTTTTTGTTACATAAGTATAGATATAATGAATGATAGTTTCAATTCATTATATTAATTTTAAAGAAATTGAGGGGGACACCTGTAAAATATTGTCCAAACAGTTTCTCAATACATTATTAGAAATAGAAAAATGGTAGCACGCTCTAACACTTCTTCCTTATGCGTTGACACTAAATCCTAATATTTGTTTACACTTAGTAGTTATTGTATACTTACATAGCCGAAAACACACAAAACAGATTACCTCGGAGGCGTACTTGTATTGTACGGGATAATGCCTTATTAAGGTCTAGGATCGCCAGGTCGGTAGCATATTGAGTTTTTCTGCTCAATATAAGCCCGGTGTCTGGAATTGTGCTCGCTTACGTATTATACGAAAAGATTTCCGAGGAAATCTATACAAATCTTATATTCTTCGACCTGATAATGTAAATGATATTATGAGACGTAACATTTGAGTTCTGGGCAGTGTATTTAATGTTCAGTTCAGTTTAGTAATGTTATTTAAGACGAACGCGTCGAACTTATTGTTATATGTAGGTGCATGTAACAAAATCGTAGATTTTCCACGTCTGTAGATTAAATATTTTTGAAAAAATAACTCGCTGCGACAAATAAGTAATAAAAAGTGAAAAACTGTTTTTGAAATTTTCATTTTTTACTTATAGGCTCAAAAATCTAATTACTGAAAAATACAAAGCTTTAGTACGTGTAATATATAGGGCAAGTCTAGGACAGACACGTCGATATCTCCGAAGTAAACTATCGTATTTGAAAAAATAGCGATATGCACTTTTTTAACGTTATTTATATAGGTACTAATTACTAACAAACTCATTAAAAAAAGCAGTAAATTGTTTCTAATGGAGTATTTTTCGTGTATTATCTTTTGAATGAAATGGTTTTGGTAATAAACAGCATCTTGATAACGAAACGCCAAAAGTGAATATAGATATTTTTCCAGAAACGATAATTGACTTAGGAGCCATCGAACGTCGCGTGCGTTTTGTGTTAAACGAGGTGTATCGAGAGTATAATTTACGTCCATACAAATAAAGATGAGGGCACAGTTAGTTCAAAATAAAATCAACAGTTGCAAAGAGGAAGCAAGAATACCTCATTAAAGCAATCAAGTTTTAATAATTCTTTAGCTTTGTAGCTTTATGTAAATAGTCGTATATGATCTTAGAGTGCTTGAGAACAGTTTTAAAGTAAACATTGTTGGCATAATATATTATAGCTCTCTGTAAGTATTCATCAAATTAGGTTTGAGGAGGCATATAATATACGAATAGAGGGATCGTTTGACTGCGAAAATAATATTTACTGTATTTTTAACATTAACTAAGCAAACATGTACATTTTGAACATGTTATATTCTCTTTATAACGAATAAAACTGTTTTTTCTTTTATTAAAGTACATTATTCCGGTTGTCAGATTTTTCCATTACATGTGTAACACACATTGCTTATTGCGAAATTTCATGATTGTAGGTCAAGGGGAAATACCCCAAGGGTGTGGATTCTGCAAAATATGATTGTGAAGCCGCAAAATATGCAACATAAATGGTCAAATCTTTTGATCGCGTTGAATTAAGTTTAATTTATTCTCAGCTGAAAAGGACTATAGACCCGAGAATTTGATATCAATTTAAACTCGGAAAATCGGGTCTTGGCAAACGGACAGACGAACAACAAAGTGATCCTATAAGGGTCCCTTTTGATGTACGGAACTGTAAAATAAAGATTTACTCCTTTATATTGAAAAAAAAACAGTTCTCATTACTGCTTGATAGAATAGACAAATACCTATAAATTTCACACTCTTTATATTAAACATCTTGCTGGTGGTATATATAATGTATCCACCTGGATAGCGTCCGCTGTAAACAAGTTGTTAAAACCCGCCATAGTGGCCCTCATAAATGTGTTGCGTTCCGGGGTCAGCTTGTGTTCATCTGGCTCCAAACAGGCCGGCATAGTTGGCGACTGCTGGGGGTAATCTTCTCTCTCCCCTCCACTTACCACCTGTGCAGTGGGATCGCTTTGTCATGGCCATATACAGGTCTGGAAATCTTCTGTGGCGACACAATTCCACGCCGATACAAAAATCCATTCACATTTCTTACAAGGAGTTAAAACAATAGCAATCGATATTGATTCATGGTTGTACGTTTCACTCACGTTCCATATTAAGGGCTCCGCGAGGCATGTATTTTATATAAAAATAATCGTTTTGAACATGATTTTCTCATTGCACCGTCAATGTTCAACGTCTGAGTAACGTACCTTTTACAACACCTAGTAGAGACTGCCCTATCATATATACTGAGCAGTGACCTCACCATTAGATAAGGTGCACCTCATTTTAGTTATCATAAACCAGTACGTTCAGTAAACGACATGCAACACATTGGGATTCACGGCGCTTTACCCGCCTGTCCAAGCTTTAAAGCTCAGATAAAAGTTAAGCTCTTACGTAGCTTTTAAAACCTATTTTCCGCCGCGCCGTATCCTCAAACTCAAATGCCTTTTCCCGATAAGCCCACTCCTGCCACTCTCTTTGAATTCATTGTACTATTATTAGTAGTCTTTTGTTCGTTTAAACATCCGGTGTAAAAGCTTGAGACAAAGGAAAGGTAGTGTGCACAACGTATTGTAGTAAGATTTATATTGTTCATTATGCCGCAACCATTGGCAAATAGAGAGAACATTCGGCAAACTAATTAACTTTAACTGAAGCAACAAAAGGAGTCAAAAGATTAGCGTTCTTGTAAGAAAATTGTGTTAAATTATAATTGTATAAGATTAGTTCTTTTTTGGATTCTTTTTTCATTTGATTAGAGCAAGAGAAAGTGAACCCACTGATGGTAAGTGGATTGCGGTCCAATAAAATCTCGACTGACGAGAAATGATTACCCTTCGGCAGTCAACACGATTATGCCGGACTATTGGAACCGGATATATACTGACTGATCTCGGGATGCGACACCCTCACGTGGGCTACTACGGCATTGTTTACTGGACGATACATACATCTTCATAAACTTACATTACTGTACAATTCTTTGAACATTTTTCTAGAAACACGTAATTGATTTTTGCTTAAGTGAGGCAAGTTTCGTCTATCAACACGGGCAGAACTTACTTCGCCATTACTCACATTTAGACGTGGCAACATTTTTATTTCCGCGCAAGAATCGGACGTGCGAGGCGAGAAAATCGCTTCGTCTAAATAAGGCTTAATGTTTATTTTAAGATATCTTGACATATATGGATGTATTTATTAAACTTAAAAATTTATTATACAAAAAAATATCCTTTAAGAGTGTACATAACAAAAATTACTTCGAAACTCTTTTCCGTTCAAAGATTGTATAAAAATATAGATCAGAGAACAACTACTATCCGATATTGCTAAGTTTTGGAACGTTCCCTTTTGTGTTTCAAACAATATAGTGTTCATAAAGCGGGATGTATGGCGGCCCGGCGGTTCAAAGTGAGAGTAATATAACACGACCCGCGCGAGGGCGTCCTGAAATAATACTATGATGATGTGACTTATCTTTTAGTTTTTGTCTGACATGGAGACGCTTAGTCCATTGAAATGTTACATTTTTTAGGCCTAGCCTTGCGTTTTTTAGAGGACGCAATTTTATTTTTTTGAAATGTAGGGGGGGTCAGTCTAAAGCTAAAACCAAGTTTGTGGGGTCGCCACCCTTGTCCCACGGCCGCCATCTTGAAAATAGGGGTTGAAATGGTTTTTAACGATGTATCTCTTAAACTATTTATCTGACAAAAAATGTATAAACATTTTTGTTGCAAATTAAATTCTCTACAACTTTGGTCTAGTAACTTTTGTCGTAGAACTATAAATAAAAAGTTATAAGCGAAAATGTTAAGAAATTCAATGTTAAGCAATGTCCATTGCAACGTCATCAGAACGTGTGTTTTTTTTGTACTATCATTAATACCCAAATACCCAAGGGACCATTAGGGAACAAAAGAACATCTGCCTGCTATTATTATTATTATTTCTAACCTCTTATTGTAAGAATAGCTGATAATATTGTTTTGAAGTTGTCGTTCAACTTATATCTTTTAGTTGTGCTACATATTTCTGTACGTGCGGATGTATTTTATTCTGTTTTTAATTGTGAAGACGATTTCGAATGATTTTAGACACGATTTTAAGGCGATACCTCAAGGTCCATTTTCATACATTTTGTTTCGGCTTTAATCTGGGTAACTAAACAAGTATTGGCAAGTAAAGAATTTAAATTCACGTCTAGTTAGTGATTAGTTCTCGCAGTTGAAAGAAAAACGTAAAAATAATTAATAATCATGGATATTTCTGCCTTTAAAATTTCGTCATATTAAATTTTTTATTAGCATTTTGACTTTTAAAAGTCTTTAAAGCACAGCACAACTAAAAGATATAAGTTGAACGACAACTTCAACACAATATTATCAGCTATTCTGACAATAAGAGAGGTTAGAAATAATAATAATAATAGCAGGCAGATGTTCTTTTGTTTCCTAATGGTCCCTTGGGTATTTGGGTATTAATGAGAGTACAAAAAAAGTATTATGAACCTTATAAACACACGTTCTGATGACGTTGCAATGGACATTGCTTAACATTGAATTTCTTAACATTTTCGCTTATAACTTTTTTATTTATAGTTCTACGACAAAAGTTACTAGACCAAAGTTGTAGAGAATTTAATTTGCAACAAAAAATGTTTATACATTTTTTTTGTCAGATAAATAGTTTAAGAGATACATCGTAAAAACCATTTCAACCCCTATTTTCAAGATGGCGGCCGTGGGACAAGGGTGGCGACCCCACAAACTTGGTTTTAGCTTTAGACTGACCCCCTACACTTCAAAAAAATAAAATTGCGTCCTCTAAAAAACGCAACCCCAAATGTAACTTTTCAATGGACTAGCTCTTCTTAGGGCCATATTTGTCGGAGCGCAGCGTAGAATTTTTTTTACTGTTAAATTATTATCGATTTAGTCACCGTTGAAATAATATTCAAAATCAATTAATACAACAATTTAATGAAATTTATTCATTTTTATAGTACTTTTAGGCTTTCCATCGTGGTTAAAACTTTAATTTTAGTAATGATTCCACCACTGTATTCCATATCCTATAATTAAGATATTAATATTAATTTGAAAAGTTAGCCAGCAAGCGCTATTGTTCTTTAAAGATATGTCTATTGTTATTATTATCGGCAACCATGCCTTCGTCTTTCAGGTGCATCAACTGAATTATTCATAGTCAAATATCGTGTTTGCGTAGAGTCCGCTAGGCTTTCGTTTGTGGCTGCGTGCCAAACGCCATATCTCAATCAACTCCCGCCGAAGTGGTGTTTGCGAACAGTCGCTGTTAGGTAATATTGTCTAGCTAGAGATGTGTCCGAACTAACCAAGGAAGTTCAAAATGGCCGGCATAATTATGTCGACTGGCGATAATCATCTTTTGTCGATACTATACGGTCCTTGCTCAACTTATCATCTCTTGGGGACACTTCAGCGCTAGATTAAAAACATCCCGTTGGCCTAGAATCATGAAGCAATATAAAGAGAAAAACTAAAAACCGTAAATATGTTATTTAATAAAAAAAAAAACGTAGTTTTACGGAACTCTCTGTGCGCGATTCCAACTCGCACTTATCCAGTTTTTTTTTAATACAGCCCGGCAAAATGATCCTACTGGACCTAATGGTAAGTGGAGCAGGGTCCAATGGAATGTCCGTTCCATGACGTGATAGTCGGCGATCTTATCGCCTTAACGGGCACAAATTCCAGACTCCGGGCTGATACTAAACAAAAAAACCTTAATATCAGTTTGTTTTTCATTCAGAGCAATGTTGACATGGCGTTACTGAATATATCTACATATTTTCTTATCTTCTTGACAATAAAACTATACAATAAGTTACTCGAACCGAAGTGTAAGTTTTGAATAAATTGGCATAAAAAAAGTAATATTATTTTATACTAATGCTACTTTTCTACTATTCTAGGAGTATTTGCCGCAACGTCACATTTCCAGTCAGAAATACATTTACGCACATGCCATATTCGCACTAAACAACAAAATGATCAAAATCAGAATACTAAACCCGGGATTTTAGGTGAAAATATTCGTTATTCATAGACGATTCTTGGCTAGTATTAACAAAGATAAAGAAGAGTACCTATGTGGTTTCATTAACTAACGCAATTTCAAAATGATCTTGAATAATTCTTCACTGATAATATTATAATTTTAATTGTATAAATTAGTCTTGTGAATGAAGTCTCAATTAGTGCACAAATTAAGGCTGTACGTATATCTAATTTAGAAGCTTAATAAACATTATTATTATTAATTAAATAATGTTCTCATTAATAAAATAATGGTCTTATGTGTTTAGTAAGGCTTTCCTGAACTCACGCGGGTGACTATGTACACAAAACAAATCAATTTGACGAGTTCTTCATAAATTTTAATTAGTTTGCGTAATTAATTAATGCGATTGGGTTACGACAAAGCCTTTTATCAAGATCTTTAAGTTCAATCATGTATTCTATATAGTAATATCAAGTTAATTAGAGGTAGATTTGTTATTTTATTAGTCAAGCATAACAAGCATACATTTTATGCCCAATCTCAAAAATCGACCCGGTATAAGGTACTAGCTTCTGGTCGCAGCTCCGGCCGCGTGAAAGAATTTTCCAGGATGAGAGTCCCGCTATATTCCCGGGATAGAAAGTAGCTTATATCCTTCCCAGGGTCTTAAACTATCTCTATACCAAATTTCGCCATAAGCCGTTACGTTGTTTTTGAGTTTACATAGTTCAGATAAACAGAAATATGAGGTGGGGGGACTTTGTATTATAAAAAATCTTTAGAACATTTTAAGGATACAATTCCGTCATACATGTTTGTTGCGTAACTTCAACCGGTTACGCAGCGCAGGCAATGGAAGTTCTCAAAGGGAATAAATTTACCCCGTTTTTGCAACATTTTTTATTAATACCCCGCTGCTATTAGTCATAGCGTGATTTATATAGTAACCTTCGTCGATAAATGGGCTAACCAACTTTAAAATATTTTTTCAATTCGAACTAGTAGTTCCAAAGTTTAGCGCGTTCAAACAAAAAAACTCTTCAGTTTTATATAATAGTATAGATATGTCTATGGCTGTATAGTATGTTTCGTTTTTGTTTGTGTATCAAACATGTCTGGTCCATCCGTATCGCCTAGTAATTGACAGCAGACACGTGACGTCACAAACGAATCGCGGACGATTGCCTGCCTTTATATTGGACATATTTCCAACAATATTTAATGAAACATTTATTAAGAATAACACTATTCACAAGAATGGCCTGGTTAATAACTTGATATTCAAAATGCCCAAAATGTAATCAAAAATAGTCTTATATAATTAAAAAAAAAACTCCGAAACAGATTTTTACCATTAAAAAAATGTAAATAATTAATAATTTTACAAAGCCTGCCTTGAAGTTTGGGACAGATTGGGGCATTCTCCATTGAAAATTTGATTTTGATCACAGAAAATAATGTTAAAAATTCAATCTACAATTTCGATATATCATGAATACGCAGATTTTTTATTACATTTATTTATCTTGTTTCGATATACCAATACGTATTATTATAAATATTTATCTTAAATAAGGTATTGGGTATGGAGTTTTGAGCTTACCTCTTAAAAGTATTAACAACTTACTTAATTAAACACTAAGATATTTAATTGTATTTAATGTATTTCGCTTTCTCATATGCAAGCCGTTAACGAGAAACTAGTTGGATAAAGAAGCCTTTAGAAAATCTATGGACAAAAATATTTTTTTGTATCATTTCCTTCGTTAGCGATTCCTTATTTAAAAACTAAAAAAAAACAAAACTATAATTCTATCAAAGAGTATTTGAGTCGCTAGCAAGGGAAATAATATGATTTGAAAAAAGTCTTTTCGCATAAAGTATGTTTAAACTTATAATAAAATCTCGTTGGCTATAAAATTTGTATCTGGCTGGTTTTAATTATATTAAAAAGGTTTCAATTAAAAAAACGTAACAAATTAGTAACATGCTGCTTTCAACTATTTGTATTATTTTTCTGTGAAAATGAGTGAATCTAATGAAGAAATTGGATACATTTTAAAATGTTATTATAAAAAATGCAGCGCAAACCGCAAAACAAAATTGTGTCGTTTTTGGACCTAATAATAGAGTGTAAGTAAGAGTAGAACAAAGTTGGTTAAACCGTTTTCAATCTGGGAATTTTGATGTCAAAGATGCACCTTTTTCTGTTCGCGCTGTTACGGATAAAGTGGACGCCATTTTCGAAAAAGTGGAGCAAGATTGACATGTCTGTAGTTACGATATAGCTGAAGAATCAAAAATTGATCAGAAAAAAGTTTTGAGTCATTTGAAAAAGGTAGGTACACAAAAAACCTCGATATTTGGGTGCCACACGAGCTCATTGTTAGAAACCTAATGAAGCGTGTACTTTGCGATTCTTTATTGAAACGTAATGAAACCCAATCGTATTTGAAGAGATTGATAACTAGTGATGAAAAGTGGATCACGTACGACAAAAACGTATAAAAAAGGTCGTGGTCAAAGGTCGGTCAGGTTTAACAGACTGAAGCAAAATCTGGGCTAACTC
Source organism: Manduca sexta (assembly GCF_014839805.1). Taxonomy (NCBI): domain Eukaryota; kingdom Metazoa; phylum Arthropoda; class Insecta; order Lepidoptera; family Sphingidae; genus Manduca; species Manduca sexta. Next base: position 12,331,731 of record NC_051122.1, read on the forward strand.
GTCATTAGGTAATGCTGTGTATATGGTGGTGTTGGAAGGGCAATGTTCATTGAGAGATTTTACCGCTTGGCAAAAGCATGGATTCGGATCTCTACTGCTAACAACTAATGAGATTAAAGCAAGAAGTTGAGAGAAAGCGGCCGGAATTAATCAATAGAAAGGGAGTGGTCTTTCATCACCATAATGCTACACTACACACATATTTAGCCACTCAGCAAAAAATAAGAGGGTTTCTCTGAGAGGTGTTAATGCATCCACCATATACCCCTTACCTTGCATCTTCAGAATTCCACCTCTTATGGTCTCTTCAAAATTCTTTAGGCAGTGTCACACTATCTGTTTTAGCAACAAGAGAGGATTTCCAAAAACTAATTGCGTTTTTTTAATCAGAAATCTTGAGTTTTCATATAAAATGCGAAGAAACTTTTTCCCCAACCATACAAAATATGTTCAAATTTGAAATTAGTTCACTCTGGGACTAACGCGAATTAAACTGCGAGGGAAAGCTAATAAAAACAAACACAAGCGAAGCATGTTTGCATGTCCGGTACAATAGCGCTCTGAGGTCCTGGGTTCGAATCCCGGGTCGGGCAAAGTGATATTTGGGTTTTTCTGCTCAGTATCAGCCCGGAGTCTGGAAATTGTGCCCGATATGGCGATAGGCTCGCCCCCTATCACATCATGGGACGGAACATACTTGGCGAAAAGTGGGTGCCCTAGTTGCGCCTCTGCATACCCCTTCGGGGATAAATGCGTGATGTTATGTATTATGTTACAAGCGAAGCAATAAAACATACGACTTAAATACATACGCTATCGTATCAAAACTTTGAAAAGATATAAATGTTTTAAACAAATTGAAGAATTGTTTAGAAATAAAAATAGGGCAATAAAAAAGTACACGTGTGTAGATTTGAGATATTAATATTTACAAACTGAATGTGTGTCTCGGATTTAAAATCAATGTTTTACTAATATATAGGTAATATTTTTTAGGGAAATTGCCGTATGTAGATTATTATTCAAAATGTCTCCGTGGCATAGTTGTATTACGGTACGACTGCAGTGCTGAAGTATCGGGTTCAATTCTGGGTTGGGTAGTGATTTAGGTTTTTCTACTCAGTATCCGGCAGACTCTGAAATTTGGGCCAGATATAGCGATAATAGGCTCGAAACATCATGAGAAAAGTGAAAAAGTAGGTGTACTAGTTACACCTCTGCCTTTTCCTATCCCTTCCGGGATAGAAGGCATAAGTGTGTGTATTCAAAATGAGTTACATTTCAATAAAAGTAATTATTTTAGTATAACAAAACAAATTCTAAGAATTCTTAGCCTTTGAAACGTTTTCGGACCTCTGATAATATTATAAGTAACATATTTTGAAGAGAATATGTTAAAATAATTATATTTGACGCGAAGTACCGAATGTCAGCAAGAAATTATATTTTTTTACGAGGGAGATTTTCCAAATAACAATTGATACACATACATTAAATCATTATTGTTCGTAATTACAGCGAAGGGAAACCTGCATACCTAAATATTCTTCATAAGAATTTCGAAGGTATGTGAAGTCTACCACTCAACAATAAGCCAGAATGGTGAACCAAGTTCTAAGCCCTTTCTGTAGTAGAGGAAGAAAGGAATAAAAAATAATAAATGTTGATATTTCTAAAAAAATCTACAAGGTCATTTTATCATTGCATTAATAGATGAAACCACATATTCGTTTTTACCTCTGTCAATATTGTATGGCAAATCATCCAACACAAAATTTTCGCTAAATACCCGGTTTTAGTTTTCAACGTGTTTGATCATTTTGTAATTTAGTACTAATGTGATGTGTATGTAAATATATTTCAGACTGAAAGTATTATGTTATCGTTCCATCAAAATATGTTTGTGTAGAAGTTACCTTAGCATGTAAAATTAAAATTATTTTACATTAATATTTATTTCATTCGAAATTTTACATCTATAGTAAGAATAACTTAGGGTAAAGTGTGGTTTCGAAGAAGACAAGTATATGGTTTTAATTATTAACACAATGCTAAAATAAAATTGTATATGAAATTTATTGCCCCTCTTTTTTAAGTGGAATTTCCACTGCAAAAGAGTAAAAACCGGTTAGAAAGGACTCCTTTAAGCTAAAGTAGGTTCTATTTCCCACAAAGGGTTTTATATTATATTTTCTACTATTTTAGTCATGTGAACAATGGCTTTCTAGTTGGGTACAATAAAATGATATCTCTTCTACCAACAAACAATTTATAGAGAAAACTCCAATTAAGTTTTATGTACTGTAAAAAAAATTGTGTTAACACCGAAACGCTTCGATATTCTTAGGACACTCGAGATACTTTTAGTGGTTTTCATTCATAACTTTAAACATTGAATAACAGTAAAAATATTTCGAATTGGGATATAATCTTTTAGTATAACTTTTTTTATATGAATGTCAAATACAATTTACTTGAAACTTGGGACACTCGTCTTTAATTGTCTTAATTTGCTAATATTATAAACTAGCTTTTGCTTGCAGTTTTGCCCGCGTGAAATAATTTTCCGGGATAAAAATCCCGCTATATATATAGTTCCGAATTTAGAAGAACATTTCCCTCATATATTATTGTTGCTTATATTTAACCGTTTCGCAGCGCATGCTACGGAAACTCTCAAGATAAATAAGACCGTTTTTGCACCATTTCTCATTTATGCTTCACTTCTATTAGTCATAGCGTGATGATATAAAGCCTTCCTCAATAAATGGACTATCTAAAACTAAAATATTTTTTCAATTGGAACGAGTAGTTAGTGATTTTAACGCGTTCAAACAAACAAACCCTTCAGCTTTATATATCAATAGATGCGAAAGGTTGTGAAAATGTTTGGAAGCGTTTGTTTGAAGTAAAGTCAGAAGCCGATACCTATACCAATTATAAAGTGGTAAAGTTTCTTACTTTGTTTGTTTGGAAGGTTTAATATCTGGAGCTACTGAATCGATTTTGAAAATTCTTTAACTAATAGGAAACTACATTACTCTGAAGGTTACTTTTTATCCCGGGAAAATATTTGAACCGATAAGACGTATTAACGTGGGTGAAACCATTGTTATTTAAATAGTTCACAATTAGTTTTCCTTTATTTAGTACGTTGATCCATCTACGTGGGAAGATGTATATTGAACTCTTTATTATATAAGGTCATGACCTAAGGTCTTTTGTGTTTTAATTTTTCCGTGTCGGACATAGTTATATTGGGTTTTCTGCGCAATATTATCAGCTCAGTTCCTGGAATTTGTGCCCGATTGTCGGCAATAATATCTTGTGATGGAATACATATGGCTTTAGATAAGTCGACTTATTACCTCAGTCTCTGCATACCCTTTTAGGTGTTCGTGTGTATGCGTGTATGTGTAATTTTTATATTAGAAAATCGATAACATTTTCATCTCATTCAAATATTAACGAGAAGCCCTGTATACATAGTATTATCCGCTAATAAAACACTGTATATACAGACACTAGTTCGCAGCTTAAGTTCGCTATGATTTTAATACATAATGTGCCAGTAGTTATAGAAAATTGGATTACTAGGTGTGAACACGCTAAGAGTAGGGTGCAGACAGCGTATCAAATAACATACATCGCTCCCTACCGCAATATTTGGCGAAAACCACTATCTCTTATATAATCAAAGTTAGTCTCTGCAAATCGTAGTATAAAACAAAACAGTTTTCGGTCTGAGCGGAGTGTTTCTCTGATATCTCTGATGAGTGGTTTTATGATGATATTCTGGTTCGTGATTTGTTTCTTTGATCCTAAAGTTAATTGATATAAGGAAGAAAATTATACAACAGTTATAATAGTTTTTAATCTTACACACACATACACCATCACGCATTTATCCCCAAAGGGGTATGCAGAGGCGCAATTTGGGCACCCCACTTTTCGCCAAGTATGTTCCGTCCCATGATGTGATAGGGGGCGAAGCCTATTGCCATATCGGGCACAAATTCCAGACTCCGGGCTGATACAGAGTAGGAAATTTCACATATCACTTTACCCGACCCGGGATTCGAGCCCAGGGCCTCAGAGCGCTGTACTACTGCGTATGCAGTACAACTACGCCTCCGAGTCAGTTTTTAATCTTTACGAATTTAATTGGAAGAAGGATTAACAAGCGGCGATATCCTAGTTGGTTGTGGAATGGACTGCCGAGACGAATGTCCGTAGGTTCAAATCCCAAGGGCACACACCCATGACTTTTGACGTGCGCAACATCCGCCGTCTTTAGACTAAAGCGATACCAAAGGCACAGCCAAGCCGTTGCCTACCGGAATGATAGGATTTTTTAAGCCTCGTTTAAAGAAGGACAAGTCGTTGCACTCAGGGAGCATTAATGTAGGAAGTTCAATCCAAAGTTTCCACGTACGCTGTAGGAAGGAACGATGAAAACGCACGATCTTCTTCAACAAAATATATAGGTAAGTATGCAAATAGAAAACGTTTTCTCTATAGAGCAAAACGGTTTTTATTTGTCTAGGTAACCGATTTATTGGTGAAATAATCTCTATGAAATACCGTCTTCGGCGTCGACTCGGTTTGTTGCGCTCGAGTGCGAAGCAAGTAGGATCGACTTGGGCGCGTCGTTTTTATGTATCTACTGTTGCTATTTATCGTAGGGCAAAATTAGCTGTGTTGTTTTCACTTTAAGTTACCCGAATGTTAGAAAACTAAATGAAACTAGTATTCGGTTTTTTATATTTAATTTTTTTTCTATAGTTTCGAAGACGTGCCTTCATGATCATGGGGTGGACTGAGCTGGTAGGTCATCCGGAACATCAACTTTACAGTATCTACCTACATTTTACAATTATAATATATTTTGTTAATTAGCTAATTTAACAAAATAAATCATAATAAATACTAAATCCGAAAACATCAATATTTTTTAGTGATATGTAGACATTACCAGGCTATTGGGGTAACGATCCTACATAAAAAATATATATTACAACTATTATGAAAATCGATGTTAATAATTCTTATGAAGTTGTTTTCGTCGAAATACATGAAAGTAACCTTTGTAACTTTAGCTTGAGATTTTCAAACCTGAAACGTGGTGTAGAGATGAATAACCGTATACGCACCGGCTACTGACAGCTCAAGGTCGCGCGGCTACCTCTGCGAAAGGAAGAGCCTGAAAAGTAGTCCCGGATCTTGAATTTTTTCGAGGCGGGGCAAAATTTTAAAAATGCCGCCCTCGTCCACCTATATTTTTACCTTTGTCATCATCAACATTTTGCGCCTCGCGGGAAATAATTTTAGTATTAAATGTACTGGATGTCTCAGTAGTCAAAGTTGCGTTAATGCTAAGTTATGTATTCGTCTGCCAAGTTTGAATTCGCCGCCCGGGGCATGGGCCCTGGCTAGCCCCCCTTAGATCCGGGGCTGCTGAAAGGATAATGTTTATTTTGTCATATGTCGAATATAATAGAATGACAAAATAATACACCCTTGTGAAAGCTTCAAACAGTTTTCTTACGTTTACGCGAATGTTAGACATTCAAAATAAAGTATTTGTCGGATTTTATCGCGGTGTTAATATTTCAGTTTTTTCTTGACGTTTCGTCAAACTTTGACTTTGCGGATGACCAACACCTCACTTCCCCCGTGACCACGAAGGCTGCAAAGTCTTCCAAACGTCGGGAGAAAACTAAAATATTAAAACCGCGATAATATCCGAAAAATAGTTTAATTTTAATGCTTTAAACAAATTATGCTACGCGCCAGAGATACTTCGACGTGACTTATATTTTCTAGAGAAATTCGTGAACCGCTTAAAAATATATTTGAAATTCAATACCCTTTGCCGTCGCAAAGTTGTCGGTTAGATTATGTACGTACCTGAGAGGATTTATACCTTCTTAAGTTTCCGTTTAGGTGCCTCGTTGGGTCAGGAGAAGAAAACTCAATCCAGACATGTGATATTCAATGCCGGCAGTGAGGTGTATATTTAGATTAAATACTCGTATTAAATACTTTATTCATCACGTACCCGTAGTTGCACTTATAAGTCAGGATCCTGGGTTCGAGTTCCGGGTTGGGCAAAGTGATATTTGGATTTTTCTGTTCAGTACCAGCCCGGATTTTGGAGTTTGTGCCCGATATGGCGATAGGCTCGCCCCCTATCACATCATGGGACGGAACACACTTGGCGAAAAGTGGGTGCCCTGGTTGCGCCTCCGTATACCCCTTCGGGGATAAATGAGTGATGTTGTGTGTGGGAGTTTAAGATCCATGAAAATATTAATAGTATTACTATAATTAAGTTATGTATTTGTATATTACAGACATTCTATACTGAGAATAAAATTTATGAAAGAGCACAAAGAAGCCAGCTCAGGCTGGCAGGAAAAGGGTGATAAAAAAAGATTTAAATTTAGAATAGACCATGTTCTGGATTAAAATATTATAGGCTACTTTGGTGTTAATAGTTTGTTCCCTTGAAATTAATGAAATAGATGGCGCTGGCCTCGTACAGAAAGCACTATGAATAGCTATAATGATTTAGGGACTTTTGTAGTGGGAAAGGATTTGTTAAACGCTCTTTTTACAGTAAACATTATATTAGCAAAATAATTACACAACACAATTTTAGACATTTTTTGACAACGTCCAACCAGAGACAATAATAGAATAGTCGCCGCGTGACATGTCTTCTCTTCTGCCAGCCTGACCGCGCAGCCGAATATGTTCGGAAACGCCCGATGTCATCGGCTAGGATAGCGGCGCGTAACAGCTTATTTATTTACTCACTTTCTATACATGTATAACATACATACATAGTATCACGCTTCTATCCCATAAGGGTAGGCAGAGACTATGGATTGCCACTGTGCACGATTCCGGCAAACTTTTCTCGCTTCCTTCACCTTTATCAATCTTTTTATTCATTTCCGCCAGTTCAGGGTACTTTTGACTTGGCCTTTACTAAGAATGTCAGATATCTGACATTCGAAGGTTCGGTGCGGTCGACCCCTACCGGCTCTTCCATCCACATTTGCCTTATAAATCTTCTTTGTCGGTCTCCTATCATCCATCCTGTCCAAATGCCCAAACCACCTTAGCATACCCTTTTCAATTTTGGTAACTAAATCCTCAGTCACTCCACACATATCCATCACGATAGTATTCCTCACTCTATCATTCATAGTCACCCCACACATACTTCTAACGCTCTCATTTCCACTGCTTTAATTTTACTTTCATACTTTTCCTGCCATACCCAACTTTCACTACCATACATCAGAGTGGGCAATAACACTCCTCTATAGACAGACAGTCGTGCCTTTTCGGACACCTTGCTACCTATAAAGGTGTTCATCGCCCTTTCCACCCGATTCCATGCACTCTCTCTTCTATCGATATAATTATCATATCTACCATTACTTTGAAAACGCAACGCAGATAAATAAATAAAAAATATATATAAAGGTAAAAACATATAAAGGCAGACTTAATGCCAAAGACATTCTCTACCAGTCAACCTCTCGGTGATGCAAAGTTGAAACAATATAGATAGGTGTAAAAAATAATGATTTAATATGGAAAGAAAAAAATACTAAAAATAATATAACATAAAAATTAAAATATAACTACACGAACTTACTAACTAAACATAATAAATATAATACGATATAAATATATAAACAGAAATATTAATATATAAAATAAATAAACCTAAACTAATAGAAGACGATTTTTGAGATGAATCAGTTTCTTGTTGCTTTTCACGCAAGCAAAGCCCGGAGGATCACCTAGTATGTCTTATAAACAGAAAAGCTATATGTTTGGAACTAGACATCAGCCCTGAGGCCTTTTGAGACTGTATTTGCGCTGTCCGTAGTGGTAAACTGCGACCCCAATCTGTCATCACTTTGTCCAGTTTAATTGATCTATTGAGAGGGATCCAGACCATGGTACGAACAGCCTTTGAGTGAAATTGCATACAATATGTTATCAGTAAGACTATTAATGGACAATATAACGCGTTTTCAACTTGATGGGACCAAGATTTTTCTCTTACAAAAAATATTTTTAATGTTGCTAGATATTCTTTCATTTCATTGTGATAAAAGTGGCCTGTAGCACTCCGGAGGAATGTAGCTTCCTATGCGGGTAAATAAATTCAAAATCGGTTTAATATTTCCCGAGATTAGCGCGTTCAAACAAACAAACTCTCCAGCTTTATGTATTAGTAGAGATATCACGTGCGCCGCGACGATAAATTATTCTTTCAATTAACTTAGAAGGTGGAGCGGAAGGGGCAAAAAAGTAATCTCACTAAGTCAATGTTCTTTCAAATACATTTGACCATTTAAATAATACTTCAACAATATCTTTTACAACAGAAACACACCGGTAACTGTAAAATATTATATTAATCTACTTATTATTTATTTCACAAGTATTAAGAGTATTGATTTCTCATGTTTACTCGAATGTAAGATATTGAAATAGAACTATTTCTCGTAACTATGAAGGCTGCAAAGTTTTCAAAACTCCGAGCGCAAATTATAATATATAAAATGCCGCGGTAAACTCCGGAAAACATTTTTATTTCAAAGTACCAAGAGCTCTTTTGACCGTCAAAGTTAATAAACTCAGCCGTGGGTTTATTGTTCTTCCTCCTTTGATCAAATAGTTTTTATAACTGCGTGTAATGTATACTGTAATAGGTTACTAACGTTCAGGGTGCGATTCTGTTGTTCTCCTTAAAATTGGAGAATTATAAAGCATAATCTCGACCCAATTTCAAACATGCTTATTTTAATGTCTCATCAAAGATATCAATAATTTGGAAGACTAAGCACGTCGCCAACCTTCGGCAAAGCCGTTAACATTTGCGAGTCAAATTTTGCTCTGAATTTACAAGTCTGTTAACCCTGTAAAGTCTTGTTAGTAAATTAGTGATTCAAATGGAGACATAACACTCGCCTGTTGCATTAAATACTATTCCCAGAAAGTTGAACTATGTATTTTGCAGAATAAAAATATACAATCGTAAATTCATTATAGAGTCTATCCGTATCAAATTTTATTACAATCTGTTCAGTAGTTTCAACGTTGACTTGCGACATCTACACATCCTCTAAACTTTCTCATTTATAATCATCATTATCATCATCATCATCGTTTCAGCTGGGAATCGTCCACTGCTGGACATAGGCCTTCCCCATTGAGCGCCATAGGGACAGGTTCTAGGCCGCCCTCATCCATCGGACTCCGGCGACCCTCACCAGATCATCCGTCCATCTCGCGGGGGGGCTGCCTACGCTGCGTCTCCCGGTTCGTGGTCGCCATTCCAGAGCATTTTCATTTATAATATTAATAACATTCAATAAAAATTTAAGATAAAACAAGCTCTTTCCTTAAAATTTCTTGCATCGTATTGGATTCGTAACATTGACTGCGAAAGTCAGGAGGTTCCCAGTATATAAAAGGGAAAATATTCCGTTGACTAATCAGCATGTAGCTAGCAATAACGAAGTTGCGAACGAAATGAAATCAGCCGTGAATAAATATACAACTTTCAGTGATTTTTTGTTTCGTGGACTTAAGTCAATTTGCTATCGTTACTTTTAACAAGATCGATGAACCAAGAGATAGTTTTGAAAATTTTCGTAAATTACATCCGACCGTGCTTATTTTCCTAATTAACTTATGTAAGCAATCGTAAGTAAGTAATTTACGTAAACGTTTTATGAATAAAATAATGAACTTCGTAACCTACTTATAATAACAAACATCTTTATCTTTCGCTACTTATCTTTCGTAAGTAAAACTTCCAAATTTAATTCCCACCTCCTACTTCTTGAGACCTTGAGAATAACAAAAATTATTAAAACCGACAGTAGAAATAACATACCACTTACTCGTCATTCGGGATAGATTCTTTATACATCTTTAAATATTGAGTTGCTTTTATTTAATAATAATATCTGCCCTGTATTGTATACTGTCCCACTGCTGGGCGCGGGCCTCCTCTACTACTGAGAGGGATTATGCCTTAGTCCACCACGCTGGCCTGGTGCGGATTGGTAGACTTCACACACCCTAGAAATACCTATAGAGAACTTCTCAGGTATGCATGTTTCCTCACGATGATTCCCGTCACCGTTACGCCACGCAATAATTCATAAAGAATACAAACATAACTTTAGAAAGTCAGAGGAGCGTGTCTTTGGATTTGAACCTGCAGACTTTCGTCTCGGCAGTCAGTTCCACAACCAACTAAGCTATCGCCGCTTATGAAAGATGTACGAGAGAGCTAAACTGTACGCATAGGCTAAGCTAGGAGGGGAGTAAGAATGAGCTGTGCCAAACGTCTGTGTCCACCTTAGAAAAAGCCTTGCGCTTCCCGGAGCCTTGCGTGATGGAGGCTTTTATTTGAATTCGGCGGTCTTCTTTTGTTTCCGGTAGCTGCTCCCCTAAGAGACAATTCGTAGATACGCCAGTGGGTACGCCAACAGAACCCAAGTCTTAAACCACTTAATTTCCCCAGAATTGCTTATCGCAACTGTGTAAAAGTGCTAACGGTAAATGTCAAAGTTTGGCAACGCTACACGTGAGTGTGTGTGGGCGCGGACCCAGCTCTACTGCCGATATTTGATGGAAAAACACCTTTTAGATTTCGAAGTTCGCTCTTTAAAGTGAGAGTAAGTTGCGCTCTACTTCGAAATACGATTTTCAGCTATTCCTTCAACTGTAACGACCTGAACGCGACATATTTCTTCGAAGCGATCCATACTTTATACGACATGGAAATAAATACTGTAATGGTTCTTCCTAACTGAACTTCAGCGGACCTTTGTAGTAAATTCCTTTTTCGATTTATATTGTATGCAAGAGTGAATTCTCGAGCATGTCCGAGTACAGTATGCGATACTTTGAACTATATTCCTTTGAAAATGACCGTTAATTCGTTTTCTACATGGATTAAGAATTTAGACACGATTATGTAAATATAAAATTTATTAAAAATTAATGGGATTTTCTTAGTAAAAAATTCATAATCGATTTAGTATTTTCTGAGATTACCGCTTTCCAATAAACAAACAAACTCTTCAGCTTTATATATTAGTATAGATTAATATTATTAACTATGCTCATTACTTCGTATCATTGAGGAACTTAATTTTTAGTTTAAAAATTTTCATGTACATTTTTAACCAATTCGTTTACTGTGTTTTTTTTTCAATTTGCGTTACAAGTTTTTAAAACAATCTCCATCGATTGATAATTTTTGTTTGATATATGTTCATATATAATGCAAACACTTTGTTTATTTTAACACTTGTATTCACAATATATAATTCATTCGAGTGGCGCAGGGTAAAAATATCTGAAAGAAAAACCTAACACAACATATAGTTACTAATTTGCATAAAAACGGCCTGCAAAAATTATATTTAGATTGTACATAAATTATAAAGGGAAGCCGGTAAAAATCGTGTTATATTATTCCTTCGCCACTAATTCATTGACAATATCGCAAGCCAAGGTAGTCGCCCGCCATATTATAGAGTCACAATTTACTATTGAGTAACAAACATATAATTAAGGAATACAGAATTCTACGTGGAATTGGCCCGCGCTATTCGTCACGATACAGGTGGCAAGTTTAATAATGCCGGGTAATTACTCTAGTTCCTTCAACAAACCGCAGGTGGTTATTTATATCCACCTAGCAGTGGTAAAGGGTAAAATTTTCCGAAAGGGAACCCGACATAATTTATAGGTGTTAATAATATGCATAAATGCAGTCTGGAAATAGTCCACGTGATAATTAGATTTTACATAAATTACGAAAGGGAAGCCGGCAGGAATGGGATTGTATGGACCACCGCACACAAAGTAAAACCCGCTATAATGGCTCACGTAAGTATGTCGCATTCCTGGATCAGCTTGTGTACATCTGACATGCATAATTGTGTCGGTAGGCGAGTCAGATCAGGTCCAGTGGGGTCATTTTGCTATGACGTTTAATCAAAATCGGAGCGCAACTGTAACACGCACACTAACAAATAAAATGCCTTATACTCTCCTAAACTGACTATTATGAAAATAAATTACCTCCAAAGGTATAACGCCACAGGTGACACACACGTCAGCGATGGCCAAATGTGTCATCAGCAAGTCTACCCTGGATTTCCTTCGTCTGGAGGTGGCCAGCGCGACGAGAACCGCCACATTGCCTATCCCTCCCACCGTCAGAAGGATCCAGTAGGTGAGTAGCACCCCGGTCTGGTCTCTGGGCGGGTCATGATTCGTCTGGTTGTAGGCAGGCGTGACTGTCACGTCGAAATAGTCCCAAAACCGTCGGTCTATCTCTGAAGTGGTCAGGGGTAGTATGTCTTCGTCGATTACCATTTTGTTTTATTTACATATTTTTAGGTATTTTTATTTGATTAAATTAAAGTTTTATTACGTTAAATATTTTAGAATAATTTTGGCGTTGACTAAAAAGTTTTTTTAGTTTTTGAACTTTTTATAACTTTCACAAAGGAATATTTTTTCCGAATTATGAAACATTGTGTCATCACTCAACATTTAATTTATAACATAATTATTTAAAATAACTAAAAATCGCACAAACTTATTCGTAACGGGAGCAAAAGTTTCACCGCGCGTGGTACGGCTGACGGAAGACGTGCGTGCTACGCGGGTTCGTAGCGAGGACTGATGGCTACGATGCTACGATACTTCGTAGACATTGCTTTGACGGATTTGTATGAATGAGTTACTGTGATTTGTATGAAAATTTTCACCAATTTCATCAATTAGCTGATTTTTAGAATAAAAGCAAGCTGATAGTGAGGTCTTAAGTATAATTAATGTTTGTGTGAGTTTTGTCTTCAATTTAAATTAATATAATACAATCTATTAGGATGTTGGTTGAATTTCTGCTTATCGTTTTTGGAAAACTAAAAATTAAGACACACAAGAAATTTTTCAGCATCGTAAATAAATAAAAAACACGGGTGTATGGCTAGATTTTAGTCATCTATCCGCATCAGCCTTCTCATAAAATCAATTAAAAATACCTCTACCTCTACAAAAACTCCTATCAACCTGTTGCTCCATTAAAAGGAACCAAACCAGCAATAATACTTTATTTATCAATGATTTTAGTGGTATATTAACAGCAAGTTTATACCATATGGAAAGTTGTTAAAGTGTTTAACTTCGTAGCAGGGGAGTATCAACTTTATATACTAGCCAATAACATTCAAATTCCATTAACACCAAGCCCACCCACCATTTGACGGCGTAGTTCGGTAATTGAATCTTTGTAACTGTAATTGACACTGGCCATTAAACAGGTGCTATTACCATATGGGGACTATCAGTAGCGAAGGTTCTATATAACCCTATACTTGTCGGCTTCTTAACATAACATAACAAAAGTGTTATTTATATAAAACTCATTATCATTAGAAAGATTTGAATACCGCATTTATATACACAGTGAAAAGCGAAAAGTGAAATTTGTGTGTCTCATTAAATACGGTCAGCAAATCACTTTAATGATAATTAGATTATACATAAAGTGAAGCCGGTAGAAATCGGGTTATATTGATCCTTCACAACTAATACAGTAACAGAATGAGTGCCAATCTATTTTAAAATCTTACTTCGCTACTTCGCTACACACTACAACGTATGACATTGAGATAGTCTCGAAGCTTATTTACAGCAATAGACACCAGTAACAGTAGAACCAGTAGAACCTGACATAACATATAGGTATTAATTGTTAGATTTACGATAAACAAATTATTGTTGCCGGTTATAATTTGTAAAACTCTGTTGGATTGTTATCCTGTTTTTTGTTTTACTGACAACACTCTCTCTGTTTCGGCTCTACACCGTGTGAACATACCTATGTCATTGTAATTTATAAATAAGCGTTATCCAATAATTTCCAACTAATCATTTAATATTTCACCCTTTAAAACCAACATTAATATGCATAAATGCGGTCTACGAATTGTTGTGATGATAATTAGATTTTATAGAAATACTACAAAAAGGGAAGCCGGTAGGAATCGGCTTCATTAAACACTTCGCCACCGCTATAATAAAAAATATATATGTCCGTACATAGATACAGACCGCGAGCAAAGCTGTGTAAAGTTGTGCTCTTGATTAACTTTAAACCACTTCTGGTAACTGGGATAAAGTAATTTCCAACTCCTAGCCGACGCTTAGAGATTGTAATAAAATCTCAACACACGTCGCTTGAGTTCGGAATGTCGGAACATATCGAAATAAACCAATTATAGTTTCGGGTATGAAATTTGATTGACAAGAGATGCGAAGTGGGACATAAGAAAACTAAATCTGATTTATTTGAACGTGGAAAATGTTATATATTATTTAAATCCATCAATATTAACTCTATCACTTGTTTGGAAACCACTTACCACCAGAAAAGAACGGGAATGAAACTGTAGTATTGCTCTTTTCAAAGTATGTTTTTCCTTATAATAATAATAATAATATCAGCCCTGTATTATATACTTGCCCGCTGCTGGGCACGGGCCTCCTCTACTACTGAGCGGCATTAGGCCTTAGTCCACCACGCTGGCCTAGTACGGATTGGTAAACTTCACACACCTTCGAAATTCCTATAGAGAACTTCTCAGATGTGCAGGTTTCCTCACGATGTTTTCCGTCACCGTTAAAGCGAACGATAAATTCACAAAAAATACAGACATGATTTTAGAAAAGACAGAGGTGTGTGCCCTTCGGATTTGAACCTGCGGACATTCGTCTTGGCAGTCCGTTCCATACCCAACTAGGCTATCGATCAACTAGACTTTTTCCTTAAAACAATATTTTTTTACTAATTCTCAGAATTGAATATCATAATAAGTTTATTACCTTTGGAGCTCAAGAGCTTAATAAGAAATGGTTTCCGGGACAGGTATAGGTTTGATTCTATAGAGAGCATCTGTGACTTATCTGCTTGCGGCTTAGTACTTACTTCGCATAAAAATATTCGAAAGTAATCAAAACATGTTTTAGATATATACAGGTTCATTTCGAAATTGCAAATAAAAAATGTTTACAGCAAAAATCCCAGTTTTACTTTTCTCATTTTTTATCATTTTGTAGTTTAGTGCGAATATGGCGTGGGCGTGAGTGTATTTTTGGATAAAAATGTGACGTTGTTGCGAAGAATTCTTTTAATAACGCAATGATAAATTAACCTAACCAAGCAAACGATAAAATGACATTTATATATTTAGAGCAGAGGTTCCCACTTTTTTTCTCATAGACCACTTTCAAAATTTTGCTGGTTCCTGTGGACCTTTTTTTTATTCTGAAGGCGCTTTACCGCTACCGCCTAGCCATCGAGGGGGGCCTTTGGACAGTTATGTTTGGGTCACCGTGCCTTACGATCCCTATCAATATAAAGATTCCCGTGGACAGCCTGGATCACTTTAGAAACCAATGATTTAGAGCATGAATGAATAGGTCACATCTCGCAAAAATTTACTTTTGACTACGCTAGCATTTTAATGGAGTAGGTAATCAATCAATCAGTGTTCACACACGTTTAGTTACTATATTACTCGCTACTTGAAAATACTATTGTAGTCCGAACTAGGCTTTAGTGAAATCATACTGTTAAATATATAGCATCACTTCATTTTCTCTTTTCAGAGTTAGGCAGGGATGTAATACATCCACATTTCGCCCGCAATGAAGCTCCTTGTAATAGGGTGCGAGCCTGTTGCCATTTACCGGACACAATTATAGACTTCGGGTACACTTTGCCCGACTCGGACTTCAAACCCGAGACCTCAGCGCAATACAACTACGCTAGCAAGTCAGTATAAAACTAATTACTAACAAATATTTTAATGTGAATAAAGTTGTGATAAAAATACATATTTAATTAGTTCGCTACCTAATATTACAAATGATCAGTCTTACTTATAACAATTTCGCAAAGCTATGCTTAGTTAAAATACAAATTTACTCGATCAGCTGTAAGTCAAAACCCGCCATCTAGCCTTTTAATAAAGTTTAAACTAGGAAACCGGTGATGTTTTTGAAGCGATTCTTAAACACCTTTTAATGCTAAAACAAGTTTATAAGTGAGACTGTATACATATATATTAGGTATTCCATCAACGTTGGACGATAAAAAATAATTTTGATAGAACGTACTTAAGTACCTAAATGAAGGCCTTTATATACAAGATTTTTGAATGAAAATTACATTTTGCATAGGCACAAAAAGATACTTACGTAAAGGTCTTCTCAATTCGACACGACCCTAACGATGAGTTGAAGAGAATCCCTAAGGTATTAAGTCCGCCTTTATAACGAACGTATGAATGAAGTATATAAAATATATTGGGATTATCATTGACTACCTCGGTGGCATAGTTGTTTTGCAGCTGCGGTGCTGCGGTTTCGGGTTTGACATCCGGGTCGGGCAAAGAGATGGGTTTTTCGGCTATGTATCAACCCAGAGTCTGGATGTTCCTGATATGGTGATAGGCTCGCCCCTATCACATCATGAGATGGAGTACATCCGAAAGTGGACCAGTTGCGTCTCTGCCTACCCCTTCGGTGATTAAAGGAAGAGTCAGAGTAAATTATTTTCAGTTTTAGCGTAATACGTCACTTTTATCAAAATTATTCACGAACACGTGTTGTTGTTCACGAAGTATTGCTTCTGGAATAACTTCCGTCATTGTAAAGAAACTTTTAATTGAGGTGGCGTTTGAGTATTAACACGAAGAATTCTGTCACGTTTCTGTCTTTGTATGTTTGAACTTATTAAATAGTCTGCTAAAGCTTGTATCGCTAGTGTGAGGTCAGCCCCACGCAATGAAAAACAAACACAAATATGCATTAACCGGACGTAGCAATTTAACTGATATTTTTTAGATTTAATGTCATATAATTTTTACCTATAAATAAATACAATTTCCATAAAAATCGAGCCCAATTTGATTATTTCTAACAAAATGGCCGTATTATAATATTTTTGTTTATTCTCAACTATATCTAAACGTCGTTTTTCACAAACCGGTAGACAAAAAACGATTAAAAATAAAAAACCGTTTCAATAAAAGTATACCCATATTTTTTGTCGTCCTTTCGCCGAGGCAGAACGGCAAAGGTAAACAAGAGTTTTTGCAATGAAATATCTGAACGTGCCACATTTATTTGTATTTTTTTCGATCTGGTTTGCTTTGTTTTATATAGTCGAAATATTGTGTAGACTAACGAGATGGGCAGTGACGTGGCAATGGGGCACGACAGGCAAATTCTACGGGCATCGGTCATCAGCAATAGGGTAGATCAGTTCAGGAATTCCATAAATATTGTATAGCAAAATTTTGTAAGAATTATAAAATTTATGCTGTCAATGTTATTTTTTGTGTACTAGGACTTAAAAACATGCCAAAGGCCTTTACGGTGTACTGTATAGTTATAGTCACTGGAAATAGATTATCTTTTATATTGCGTCCCCAAATATGCAGACATTCCTTATAATTAATACCCACAGTCTCACAACTATATATAGATTTATTTATATTCGTATTCAATATTATTATAATCATTACTTTTAATTGCGTTTTCCCTATAAGATTTAATAGTATACACGGAAGCATAGCATCCACGTCTTGCTTTAAGAGATTTGAATTGTAAACTCACTAGAGTTTATAGACGTGTTTACGTTAAAGACAGAAAGGATTATTTGAAAAATCATACTCTAAGAAGAGTAAAGAGACAGCCTCGGACGGACATAGAGTCTAATAATTCCGTTTCAATATACCCGAGCAAAGAGCTCAAACAAAATGCATAGCTACTTCAAAAGACATCTCTAAGCTAGATTCTATATTTGTTTTAAACAAAGCAGCAAGATATTGCCGGGCAGGCAAATAAGCGGCATTTTCAATAACGTGAGTGTGGAATGTATGTCAGTTCTTTGGTTTTGGAGAAGATTATAATTGTTGTGTTCCCGTTTCATGGGCATTATAGCTAGTGCTAGGACATTATTTATTTATCTGATAGTGGTAGGATATATTTTATATCCGCCCAGATAGCCACCACCGTACACAAGGTATTACAACCCGCCATAGTGGCCCAGCTAAGTATCGCGTTCCAGGATCAGCTTGTGTATATCCGGTTCCAACGGGTCAACATAATTGTGTGGA
This sequence comes from Manduca sexta, assembly GCF_014839805.1. Lineage (NCBI taxonomy): Eukaryota > Metazoa > Arthropoda > Insecta > Lepidoptera > Sphingidae > Manduca > Manduca sexta. Next base: position 12,349,988 of record NC_051122.1, read on the forward strand.
CTGCCGATGGGTAGTCAACGCTCGTTAGTAGGCATTCTAATGGACGGCACTCCACTTATCATTAGGTGTAGAGGGGTCATATTGCCGTGCTCGTTTAGAGAAAAAAATACCATTGAGTAGTTCAAGGACATTGTAGCCAGTGTCTGGACATTATTTATTTGACTAGCAATAATTGTTTACTCCAATATAATTTTACTGCGGAAGTACGTAGTACATATTATTATACTCGTATATCGATGGCGGAAACAGTTGATATAACTTATTAGTGTAACATTTTTTATAGGCTTGTATCAGATGCACAAAATAGGTTAATATTACATTAAAATAATCTATATAATTACAATATTTATTAAGGCCAACTAATCATAATACTAGATTTATATAAACAGAATAATATTATATAAATGAAAATTAAAAGATAAATTATGCACATTAAATTCCAAATAAACACATAGCCTCTAAATTTCATTATTATTTGGAGAAATGCTCGAGTAGTTTTTTTGTAAAATTTGCCAAGACATTATAAGATTAATTTGTATGTGGTTTGTAATTCTTTGTCTCATTTGGACAAATATTAGATAATCAGTTTTTACCAAAATAATCCTTTTATTTATGTATTAAAGAAAGCATTATTCCAAGAATTTGTCATTATATTATTATGAGTATGTTAACAATACTCGTAAAGGCTGCTGATCCGTTTTTAGTTACTTGTCTAGTGTATATAAAAGGAGTATTTGCTTGCTCAAAAATCTCTTTTCGTGTAACATCCCACGGTATCACTTAAGGCGATACCTCAAGGTCCATTTTCATACATTTTGTTTCACCTTTAATCTGGGTAACTTAAAATTTAATATGACGAAATTTTAAAGGCAGAAATATCCATGATTATTAATTATTTTTACGTTTTTCTTTCAACTGCGAGAACTAATCACTAACTAGACGTGAATTTAAATTCTTTACTTGCCAATACTTGTTTAGTTACCCAGATTAAAGGTGAAACAAAATGTATGAAAATGGACCTTGAGGTATCGCCTTAAGTAATGCTTTTATGAATGTATTTTTATAGTATGTATAGTAACCAATACAAGTCATGACAACACTCTTCATTGGTCAGATTGACGTTCACGTCGACTTTTTATTTCTTAGTCTACCCTCGTTGTGTATTGGCTTATACTTTATTTAGACTGGGCGTATAATTTTCTATATAACATGGCTAATCTATACTATTATATAAAGCTTAAGAGTTTGTTTGAGCGCGCTAATCTCAGGAACTACTGTTTCGAATTGATAATATTATAGTGTTGGATAGCCCATCTATCAAGGAAAGCTAAAGGCTATATAACATCATGCTATGACCAATAAAAGCGGAGCATCGATGAAAATTTTTATGACTATATTATATGAGTAAGGAATACACCCTACTAAGTTGTTTACACACTCATGTTTGTGCCTGTTAATAAAACCACTATGACGGATCACTGTTATTTAATTTGATATCTTAAACATAAACTTAAAGAACTACATTATTGTGGCTGCTCGCCGGCAGCCCGTGACAGGAAGAAGGAAGTGGAGGCGTGTTGCCACAAAAACAAATTAAATTACATATAAACAAATGTTACCCTAAACAAATATAAATGTACCCATTCAACATGCCTCCTTACATTTATATTTTAACTAAATCATATCATACACTACTCATATCAAGTATTTTAAATTAAAACAATAGCTCTATAAACATTACCTTCAGTATAACATATTAATTGTAACTTTTTTTTTTTTATATTACAATTATCATCTTTTAATTAAACAATTTAAACCAATATTTATCTCAACATAATATCCATCTGAAAGATAATTTACTTTTACAACAACTTTAACATATCTCTAAATTTATTAAATTTATTACTTCCCAATGGTTTTGTTAAAATGTCAGCTATATTTTGATCAGATGCAATTTTTATAACATCAATTAAACCAATTTTAACACTTTCATGAACAAAATGATAATGAACTTCAATATGTTTTGAATTTTTGTGAAATTTCCGTATTTAGCAATAATTTGAGCTCCAATATTATCTTCATATATTTTTACAGGTTTACAATCTTTCTGACAAATCTCATTAATTAAACAAACTATAAATTTAATTTCAGTAACAGCTTCTGACAGCGCAATGTATTCAGCAAATGTAGATGACTTTGTTACACAATTTTGTTTCTTTGATTTCCAAAATATTACATTCCCAAACAGTCTAATTACAAATCCTGTTGTTGATTTCCTACTGACAATATCTCCTGCAAAATCTGCATCTACATAACAATCTAACATATCAGAATTTATATTCATGTTATAAATTAATTTTATATGTTTTGTTAAGTAAAGATATTTAAGTACTCGCAAAGCATATTTAAAATGTGTCTCATTATAGCAATTTTGGAATCTACTCAAATAATTAACACTGAACGATATATCTGGTCTTGTACCTGAACTAATATATAAAAGTGCTCCAATTAAATTTCTATATTTTACATTCTCATTTATATTACAGTTTTCTAGTTTAAGATTTACTTCCATTGGTGTAGTATATAACTTTGTATTTATTATATTATAACGCTTAGCTAATGATTCTATATATGATTCCTGACTCAGTGTCATGGTCTTATTCTTTTTATAATCATAATCAATATGTATTCCAATGTATTCTTTAACTTTACCCATATCCTTCATAGTAAATTTACTTAACAGTTTGTTTTTAATATTACTCATTACCTTTTCATCTTTACAACATATTAACAAATCATCAACATATAACAAAATGTATACACTCACATTAGTATCCAATTTAAAATATAAACAAAAGTCATATTTACTTCTCTGAAATCCAAGACTAGTTAAAAACTTATTGACACATTCATACCAAGCCCGAGGGCTTTCTTTTAAACCATATAATGTTTTATTTAATTTATAAACTCTATCAGTGCCATCATCATAACCAATTGGCTGGTTTACATAAACTTCAGATAAAATTTTACCATTTAAAAAAGCAGTTTCAACATCCATCTGATGTATATTAAGATTATTTTGACAACAATAAGACAATAACAATTTTAAAGTTTGCATTTTAGCAACGGGTGAATATATATCATCAATAAAATCTTTTTGTTGAAAACCTCTTACTACTAACCTAGCTTTAAATTTATTTTCGGCTTTCTTTCTGTATATCCATTTCACATCTAAAGGCTGTTTGTCTGCTGGTTTACTTACAAGTCTCCAGGTCTCATTTTTGCCAAACTGTTCATCTCACGATTCATAGCCTCAGTCCATTCTTTTGCTTCATCGCTAGTTATTGCCTCCTGAAAATTATCTGGAATCATAGCATCACAATAGTTAACAGTTATACAATAATAACCAAATTCTTCATCAAACCGAGTTGGTGGCTTGATTTTACGCCGATTTCTTGTTTCAATTACTTTATTATCATCATAACTTTCATTTGTTTCAGCATTCAAATCTTCATTAATTTTCTCATTATTTTCTTCTGCATTAGTCTCTTTCTTCTCTTCTATAATTTTCTCTTCCAATTTATTCGGCTGGCTATTACTTTTATCATTTTTCTCTACTCTATTATCATCGAGACCAATACACATTACATCATCTTCAATTATATCACAATGTCTTGCTACAACTATTCTATTGTTTATTAATACTCTATATCCAACATCTGTATAGCCCATTAGTATGCCAAGCTCGGCTTTCCTGTCCCATTTACATTTTCTCTTTTCCTCTGGTGTTCTAACAAATACTTTACTTCCATATATCCTTAAATTTTCAATGCTTGGCCTTTGTTTGAAAAATATCTCATAAGGCGTCTTCCTTTCTATAGTGCCATTTGTTAATGTTCTATTCTTTAAATAAGCTGCGGCCATAACCACTTCAGGCCAAAATCTTTTATGCACTTTTGCCTCTGCCAATAGACATCTTGACATATCCATTATTGATCTATTGAACCTCTCTGCTGTGCCATTTAATTCATGCACATATGGCGGACAAGATTTAATCATAATTCCCTTTGATCTTGCAAAGTCAAACACTCTTTTATTAATGTATTCCTTTCCATTATCACATCTCAATTCTTTAATATTTTTCCCAGTTAAATTTTGTATCTCATTAACATACTGCATTAAACAATTATATACTTTATCTTTTGACGGAATACAATAAACTTTTGCCAACTTACTATAGTCATCTATAAAACTTAAGAAATATTTTTCACCATTAAAACCTGTAGTTCTGTGTGGCCCATTTAAATCTGTGTGTACAATTTCTAATATATCCTGTGCTCGTTTTCTATTATTTTTAAATGGCAAGTTATGCATTTTATTTTCAATACATATAGCACATTTCATGTACTTACATTCAATCTCCTTTGGTAATCCTTTCAATAATTCACTTGTACACATAGTATTCAAATTGTTAAAGTTTATATGACCAAGCATCCTATGTAATTTCTCCTTCACTGTCATACTTGATTTCTTCACTAAATTAGCATGTAATGTACTTGCATTTATATAACCTTTTAATTTATACAGTCTATCTTCTTTCACTGCTATAGCTATAATAGTTCCATAGACGTTATATATTTTTGATTGTCGTCCCCTGGAAACAATTTTATGATTGTCTGTAATCTTTGAATAGCTCAATAAATTTGCTTTCATCTCTTTGACATAGAAAACATTGTTCAAAACAACTTCAGACTTTTTCCATAGACCATAAAATAAGTTTGTATTTTTCCGACCTTTGTAGCTTCTAATATTCTTCCATCACCAACTTTTACTTTAATAGGTTGTTGTAATATTTCACATGAATGATAGTACTCATCAGTATTAATTATATGATCTGTACAACCACTATCTAATAACCAAGTTAAGTGGCCAGACTGCTCAATATTATATATTTTACTTGAAGTTGAAACATTATTATTCTCAATAGTTGCAAGGAAATTATTACCACCACTCTCATTACTGGATTTATTATTATAAGTTCTTCCTCTAATATTTCTTGAATTATAATATGATCCACGTTGATGTCCACAATTATTATTAAATCTAATAAATCCATTTCCTCTACCACTGTTAACATTTCTGTGTCGACAATCTCTTTGCATGTGGCCAGGTTTTCCACAGGTAAAACATTTAAAGTTTTTATTAGGTGATGCAGAACTACTAGTGTGAGCTTTAAAAACATTTGAGTTGTCGCGTGATGGTTCATTACATTTTTCAGGTTCTTTATCCAATGATTTTAACATAATTTTACTTTTCAAATAATCTACAGTTCTGTCTTTTTCTGGTAAAACGTCTATTAGATCTCCAATATGACTGTAATTACGAGGTAAGGCCTTTAACATATAATTTAATTTTTCTTGTTCACTTACCGTCGCGCCGGCTTGTTTTAACTGATTTATTGATTTCTCAAAGTCGTCAAAAAATACACTTACTTGCGAATAGTTCGATAATTTTATTGCTTCTACATTGTTGCGACATATAATCTGTAGTGCCGATGATTTCTGCAGGTACATTTCATCAAATTTTGCCAATATTTTGCATGCGGAATCTAAGTCGCATATATATTCGAGTTGCTTGTTGCTTATTGCACTATAAATGTAGTTCGTTGCCTGGATATCCATCTCTTCCCACTTTGCAACATCATCCGAATCATTTTTGATTCGTATGGCAGCTTCTTTACATTTCTTAAACTCCAAAAACTTAAGTATACGTATTTTCCAGCTACTATAATCCGATCCGTCGAATATTGGAATAACTGCGTCATTGCATTTAGTAAACGCCATTTTTGCTTATTGCATATATAGCACGTTTCCACTTTATTTGCGAAAATATCTTCTTTTCTTCTTTGTATTTGCAGGCAACCACGCTCTGCTACCATGTTAATAAAACCACTATGACGGATCACTGTTATTTAATTTGATATCTTAAACATAAACTTAAAGAACTACATTATTGTGGCTGCTCGCCGGCAGCCCGTGACAGGAAGAAGGAAGTGGAGGCGTGTTGCCACAAAAACAAATTAAATTACATATAAACAAATGTTACCCTAAACAAATATAAATGTACCCATTCAACAGTGCCCATCCGTCTGTATTCGGCCTATATCTAAATCAGAGGTTACACGTGCCAAGTTACACAATTTCGTCCAATTTATACAAGCGATCTCGTCCCCACCACTGATTATCTGTATTCTGTACTCGTGACTTGTGCCGGTTGCTAAAATTAGGCAAGGAAACGAGCAAATGGGTCACCTGAGATAAGAATAAAATAAAGGATGTCGAGCGCGATGAAGTGTCATTGCAATTTGGTTCTGAATATTATTGCTCCTCTTTATTGCTGCTCGGAGTGTTTACCATCAGGCGAGCGGCTGACTCATTCGATTGCATAAAAATCACATACTTACTAACTATTTGCTTTAATAATAATAAAAATTATTTATTGAGTCATTACTGTGCCGAACGTCCGGGGATGTTTATCTTTTGCAGATCAACATTTTATGAGCTTCACTTTTTTCATATGTGCATATAAAGTGACTCCACTGCACATGATGGTAAGTAGAGTGGAGTCCAATACAAGGTCAACTCACGACAGATGATTGCCCCTTTGCAGTCGACACAATTATATCGACCTGTTGGAATTAGACATACACAGGCTGATCCCGGAACGCAACACTTACTTGGGCCACCATGTACTTCACTTATCACAGTGCAGTGAGATCACTTTGCTCTGGGGCCTTATTCTCTATCCCACACGTTATTTTAACAGTGCGTAACAAGCACGTAACACAACGCGTCATGTTTGGGACTATAGAAATTTGGCTTATAGAATACCATTCCACGCACATTCCTCGAAGATAACATGACAAGGCCGCGTTACACGTTTACACTATCATACAGAATAAGGGCCCAGGCAACGATAAAAATAATTCGTTCATCATAATCCAGACCATTAAGTAAATATTGTTTCATGTCCCGGGCCCGTCAAGGAGTGTAAGCAGCTGTCCAGATATAAAGACGCTATTAATCCATATAACTCACGGGTCGGCTTACAGGCTTAGGAAAGGCAGACGCTATGACAAATAGTACGATGTTTACATAAAAGTTTTCAAGCTTGTAGGTGCCTGTACTTACCGGCAGCGTATTTAAGCTTTGATATTTTAGATCTTGAGTGATATCCTGAGATTAAGATGTGTGCGTGTTGTTGGATTTAGTGTTTATTTTATCATAATGATTTCTTATGTTTACGCGAATGTTAGACGTTTAAAATTAAACTACTTTTCGGATTCTATCGTGGTTTTTTATATCTTATTTTTCTCCCGACGTTTCGAAGACTTTGCAGCCTTCATGGTCACGGGGGGGACTGAGGTATTGTTCATCCGCAAAGTCAAAGTTACAATATCTACCTACATTTTACAATTATACAACTTTTTAAAATTTTTAGCTGTTGGTGGTCCGATCTACGCAGAATGAGTTCATAGTGTCTTGAATATAATATTTTATCAATAGAAAACCTAGATCGACACTTACCATATGCCTTGTCGAGATTGTGACTAATTGTGACTGCCTCGGTGGCGTAGCTGTAATGCGTGCGCGGTACGAGTACGACTATGGCGCTGAGGTCCTCAGTTCGAATAATTGTAACTGGGTTTTTCCATCTTAATAATTATTCAGTCGCAGCTCGGAGTTATATATGATAAGCACGTGCCTCGGAAAGCACTTAAAGCTGTTGGTCCTGCGCCTGATCTCACTCTGATCATATCGCAAGATCGTCTGACCGGACTATGAAAGTGGAAGAACAGAGTGCACCTGTGTATTGTGCACACACGTGTGCACTATAATATCTCGTGCGTACCTGGCTGACCTCGGTGGAGACTGGCCGCCGTGATCGAAATTCGGCTAGTGGTGATTTACAACTAGGAGATGGGCCATACGTTTGCTTTATAGTGAGTACTAAATCTGTAGCCTGTGTTTGAAAGCCTAATGAAATTTGGTACACGCATAAACAACGACCTGAATTACCATATAGATTAGTTTTATTTCCATTATTTGGTCTCGTAGCAATTTTTTTTTTTACTTTTTTAAATAGACGACTATGGTCTATATCAGATGTCGCTTCAAATCAGTGCAGTTAAACACCTAGTTCAGTACTAGACGTATCTCATGGCATTATAATACTGAACGAATCACAACTCAACAATCTACTTTTTGCACCATATTCTTTGAAAACAAGAATACAATACCTGCACAAAGTATGTACTTGTATAAACAATAATATTTTGATGACGGGATTATAATATAATTGATGACGGTTCGGAGTGGAACGGATTGACGAGACGAATGTTCCTAGGGTCAAAACGCAAAAGCAAACACTTCCACATTTTCTGAAATTGTGTATGTATTATTTGTGGATTATCGCTTGCTTTTCCAGTGAAGGAAAACATTCTGAAGAAACCTGCATACTTAGTTTTCTATAAGAATTATGGGTACTTACATGTGAAGTTTGCCAATCCGCATTAGGCCAGCGTGGACTAAGGCCTAATTCCCTTTAGGAGAAGAGGCCCGTGCCCAGCAGGAACAGTATATACTTAATACAGAGCTGGTTGCTCCAACACCCCCTCCAATTATAGGCCTATTTCTATTTTACCAGCTTTAAGTAAAATATTCGAAAAGTTAATGCTTAATCAAATGCTGGTGTTCTTTAATAAAAATGAGATTCTACATGACAGGCAATTCGGTTTTACAAAGGGTAGGTCCACGCAAGATGCAGGACGTGCATTAGTTAAAGCTGTGTTGGATGCCTGGGAGGGATCGCAGGATGCTTTAGGGGTATTTTGTGATCTTTCCAAGGCGTTCGATTGCGTTGATCATGGAACCCTCATTTTAAAAGCTCCACTATTACGGCATCAGGGGGAGTGGGGCTTAAACTAATATCTTCATATTTATCGGGTCGGAAACAAAAAGTTTTTATCAACAACGTTTCCTCTGCAGGGTCCACAGTTGGGATTGGGGTCCCCCAGGGTTCAATTTTGGGACCATTTCTGTTTTTAGTTTATATTAATGATCTACCGTACATTATTAACAAAATGGCTGAAGTTGTATTATTCGCTGACGACACTTCACTAATATTTAAACTAAATAGAAGGGAAGGAAATTTTGTAGAGCCAAATAAAGTATTTAAATTGATTTCTGACTGGTTTTCTGCCAATAATCTTCTATTAAATGCAGCAAAAACTAAATGTGTTCGATTCTCGTTACTGAACAAGATTAATGGAACTGATATTGATTTAGACGGGAATAAACTAGAATTAGTACCCTCTACAGTCTTCCTTGGGGTTTCTATCGATAGGAAATTACAATGGGGACCCCACATTCAAAGAATTTCGAGTAAATTGAGTTCTGCAGTCTTTGCTATTAGGAAGATCAGATATTTAACTGATGTGGCTACGGCAAGGTTAGTATATTTCGCTTACTTCCACAGCATTATGTCTTATTGCATTCTTCTGTGGGGTACTGCAGTAGATCTGCAGACCATTTTTATTTTACAGAAAAGAGCGATTCGTGCAATTTATAACCTTCGGTCTCGCGATTCCCTTAGAGAACTGTTTAAGGAGGTGAATATACTGACTTTGCCAGCTGAATACATTTTTCAAAAATATTATGTATGTCCGTAAGAACCTAGGTACTTTTATGAAAAACAGTGACTTGCACTGTTTGAACACTAGAAATAAGAATAAACTAGTTGTTCCAAATTTCCGGCTCTGTAAAACAAATAAATCTTATCTAGCGAATTGTATCAAATTCTATAATAAAATCCCTCTTGAAATAACCAATCTGCCCGGCTACAAATTTAAGTGTCATGTTAAGCGCGAATTAATGTCAAAGGGGTATTATAATGTAAAGGATTACCTCGATGATCAGACGGTTTGGAAAAACAGTCCTGCACACCCTGTCCAACCCTATGTTAACGCCAATATTATAAATTAACTACATAAACGTCTCATGTGTACCTTTCTACAATTTTGACATTATACTGGGTAACAGTTTTAAATTTATGTGACATATTTTATTTTATATTGACTCATTGAATTATCAATGTATAATAGACGACCGACCGATCATTTTGTTGCACCAGCCTTAAAATTTATAATCTTAATTATATTGACCAAGATCTGCGACAAAATATGAAATGAAAATATTATGTTTGTAAATGTAGGCGTATGCACGCTGTACACTGACTGTTTCATAGTGTTTATAATTTTTTTAGTCTTATTGTTTTTTCGTTAGTTTTTAGTTATTGCTAAATACTTTTATGTGGATTTTCTCCGCAATTTTACGGTGATGTGCGTGTATTAGCTTATATAATTAATCAGACTTTGAATAGAAAAGACTTATTAAAAAATATATATATATTTAATAACAATATTATAAATGAATAGACAATTGATGACAAAAAATAAAGCCCGGAGTTTCTTTCTGCCTTTCTTCTTCGGGTAGTCATCGCTTAGGTAGTTAGTGAAAGGCTGGTAGGTTAGCTAGGTTAGGGCTTTTATTGTCCTCACCGGTGAGGATCGCGACGCGTTTCTCCCTTATTGCTTATTTAAAAATACATACATACATAATTTTATTTCTTCTTCCCTGCCAGCCCGAGCTGGCTTCTTTGTTTACTAAGTATATTTTTCATTTATTTTATTGTCTTTGTTTATATAAGCTGATCTAATTAAGTAATAATTGAATATTCTCATGTACCTTGACTTATCATAAGTGCAACTATGTTCGCCTACGTGATGAATAAAGCATTTTTATTTTATTTTATTTATTTATTTTAGAGCTGATATAATTATTATATTACATTATTAGGCATCTAACAAGAACGACTACCACTGCTGCGATTAATAAAGAAACTCACCTATCTACCCCCTTCTAATATTATATTCATCCTGATTTGTACAGTAAGCAAATTACAAAGTAAGTATATATAAAAAAGTCATGACCTCTGTTTATTATTAGGGTAAAAATAGGACACCATATTTGGTTTTGCATAGAATTCAAATAAAAATCCCACATTCATAAGACATTAACTTACCATTGGTACATGTGGGCAGGAGATAGACTCCTTTGAATCGTCGACTCGGGGTCGTGAATTATTTATTTTGTAGATAGATGTGTGAGGAATGTGTGAAACCTGATTTTTTATTGCTATATCTCCAATAAAATTTAATTCATATCATCAATTATTTATTGTTGGAATACACACGTTGTTTATCCAATAATCTTTTATTTAATTTTGTGTCAATAACCTAGTAGATATCGTTCCCCAGAAAAGACGTAGGTTTATGTATCTGTAAGGTAATTTTTTTGTAATATGGGATTTTTATTTGTGTGACCTTTATAAATAATGAGGTTCGCTGACATCTGTTGAAACTATTAAATCTCATGATTGATGAATGGCTGAAATTATGTAAAACTCAATTTTATGTTCACGCATCAATAATAAAATAACATGCCTAAAAATGCCTATTTTTCGTAAATATTTTGCAGAATATAAGTACTTACCTACTTTGTCCTGTGGTCTTGTGCACGGCGGAGTTACTTTCTGTTACCTACGATACTGTGTATAAAATCAAAATTAATATCAGTCAATAATCCTTCAAAACCAAGTATTTTATATCGTTTACATTTTGACCTCTGTGTTCGTAATTTGATTTTACGATATTATGAATAAAAAAAACATGTCGATTCTTTATCGAATATCGTTATAATATTATGTTACAATAAAACTCTTTTTCAGTTATAACGCGTTTTTCCTAGTTATAATAGTTTTTACTGTTTTATATATTTAAATATTAGATAAAATTAATTCTAACTTTTCTCAAAATTAAAAAAAATAAGCATTACATAATATTATACAAATTATTATAATACAGTGTAATTACACCTACGACACCTAGTGCACATTTTGTACAACTTTTAAAGTCTTAAAGTTCAAACTATATTTTGGTCACCTAAATTTTTTATATAAGAATCACTATATTTATTAAGCAGATATAAGTTAAAAGTTGATAAAGAAATATTTTTTTTCTTTTTATCATAATTTCACAGTAAACGGAAACAAAACGTAAATTTGACGTTTGCTGTTTTGTTGTCCAACGTCAACACATAGAGTGTTTAAGAAATGAGAATGCGATAATTTAAATAAATTTCTAAATAAAAAGGTGGTTTATTGTATTGTGAAGTGAGAATTCGTGCAAAATGTCTAACACAACTTCATATAATAATGATAAAGTGGTAACCGGCGAGGTGGAGTATGCAGCCAGCGATCCCGCATCGGGGGCGTTCTTCCAACCTGATTATAAAAAGTAAGAAGAAATTTACATTTAGCCTAATTTAATATGTATCTATACTTGCTTAAATTAGAATTAGATTTGATTCTGCGCGTAATAGTATCTTAAAACTATCCAAAATATGATGTACTACTGAATGAAGTGAAAGTGTAATCATCGTAAAACATTTATATTTGTTTAACGCCTACATCTGAATGTTATGAAGAACACAATTAGAGATCTGTAATTATTAATTTACTTTTATTTTACGTATGTGTACATAAAACTTTGTCATAAAAATAATTACTTAGACGATATATACCCTTGCATAGACGTCAGATTAAGCACAAGGAGTCAAACTACTTCATTACAGTCCTTCTTTGTGGATAAATTCTATTTATAATGATATATATTTTTTTAATTATATTTTCATTTTGTACCTTTTTCAATTTATCTCTGCACCACCCAAAGTTTGATTAGAAAAGAATGTCTTTGGAAATAAGTCTCTGTTTATCATGTGTTTACAAAGTGTAAAATAAATAAATCATTAGTGTTACAATTTTCTACCAATGTCAAATTTTTCAACTGACACCTACTACTTGTTCTCAGGAATGATGACCTAAAGCTGATGCTGGATGGTTCGAAAGACACCCTCAAGTTGGAGGCTATGAAAAGGATCATTGGCATGATAGCGAAAGGAAGAGATGCTTCAGATTTGTGAGTAGATATTTACTATGGAATGGAAAAGTAATTATAAAATTTTTATAGCAAAAACATGGCAATTTGCAGAAGTTATATTTTGATGGTACAAGATTGTTGGACATAATGTTATAATTAAGATATTTTCCTTGTATTATTTGCGTAACTGAAAATAGTTGGATAGTGTATATATGTGATGTGTCTGAGAGGACCACTAGTTAGTTTTATAAGTTGGTAGGTACTATGAGGTACAGTAGAAAGATCCCTGATTAAGGAAGGAATTATGTTAATTCTTAATCAAAATATTGTCGGGCTGGTAAAAAAATAATTAACTAAAATAGACTTATTTTATGCCCATTAAAGATGCTCTTAAAGGGCTGCTTTTAGCTTTTTATCAGCTAACAGTCAAAGGGTGAGGTAAAACATAAGGTCCCTCTCTTATCAACATTGTTTAACTTCACTAAACTTATCTTTATCAGGTGAACTTGTATGAGTTCATGAAAAAATTTACTTTACTACTTAAAATGTATTATAAAATTGTATTTTTTAATATTTAATAATTTTATCATTGTTTATCTCTGTACCATCTTAAGGATGATGAACAGAATGACTACAGCATTCAGTCAGTCTGTATATACAGTGCATAAAATAAGATAATTGTATAATACTTGTTGTGTAAAAATTATACACATAACTTTAGGTTTCCAGCTGTAGTAAAGAATGTGGTGTCAAAGAACATAGAAGTCAAGAAGCTTGTGTATGTATACCTTGTGAGATATGCAGAGGAGCAGCAGGACCTTGCGTTGCTCTCCATCAGTACTTTCCAGAGGGCTCTAAAGGTACCATCATATTGCATATAATGTTTTTGTACACATTTTTATTTCATGACAACTTAAAAGAAATCATTTTCAATATGAAGTGTAGGCTACAACAATGGAAATTTCATTCAGTAAAAAAATAACTTTCCATACCATAATGGCTACAGAAATATCTATTACACATTGTCAGTTTTGTTGACTACCATTCATCCAGATTACCCTAGAATTGTAGTTTTTAATAAATTTTTACAGTATATTCAAAATATTATAGTACATTTTCGTTTAGAGTTTTATAATTTTGAGGATTTTCAAATATATAGATTTTTTTACTCATCCCTTAAACTTTTGTTCCCAGGACCCTAATCAGCTCATCAGAGCGAGCGCTCTCCGCGTTCTCTCGTCAATTCGCGTGCCCATGATAGTGCCCATCGTGATGCTCGCCATCAGGGACTCCGCCAGTGACATGAGTCCGTACGTCAGGAAGACTGCTGCACATGCTATACCTAAACTGTACAGGTCAGTTAATCCTTATGTTTTTTTTGTATTTTTACTACTGTAGATACTTGTCTATTGAGGTTATATTTTTCCTTTCTCATCCCTTTTAGTAAATATGGTGGAATTTAATTTACCATTTTACTGTACACTTCTTATATATAATTTACTGAACATACACCATCAGTTAATTATATATAACAAGTCCTAAGCGTTTAGAAAACAGCAATTACTTTTTTCTATATTGTGAAATTTACGTTATTATGACAGTTATTAGTTTTATGTGTTTTCATATTTTGCACTTTTTAATTTATTGTCATTGATTGATATACATTTAGAGAAAACATTGAATTAAATTTTAACTTGTATAGCAATGTAATAATATTTTTTTTTCATTCATAAAACGTTTAATATGTTTACGCGAATGAGAGCCATTGAAATAAAACTATTTTACAGATTTTACCATGAAGGTTGCAAAGTCTTCAAAATGTTGAGAGAAAATTATAATACACTAGCTTTTGCTCGCGGCTCCGCCCGCGTTATAAAGTTTTTCAGGCTAAAGTTTTCCGTTATAAAAATAGTAGTTTCCCGGGAGCCTATGTTCTTCCCAGGGTCTCAAACTGTCTCCATACCAAATTTCATCTTAATTTTTAAGTGAAACAATCCCGTCATACATCATTGTTGCATAACTTTAACCGTTTACGCAGCGCAGGCAACGGAAGCTCTCAAAACTCATAATTTTCCCCGTTTTTGCAACATGTTTCATTACTGCTCCGCTCCTATTGGTCATAGCATGATGATATATAGCCTATATATAGCACTCCAGGAACAAAGGGCTATCCAACACAAAAAGATTTTTTCAGTTCAAACCGGTAGTTCCTGAGATTAGCCATTACTGCTCCGCTCCTATTGGTCATAGCGTGATGATATATAGCTTATAGCGGTCCACAAATAAAGGGCTATCCAACACAAAACGAATTTTTCAGTTGAAACCGGTAGTTCCTGAGATTAGCCATTACTGCTCCGCTCCTATTGGTCATAGCGTGATGATATATAACTTTGAGCACTCCACAAACAAAGGACTATTCAACACAAAAATATTTTTTCAGTTCGAATCGGTAGTTCCTGAAATTAGCCATTACTGCTCCGCTCCTATTGAATATAGCGTGATGATATATAGCCTATAGCTCTACACGAACAAAGGGCTATCCAACGCAAAAATAATTTTTCAGTTTGGACCGGTAGTTCCTGAGATTAGCCATTACTGCTCCGCTCCTATTGGTCATAGCGTGATGATATATAGCTTATAGCGGTCCACAAATAAAGGGCTATCCAACACAAAACGAAATTTTCAGTTGAAACCGGTAGTTCCTGAGATTAGCCATTACTGCTCCGCTCCTATTCGGTATAGCGTGATGATATATAGCCTATAGCACTCCACGAATAAAGGGCTATCCAACGCAAAAAGAATTTTTCAGTTTGGACCGGTAGTTCCTGAGATTAGCCATTACTGCCCCGCTCCTATTGGGTATAGCGTGATGATATATAGCCTATAGCACTCCACGAACAAAGGGCTATCCAACGCAAAAATAATTTTTCAGTTTGGACCGGTAGTTCCTGAGATTAGCCATTACTGCCCCGCTCCTATTGGTCATAGCGTGATGATATATAGCCTATAGCACTCCACGAACAAAGGGCTATCCAACGCAAAAAGAATTTTTCAGTTTGGACCGGTAGTTCCTGAGATTAGCGCGTTCAAACAAACAAACAAACAAACAAACAAACAAACTCTTCAGCTTTATATAATAGTATAGATAGATATAATAAACTTATTCAATTTATTTCAATAGGTACAGATATTTTTAATATCAAAAATAATTTTTTTTCTTATTTTCACCAACATAACACCATAAAATTGTACATGTTAAAAAAATACATACTGTATGTATGTTTCTTTCTCCTAATAGCCTAGACCCTGACCAGAAGGAGGAGTTGGTGTCAATACTGGACAAGCTTCTATCGGACAAGGCGCCGCTGGTTGTGGGCTCTGCCGCGATGGCCTTCACCGAAGTGTGCGGAGACCGTATGAGCCTCATTCACAGGAGTTACAGGTATTTACATGGAAATATACAAATAAATTGCAAGTTGTATTTTGACTACAACTATCTATTTTGCAATTTAACTTAAGAAGAATATATTCTTATTGTATTTATGTAACAATTATAGTGTATTCATGTAGTAACCTTCAGGCAAGAAATATGATTATTTTTTTATAGTGGTATATTCTATAACGCCTGCCTATGTAGCAGTGGCGAAGGGTGAAATTTTTCAAAAGGTAACCCGGTGTAAAAAAAATTGGCGTCAGTTAAGATATCGGGGCAATTTATCGGCAAACAAAAACTAAGACAACGGATTAGTCTTGATTCGAAATCAACAAACGTTGACATACATACTAAATTACCTATTATGCGTAAATAATTGAAACATTCATAAAATCGAACAATAAACGAAGATAATTCTCGATCCATTAATCAAAATATAAGAACTTACCTATTAATTAGTTATAACAGCAACAAAAGTAAGTATTAAAATTATAACCACACTACACTAAAAGTATCTGTTTATTTTCAAATTAAAACTATAAATGTAATAGAAATAGGTATCACGATCGCCAAACAGACCAACAGTTTAAGTCTACCTACATGATAAACTTATATAATTATCAATTTCAATTATAATCAAGAAAGGTTATTCGTTAACTTTTGATTGTATCGTGGTGCTACTTTTAATTCAGTATAATATCATATTTATTTTCTTCTAACAAACATTTTGTGTCTAAAATCAAAAACTTTCAGATCTTCTTCAAATATTTTACCATCTAAATACTAATATGTGAAATCACCGACTAATAATATACTTACGTAAAGGTAGACATTAAACTGATCACAGGTAGTTATTTCCATTATAATACACTTTTATTTGTAGTTTCTAAATAAACAAAGCGCTGGTAACTAAATATCACATAACTATCAAAAATAAAATGAATATGACAATTTACAAACACCGCAACTTGGTAGCATAATAAATTATGACGTTTGAAGGACGTAAAAAAAAGCGACAACTATACAAAGTCGGTTAACGTGAAGCCGAACTAGCTCGGGTTACCTTTGCCCATATCTTCCGCGCGATTTCGACAAACACTGGCATAGAAAGTCATAGAAAGTGCTGCCATCTATATTAAAAACATACTACGACATTAAGCCGCTTGACAGCGGGTTACCTTTGCCTGTGGCGTCACAATTTCACTTAGGTAACGGAATTTCTGGGGAACTAAATACAAGGTGCGCCATCTAACGTCATTTAAAATAAGTAATTGATATCGATTAAATTAACAAACAAGGGGCTAATGGCCGATAGATGTCATTATTAAGTTATCAATTATAATTATTAAGTTAAGCTATTATAATTATTGTCCATTGTCTGATATGTTGTAAATTTATATTTGCCTATTAAATATATTGTTTAGTATCACCGAAAACCTAAAAGGGAAGCCGGTGGGAATCGGCTTGTATGGACGCTTCGCCACTGCTATGTAGTAAGGCTTTCTTGGAGGTTCTTAAATCATTTCATAAAAGGAAGTGATGTATTCCGCGTCGTATTTTTAGACCATTGTAGGGTATCTTTCAAAACAATAAAAATTAGCTTAGAAAACTCCTCATGTTCAATATTATGATAATAAAATTTCCCCAGGAAGCTATGTTCGCTGCTGGCCGATGTCGACGAGTGGGGTCAGTTGGCGTTACTGAATGTGCTCACTGTGTACGCAAAGACCTGCTTCCCGGACCCTAATAGTGAGGTTAGTCAGTTTGTTATATTATTATATAACCAGCGTTGGCTCGAGGCATCGCCCGCGTGAAGGAGTTTTCCGGGGTGAAAGTTCTGCTATATATTTTCCCATGGTTTTAAACTATCTCCATATCAAATTTCATAAAAATCAGCTCAGTAGATTTTGAGAAAATCTATAGCATACAAATTGACTGTAAAGGGGATTTTGTTTTATAATATGTATAGATTTAGCTTATGCTTGTGATATAATATAGTAGAAAATTTTACTAGAAACTTGATTGATTTTTTTTTATATTTTTTTATGAGTGATCTTCTATCATAGGACCATTATATTGCATTCAATCTTTCTTATAAAGCATATCCACCGTCTTCAGAGTGAACGACAGATTCAATATTTAGTCTCATATTGTTGTCATCTAAGATACCTTTCAGTACACGAGAGCATCACAGCCCCTTATCTCTCGGAGATGTGCAACATACAAGTATCTTGGCCAATAAAAAAGGACTTTTCAAAAATTAACTGAACTGCTCTATAGACCTACTCGAGTGACAGCGACACGGACAAGCCGTTCTACGAGTCGGAGGATTCGTCAGGCGGTCGCGGCGGTGGTGGGCGCGGCGGGGGGTCGACCCCAAGCCTGGACCCCGACCACCGGCTGCTGCTGCGCGCCGCCAAGCCGCTGCTCCAGAGCCGCAACTCCGGCGTCGTGATGGCTGTTGCGCAACTCTTCTATCATTGCGGACCTGGTGAGTGATCATGTTTTTACAATGAGAAGGAGTTGACTAGATTGAAATATGGACTACTAGATGTTGCTCGCGGCTTAGCTCGCGTTAAAAGCTTTTCTCGCTACAAAAGTTCCTAAAACATTGTAGCGGTCCAAAGCGTCATCAGTACCACGTCAGCGCCATCCATTTAAAGAATTTGATTAAAAAGTCCCTTAATTTCTCATGAAAGGAAATTATCTGCGAGTTAAAGGACTTTAAAGTTTTGACTGGCCGGCTGGTATACGCCAATTCGAATCCCATTATTAAGTTTTTAAATGTTACAATAAAATAAATCGGCAATGGTTGATGAATTTAAAATAATAAAACCATTTTGCCAGTTTACTTATTTTATGGTAAATGAATGTTCGTAAAATGGATTGTTTCCAGTTCAAGAACTTCCTCCAGTGGCGAAGGCGATGGTGCGACTCCTCCGGGCGCCCATCGAGGTGCAGAGCGTCGTGCTCAACTCTATAGCTTCGCTCACAGTCACTAAACGAGTAAGATTGCAGATTTTTTTTACTCCACAGTAAATTTTGAGGCATATGCGTACGTAAATATGCGTGTGAGCGTCTGTGAGTACATACGTGTGCATGTATACATAATGGATGCGTACGCGCACCCATTCATATAAAATAAGTGCGTGCATAAAATCATAGAATTCCATCGTCGGCAGTCTCTCTTCGAGCCGTTCCTGAAGTCGTTCTTCGTGCGAAACTCAGACCCGACCCACATCAAGTTGCTGAAACTGGAAATCCTGACGAACCTCGCGACGGAGGCGAGCGCCGGCGTGGTGCTGCGCGAGTTCCAGACGTACGTGGGCAGCTCGGACCGGGCCTTCGCCGCCGCCACCATACACGCCATAGGGCGCCTGGCCGTCAACACGCCGCACGAGACCGAGACCTGCCTCAACGGACTGCTGCATCTGCTCTCCAGCAAGGATGGTGAGATGGAATGTCATTAAATCAAATATTTCGAATATTAGGGCTAGAGTAATGGATCTCCTTACAGTAAGCCAATATTCATGAATCCTTTAATAAGATAGTACCTGTGTACTAGTCGTTGCTGGAGGTTAGTAAGAAAAAGGAATTAGGGGAAGTTATTTAGTAAACTATAGCTGATTTTATGAGTAATTTGCAATTGTCGTGAAAATGGTTGTACTATGGTAGATGTATGTCATCTTGTTTTTTTTTAAATTCATTTGTTTAGGTATTTATAATTTTTGTATGAAGCTAGAAACATATCAGTGTTCCCTGGGACTCGGCGAGCTTCATCGCTCGGTGTCTTGTGTGCCACTGTTGATTCTGATTTACAGGAGTTGTAGTGGTGGATGTGAGGACGGGAAAGTCTCTAACTCGTATACGAAGTAATGAACATGATCATATTGTTTTGTGACAGAGTGGGTGGTGTGCGAGGCGGTGGTGGTGGTGAAGCGTGTGGTGGGGGGCGGCGCCGCCTCCGCCAGGGCTGCTGTCGCCAGGGCCGCCAAGCTGCTCCGAGCTGACAGGTGACATGCGCTGTTTATGCATGTGCTAGTGTAGTTCAGATATAATGCAGACCAATGAAGTATGGGATTTCACTTTTTAATTCTTAAGTAATTTGTATTATAATTTAATCTAAATTTAAAAATCAGTTTTTTTTTATTTCTTTAAGTGACGAGACGAGCTTATCGTTCGCCTAATAGTAAGCGATACAATCGCTCATAAGCAGTACGAACATCATTCGACACCTTGAATTACAAAGTATTGTTTGGTATTCCACTGCGCTCGCCGTCTTAAGACTAGATTTTCAGTCTTAGTATGTCCAGTAGTTACACTGGCTACACCCTGCTGCTTGTCGGCCTTAATAGACATTGCGGTGGTAATTACCCAGGCGGACTCTCACATATGAGAGACCTGGTGTGATTATCCGAGACGTGAGTGAGTGTAGAGTGTGGTGAGTCTCGTTGTGTTGTGCAGACTGGCGACGCAGGCGCGCGCGGCGGCGGTGTGGCTGGTGGCGGAGCACGGCGCGGCGCACCCGCGCGCCGCCGCCATCCTCGCGCACATGGCCATGCACTTCGCCGACCAGGTAGCACGGGCACCATGCAACCTTTCAGGAGCTAGAGATACTCTTGGTGATAGCGGAATACTATAAATGCATAGAAAAGTGTTTTCGTCAAACATACTTTTTACTTTAAAAAAAAAAAACATTGATGATTTATTTTTTCTCGACAGTTTAGTTGCACTTAATTTTATCCCCTCACCCTAATTTTATACTCATCTTGTCATACTTTCCCTGGACTAATTGTTATTTTCAATAAAGGATCTCCATCGCTATTTTGGATCTAAATACAAAAATGGATTAATCAGTACAAATATTTTTGTCATGTTTACATATGGCTTATTTTAATTGGTCTATTGCGAAATTGGATTGAAGATCGAGATCAGGATTGTTTATTGAAGCCCCAGTGTTGTCGCAGGAGGAGCTGGTGAAGTTGCAAGTGGTGTCGCTGGCGGTGAAGCTGTCGGTGACGCAGCCCGCCACGCTGCCGGTGTGCCGCTACGTGCTTTCGCTGGCGCGCTACGACGTGAGTTACGACGTACGCGACCGCGCGCGGCTGCTACGCCGGTTCGTAGAGCCCGCGCCGGGCAAGCAGCTGCCCGCCTACGCCGCGCAGATATTCTGTCCCGACAAGCCGAAGCCGACCGTCGAGAGTAGCTTTAAGGGTGAGTTTCGCATTATTAAAATATGGCTCGTTTACAATAATTATTATGAGTAGGAATACAATATTAGTCAACAGTATTTCTAAAATCGAGGTTTTATGAAAATGGTTTGTAATTCTTAAATTGCGAAATAATAAAAAAATACATATCAGTTATTTTAAAAAAAATATTTATAAAAAAATATTATGTGATTTACCGCCGTGTTCAATAAACGATCCCAATCGGTTTTTTTGATCCATCTCAGAATCGAACCAATCAGAATAAAGTGTTTTTGACGTGCTTACAAATGAGTTTTAATTGGAATCAGATTGAAGATTGAGATTGTATTCGTTTAGTGAAAATGGCTGTTTCTAATCAATATGTTTATCTTCGATTTTATTCCGATTATCTAACGTGGTTTACCATGTTTTCATAATAAGTTTAAATAAGTTGAAGTGTTAAAGATATTAGTTACAAGTGAGTGAGGTACCTATGTGTCGGTGCAGAGCGCGGCCAGTACACAGTGGGCACGCTGTCGCAGTACCTGGGGCTGACGGCGGCGGGATACCGCGCGCTGCCGCCCGCGCCGCGCACGCCCGCCGCCGCGCACCTGCGCACCCCGCCCGACGAGCACGCGCCCGACGCGCACGCAGAGCGAGGGCGCGCCGACCAGACGGTATGTGATGTGTCGGTACCGCGCACGCCGCCCGACGAGCACGCGCCCGACGCGCACGCAGAGCGAGGGCGCGCCGACCAGACGGTATGTGATGTGTCGGTACCGCGCACGCCGCCCGACGAGCACGCGCC
Source organism: Manduca sexta (assembly GCF_014839805.1). NCBI lineage: Eukaryota > Metazoa > Arthropoda > Insecta > Lepidoptera > Sphingidae > Manduca > Manduca sexta. Next base: position 12,372,475 of record NC_051122.1, read on the forward strand.
CGACGCGCACGCAGAGCGAGGGCGCGCCGACCAGACGGTATGTGATGTGTCGGTACCGCGCACGCCGCCCGACGAGCACGCGCCCGACGCGCACGCAGAGCGAGGGCGCGCCGACCAGACGGTATGTGATGTGTCGGTACCGCGCACGCCGCCCGACGAGCACGCGCCCGACGCGCACGCAGAGCGAGGGCGCGCCGACCAGACGGTATGTGATGTGTCGGTACCGCGCACGCCGCCCGACGAGCACGCGCCCGACGCGCACGCAGAGCGAGGGCGCGCCGACCAGACGGTATGTGATGTGTCGGTACCGCGCACGCCGCCCGACGAGCACGCGCCCGACGCGCACGCAGAGCGAGGGCGCGCCGACCAGACGGTATGTGATGTGTCGGTACCGCGCACGCCGCCCGACGAGCACGCGCCCGACGCGCACGCAGAGCGAGGGCGCGCCGACCAGACGGTATGTGATGTGTCGGTACCGCGCACGCCGCCCGACGAGCACGCGCCCGACGCGCACGCAGAGCGAGGGCGCGCCGACCAGACGGTATGTGATGTGTCGGTACCGCGCACGCCGCCCGACGAGCACGCGCCCGACGCGCACGCAGAGCGAGGGCGCGCCGACCAGACGGTATGTGATGTGTCGGTACCGCGCACGCCGCCCGACGAGCACGCGCCCGACGCGCACGCAGAGCGAGGGCGCGCCGACCAGACGGTATGTGATGTGTCGGTACCGCGCACGCCGCCCGACGAGCACGCGCCCGACGCGCACGCAGAGCGAGGGCGCGCCGACCAGACGGTATGTGATGTGTCGGTACCGCGCACGCCGCCCGACGAGCACGCGCCCGACGCGCACGCAGAGCGAGGGCGCGCCGACCAGACGGTATGTGATGTGTCGGTACCGCGCACGCCGCCCGACGAGCACGCGCCCGACGCGCACGCAGAGCGAGGGCGCGCCGACCAGACGGTATGTGATGTGTCGGTACCGCGCACGCCGCCCGACGAGCACGCGCCCGACGCGCACGCAGAGCGAGGGCGCGCCGACCAGACGGTATGTGATGTGTCGGTACCGCGCACGCCGCCCGACGAGCACGCGCCCGACGCGCACGCAGAGCGAGGGCGCGCCGACCAGACGGTATGTGATGTGTCGGTACCGCGCACGCCGCCCGACGAGCACGCGCCCGACGCGCACGCAGAGCGAGGGCGCGCCGACCAGACGGTATGTGATGTGTCGGTACCGCGCACGCCGCCCGACGAGCACGCGCCCGACGCGCACGCAGAGCGAGGGCGCGCCGACCAGACGGTATGTGATGTGTCGGTACCGCGCACGCCGCCCGACGAGCACGCGCCCGACGCGCACGCAGAGCGAGGGCGCGCCGACCAGACGGTATGTGATGTGTCGGTACAGTTCTGCCAGACCTCAAGACACCGTGAGCCTTTTCTGCGTGAATTGGGACATCAACATTTTTTTTTATTATTATAAAATGGCTACATTTTAACATGCTAAAAAATATATTATGAAAAGTTTGATGACTCTTGCATATAAAACGCTACCTACAAATTTAAACATATATTTACAGAAAGACAAGAGTTTCTACTCTGAACCGGAGAGCAGCGGCTCAGGATCTAGTTCATCTTCCTCGTCAGGATCTAGCAGCTCCGGAGAATCCTCTGAAGGGTGAGATGTTTTTACTTTTTTAAACACCTAGCAAATTAATCTAAGGGCTAAAGAACTAATATAAGAATTATACACTCTATATTTTTTATAGGTAATATGAAAGTGAAATAGAAATGGGATAGAGTACATCCTGTTATTTTTTTGTTATAGAGAAGAAAGTCCAGACGAGAAGAAGAAAGAAGAGAAACCAGTTGCGGAAACTAATAATTACAGGTAAGAACAACCGCCAGAATACTACATGTAATGTCTATACTAACACCAAATACCAGTGCGCATACGCAGGTGTGATAAGGTCTTAAGGACATTATAACCGGCGTAATTACTGTCTGAGAAAACCGAGGCCCAAAAACCTGCCCTTGCTGGTGGTACAATATTTGTGTCCGCCCGGATAGCGACTTACAAAAGGTGTAAAAGCCATATAGTGGCCCACGTAGGTGTGGCGTTTCAGAATCAGCCAGTGTGTATCAAATTTGAAACTGGCCGCCATAACTGTATCGACTAGCGATGGGTTATCATCTCTAGTCAGCCGATACTGGAACTCTGATTATCATCAGGTACTGAAGGATCGTTTTGCCATGCTAATGTATAAAACAAAAAACAGTAAAATGATTTTTATGTCTACAACATATAATATATTTTTGTTATGCCAGCAGGTCGTCCCACTCCGGAACATCGGACAGTGAGTCGGACAGCGCTTCGTCGTCGAGTTCCGCCACCGAGTCAGACGAAGGATCCGACGAGAGTGCTGAGGAAACGCCGCCCAAGAACAGTGCTGATAAGAAGGTATATAGATTAATTAGTCTAAATGTAATATCGATTAAATGTGCAGTATCGATTTGAAATCAGAAAAATATACATGTCAATTTCGTATACAAATATTATTTATTAAGTGTACATAATCGATTTAAGAATCATAAAATGTCCAGCACCCTCAGAGTGTTCCATAAAACGCGATTCATAAGTCTATGTAGTTTATTATTGATGTTTGTAATTAATTGAGAGACCAATGTGCCAGTCACGTTTTAGTATCAACCAATCACAATAAAACGACAGTCGTTTAGTGTTAGGTTTGGCAACTTTAGCCGGCATAATTATGGCGACGGTCGAGAGATGCAACGACGCTCTTTGGTGGGTTTTATTTGGAAGGGTACTGAATATTTTATCATAATGTCTCCGATACGATACAGTATTTTTGGACCTTTTATATTTGAAAGTTACGTCTTTATTTTAGGTAATTAACGAAAAATCCAAACCTAAGCAAGAAGTACAACAGAAGAAAAACGAGAAATCTAATCTAGAGTTGCTTCTGGAGTTGGACGAAGTTGCGAGCACGCTGCCCACGATGACGCCCACCTGTGGGGGCTTCCTGTCGCCGCCAGCCGCGCCGCCCAGCGTTGGGATTGGGGATGGTAAGTGGCGTAGCTACACATAGATAGACTGAAGTCGTTTGATGTGATATACCACTAGACTATCGTCATGTGTGCCATAATTTCCAATCCAGATGTATTTTCATTTTCTTAATTGATTTTATTATTGCCTGTTACCTGATAGTCTTTCGATTCTAATATTTTATATCTGGGATATAATGCCGAGACAAAAAAACACCGTCTTCATACAAATCACAGTCTTTAATTAAATGAAAATTGATTAAAACTACGTCTATATAAAATTACGTCTTACTCCCCTGACTATGCACACGCCATCTTATTTCCCTACCCCTTTCTCCCTCTTTCCCATACATCCCTCTCACTTCCACAAATCACGTTCCGTTTCCCACATATATATTTTTATTTTTTAATACCCAATCTCAAGCACAACCCAAGGATACTATACCTGTTTGTAACATTTCCAGTGGACAGCATCACCCCAGTGGGTCCGTCGCTGTGCCCCGGTGTGTCGGCGGAGCTGTTCCCGCGGGTGGTGAGCGGCGGGCTGGCGGCCACGCGGCGCTGGAGCCGCGCGCCACACCTCTACTCGCACCGCATGTGCGCCATAGAGATCACCTTCACCAACCACAGCGCTCAGGATGTGCAGCACATCAGGGTTAATAAGAAGGTATATTGGTGATATCTTGTGAGTAATATAGATTATGGCGCGTAGGTCATTCACATGGTGGTAGCCATCGATATATATGTACTACGTACTAGATCTGGCGTTCCGCACACTCATTGTGTTCGACTCAACTGTACTGCAATCCGTACACCTGACGTTAGTATGATTTCACCATTTACTGCGTGTGGTTATGTACGGAACGGCGCTCATAATATAAAAATTCGAGTCTCAGTGTAAACTTTGATGTGAATAAAATATTAGTCAAATAAGTCAAATTATTTGTTGTTCAAGTGAATAAATAGGTTATGGCAGTGACATTTTAGTTCAGATTTGAACAAATAGTTTATATGGACGTTTGTGTCTATAGAATATACGGCAATGGTGGTAGCCAAAATTATATTATAGTATAGAATCAAGACTATAAGTAAAAAAATGTTAAGTATTGTAAAATCCTGATTATATTTCGAGAAATTTTAGGTGTTCTTTGCCTTCATTGTCACACGCAATTTTGTTTTTTTAGACGCTGACGGGCTCCCGCGCTATTCATGACTTCAGTCCGGTGCCGGGGTTGGCCCCGGGGGCCAGCGCAAGCGCCACGCTGGGCGTTGACTTCGCGGACTCTATACAGCCTATAGAATTTACCATTATCAGCTCACTGGGTGAGTTTTTGTGTCCTTTGATTTTTTTATTACAATTTTGTGTAGTGACAGAGAATTTTCCAAGTACCAGGGAATGGCATTGTGAGCTTTTTAAATAGCTATGTTGGTGTTTACCAGGCGAAGTGGCGGTGTCGGTGACTCCACCGGTGGGCGAGCTGATGCGCGCCGTCACCATGTCGGAGACGCGCTGGGACCTCGAGCACAAGAAGCTGAGGGGAATGACTGAGGTACAGATAAACATTATTATTATTTTATTATAAGTATAATGCGGGGTAGGCCGGGTTGCAACTGGTCCACCCACTTTCCGCAGTGTATTGCGTTCCATGACGTGATATGAGGCGAAATTATCGACATATCGTGCACAAATTCCAGACTCCAGGCTGATGCTTTGTAGAAAAACCCAATATTACTTTGCCCTGCCTGGAATAAACTAGAAAAGTATAAAAATCTAAATAAAATTTTGTTAACGTATTTTTTTATAGGCGGTTATTTTATTGTAGAATATACAAGTAAAGACAAAAAACTTTATAATGTTCTTTACAAGTAAGAGAAAAATATTTAATATATGTTTTTATCAACAGTGCGATAAGAAAGCCACCAAACTGGATGACGAGCAGACTATATGCAAGCGAGTGTTCGAAACTGCTAATGTCGCCGCGATCACCGCCACTGGAGACTTCCTCAGGTAAATAATGGATCCATATAGTTGTATTTCTATTAAACTTCTGTAAGCAAGGCTTGGCAATGCCTCTAACTTAGCAAAGGCGATGGGCGGCGGATGCTGCTTACGATCAGGCGGACCGCTTCCACGTTTGCTTACTAAGGCAATAAAAAAAAATACGGATTCGTTCTCCGGATAAATAACATACAGCACAAAATAACGCTAATAATAAAATCTTATAGAACAGCATGCAGAACAAAGTTTTGACTGAAAACTTATTACAGATTCGCCGGACGCATGATGTCGTCCCAAGACCTGGTCCTCATATCAGTGAAGATAGAGTCGGAGTGCAGTCGCGTGGTGGCCAACTGTTCCAACATGGCGATCGCCTCCCTCCTAGCCAACGAAGTGGCCCAAGCGTTCGCCAGGTCTTAGATGTAGTCTAAATTACAAATGTGTTTTATTTACTTACCTACTTTGTTTTACTTTGTTTTGTACTTGGTTAAAATATGAATTGATACGACACTCCGCATTCTTTTGTCCCAATAACTTGCCTTAAAACACATATGATAAAAAAATGTAACACGCCCAATATTTTAGCACGCCCTCTATTTATATATTTTACAATATTCTTAAATGTATTTTTAAAATACGTTCGCGGTTATGAGTCACCGGTGATACACCATAAAGGCCTATAGGCTTGTTATATACGTTTTTATAAGAGTCTTACAAATAATATCAGCGTATGTAATTCCATTAACCATCATAAATAAATTCCATAATGTAAGTATCACCGGTGATACATGGAGTAACACAGCAAGTACTTACTTACTAAGTTAAGTTATGTATTCAATTTAGAGGGGACAATTCATTCAATATTTAGGTACCTTTATCTATTTGTAAGCATTGTTTGTATGTGATCTAAAAGAATATGTAAGAATCTGCAAATGTAATGAATATTAGATGTTAGTTTTTCCATAAATTTAAAATATTTTATTTTTAAGTATATTAAAATATCTCTTTTTATATTGTCTATAAACAAGTAGCCTATATTAAGTAGAAAAAGACGTATATTAAATTTTATGTAAAAAATTGAACCAGTAAAAAAAACGCTGCAAGTCAGAACTTGTGTGGTATGTATACAAAATTATCGAAAGTAGCCAAATTATACTATAAATTTCATTCGAAATAAAACATATTCTCATATTTTCCTACTTCTAGTCAAAACTGCCCTTAATTTATATCATCTAGAAGTAAAACCAAGTTAATTCATCAATAATTTTATTATCATTCTGTACATAACATAAACTACGTGTCAATGTAAAATCTTATATCTACAACTGTATCGATAAATCAACGGATTTAAAAATGAATAAAAAATGTTATATGTACAATATAGAAAACCTTTCATTTCCCTATTCTGGCGGCCAATTATTTCATTTTTATCAGATAGGATAATTACATTCAAATACTTATAGCTTTAGGCGTCCCGCGCCCATAGAATACCCTTTTATTTCTAAAAATCATATTATTTATTAATGTATGGGTCACCGGTGACTCATTCAATTAAATATTAAATTTAAATGTTTCAGTGATTGCATAGAATTTGTAGTTGGTTCTAACATATTTTCTAAAGTATATTTTTCTAAAAGAATACGTTGCAAGTACTTAAAATACCTACTCTTACCAACAGTACTATACTCTTGCCTAGATGTAACATTTATGGAAGTAACAGCAACACTATTTTGTTTATTTTCATCACTTAATACTTTATACATATTTCTGCACATGTTGGAACCATCATGTTGGTGAATCCTGTTTTTTGCTGTGGTCAGCATTTCGTTATATCATATTTTATCTAAATTATCAGTTGCTTTTATGTGCAGGCATTATGTCGTGTATTGTTATTCCGTCACGGATTTTAAACGTGACTACGTCAATAAAAGGCTCAGTCAATAGTATTTTATATATACAGTCAGCGCCATTAAACTTCAAAGAATTTACTTTATTTTAGATAAAGAAAAAATATTTTAACTGAAGTGAGTGTATGCACTTTGAAGTTTTTAATTTGTTCAGATACTTTAGTGGCCGACTGTACATAATGCAATTGCATTATTATTAGGGCATAAACAAAACTTAACCTGCCTTTATTCCTGAAGCCGTAGTCAAAATCAGCTAGTATGACCACTTTTCACCTAGCTAATATTTACCATTTTATGTGATAAGATGTCCCATAACAAATATCATTTCCAAGCAACTCACGTTAACACAAAATTTAGTTGCCTAGTATAACATTTTGCCGGAACTTCTCGTTCATAACAAGTAAGCTGCCGCTGGACCAATAGACCACAATTTTACAAGGTGAAAAAAAACTGGAGTACTTGTTTGAGAATCGACTTAATCATCTAACATAATCCTAGCATATATCGTAACTAAGCCAGTTTAATGTGCGAACAAAATTATATATTTTAAGGTAAGTCTGCTATTCCACACATAATTAATTATTCTGTAGAAAGAGATCGAGCTAATATGCCAATACATGTATCTGTTTACCTCTGTAGTGTAAAAGAACAAAGCTCACCTCATCTTCTAGTGGTTGATGATAAAATGCCATGCTAAACCACTTATAGAACAATAAGGGCAGGTTTTATCTTTCCTTAAAATTATAGCAAAGCAATAAACAGCATACTTAAAAGTAAATAGATTCCACAATTCAAGTACCCTTTTTGGGTCAAAGATAGGGTTATAAAATCATACCACAATGTTACTAATAAAAATATAAGTTGCAAATAATTGCTCACAATACGAGATTCATAACACAATAACGCCCTTAACGCTGGAACACTTAAACATAACTTCTATGAAAACATCTAGATACGATCGTTGTGTCAAGCGTCATACATCCAACTGCCAACGCCGTATTGGAAGCGTCAGTGTTAGTCATACTCGAATAGACTAACAAACAAAAAGCCGCCACAAAATTACTTTGTAGAAAGAGACAAAGCGACTGTGCGGTCTACACTCGTATGGTTTGCGTGCGCTCTTTACGTACGCACTTTTTATGTCTGGGCGAATGATCACTTATCTTTTTCACATTTATGTGTCCGATGGCTTGACAGTTGTGTAGGAACGTGTATTAATTCTCTATGTTCAAGGTGACGTCACAATATGTCCAGCGGTGATTGGTTGTGACGCTAACATTGACCGGAAGACTGCCATAAACCTGTCGTATTATTGACATCTCTATCCATGAGATTTCTTTCACGAGGTTTAATACTTAGGAGACTGGTTGTTTATGATCTGAGACAAACAAATATATACCAAGTATTGTATACTTTTTTTTATCCCTAATTTAGATACTTGTGGAGTACAGACGAATAGCCATGAACACAAGTATGTAAATAGCTTAATCGTATGTATTCGTTACTATAATTTCATAGTCATATCTATTAGCCAAGTTATTCGTCGAATCGCCAATAGTTTATGAGGCATTCAATTTGAATTCACATCCAACAGTTAGTACAACTAAAGTAATAGAATAGCGCACGAAACGCGTGAAAGAAATCTCATTTTATCTCAGTCTTATTTTAATGCTGAGGATAGTGTCCCCACACTGGTGGTACATTGAGCCCATAAGTGGGGGTAGTCATGGTTAAAATCCTGGGCCTTTTACTCGCGTCGTCATGCATCGAAGGGTGCTCCAACACGTGTGGATGAGCTACCAACGGGATCTGCACATGGCTGGGCTGGGCTTGGGTCATCACCGGCTGCTGTTGGGGTTGATGGTTCTCCACTATCCTGTCCTTCTTCGCCATGCGTTTCTTAGGTCCAGTTGTATCTGGAAGCACTCGCCTCTCGTTCCACAGTCTTTCTACTAGTCTAGCTCGGAACTGGATTCCATTCTGGTCTTCCACTTGCTTCCTAGGAATGGGACCATTAGCCACTTTTTGCTTCATGGCTTCGAGGCGTTCTTCTGTCTGTGTCATAGGAATTACTGGCAAACCATGCCTGTTGCAGATGTTGTGGAGCACACAACAGGCCACAATCATCATGGTGACTGTTGGGGGGTCGAACTGTTTGTTGCAAGTCGCTTGGAGACATTTCCACCTGCTTTTCAACTGTTTTATAGTCTCTGTCGCCGCGGTTAGTGTTTGCGCGTGAACATTCGTGTAATACTTTTCTGGTGAGACCGGGGATTTCTTTGTTATTTTCGGGATTGGTGTCATTATGTAGGTTTTCTGTGTGTAGTGGGGTCCCCCTAGAAAAGATGCAATATAATTTTTAAGTAGTCTATTGCCAAAACGTTAAAAAGCAGGCATCGCGGGGTGTCGTTTCAAGTCGAACAATCCGACATAATATGTTGAAGTGTTTTCAGATGTTATTGACAGCATCAACTTTGCACACACATAAATACACTACCACCATTTCGAATCTCACTTACACCATTATAGTATTAATCCCTTGTATTCATTGACTAAACTCCTTCAACCCTTCAACATACACAAAAAATCTAATCGAATCCCTCCTCACCAATAAGCCAGCACTGTTCCCCGGAGTTGTTGAGGCTGTCGAGGTCCACTTTGACCGCATGCCGCTTTAGGATCGCGTCGTGTGACATCGACCCGCCCGGCGTCGCGTCCACACTCGTTATTATTAGGTCGCTGTTGCTGATCTGTTAATACAGAACAGTTGTAAATCAGAAGATTCGACGAAACGAGAATAAATAAAGAAATGTCACTTTTATTTGTACTTGCTTTTGCTCGCGGTTTGGCAGACATGTAAGTTTTCCGGAATAAAAGTCCTGCTATATATTTCATCAGGATAGAAAGATTTTGTCCTTCCCAAGATCTCAAACTATCTTCATACCAAATTTCTTAACAACTTTTCAGGATCTAGGACAGCCTACATGTAAATCCATTATTTAGTCTAGCAATGTGTCTAATTTCATTGATTATTGATTGATTTACATGTATGCCTCTACAAATTTCACATATAGTGATATGAAAGGATAGACAACTCACAATCTGCACTTTCTTGGAGTGGTAGGACTTATTGAAGTGGCTCTTCTGGTCGTCGTCCGGCCGCGCTATAGGCACGTGTGTGCACTCCACACACCCCACCACATTGGGGATACCGTATTTCATGTAGAACCTGTAATAAAACAAGACTCACTTGAAGGAATGAGCATTATACTTTTTAACCTTTTTGTTTTAAAGTTACAGAGAATTCAAAAGTTATTACACACACAATTGCCCTTACATTTAGTATTAGATAAATTTAAATTTCTTTCTTTATCATAAATATACACATTAACTCACTGTGGAGTTACATTTTGGGATAAGCCTTGGTTTTGTACACATTGTACTCTTTTTCTTTCTTAAACACTTTGTGTTTTTTTATAAAAAAAATAGAATAATGTTTGACTCATACTAAAAATATTAATAATATACATAACAAATTACCTAGCCTTTATATTGTCCCTCTCATTCCTCAAATGTGGGAAATGTATATATTTCTTGACAATGGTGGGGTGGTTCATGGCCTCCGTGACCTGCATCACTGCAGTGGACACAAAGTACTGGGTGATATTAGGGTCGGTCTTACCACCTATTGACTTCTGGTACTTTCCTGTGGCGTAGAAGGATAAGGCGGCCATTACCTGAAATTATTGGTAATTAGTTTAGTGATTACTATGTTTCTTATGGTGTTAAGCATTTGTGGGGTAGTGAATAGAATTGTTTGAATTTACAATTTATTCTATCTATATGTAATATACATTGTAGCTAGTGCAACTACTGGACATAATGAGACTTATGTCTCAGGATGGCGAGCGCAGTAAAATACCAAACAATACTTTGTAAGTTAAGGTGTTGGATGGTGTTTCTATTGTTAATGGGCGGTCGTATCTCGTACCATCAGACGAACGGCAAGCTCGTCGCGTCATTCAAAGCAATAAAAAATATAACAAAGACTGTGTAAGTAGATTTCATTTTGTTATAAATGCTTGTAATAATACAGTTTCACAAATGCTTCATAATCAATCACTTATGGAATTTGAAATAAAAAATATATGTTAATTCTTAAATAATCGCGCTTTAACAATCACCTTACTCTCCACTGAGAACTCTATGGACTTGGTAGAGTCCGGCATCACAGGCTTGAGTTCCTCGCAGAGACACCGCGCCAGCTCCTTTGACAACCTATACGACTCTATAAACGCACTGTCGCTTAACTCGAAAGGATCCGACTCTTGACTCTTCATTACTTTTTTTTCGGGGCTTTTAGGTTTCTCTACGGGTCTCGGCTCTTGCGGCTTTTGAGTGTGCGAAGAGTCCCATTTTAACAACTCAAATATTTCTGGCTCTTCGTCTACGACCGATATGTAGCCCTCTTCTGGCGGCTTCTCAGCCATTTTCACATAAAATTTATGTTAGTTTATTTTGAAAATAAAATACACACAGCTTGCGTTGTTGCGTTGACATTTGACAAGCAATGACATTTAGAAATAATGTTGCCAAAATAAAAACTGAGATTATTACTATTTACTAGGATATATAAGTATTTTTTTTTTATAGGATAGATTTTAAAAACAATTCTTATCCCACATAACTCTATCTTAGTCAAAAGCAAATTAATTCAATAGCAAGCAGTCATTTTACATTGGTCCTCTGTGTTTGACTTGGTTTGACCACGTCTTTTGTTGTTGATGGTGCAGTTGTGACACTTGGCTGCAGTCGTGTTGTTTTGGTTGGGGTAGTCGTTAGCTTTGTGGCTTTCAAAGGCGCAGTAGCGGTACGGTGTATTTGTAAATGTGCATTTGTTTTGAGGGTATCCAAATTGTAGGCACGCAAAGCATTGCGTGAATGGCCTGAAGTTCTGAGCGTGTACTCGTTGGTAGTCTATGTTAATCCGCTATAGTGCGATAAATGCTTGCCATGCGCTGGGTGTTGTTGCAAGGGTGGCGTTATAGAGTTTCTGATTGCGGTTGTCTCGTATGAATCTGATGGTCATATCGTCTTTATTTTTGTAAGCGTTCGCTATTGTTGGGTTTTGGCTGAGGATGATTTCGATCAGTTCGGTTTCTTTGGTGTCTTTGGTGATGTCCTTTAGGAGCACCATCGGCTTGAGCTTTTTCGCGGGTTCTTGCTGGCTTTTATATTCTTTAGGGTTTAATCGCGTTGTTCCTGGGTGTCCAATTCGATCCTGACTTTGTTTCCAGCGATAGGTTTGACTTTGGTTGGGGCGTAGCCGGTGCCGCGGAACGTCACTTCCTTTCTCACATTTGTGAGGACGTCTTTGGAGGTAATCTCGGAGTTGGTGGGGGCAATAATGAGCGCCGGTTTGTTGGCAAGGGTGTCCTTCGTTGCGGAGGTGTTTTTGCTGCCCTTGGTGTTGGAGTTGGTTACGGCGGGTGCATATGTTTGTGTGGGTGCGCTGGTAGTAGGAGTATACCTGGCCATTTCTTCTTGTATTGCTTGTTTTACCGTTGTTGTTATGATATCCTTGGTGTCTTGCCTCAGGGCTTGGTTGATGCTGGTTGTCTTTCATCTTGGTTTGGTTTGTTAGTTCCTATATTATGGTGGAGATGTTTTTGGCGCGTGCTATGATACCTTTTTTTCTTTCCGCAGTGACGCTTTTTCCCCCATTTGCGAGGATGTCGATTATTTGAGCTGTTCCATCCTCGATGCTTTTGAGGTTATCTGCCAGATTTTTGTAGTCGTCGTCGGTCTTTTCTTCGCTGTTATTAGGTTTAACCGGGGCATTGTCTTGTTTTTCGCTAGTGGGTTTGTTGTTTCTGCTTTTAGCTGTTATTTGTGCTTGTGCTGCAGCCATGAATGGGAAAATATTGTCTGGTATTTCTTCGTCGCCGGTTGTGTAGTAATCTGCTTCGTCGTAGTCGCTGCTCATGGGTTCGGTTTGGTATGGTTAGTGAGTTGTCAATTAGGCAACCCAGTCCAGCCATGGTGTTTGCAAGATTTCCCTATTTCCATTCACTGCAAATCGAGTGTGTTTGTTGCACTGTCACATTCACTGTCACGTGATCACTTCACTCACGACGCATCTGCACGGGGTCGGTGCAGATAAATCTGCATGCAGAAAAGTCTGCATGCAGAATAGTCTGCATGCAGGTTAGCGTGCAGATTAGCTCCTATGCAGTTTGATGCAGTTTCGTGCCATTTTGTGCAGGTTGGCTAATGTGCAGTTTCGTGCAATTTGCCTTCAAGCAGTTTGGTGCAGTTTCATGCGGTTTGATGCAGTTTGATGCAGTTTCATGCAGTTTCGTGCAATTTCGTGCAGTTTGATGCAGTTTCGTGTAAGTGCAGTTTGGTGCAGTTTCATGCAGTTTGATGTAGTTTCGTGCAGATTTGTCTTCATGCAGTTTGGTGCAGATACGGTTAATCTGCATGCAATTTGGTGCAGATAAGGTTAATCTGCATGCAGTTTGGTGCCGTTTGGTGCAGATTAGGTCAAACTGCCTGCCGTTTCATACAGTTTAGGTGGTTCTACATGCAGCTTCATGATGTTCCGTGCAGATTGGTGCAGATTTGGTTATTCTGCATGCAGTTTCGTGCAGACGGCACATTTTCTATTGTTCACTGCGGAGCGACAGTAAAACGCTGTCGCTTCCTCGGTATTCGCGGCGCGACCCTCCACCGTCGGTTAGACTGGCCTATCATGTCAATTGTCAACTCTACAAAGTAGCTCTACAAAGTAACTCTACCACTTAAAACAACTTCTTTTAAAGTGATGGTTAACCTATAGATATATCTGCATTGGGTATTTTATCTCCGTATACCTATTTATTATATTATGTTTTTTTGCGTTTTTGATAAAATGCATTATTATTATTTCATTGATCTTTCAATACTCATTCACAAGTTTTTATGTACAATATACTTTAGTGTTTATTGATTCGCTAATGATAAACTTTAGATTTTTATTGGAGACTACTGTAGGTGACTAGGTAAATACTTATGGTAAAGTTTTCTTTGAGAATTTGATAGCTAAGATACAATAATTACCAACTTTAGAAACCGGCATAATACTGAATTCCTACTTTAGGGGTAATTTATGGGTTAGACGGCACACGAAATTACTTTGCAGTATTCATTTGTATGAGACCGATTCCTTCATACGACTGCAACTGCTGTCACGGCATACGCCGTCGCCCTGTGTTGCTGCCGTCTGCCGTCTACCGCGTCCCGCAAAACTGCACCTTTACGTGTAAATTGTTTACTGAGAGTGTGCTTGGAGTATTCATGATGGGATATGGTACTCTCATAAATCATTAAAGAATCACATTCAGATTTTTATCTTAGTACTCAGTAAGCGTTGTTTCGTTCAAAACTATTTCATATAAAACGTATTAGTAGCCTAAGCACCAAATAACATTCCTCTGTTAGTCACCTCAGCGGCAAAAATAGTGGTTCTCGGGCTATGTACCACAGTTTGAAGCCTAGATTAACCAAATATGTAGATGTCTTTTTCACGTCGCCTAATCTAAGCGTAGCTTTTCATAGAGGGGTCCTTTATCTATATTTTTGGCGGCTCTTCGAGCAGTGCGAACTTTTGGGCACGCGCTTAGTTTAATGTCGGTATGGGCCAAGAGGGACCCCAGAGCTCAGGGGCCCCGTATCACTGATATGGCCGATACAGCGGTAGCTACGCCCCTGCTCCTAATCCTACTTTAGCGTGGATTCAACTCGACTTATTTTTTAAATCTGTCGCGGAAAAGTCTTGGTGTAGTTTAAATGGAAGATGGCTTAAATCTCCTCTGGAAGAAATTTTCTTCCTCGTGTGTCAATTATCTTAAAATCTATGTGAGTGGAACTCTACACCAGTGCCCACGTTTTATTTGCATTGACTAAGAAACATTATTACTTTTCGGAGCTGTGAAAATAACAAAGTGCTTAGTAAATATGTAAGTAGTTAACCTTTCCTAACCAGCACAAACTTATTTAGTATGACGTCACTCGGCGCCGGATAGGCCAGACAACGCGCAGTAAAGTGTTTTCAGTAGATATATACGTACCAATAAGTTCCCGATTAAAATTGATTATTATCGGACAAAAAAAATATTCAGCGTTTTAATACAATCGAACACGCGTTATAATAGGTACCATTCATTCATCTCCTATGTCCTATGCAACTCTACAAGTATAATGTAATGATATTCATAGTGGGTACCTACAAACTAGATAGTAATCTTTTTCAACTTCTTTTAATAATCATTTAATTTATCTAAAGAGATAGATTACGTTATCACATTTATGTAGTTGAATCTCTTTGATAAAGTTCACACTGAAGGAGTTTTGAGTTCTATGAACAGGATAGAAATAAACTAAAAAGCATTCACTTATTCTGTTAATTTGGTAACTTACTCTACGTTATCGTAAACCCCGTCATTCAATTGTATGTAAATAATTCCTCCTTTTACATATAAACTAACAAAGGGGAGTGGAAACCAATTCATTACTGTCTAGTGACGAGAAGTCCACTCATCGCTCAGCCATGTCGCGGACATTTTACCAATTTAATGGCGTGTCTTTATTTGGAGTATTACGGAATTATCATTTATATAATTAACTAGTTTATTCCCCAGTTCCGCCTTAAAAAGTGATCAATTCTTCATTTTAATAAGTAGGTACTAATTTTGTAAATGTGATGATTCATGAACATAATTGGATAATTGTTAGAAGTGAGTTCAAAAACTAACTGGATTAGGATAAAAATTGGTACGCGGAGGGATAAAAATGTTGGACTCACAATTATAATGATATCCTATTTCGTATTCCCTTAAAGTCCAGTAGAATTCTTATTACGAAAAAGGACTTTAAGCCAGGGAAGCTGCAAGAAAAAGCTAGATCAAACGAAATATAGACCTGTAAAGCATAAAGGTAATGTAATTAGGGCTAGAGATACTACAATGGATGCAGTAGATCTAGAAATAATCACGTACGTACAAATGCATAATTACTGCTGCGATGATTAACCCGTATGCACAAACTAAGCTCGTTCATTACAGAAAGTACTCTTATTTAGTGTTAATCAATGTTATTATAGAATTAGGTACGTCTTTGTACTTAATAAAGTCAAAAACACACGATATAATTATCACAAAAATCTACAACTATTATAATTAATTATAAACTATTATTATAAATATAATTATAATCATTTTAACTCTAAATTCTTGATCTACAAGAACATTTATCGATGGAACGGGTAAATGGGGAAATTATCTTTCTAATATCTTTTTATTTGGCAAATGATTTTACATAATATGGATAGTGTATTCACTCCTTTGAATTCGGTATTACGCAGACGCTAATAACTTAATAATTAATACTACAATATTAAGAAGGTAAGGTCTGTTTGAATTAAGATATTTAGACTGTGAAAAATGAAAACATGTTTGCCTTTTTGTAAATTTTTTTCTTGTAGATTATAGTTATTTTTGATAAAGGGAGGCATATTTTATAGATTTAGAGACATAATAACCAAAAACAAAAAATACGTAATCTACATGCACCGTTCACTGCTTACTACAGTCTACAACCGACTACGACGTGAAGAGTGAGCTCTCTTCCCAATGATGACACAATTCCGTGCGACTGAAGTTGGGCGGGCACATGTAATGATTAAAATCCATGGTATATTAGGAATAGATATATTCTGTGATTAGTTTAACTAATACAGTAACAATTTTTGTTGACAGAACTCAATTCGGTCATACGAGCTCTACATAAAATTCTTTATTAGTTGCTGGTGAGTTTGAATGTGTGTGTTCACGGCTGAGTGATTAAGGGTGGAGTGAAGTCACTAGTGTGACCGTGATCGTGACGTCATCATTCAGACAGTAAATTAAGATATACGGTTGATTTTTTACAATTATCGGCTAACGTTGGTATTTATAAATTAGCTGATCAATAAGTTCGGATGGAAAATAATACACCCGTAGACAATCAAGGATTATTATATAGCCAAGTGCTAGTTTGATTATGGACAAACGTTTATTTATAGGTACAGTGTACACAATGGTAGAAGGCTGATGTTAGACTCTGAGAAGGTTATAGGTTATTTTCTATCCCGGAAAACTCCTTCGCGCGGGCGAAGCCGCGAGCAAATGCTAGTATTATAGTAGTAAAACAAAGAGGACTTTGTAGTTTTTGAGTTTCACGCGCTCAGACAGGCAGACAGATGTGGGGAGGACCCCACATCTGTCTGCCTGTCTGAGCGCGTGAAACTCAAAAACTACCGAAAGGATTTAGATGAAATTTGGTAAGGCTTAGTTTGAGACCTTGGGAAGGCAACGGCTACTTTCTATACCGGGAAAATATAAAGCGCGACTGTAATAACGGAAAACTTTATCCCGTAAAAAATATATAACGCGGGCGGAGCCGCGGGCAAAACCTAGCCTTTTATAGAATGAAAGCTCTATATATCGATATATTGTATAAGTATATCGATATCTACTTCGTGAAATTATCAATCGCGACCCACGTGTCAGCGTGTTGCAATCGGCCATTTTTAATCTAGGAATAATAATACTATTTCGTGCGAAGGCGACAGACGCGATTCACTACTCGTTTAGTATTTAGAAGGCGCGTGCGGGGCACGCCGGGCGTCTGTGTTCGCTTTTATATTATTAACTAACTTAGTGAGAGAAAACTGTTACAAAGTTATGTGTTTTTGTGTTTATAAGTTTGTTCTAACGGATTTAACTCAATCATTTTATTATAGGTAAGATATTAAAGTTTTTACAACAGTTTTAATTAATATTGCAAACATAAGTTAAACCTGAAGCTGTTACTTACCTATTTCGTTTTTATTTAAGCGGGATTGCTAACTAATAGGAACTTATAAGGAGGCAAGAATAAATCTCTTTCTTTTATCTTTAGATTTGATTTTTATAAGACAAATTATTGCATAATGAATGAAATTTAAAAAATATAACATATTTGATACCTTTTGTAGATACACAATAATAAAATAAGTCTTGCTTGATGATATCACTTACAAAGATCGATGATTAAATTATGATCGTGATAATTAACGAATTAAATATTTATTTATATTAAAATACGACAAGATGACCCCAATAAATGTTGTAAAATATAGTGCAATGGAACTAAGAAGAAAAAACGTGGACTAATAAATAATGTAACATCTACTTAAGTATAATATTTTGGGTGGACTTGTCAATTTTGCCGACGCGGCGTGCTTTACAGCCTAATTCATAATTTTCTCTTCACGTTTCGATATCCCTAAGATGAAATATTATAATTATGTCGAAAAATATTTGCCGGCAAACCGTTCCACATCTTTAAACCCCAAAGATAAGAGCGTCGTTAGTTACACATGAATACATTTAATTTAATAATAATATGGCTATCAGTTATTCTGAACTCCGAGCTAATCTTTGAAAAAAATGAACTGATTTAAATGACATTTATAATGATAGAGAATTTTAATAAGATAGATTTTTATATGATAGAGATAAATTTATGGTCTTCTTCCCTGGGAAAAGATTTTCACATAGCCGGCGCCGTGACTAAAACTAATATTAAAAAGTAGGTATTTGTACTTTTGCAAATTTTAGGGTGTAAGCCATAAACATAACCGACCCATGGATTTGTTAGTGTTAACTAGAGCAAGGCAAGGCTGCCCAAATAATGCCGTTATGTTAATGATGCTGCTCGTCTTGTGAATGTAAAAATAATATTATATTGTTCAAGATGGGATGTTCGCAATAAAATAAATTTTCTTGCGACTTCGTTTAAGTTTTATTAACAAATGAAAAAATAATTATCGAAATCTATTCACCCAGTCTAAAGTTCTGAGGTAACAAACATAAAAAAGTCGAAGTCGAATTGAGAACCCCCTCCTTTTTTAAAGTCGGTTAAAAAAATAACTACGCATCTTTGCCCCACCGACTTTGTAAGCATATTCCTGAAATTATTTAGGTCCACCTTTATGACGAGCCGCCTGCTGACATCAGGTCTGACGTCTGACCTCGGGAAGAATCCGCGATTGTACAAGTCATAAAAGGACCCGAAATCGAATTTACTATTCTTTCCCACTTGGGTAAACTGAGCGAACATAGGTTATGATTTAGACTGATTGATTAGCTGAATGCTCCGACTCTATAATCTCTATCAAGACTGGCCATTCAGGCCCTCAGGCCAAATGAACCGGCTTAAATAAATTCTAAATGTAAAATTAATTTAACGATAGTGGTCTACCCAAAAGTTTTAAATCGTGGAATGCTAAACAGGTCCGACAGCCTAGCTCTACCTAACCTAACTACGAATAATAACAGCCGCCACACATTATTCTTTATGAGTGTAGTTATAGGGAATTGACCATATTACGTTAGACTAAATAATATACACATCATATTACTTATTTTATTAAACTAAATAATATAAAGACTTGTTGGTCGCGGAAAATCTTGCCGAGAAAAATCTTCTTATGTGGTCTTTTTATGTGACAATTTTTATGCAAATCTGTTCTGCTGTTTTTACGTTTACTTTTAACAAACATCTAAATATCTTCACAATGCTTCTTATTTATGATATTAGTAAGATAGTCACTTCTCACTAGGGCTAAGAGCACTAAACACTTAATGGTCATGCTGTAATATAGTTTTATCATATTTAGAATGGTCAATATTGACTAGAGTAAATTACCAGTACTTTCTTTAGTATGCAACGAGTGATTTTGGTGCGGCGTTTGATATCGTTTGTGAGATTTTCTGAGGTCCACCAGCCCTTAAATGTCAGCACGCAGTCTCTGAAGTACTAAGAGCGATAATTATGAATTAACAGATTACTCTTCTGGTTACTTGTCTTATTGGCTATAAAAATATCATGTATTGCTATTATTCAAACAATTATGTCACCTATATTTTTAGCAGAACATAGATGTCGCTAAAATAAATATGTTCTGCTAAAAATGTAGGTGATTTTTATTGCACAACGATTTTTAATTGCTTTTTAACTGTATCTTAGCTATTTTCCCCAATACTTATTAATTCCTAAATATAATTGATACGAATGTTTGTATTGCAAATATTTGTAATCAGAAAAGTTACATAAAGGTTATTGAATTATATCAGAGATCTTGCAATTAGCAAATTCGTTTATAATTAATTAGTAACAAATTTTATTTATTATTTCCTGTTTCGGACGTCGTTATTGCTATAATTTTAAATTTGTATCTTATCTGTGTACTAATTAGTGCAATTTTAGAAGCGGTCGCAATATTTAACACAATGTGTTATTAGCCTATTTTTATCGTACATTTTGAGACAATAAGGAGTTATTGTCACCAGCTACGTAGGTGTGACTAATCTGAAAAATGTAATTAAAAACTCGTAATTTTAATGTTGATTTAACTGAAAACAGGTAATGAAAGAATCACATTATGTATAACGTGTAAATAGATGAATAAACAAAAGAAGTAGAGCTCTGAAATAGAACTAAAGCTGTTAAAACTTGAAAATAAACGGGCAGAAACTATTGATGCCTTTTAATCAGACACGATTTTAGAAAATACTTATGATATTTCAAACATGCAACGATATTATATGCTATAAATATTCAGACAGTAAGTCAAAAACCTGGACCAGTAGAAGCCAAGTTATTGCAATTGTTTGAGACCACACGGCGTCCCACCTACCTCTACTGCATAGCAATAAACTAAATAAAAGGCGACCACAGTCGCTACTTAACAAGATATATTATGTTGGCATTTAGGCGCCGCAGGGTCACGGTCAAAATGTTGCTATAAACATATATTTTGAATCTATCGCGAAGTCATTAGTAATTAGTTTGAGTATTTGACATGAACACAGTAAAATCTAAACGAAAATTTAGAGTTTACTTCATTTGTATTAGAATAGATCTACCTGTCTACTTTAAATATTCATTTTGATCCATAAACTTGATCTTGATTTGATCCATAACAAAAATTCTCAACGGGTTTTTCCTGCTTCAAATACAAAAGAAAGTAATATTTAAAACAATTTAATTCTCAGAAATCATCGGGTACTGATCAGTAAATCCAAAAATATCTAACGTTACTACAATTCAAATGCAATTCAATCGTTGCCAAGCCATTACGTATAAGAATTTTTTACTGCTTTAAAATATGTGATAGCTGGCAAAACCCAAATATTTTGCGATCTACAAGCAAATGTCCCTGTATTTTATATATAACTAGTTTTTCCTCGCGACTTCCCCCGCGTGAATGAGTTTTTCGGGATTAACAGTTCCGCTATATATTTTCCCGGGACATAAAGTAGCCTACAATCTTCCCAGGCTCAACTATCTCCATACCTAATTTCATAAATATTTTAAGAAAATCTATAACATACTACTTAGTCTGGCCATAAATACTGTTACACTTAATTATAAAAAAATATTACATTTGAATTTCGAATCTGTCATTTTTATACGATTGTTCATTGTGTTTTCTCATTTTGGCGCCAATACATTGTAAAATATTTTGCGATATTAAAATGGTGTGGGGTGATAAAGAGAACCGAATCGCTGTGATAGCATTACACAAAGTAGGTATGGAGCCAAATGCAATTTTTAAAACTCTCCATACACTTGGTATTAGTAAAATGTTTGTGTACCGGGCTATTAATAGGTACAATGAGACCTCCTCTGTTTGTGACAGAAAAAGATCTGGCCGTCCACGTAGTGTTCGTACGAAAAAGGTGGTCAAAGCAGTAAGGGAAAGAATTCGAAGAAATCCTGTCCGAAAGCAAAAGATTTTATCTCGGGAAATGAAGATAGCACCTAGAACCATGTCGCGTATTTTAAAAGATGACTTAGGACTTGCAGCCTATAAGAGACGCACTGGCCATTTCTTAACTGATAATTTAAAGAAGAATAGGGTGGTAAAATCGAAACAACTACTGAAGCGGTACGCAAAGGGAGGTCACAGAAAAATTTTGTTTACGGATGAGAAAATTTTTACAATTGAGCAACATTTTAACAAACAAAATGACCGTATTTATGCTCAAAGCTCTAAGGAAGCTTCCCAATTAGTCGACAGAGTGCAACGTGGACATTATCCGACTTCAGTGATGGTTTGGTGGGGTGTTAGCTATGAAGGAGTGACTGAGCCATATTTTTGTGAAAAAGGTATCAAAACATCGGCACAAGTGTATCAAGATACCATTCTTGAGAAGGTAGTTAAGCCCCTTAACATCACCATGTTCAATAACCAAGTATGGTCCTTCCAGCAAGACTCGGCGCCGGGTCATAAAGCTCGGTCCACGCAGTCTTGGTTGGAATCGAACGTTTCGGACTTCATCAGAGCTGAAGACTGGCCGTCGTCTAGTCCCGATCTTAATCCGCTGGATTATGATTTGTGGTCAGTTTTAGAGAGTACAGCTTGCTCTAAACGCCATGATAATTTGGAGTCCCTAAAACAATCTATACGATTGGCAGTGAAGAATTTTCCCATGGAAAGAGTGCGTGCTTCTATTGATAACTGGCCTCATCGTTTAAAGGACTGTATTGCAGCCAATGGAGACCACTTCGAATAAGCTTTTTATATTTTTAATTGTTTTATATTTATGTATTAAACTGACACACTGTAAAAGTAATAAATGTTATTTGCAGTTAACAATTTTCTTTTTTCTTTATTACAATATTTATGGCAAGACTAGGTATATTTTTATAATATGTATAGATTAAATTATCGTGATGAAGCCAAAATCCATAAAATGCCATGAGTTTCAAAACGCCGCCATATTTACGATAATGATTTAATTACACACGGCCTTGGTGATCAGCTGTTTATCTACACACAGTACATCAATCAACGTAACCTGTGCTAAAATATATTATTGTGTACTGCAAGGCCAGTCATATTGTCTACTATTATCGCATACGCTATGCATGCTATTGTATTTAAACAATTCATTTAGACATGCTCGGTAGTGACAAGGTATATGAAAAATAAGTAAACATTGCCAAGGTCGTTGCCACGAGAACAATACGGACAGTATTACGATAACATATAATCTTATTCATCAGGAGTTCGATTAAACTTCGTTTTAGTTTGATTCAAAGTAAGATACAATGGTATCTAATAAGACATCTTTTTTTACGCGGTAAAGTGTCCTCACTGCACCGGATGGTAAGTGGAGTGAGGTCTAATAGAATGTCGACTGACGAGAGATGATTACC
This sequence comes from Manduca sexta, assembly GCF_014839805.1. Classification (NCBI taxonomy): domain Eukaryota; kingdom Metazoa; phylum Arthropoda; class Insecta; order Lepidoptera; family Sphingidae; genus Manduca; species Manduca sexta. Next base: position 12,395,731 of record NC_051122.1, read on the forward strand.
CCTCGACAGTCGACACAATTATGCCGGCCCGTTGGAACCGGATATACACAAGCTGGTCCCGGAACGCGACACACTTACATGGGCCGTTATGGCGGGTTTTAACACCCTGTATACACTGGTCGCTATCCGAGTGGAAATAAAGTATATTCTACCACCAGTAATGATCTTTTATCTTATCTTCAATAAGTTACTAAGATTTTTCTTACATCATTCATTGGTCAAGATGTTTATTTCACTAGCTGCTGATTCTTCTCCATTAATCTGCACCTCATCTGTGATTAGTCATATCGGTGAATTCCTTGAGTTCACTTGTTATAAAATAATCACAAATTATTCTTTGTTAAATTTTCTGTAAACGTATATACATATAAGAAGGTGCTGTTGGATATTTAGAATATTATTATGCTTTTTTTAAAATATGTTGTTAGGTTAAGCAGAATTTAAATCCATTAAAATAATTAACCATTGTTTATGCCTTGCAACATTGTGAAAATATTACCTGTTTACGTAATCAGCTGCGCGGAAAAAAATATGACTATTCGTAGGCAGGTACATTTAATTTATACAAACGAATATTGAATAAACTGGAACAATCCAAAAAATCAATTAATGGATATTTCTTTTATTTTCAGATCTCAATCCTAAGTCGGTATGTAAGTGGCTTTAAGCGACTATCTGAAAATGGTTGAAACGAGTATTAAAAAGACTGAAGAAACACCTGTAAACAATGTAGACAAGGATTCCATCAAACAAGATCTAAATACATTGACTGATGCAAAATCATTATCGAATAACGAAATCGTTGCTCATTACACCAAAGATGATCGTGATTCGCCGATAGAACGAGTTAAATTTGAAGGAGTAGACGATAATGACAGCATATGCTCCGAATCCTCCATAGCAGAGAAGCTACCACCGATCCCCGATGGCGGGTGGGGATGGGTTGTGGTGGTCTCCGCGTTTCTAGTCTCAGCCTGCGCCGACGGCCTGGCTTTCTCATACGGTCTCCTCCAAAATGAATTCACCAAATATTTTGAAACCACGCAGTCAAAAACATCATTAATAGGCAGTTTGTTTATCGCAACACCATTAGTTGCCGGGCCGATCATGAGCGCGTTAGTAGACAGATACGGCTGCAGAACTATGACAATCATTGCCGGACTGATATCTACAATCGGATTCCTACTAGCAGCAATAAGTAATTCAATTCCAATGTTATGTCTGACGTACGGATTCATAAGTGGTCTTGCGATGGGCATTCTGTACGTCACAGCAGTTGTGTCGGTCGCGTTCTGGTTTGATAAGAGGAGGAATTTGGCAGTGTCTCTCGCTTCGTGCGGGATCGGTTTTGGTACTTTATTATACTCGCCGATGACGCATTACTTCTTGGAGGTTTACGATTGGCGAAACACGATAGTATTACTTGCTGGAACTTTATTAAATATGTGTGTTTGTGGCGCGCTAATGAGGAATCCTGAGTGGTTGGAAATTAAACAGAAGAGGCAGAGGAGATTATCAAAGGCGAGGTCAAGGAAGTCTTCAAGCGCAGGCTCGATATCATCGAGGTCTCTTGGTGGAGAGTCTGAATATCTCGATGCGGAGGAACTGAAGAGTTTGCTCCAGAGTGGTAAAAGCCCTGAGTATATCCTAGCGACCCTGGCGTCTACTATAGCGGAAGCAGAAAAATTAGAAGCCACCACACAAATGAACGCAGATCAAGCTTACAAAAGGATGCATTCGGCGATACATCTGCCGACGTTTATACAGCAAAACGAAAAGGTATCACTTATATCATGTTTTATTTTGATTGGCTCCCAAATATTGTAAACATAATATCTTAATAATTTTTGTTATCGTGTGCAGAAGTTTATAGATCGATTATAGAAAATTGGCGCCTATGACACCTTCACAATCTGCACGTGTTTAGGTTCTATGAATTAAAAATATGTTAGTCGCCATGTCGACGCATTGCACGAGCATCACCGAAGTCAAAAAATATTGCGTGTTGTTTTATTGACTATATATCTGTTCGATTAATTCAAAGAGTTCTAAGATGATAAAGAGTGGACAATAGGATGATTGTAATAAAAAACATTTGGGCCCATGAGTTGGTTATTCAATCTACCGTGAAATAGCAAAACATCAATGTAAAATACTTCATATCTTTTCCATATCGTGATTTGCACGTTTTATTAGCATATTTTCTGTAAATATGTATTTTTTGTATTAATATCTAAGAACGATGCGACATCTTGTCACACGGTATGTAGTAAGAAAAAATTTAAAAAGTTAAAATTTGGTCTTGATGTTCGGTCTAACAATACTTTTGAATATCTTAGTTTAATTATAAGAATATGAAACATCTTTAACATCTGTGTAAACTTCTATTGATGTACTGTGAGCGTGCCAGCTCTCAGTAATCGCCCTAGAAAATTAATTGCAGTCTAAAATCTTATTGGTGGTATGTCTCTCATATGTGAAAGTCCGCCTGGGTAGTTACCACTGCAACGCCACTGTCTCTGTTTCTACTATTTATGGCCGGTCGTATCGCTTACCATCAGGCGAACGGCAAGCTCGTCATTCAAAGCCATAACAAAAAAAACAGTATAGTCTTATCAGGGGCCTTATTCTCTATACCACACGTTATTTGGACAGTAAGTAACACAATACGTCGCGTTCAAGACTATAGAAATTCGCATACAAAATACCATCCCACGATAATTTCACGAAGATAACGTGACGCGGCTCCGTTACGCGTTTACATTGACATAGCGAATAAGGCCTCAGGTGCTATCTCTGTAATATCGTTTACTTGAAAGTTGAACGGCAACAACACAAAATTCGGTTTCAAGTATGTCGTGTCAGGTTATTGACCTTGTAGAGTGTCTTACAGGCGCATCGAACAAGGAGTGTGACAGATAAATTTGACTGACCCTTCATGGATACATATAAACATGGTTTTTTATATTTCTTTCTACACATATATAGTAGAGGTAATTAAATTTAAATCTTAATTATTAAAAGTCAAGTAAGTGATATATAGAAATTTGCGAATATTCGGCAATTTGATGATTTTTATGTGACACTATTTAATATTGCCAGTTGTAATAGTTTTCTGTCAAACAGTGGCACCTTTCCAGGCCGGCCACGTAATGTAAACAGGCTACCTAGTGGCTCTACCCATACTACGCTATGTAGTCATAGCGTAGGAATAGTTTCCTAGTCGTTTCCAATGTAATGCATTTCAAATTCACTGAACGTATAGGAAATCGTGTAGCCAAAAAGTAGTTATGTCAAAAGGGACCAACTCATAAATTGGAATAATTGTGTCTCGGGTATCGGTTTCAAATACAATATTTTGGTTACGCTAAAAGTTTCGAGTTCATTGGATTATTAAATTTAAGATACTTTAAATTTGTGGTACTTAACACTTAACTTTATAAAGATAAAAACTCAGTTATCTCGAAATTTTTATCCTTTGGTTCTTTACGATATACTACGTCCAATCAGCTCTACAATTAGCACAACGAACCGATGAGCTGTCTATTTTGGCGCTGACGCAAGTTCGGCATCAAACTGACATGTTGATTTCCCGACAAATTAATTACACCGAACCATACAATTACACATACTTCGCGCAACTACGTATCTAACATAGTAATTATGTAGTCAACCAATGAGAGTTGCTGTCCTCTTCATGTCACCAGAATAGGGTACCGGACTCAGTTTTGTTCTTTACTATTATCAAATATTTACGCTGTATAAATTATAACACAGAAAGAATTATTAAAATCCGGTAAAAAATCACCAAGTTATAAGTCTTTAAATGTCAGTGGAAGGGGTAATTAACAAGAAACAAAAAAGAGACGAAATACCTACATTTGACGTCATCAGGAATTACGACGCGTGCGAAAGAAAGAGATGAAGCGATATCCCCACATCGCGCCCACTTCTGCACGTTACAATATTTTAAATATGAATTACTGGCCTATTTTTTAACCAATTTTTATGTAGTTTTCGCAGAAGTGCTTCTTTTTCGTATTATTAACCATTACATATAGAATAATGAACATAATCAAACATAGGCCGGTTCCCTATTAGACCCGACTGATATGAAGAAGAGAGGGCTCAACAGTGGCGATGGGTCTATATAACCTGGACCCTGCCGGGTTCCCTTTACGTAAATTTATGTGATTTTAATGATCATTATAACAATTTGCGATATTCATGAGTATTAGTACATCGATTCTTGGGATCCCTTTCAGGGAATATCACCTTTCGCCACTGGGACTCAAAGAAGTCTGTTTAAAATTAATTAACTTTAAGAAGCTCTACTGAAGTTTAAAAGAAAATTAATTTTTAAATGAAATATAGTTCGATCAAGTCACTCATCTGACAGTGCTTCATAAACGGTAGCAACATAACGTGAATTACTTTATGAAATAGCATTGGACTGCTCTCGTTCTAGTTAGATGTGTAATGTCAAGCGGTAATTCTATTATTTATAAAGTTTAATTATCCGCGTTCCGTGAGTGAATCATTTGACGGTAAACAAAGATACTGTATATGATGCAATTAGATGTATAAGGAAGTTTTGCTTCACTCACATTCCGATTATATTCTAAAACAGTAATATACAACATCATTTAAGGCGTAGCGTGAATGTTGTTTACTTGTTAGAAACACTAGAGAACAAGGGCGCCGCTAAGATTCGTTTTAGGGAGGTCCATCTACACCTGCACTATACTATATAAAGTTTTTTCAAATTCAAATCGCGCGGGCTTTAAAATGCTTTATCATAATAAAACCTCTGTGGTTGATAGTTCCCATTGTTACAGATTTATTCATTGACTTATATTTTTTGGGGTTTTTTTTTTGAGGATGGTGCACGTGCACTTATTTGCACCCCCGTTTCGGAGCCCAAGCTAGAGAAGATATTAATTGACAATTGTTGATCAACTTTAGTGTTTTATTGTATTGTAGAGGTCCTCTGCAACTAGTTGAGAGTGTCGCGTGTGTGTATCGCGTAGGTTTGATCTGAAACCTAAATACTAATCCAATTTTGGAACTTCTTTCTAGAATGGGAAGCAGTATGGCCCCGCGAGTCATAGTATTCCAATATTTTTTGCTCAGGGACTACGCAGGTGGATCAACAAACAAAACCTAATGGAATGTAAAATATTAATATTGAACATTTAAATATATGATTAATAATATTGGGTTATAATTTGAAATAAATTAGGAGTGAGTAAAGTTTCTATGGATTTTATTATTGGAGTACAGTCAATAGGTCCGTTACATGGTATTACACGGAGAGAACAACTCAAAACCGATTTTAGTGAAAAAGTCAAGAACACTTAAATCTTTAAAAATTCTGAACGCAGAGACATTAACATTAAAACCTGTTTTATACAATTGACTATAATCAATATTTTGTCTTTTAACTTTCACAATATGTGACATGAGAAAACAATAACTCAATTACTCAATAATGATTAATTAGACACTGAACAATAACGTTTAATAATAATTGATGAATTATCGATGACTGAAGTATGACTTATATATTTTAGCAGTGGTTAGGCACAATGCATAATATCTCTTTGAATGATCATCACTGAGCATTCATTGAAATTCCAAGCCGATGAGAATGATTGTCTCTAATTTCTTAGATATTATCCAAAGCATACTAAATAAATGATGAATCAACACGCCACGTTTTGACAATTGTATCGTAAACATATGGTTTATATCGAGTGAAGGCACTGTAAAAAAATGCAAACATTTTTGAATCTTTAAGCCTATTATGCAACCCCCACTGTTTGATTCTATGTCGAAGTATTTATAATTTAAATTAAAATCGTATAGGTTGACGTAGTCATTCTTAGTACCATTTTCACATCACCTCCCTTATCTACATTTTGCCAGCTACGTAAAGTCCTATATGTGATTGGGCGTGAGCTCATTGTCGTAAGTCTGCCCACCGCTGAAAAAACAATATGATACTATAATGCTGAGTTCGTAGATTTATACTGGTTTTAATTACTCACCAGTTTCTTAATAATAAAATAGAAGTATCTATCAATAAAAGTTCTGGATGTTTGATAAAATAAATAAGTTATATATTTCTTAAACACTTTCCTTTAATATGTACCGCATTTCACAGGTCCCGTCTGAAGTCATAGAGAAACTAATGGAAAACAAACGACTCTACAACATTATATTACAAAACTACCCCGATCTAATAGCAAAATCTAGGTCAGAAATCAACATCAACACGGAACACCCTGAAGGGACAACAAATCCAGCACAACTGCCAGTCGAAATAAAAGTTAAGAAAACTAAAACAACTTCTGAATCGGAGCACAATAAAGAAAAAAAGGAGAAAAAAGAAAAACCATCAGAACCTACATCGAATTCACATGGAAACCCACAACATAAAGATAAAGTGCCCCCAAAACCACCGCAACAAACTAATTGGTTGCGGCAGATATCGACAGACCATCATTACTTAAGAGACATGCCCTTGTACAGGAATACGATGATGCATCGAGGTGCTATGATGACGATTCCTAGGTACAAGTTGCGAGCTTCATCTTTGCCTGATATGTATAGGAATTCCATGTGGTCTCTGGAATCGGAATCTGATGATGAATTTGTAAGTATATTACAACCTTCTATCAAGTTATAAGTAGGATATTTTTCTTTTGGTGCAGTTGTTATGGCATATCTAATCTAGTTTATTTTTGATTATCTATTCATAAATTTATTTGTTTATAGTATTAGTGTAATTTTCAATTCATAGTGATATTTTATTTTTAATTTTTCTTGCCATAAAGCTGCTCGATAGCTTTTTACCACAAATTCAAAACATACCTTTACCTAGAAACGCTATAAACGAATGCATGAAATAATTATTTTATTTCTTACTTTCTTTCCTAGTTATAATGTGAAAGATATCAAACTATAACGTAATTAGATTAATTTTAAAATGTTTATTAGTAGGTATTATTAATTTAGTTGCACAAATTACTACATTAAGTCCTTTAATCCGTAGAGATGGTACGAACGTCTGTGGATGACTTTCAAGGCTACCTTCGACTTCAAGATGTTCACTGAGTTCCACTTCTTGATGTTCAACTTGTCTTCCCTCATCCTCTCTGTGTGGTTCATCGTGCCTTACTTCTTCCTCATGTCCTACATGACTGAGAGACATGTTGATGGAGGCGCCATGATGATCAGTATTATTGGAATCGCCAGCAGCATTGGAATTGTAAGTATTTATCTTATTTTCTGGTAACCACTAACATCAAACAATATGCGTAGTCTAAACAAAATTAAACTTCACTGAGGCCAGGGAAGTTATTGACAAAGTTTAATCGGTTTATTAGTTTTATTGATACTCCAAGAAATTCACAAACTTAAAGACTCTACTTCTATATAATTTCAATTTATTTATAATATATTTCCAACATTTGATACGAGGTACTTTAATTTCTAGGATCGAACCTTAGACTAAAGTAAAATGCTTTAAATTTCAACCAGGATTTTTAGTGTGAATTAATTTCAGATAAAAACAATGTATCTGTTTTATAATCGTTATCTCTTGATAGTTGAAGTATTCCGCATATTATATTTTAATCCCTAGAGATTATTTTTCAAGGCATTTCCTTATAATTATTTTTTATCAGCCACTTTTCACAATTTGATATTTTTACATTCTGAGTATGTTAATAAAAGATTGTAAATTGATTGCATTATCAGAAATAACATTATAATATTATCTCAAACTACAAGTGCACTGTTATGCATACAATGCTTTGGAAATTTAAATTCTCGGTGTACTCTTTCTAATCAGTGGGGCCTTTGGCGAGCGATCGAGCGAACTGCACACATACTTTTGAATAAAGGAATAAATTAAGAAATTTTAACAGCTAACTTGCCAATAACCCGTGAAATGTTTATTACGATGAGGATTTTTTCAGCATCAAATTAGATGGACTGGTAGGAAATTTCCATTAAATTACTATAATGTTCTCTTCGTTTGTCCTTTATTTATGCAGGTAGGCCTCGGCTGGACCGGAGACCAGCCCTGGATCAACGTAACCAAAACCTACGCGGTGTGCCTGATTATTTGCGGACTATCAGTCGCCGCGTACCCTCTCTTCATCACAAATTACTGGGCCCTGGCTGTCATCTCAACTGTCTTTGGGCTTTCTTTCGCCAGCTCATATGCCTACACGCCAGCTATACTCATGGAACTGATGCCCATTGACCATTTCACTATGGCGTACGGGATGATACTGCTCAGTCAGGGTATAGGGCATCTGGTGGGACCGCCTATTGGAGGTAATATATTATTCAAAAATATTTAATAATTCATAAGCATTGTTTGCTTTAAAACTTACCTCAATAATGTCTATTTATTCGCCATTGTTTGTTTTTACCATGTTGAATAGCATTCAAGGTCAACGGAAGCAAGATAAAATTTATTTAACTTTGTCAGACTTATGTTATAGCATTTTTCAGTAAATTGTATTTGATAGGTTGTAGATTAGTAAATTGTACAATTCTCTATTACATTACTTTATGTTTGTTCTTCCTTAATTGATGGGTATTTAGGTACTGAGCAACACTGATTGCAATTAAGATTCAAATGAGCATGATGTAGGACAGCCCACGTAAAGCTATGTTCGTCTGATGACACGCTTATATCATAGATCCATTTGCCATTGTTTTATACAATTATATGAGTGGAGCAGATAAATCGCTTGGTGTTATGAGAAGTCTACTATCCATTCAGTTTAGAGCGTTCTTTTGTACTTGACTGTACAGTGACCATCAAACCTACACCCATTTCTATTGTCTACATGGGAAAACTCGCCATAATAGCTCATTTAGATTAGTTTCCGCGGTCAACATATGTGACAAAGTACAGTAAAAAAGTGGATGGGTTACATCAGGTTACCCAATATTGGAATTTACACCGTATTTAGCATATTATTACATCTTTCCATACTTATAATAATGGACTTAGATTAAAAGATAGTATCAACAATCGTTCCTTCCAGGTTTGCTGTACGATTTGACGGGGACCTGGGACCTCACGTTCTATGTGGGAGGCTTGTGGCTGGTGGTGTCTGGACTCTGTGTGGGCATCATCGCTTACACTAAGGACGTGCGGCTCTGTGGCAGCGCGCCCCTGCTGAAGGAGGCAGAAGAAGCCAAGTCTGAAGCTGCAGTTGATGTTTAGATTTTAAATTTAGAATACCAACCGCCATTAATAATTTGAAATATTACCAACCGCCATTTTGAAACTACTGGAAATGTTTGATAGCATGAATAGATCGGCTAGATTGAACAGTAACGATATCTAAAGGTGTCATATTTACAATAGTTACTTGATAAACAGATACATATTTGTGTACGATTCGGTCGCAAGGCTATTGACGGAACTATAGTTTATCTGTTCCAAACGAACTCTATCGCAATGTTAGCGACCACCGTACACAAGGTGTTACCCGCCATAGTGGCTCACGTTAGTGTCTCGCGTTTTGGGATCAGCCTGTGTAAATTTGGTTCTAACAAGCCGGCATAATTGTGTCGACTGCCGAGGTGTAATCATCTCTCGTCTGTCGACATTCTATTGGACCCCACTCCACTTACCATCAGGTGTAGTGAAGTCAGTTTACCATAGCCGTATCAAGAAATATATTGTTATACAGAACACGTCATTTCAAAACTCTTCGATCCATTAGGATTGTTATTGCTACAGAAGAACAGGGGCCTTATTCTCTATCCCGCACGTTATTTTGACAGTGTGTAACAAGCACGTAACACAACGCATCATGTTTAGGACTATAGAAATTTGGCTTACAGAATACCATTCCACGCACATTTCTCGAAGATGACACGGCCGCGTTACGCGTTTACACTATCATACAGAATAAGGGCCCAGCGTCAAATATGACCGCGGTCCGACAGAATAGACAGATAGGACATATTAGAGAATTTTGTATGAGATTTTATTTTTCTAAATATGATACTAATACGAACTACCTCAGGGTGCTTGGTAATGTTGTTTTGTTGTAAATATTTATTAAGATAAATGAAAATTTGTACATACATTTGTAATTTGTATGCCTTTTTAATTAATTAATACGTTTTAAATGAAAAGTTTGTTTTATTTTAATAAAATATAAAATACAACTTCGTTAATTAATGTAGAAAAAGGGTATCAATACGATATATTGGAAGAGTGTAAACTGTCAGAAATTCCACTAGTTGTTAATGAATTAGGTTGACGTAAGCTTAACCTCAATTATGAGACATAGACACAGACTCTGGTGCTAATACATTAGCTAAATCTCGCATAATGTGCTATGGAAAGAGTTTTGTTCGAAGTCTCTCTGAAGGATAAAATTCTGCATGAAGTGATCCGTCAGAGAACTAATGTGACCGACATAGCTCTGAATGTTAGTAGGTGAACGTGGCAATGGGCTGGTCACACATGTCGCAGAACAGATAACTGCTGAAGTAAGCGTGTTCTGGAGTGGAGATCGCGTCTTGTCAAATGTAGCTTGGGACGCCCTCTAGCCAGATAGCGGAACAACTTACACAAGAGGGCCGGTAGTGACTGGACGCATAAGCAACAGACCAGGCTCTGTGGCTCTATGGGAGAGCCCTATGTCCAACAGTAACAGCAACAATTGATATCATTTTTAGAGCAACATTAGAGACTTAGTCATCTAAGAACGCTTACTACAGACAAAACATTAATCTCTGTAGTCAACTTTACTGTGAAGTCGACTATGATTGAAGCAACTCTAGACTGAACACTTTTATGATAAAACGACCGGTTATTTTGTAAAATTTTATACCCATTTTTAACTTATTGCATGTATGGTTATATTATACATGCGTACAAAATGTTAGGGTGAAAAAGTATACAACTACGATTAAATAATATATGAAAAACCCGTACAGAATTATCAAATTTGTAATTTTGCAAATAGGTATTATTATAAGTCAAATAAGACATCCATTTCTTATGTATTAGCTGCTAAATGTATTTTACGTCAACTAAGAACAAAAATATGTATTTTAATGAGTTACTGTGTTATTTCATCCAGCTGGAAGCTAGGACCAATTTTTATATCTATACTAATATTATAAATAGTAAAAGTTTATGAGTTTGTTTGTAGGTTTGTAAGCGCTTTTCTCTGGAGCTATTGAACTGATTTCTAAAAATCTTTCCTTAATAGGAGGCTACATTACTCCTGAGTGCAATAGACTTTTATCCCTGCAAAATATTCATCCCGGAAAAACTATTGCACATGGACGGAACCGCAGGCAAAAGCTAGTCTAGAATAAAACAGATATGAACAGGGATATAGCTTAATTTTCCTGTTACATTCAATAATTTATAAATATTGTGTGTAGACGTGTATTTACGTGAACAAACATTATATAAAAACTTTGTTAAAAACTTGTGTGTGAGAATATGTGCACGAATTTACATCCAAATAATTATCGTATGTAAAATTTTAATTCCTTATTTGATGCAGTATACATAAACAAAACATAAAGTAAATATGGGTGGGGCGACGTATGAAGTCCAGCCCCCCCGACCTAGAAAGGAGGTAATGTTCCAAACAGTGGGAGACGCTTCTAAACCAGAAATTAACTCATTTAAACCAAAACGGAGTGATTCTGAAATATCATTTGAACATATAAATAATTCTAAAGAAGATGATGAGTCTTCTGGATTTGAAGAAGTTCCAGGCATCCGTGTATTTAAACCTGAAGATTATGTAGCACAGAAACCCCAAACGGATCTTCAAGACAAATGGCGATGGATTGTGTTAGCAGCCGCTTCAATGATCATGGTGATTGTAGATGGTGTTGGATTTTCTTTCGGTCATTTAAGTGGCGAACTCGCACATAAATTTAACGCTTCGCAACTAAAAATCTCTTTAATAGGAAGTCTGTTTATTGCCATTCCACTTCTCGCTGGGCCTGTTATGAGTGCTTTAGTGGATCGATGTGGATGCAGAGTTTTAACTATCGTCGCAGGAGTTTCATTATCAGGTGCTTACCTGTTAGCATCAGTAAGTAATTCGGTCACCGTTATATGTTTAACGTATGGTTTCATTGGTGGCTTAGCTGTAGGAATTCTATATGTAACGACTGCCGTTTCTGTGTCATTTTGGTTTGACGTGAGAAGAACTCTAGCTATGAATATAGTTTCTTGTAGTTTCGGAATTGGTCCTTTAATTTTTACACCCTTAATACAATACTTATTGAGTTATTACTATTGCCTGGACGTGATATTTATTCTTGCTGCTGTATTACTGAACATCTGTGTATGCGGCACAATAATGAGGAACCCTTATCATTGGTCGAAAAGGGAAGAGAAAAACAAAAAAATACAATCACTAGATTCGACAAATAGTTTAGCAAATTCAACCTCACTGCCTTCAAGATGTAGCAGCGGTGAGTCGAGTTCAAGTATACCGCTAAGGGTCATCATGAACATGGAACGTGAAGAAGAAAACCGTAAAACTGATCCAGCAATGTCACCAGCTCAAGGCAAACTTACGGAATCACCCTCAGATGCTAACTATGGGATAGACAGCAAAGATAAAACAGATAATAAAGAAAATACAAAAAAAGGAAAAAGCATGGCGGCGAAACAAATACAGCTAAGAAATTGGTGCAAGGCCATGTTGATCGACCAACATTATCTGAAAAGAATAGCATTATTTAGGAACAGTATAGTGCACCGCAGTGCAATGACTTCTATCCCAAAGTATAGACTGAGGAGTTCGCTTCGGCCTGATGTTTACAGCAATTCTAGCTGGTCATTGAGCTCGGAGGTTGAACACGAAATGGTAAATATTTTTAACATAATTTAACAATTTTAATTTACATCAATTCCATATTAGGTCATATATCATTTTTATATTAGGTCTCATGTATACGAACGTAGTTCTGATTTAGTACTATTGTTTATCCATTTTTGCCGACAAACAATATTAAGCAAGCATTATTGGGTTCCGACTTGACAAACATTCAATGACCCAGAATGCCCGAAAAGAAATCGAAAGATTGACATGCAGTGCCTTATAATTCAAAGATTTATATGATAATTGTTTTTTGTCTACTTGCTATGACTTGAATACATATTTTTGTATATATTTTTTTGCAGAAATGGTACCTACGTTTCTGGGTAACGCCGGAGATAATGTCGGACTCCGTCACAGCGTTTAAAAACACAGGCTACATTTTGTTTAACGTGTGCCTGTTCAACCTCTACGCTTGGTCTATTTTTCCGTACTTCTTCATTAAGTCTTTCATGGATTCTAAGTATGCTGCTGGTGCAACTTCAATCATTTGTGTTGTTTCTATCTTCAGCGTCACCGGTAGTGTAAGTAAAATAGTTACCTAAGTTAAAATTTTAAAAAATAAAATTTTATACAAGCCCACAAGGGTTATCACTGTCCATTGACACGCACGATATGAGATAAATGGAAAGGTATATTGGCCACACGAAAAGTTGCGAATTGGTGGAATTCCTTAATAATTAAATAAAGACATTTAGCAAAATATAATTCACTTCTGTTTTTTGGGAGACTGTGATATTATTTCAGAAAACTGTTTCATGTACTAGGTGTATTGCATTGTTGTAGTTAAACTTGCTGCCTCTACGATATTCCAATCTCGTCTTCTTTTGAAATTGCCGTATTGTCATTTAGTTAAAATTATAGATGTTATTATGCTATTTTTCTTTTCTAAGCATGAATCGACACCACTTTATGTTTCGATAATACAGAGTATACGCTTCCCGATGCAGTATGGTTAAAATTTAAATGTATTAATTTTTCTGTTCTCAGGTTCTCTGCAGCTGGGTTAGGGAGAAGCCGTGGATGAACGTAATGGTATTTTACAGGAGTTGTATCATCCTCTGTGGCCTCTCGCTCGCAGCTTGCCCCCTCTTTATCACGTATTATTGGGTCATGGTGTTTATATCCGTAGTTTATGGCTTCACCCTTGCCAGCTGTTACGTCTTGTCACCAGTGATATTGATGGAATTGGTGCCTATGGAACAATTTACTGTGACGTATTGTGTTGCCCTTCTGGTGCAAGGTTTTGGATATTTGGTCGGCCCGCTTGTTGGAGGTGAGTTATCATTACTAGTCTAGTGGCAGTATATGGGTCTTGGGTTGGATCCGAATTACTGCCCGATATGGGACGATTTTTATCGAAATACGGTTTACGGATCCCGAATGCAATTGTACATATTACACTATACTACTTTAATGTCTTGTTATCTTTTATTTTTATTATAGCAAGCACTTTCAAAGACATGTAGGAAAGTCGATACATCCTCTGACCTTTCTATGTCTTATTACACCTGGCTAGTTGAATATAATATACTGAAGAGTTAGACCAACTTCTTGTCAAAACAAGTTGCCATGATGACGGCATTTTTACCATAAACTTATTACATTGAAATCTCAGAATAAGATCAAGCAACTTCTATGCTTGTCATTGTTCTGAGATTGAAATAAATGCCAAATTTATAAACGTTTAAAGTGTAAAATAACATATATTTTTGCAGGTTTATTATTCGATGTGACTGGCGCATGGGACGGTACGTTTTGGATGGGCGGTTGCGGTTTGTTATTATCAGGAGTTTTGGCGTGCTGCATCAGATTATCACGAACTTGTAATGTTGAAGTTTAATTGTTTTATGAAACAAGGTGCACAATTATATTTAGTAATATTATATTAATATATATATTAGTTAAAAGTGAGCTGTTTTTTTTTTACTTCGTATTAGTTTATTTGCGACTATTTTTCACTCTCGACTCTGTCTAAGTAAAAATATTTCTACAATTTTTTAGATAAAATTAAATATTCTTTGATAAACTAAAGAAGCCTAAATAAAAATACTTCTCTCTTGTGAAGAGATACGTCTTTACATTGCGGGCAGAAGACACCAGATGGCTTAAAATTTTGCTGAGATTGATAGACGTTATAAGAATGAAAGTGTAGGTGCAAAAAGTCTATAATTATGGCGATATCTCAGTATCTCGGTCACTGTTTGCACTTCCAATCCAAATATTTGTTGTTGCCGAGCGGAGTAATAACTGGACGTTATCTTATTTTATACGTCAAATATCACTCATTGAATAAATATATACTGAAATGGCCTCATTGGATAGTGGCAATTGGCAACGTACTTGGACTGTGAGGTTATATTCAATTCTATTTGAGATAAAACATTTGTTTTCCATCCGTAAACTGATGAGTTGCTCTGCCGTGGTTTATACTTCATATTGATGGGGTCTAAGCCTGTAGAGATAGCATAATGTGTCAGATATATGACCCGCGAACATAAGCACTAGTTGTATTAATAGTGCCTTCCCCTGTACATTATAGATATGCGTGAACACTTGTTAATTCCCTCTTATTGCGATATATTCAAACAGTTATGATTTAGGGGTTTTCCTACCATTGTTTATATTCATAAATGTGCCGATAATCCGGCAAACAAGGAATTTATTTATGTACAAATGTTCTTAACAATAACAGATAGAATTAAACATATAACTTGTAAATTGGTATTTCACACAAAACTAGGACGTAATTCATAATTTAATTTAATTTCAATTATCGATGATTCCGTTAATACTAAGAGTTTGTGGATGGTGTTATAAACAAGTTAAATATCGATGAATAAATTGCAACAAATTAAAATTAGTTTGTCGTTTGGAACAAACTGTACAGCTAATACCTAAATACAAAGAGGATTATATTGTATTAAATAAAGTGACATTATTTGAATACTAGTAATATATTAGGTATGTTAACAGGAAAAGGCAATCAGTAAGGAAAATGAAAAGCCATCAGTAAACTTTACAATAACAATTTTATTGTGAAGGGAACAACGATAGGTGACAGGTCATCATGATCGCCCGTCTCTCGCATTACTAAAGTCACGCAGACGATATCATTTCCTTCTGAGACAACTGTAAATGTCATAGTATTTTTTTTTATGTTCCGCGGCATTTTGCCAACGCGTGTGTGTATTATTGTTTTAATTATAGCAAGTTTGACTTATCAAATTAAATATGCCATTTCACTTAATTAGCTTGTAGCTATTCAGTCCATCGCAGTAGCAACCATTGATTTGTTTCTACCACAAAGCTGCACTGATATATTTAAGTTTGAAGGGCATTATAGTCAGTGTTATTAGCGGAAATTATCTATGGTACTTCATGTCTCAGAATAATCAGTTCAATGTAAGAGTTTATTATAGTGTAAATGTTACAATATAGGTGACATATTGTAACATTTATGCTATAAGGTAAGATTTATTAATTAAATTTCGTATATAATGATAAGAAAATTATTTACTTTGCCTTTTTGAACGATATTTCTTAAAACTTAAAGCACAATATTGAGTTTTTTGAGAGTATAATATACTTTTTGAAATCCTTTTTATATGCGAGAGACGAGTTCACAGCACATGATTACAAATTGTGAGCGATAGAACATAAATATTTACAAATATGAAAGAGAAACAATTTCGATTACAATTTATAAAGCGATAGAACATATGAAAACAATTAATTATAAATACAAAATATATTACGAATACCAAACAGTATAAAACCAATAACAAGAGATTTTTTTTATAACAAATATTTATGGAATATGACAATGATGTTAAAATTTTACGACTATCCTTAAAACTATAAAAGGATAAAATTATTAAAGTTACAGAATTATTTAAATTGTTAACCAAATAACTTCTGTTCAACCACAACCTAAATAATTAGTTTTAAACGTAGAATTATTATTATGTTGTGATATGGTCACGGGTCTAAAGGTTTTTTATGACATAAAATGCGAGTCTTATCGACATTTTGATCCTTTTATTTGAAAAGCATTTTCGTTCATCGACTTATTAATAAAGCCAGTAATGCATTACGCACAGCCGTTTGAAATTTTTTGTTCATAACTTACAATAATAAAATGAGTGAACCGGCATTTTCAACAATTTCTACAACCCACAAACTATGTCTTATTACTTCAACCATGAGGTATTAATTGCCTCGATAATATTTATAATATAAAAGTTATTGATTTTAAAGGTCTTATAAAACTTTCTCAGTAAAAGAATAAGTGGCACAGTGAGCTAGTACGCACTGGCCTAAAATTATATATCGCATCCTTAGAACTCAGGAGACCCAACACAAATGAGACGATTTTTAGGAAACAAATAAAAAAGATTTGAAAACAATATAAAAGGCAAATTGGGCAGTCGTGGCGAAAGTGAGAATCTATTTCTATTATTTAATTTTGTCGCTTTTTCGTCATAGGGTTATAGAGCATGTTTTGGAAGGTCGATTAACAAAATCAGAATATTTATATTTATTGAGTTAGGTGACTTTAGATCTAAGGGTGCGATATTTAGCTATTATAAAAGATATCATAGAGTGAATCGTTGGCCTCTGTTTATAAACTGAGAGTAATTATCGTTGATGACAACTATTATAACACTGGCGGATGTATTTATAAAAACTAAATTGGATTGTCGCGGCACGCTCAACGCTACAGTCCAGCCAGATGGCAATTAATTGCTCTTCAACGATTTTATCTGTAGATCTAATATGGATCTAATGTAAAATTGGTAGATAAAGACAATTAACCACGTAAAAACTTGTACAATATTATAAAACATTGTGTTAACAAAACTATCTTGATAAAAAAAAATTGTAGAGTTTAGAAATCGAAGTCACGCCGATGCACTCATTTACTATATTATAATAAAACAATGACACTGAGTGTTGACCCTTACTTAATTAATCAAGTTTAAAGTTATAAACTACGTCAAATAAATTCAGATAGATTAAAAATTAGAAAAAATAAGGCCGAACATCACAAGACTTATACCAATGACAAGAGAGGAGTACAACAATCTCTATATCCAAAAATAATCTCTTCGACACACGCATTATCTCCTAACATGCCTTAAATTAATATTTTACTGATATTGAAAACACGAAGGCAGCTTTAAAGTATCCCTAACGGCGAGTAAAACTATCAACTCAATAACTACATATATATGGAACATTGTCACAATTCCTGTACAAACATAAGAAATGATTTAAGAGAAATATACTATTGGATAATACAACTAATAAAAATCTTTATATACTTTAACATTATAGAAACAATACAACGTTATTTAATTTATAGTTATAATCAAGCATCTACACGGTTGATTTGCCCATTCAACATCCGATATATTATTGATTTTACATAATTATACAATATTAATTATAATACGAATGAGGGAAACAATTAAAATTTATCAGAATAATAGACAACGATCAACAATCGATATATTTGTTTATTATCTACATTTAGAACATGTAGTGACAGAGGTAGTTTCATAGACAATATTATTTTTATAAATCCATTTAATTTACGTATGCATAAAAATCCTTAATGGATATCATAAGAGACATTGGAATCGTAAAGCGTAGACAGTTAATTATTTCATAAGTGATCTCATAATACTTCGTGATTGTACACTTAATGATTATTTAACAAAGGTCATGTACACACTATACGTTACACTTAAATTATCGAAGAGGTACAAGATAAAACAATTTAGGTACAAAGGGAAGACAATTTTTGAAACAAGTGATATTATACACAAACAATAATATCTTAACAATACATTTCTATACATATAGATAACTCGACAGCCTTCCAAAGAGAATACTTCTTAAAAATTGTGCAAATTTGTGAAGGTAAGTGGGGAAATCACCAAAATACTTTTTTTTATAATTTTCATGTTTTCAAACAGCCATCTTAATTTATAACAGCCATATTTTTCTTAAAATTACATCTAAAGCCGTTGATTTGGAGAGACGTGAAATAATGAAGAACAGTAGTTTCAACATATTTAAAATTAAAATCTATTGAATGCATTTCATTCACGCATACGCACAAGCGAAGAAAATGCTTGCCCAGTATAATATTTTTATCCCTAACGTAATCTGACTAAAGGACAATATCTTTTTATTTATTTTTACAGCCTCCGCTCCTCTCCAAACCAACAGAGAGACAGCCCACACAGATCTGTCTACAAACACCAATACTAAGTCGGCTCAACCGAACAATTAACACTAACATTAAACTGCATAGAAAAGGACGTAGAAAAGACATAAAAACGCGTATCTACTCTCACTTGAAATCACGTTACATCATACCAACAATAGCCGCCCGAGCGCGGCCGGGAAGCGGGGACTTCTGGGGACGTAGTCAGGTTAGAGGGGGGCAAAATACGGTGCAAGTCGGTCTTGAACACAGCACGATAGAGACAAACATCCTTTTTTTTTATTTATTTCTGTCCATGGATACAAGTCCTTCAGACGCATACATAAATTATTTTACCTACCCTTTTTATTTATATTTAGAAGTGTGGACTGCATTTTTCCGAATAACGTCGACGATCGGTCATGGAACAGGCTTTTAAATCTATCTCTTCCATACAAATTTTCATATAGAAAGTGTTTTTGCATTTGATAGAGAAGAAAAATAAATTTTTAATTCTGACTACGTCCATCTTTACATCTGAAATAACGCTAACGGTGATATAAACCGATAGCTTTAAATGTACAATCAGTCATCATCATAAGAGGACCAATATTATTTAAAAGTTTTTCATGTATAATAAGCCTTAAGCCGGCTCATTCCAACCCTACAAGCCCGAGGCTAATTACTCTATGTGACAATAATTACCGGCCGAAAACGCCTCAAAATTTTATTCATAATATTACGTGCAATTTTATCAGTCAAAATTTTTCAAGACTTGAAAGTTTCTATCCTAACGTAATAACACGTGGTAACAAGCGAGACGTACGATGCGTGTATAGTATTACAAAAACGGTCGAAGCGACCAACAACCATGAGTTAAACAACCAGTTGTTTCGAAACTGCTGGCCAATGTGTACACAAAAATATAATAATGTATATGCATATACATTATTATATTTTTGTTTATAGCGATGATATATAGAGAGAATCAATAGCTAAATAAAATTAGTATAATAGTTCAGAGGACGTCATAATACGTTTTCAATTTAAAACATTTTTTTTTCAATGCACACTGGCCGACAGCTATAATTTATAAAAAAATATAATTCAAGAACAGATACTCAACATAAATAAATTAAAACGCATCATCAATTATTTTTTGTTATACTTATAATGTAGGTGTTTCACCACTAGTTTATTCATGTAACTGAACGGAATCGGTGTAGGATTACCGGTCCACGTGTTAATTCACACATCACGAATTCAAGTTTACCAAAACAATTTTCAGTTACTTTTGTGAGATCATGCTTCGTTAACAATCTAGTTTTTAACATAGATAATTTAATATGTTACATAGCTGCGAATAAGTTTAGAATACGAATTTTCTTATAGCAATTTTTTCCTTTTTAATTTTTTTTTTCAGTTCAGGTAGATTTATTTAATGTAACAAAATAAGATTTTTTGTTAAATTTGTGTTTTCAAGTACTTTTCATAATACAGAGGCGATGTTAAACGTCCATTGACGTTATCGATATTTTTAAACTTCCTCTTTTACTTCACATAATAATTATTACGAATAATTGGTAGTTTTATTTTAAACCCCAACTTTGTCAAACACAATACCATGTAGGTGTTAAATGTGCATTAGTATCTAAGTATTATTTTATACTTATGTTCTTTATATTGTAATTATACCAATCGAAAAGAGGAATCGTGGCTAAGACAATATTTTTAACCATTTATTAATAAGAAAACCATGTTTTAGGTAATCCGTCGAATTTAAATGCATTGCAAACATATTCGCGCTCTAACCATATTTTTCACGAATATATTCAACACTATAATATTATGTTCCTAAGTCTCCAGGGCTATAATTCATGGTAATTAAGTTATATTTCGCGCGGATTTTTAACCTACTAATGACGTCAATACACGGCTTAATACGTAACATAATTTTAGACACTCTGTGTCCGTAACGAATATTGAAAATATTTTTAAATTTCACGTATTCTTAACAAATGATTAAGGGTTTTTCCTTCTAACCATCGTCGGCGCATACCAGGTAAATAAGTAAGTACTTATAGAGAAATACCGTCCTAGTCATAAGTGACTACCACCATCTTCAAACACCCAAACTGGCAAAAAGATTGCGGATGATGCCGACGTTAGTCTTTTTCGTAAAATAATAGCAATAATGAAGAACCTTCATATTGCTAGACTCGTGATAGTGATATGTTTCAATGATTAATTTTCTCAATCTATCTACCCTTCTAATTGACAAGAATAATGTACAAAAATAGAGACCTGCATCGGTGATATAACATTGCGTTTATGAATCTTTTATACAAAGAAATAAATCGACGATAAGAACCGACACCGACATTTCAACCTGTGTATATCCTGTTCCAATAGGCCGGCATAATTGTGTCGACTGTTGATTGGTAATCTCTCAAGAGATGACATTCTTTTGGACCCCACTCTACTTACTATCAAGTGCAGGGGAGTCGCTTTGTCGTGCACTTATGATAACCAAAAAAATATTCGGCTATGTTTGATGGACCAAGCGGTAAAATAATTATTTTTATATGTTTGTACTGATATAATATCTTTTCATGGCTTAACCTTTTGCCATAAATTCTGAATATTATCTGTAGGTTGGTAAATATTCGCTAATGCAACACTACATCGTGTAATCTTAAATTTTCCTTTGTAAAATCTTTGCAAATATTTTATGGTTTTATTCTCGTAATCATTCTACAACATACTTCGTAATGCTTCTTTGGATTTCTTAAATGTTTTTTTATTAAATAAGTAATATTGATATTTTAAGTCGGACTGAAATAGTATGGTGTCGTTTCTTACGACGAAATAGAAAAAGTGTGCATTTATTACTAATATTTTGATAATTTTAAGAGATAAATGCAACATCAATATTTTCTTACATTATTTACATACTAACCATCATAAGCTTAAAAGCTCTTGTCAAGAGAATCAAATTGCATTCTCAGGCAGACTCTATACGATCTTTAATAATTATTAAATCAATTATCTCACAATAATAATATTTTCATAATATTCATATTATCTACTTATTAAACGGTCCTCAACAAGTATAAACTTGCTTTTATTATTATTTTTTATTTTATTTCCATTTTTTTATTCAGATGTACAACATAAAAAGCGTTTAGGATATTTTTACGTGATAGTACGTCAAGATTTAAAGGTTTCGAGCAGGACGCCTAATCACGTCGTCGGAAGAAGAGATGTTTCTAAAACAATATACTTTACGCTTACATCTAATTATAATAAAATTTATTTGCTATCGTAATTACGACTTTATTTTACAAGACATATAGTTTGCTATTGTCGAATAAAATATCAAGCTCTTAATTAAACATTATTAAGCTACGTACAATAACGATATTATATAATATGCTTACTAATAATGAATAATTTTGAGGTTATATTTCATAAGGTCTTTAGAAGATTGTTCTAATACTGGTTTGGTAAATTTATAGTTTAACTTAAGAAAATCTTAATATATTTTGATAATAGTAACTACAATTTTGATTCATGTTGAAGGTTAGTAAAGAACTTAAGCGACGTTTTTTTAACCATAACACCTTAAATCTTGCTGGTTACTTTCATTTTAATTAATATTTCCAATGAGTATAAATCAAAGAAAATGTTTTAATGCTAATATATAACTAGAATATCGTCCTATTATATCCTTCATTTTTATTTTAGTCACACGTTTTTAAAATGCACAAAAAAATACAATGAAAAAAAATCTTTATGGAATAAATAAATAATTTTCGAACCCTAAACTAACTACACTGGTCCAATCGTGTCTTAGTGGACCGACCAAAGATGAGGTAATGGGCTACCCATACCGTATAATACAATGATGTCATTAGGGTCCAACTACTTCCACTACTCAATAGAGGGGCTGAGAAGCTGAAAGTATACGAAGTAAGATTTCAAAATAAATAAGTATTAATCATCTATTTATTTTGTACTTTATGTCAGTTTGTTTTATATATAATCTTGGGTTTTCCAAGTTAGCGTTGCTTTCACTCAGCTGCCGCAAAATCGTCAGTAAACGTCTATCCGTTATTATTGATGAAACAATATGGTTAGCTTGAGAGACCCTTTGCAAACCATGACGTCAAATATTTTGTCATGTCGTGGACGCCATGTTAAGGCTTCACTACTAAGTTAAACCCTAACAATACCTTAAATAAAGTCTATTTTTGAATGTTTTTAAGAAATATTTCATGACGTAAGCTATTTAGGGCTGTCACGAGACTGATATTTATTACAATCAATCCTAGATCATATATTACGTCTTAGCATTAAAATATTTACAAAATTCTTTTAATATATCATTTTATTATCAGTAATAAATAGGTACATCATGAATATGCAGTCATTATATTTTTTTAAAGTATGCCAGTTAAAAGCTCTAACTTATTATTGTAGGAGTCATTAACTATGTTTAGATTGCGTTATTTTTACTTATAAACAATTTTTTAGTATTAAAATTAATAATTTTTTTGAAACTTATTTTGTTATTGCATAATTTAAAAACCTAAATATAACAAAAACATTGAGTCGAAAAGTTTTTAAGAAAGTAGGTAATCGCGAAACGTGTCACGCGGAAACTAAAACAATATGAATCTTGTACCTAGTTACAATTTAATGACATTACTTTTGCCACGTAAATAACTTAACTTAATGTAAGAGAGCTGGTAATACAATTTAAACCGTAAGTTAAATCTAGTAAAACTTAAAACTCAAACTATGCAGGGTTGCCACATTACGCCAGAAGTCCATTTACATCAAAGTTACACTTTTAAAACTACATGATTATGCGTCTTTATTAAACAAATCTTAAATCTAAAGTTGTTTAAGCACAAGTTAAACAAGTCCATTTGATCCAGGGTTGTCACTTTAAAACCAAAATCGCAATCCCCATGTTGATAACTAGGGTTGCTTAAACGCAAATGATTGTAATCCGTATGGTATAGGGTTGTCGCGTGGGCGCGTGTGTGGTGCGCAGGGTTGTCGCGCGTTTGCTTACCGTTCGTGGCGCAGCGGCGCCAGCGCGGCGAGCGACGCGCGGCGCCGGCGCTAGGAGGCGGGCGAGGCGAGCGCGCCGCCGAGCCCCGCGCCGAGCCCCGCGCCCGACCCGCGCGACACCCGCGGCTCCAGCTCCAGCGACAGCGTGTACTGGCGCTCCTCCTGGATCACCAGCGACCGGTCCAGCAGGAAGTCGCACACCTGCACATCACATTATCGTATTTTGTGTTCAAATTTTATATTGTTTGACCACTTTAGCAATGATAATGAATAATTATAGCTTTAGATGGTGGGATCAGTTAAAGCATTTTAAATATGTAGATTTGCCCACGATAATGATTCTTTGAAGGAAGTTGATGGCATGCAACTCTACAACATATTGTGTATACGGATTATATACAATATGTCGTAGAGTTGCACGCCGTCTGCTCGTTATCAACAATAGCACACCAGTTTCGAGAAGAGCCAGAACTCATATCGATTGTAACTTACAAAAATTAAATATACTTCCACTGATCTTCCATATCACCTTACCAGCGCCACTCTTGAAATACTACAATAATATAATAATTTAGTGATCCTAATTCATACGACGAAGACTCACCTTCGGTATGTGCTCAATTTTGTACGGCGTCTGTTGGAAATTCCTTATTTCACGGATCACGTGGGCAATCTGTAAAGTGAAACACCACATTTCACCAAAACTGTAAAATAACGTCCAATTTGATTAAATACTGAAGGCTACAAAGCAAGGCAATGATTTCAACACTCACTAAAATGCGGCCCGGAACTATCATTTACTAGCGACCTAGACACACCAGCTGAAGTTATTTTTGGAATAGACATTATAATCTTTCAAAGACTTTAGGACGTCAAAAATGTCATTTCCGCGCACCATCTTCCAATGTTCATTCATTTCTTTAAAAATTCTCAGAATACCCATGATATTCTAACAATTTAACTGATCATGACCCAAAGAGATCCCCATCCCTTGGTCTTCTGCTTGGTACTTACCATTCTCATCTTAGAGAAGTTCAGCAGTCCATCAGGCGTGTAGTTGGATGTTCCTTCTTCGATGAACGAGAGGTCTGATAGGTACATGCCCAAGTAGGGGATGCACGGCGGGTCGCATCTGTGGATATCATCAAGTCGTACTATTATTAAAATATTGGGCTAGATGTGAACCACTTCCAAAAGGTCGATCTGGTGTAATTAATAATTATATATGTCGGAGGAAGCTATGTGTCCGGTTGATTGTTGTTTGCGTGCATAATGCACAATAATTGTTAATCTAATTATATTTGATTTGTTACATTTTTCTATTACTTAAAACCTTACGCATTAGCCATAATGTAATAGAAGTTTATTTAAAAATTATAATTTACGAAACGACCAATCAGAGCAAGGCACGTGCCTCGAGCGGGGTCGAGGCGCCATCTTTACTATTCAGGTAGGCCATGAGTGCTTTGGACATTCGTTGGACGAATCATGATAGTGACTGGTCGAGTTGATCGAGTTGGATCGTTGAGAATATTTGTTGGTTAAAGTAAGATCGGTGCCCTGAACGCGCTGCTCGGTCTTAATTGTCCACTTTTCTATCTTCATTATTGTAAAGTGACAAATATTGTTTAATTTGAATTCGAATATAAAAATATCTGTGATCATTGTGTTTTGTGCTCGCATTTTACCCTGATAACGCCCACTAAGTCCGCAACCACTAATGATGATGTCAACGGGAATAATGCTTCTCCGACATATATATAAAAATGAATCCCTATTTCCCTTGGTCACGCCATCACGCGTGAATTGATTGTGTGATTTCGCTATTTTTTTTTGTTGTATTCGTTAATGTCAGAGAAGGTTCTTATGAAAGGAAAAAATCAAAAAATTGCGCAGAAAATTTGAAAATTTAAGAAAACTTAACAAAAATATTAATTTTATATAACTGTCAATTGTTTGAAATAACTGTCAGCGATTGACAGAATGCGCGCTGCAAATTCATAGTTAAGACGGGAAAACGTCTGTCGGGTCAGCTAGTGGTAGGATGAATATATATTGAGACGCGTTGATGGTTTAAGATACTTTATTTGACTACATTATACTAACTAATACAATAAGTTATACGTCTTATATACTAACTACACACACTACACTGGAAATCTTTTGGGGTAGGCCCATGTTCAGCAGTGGTCATACTGCGGCTGATGATGATTGGGCACCACATTAATCAGCAGAAATAGACAAGGTGATACAATTTAATTCCTATTTTGGGTTTATTTGCTACCAGTCCAAGAAGGTACTGCCTACTATAATATTAATATTAAATACCTGTGCAGCGCGTCCCTCAGGATCCTGAATCGACATTCGGAAGATATGATGGTCTGCATCCGTTCAATAGTCTGCTTGCTCTGCAACAATGTATGGCAATTATAACTATAGTAGATACTTGTTAGAAGAAAGAAAATTGCTAACTAAAAATCTGGGAAGGTCTCAGTTTTAAACCACTTTCATAAATTTTGATCTGAAATTCAAAGATTCAATACCAAGCTTAACACCACCTGTATAAACAGCAGCAACGGCATCCAAAACTTTAAAATTTAAATGCCAATATATTTTTTAACATGACACTACATTTTAAGCCGTGCCTTATATACAAACACACTTGTCTTTTGGATGCACGCTTTAGCCGCTCGCAACCCTTGAATAAAAGCCAATAAGCACAACACAACACTATACTACAAT
Organism: Manduca sexta; assembly: GCF_014839805.1. Taxonomy (NCBI): domain Eukaryota; kingdom Metazoa; phylum Arthropoda; class Insecta; order Lepidoptera; family Sphingidae; genus Manduca; species Manduca sexta. The sequence goes on from NC_051122.1 coordinate 12,422,677, forward strand.
GGCGAAGTGTCCATATAAGTTAATTCCTGCCGGCTTCCCTTGTAGAATTTATGTAAAATCGATTCCTCTTTAGAACTACTTTTATTCCACATTTAAGCATATTAGTACATTTAAGTAATGTCAAGTTCCCTTTCGAAAAATTTCACCTTTCGCCACAGCTATACTGCATTTATCACTCTGAGAATCCAACCACCCAGTGTCCCTTCAGAGACATACAATACCAAAGATGCTCACGGTCTTGGACACCTTCTCCCAGGTGTTCTTGAGCCGGTACACGGAGGTGTTGGAGAGCGCGGCGCAGATCTGCAGCACGCCGTTGAAGTTGTGCAAGCAGCGCGCGATGTCCGCCACCGCCGCCCACTTCTCTATGGCCGCCACGCGACCTACACACAACCATAACGACATAGTTTACTATCCGAAGTCTATCCAATTAGAAATCTACGATAAGGTTGAAATTGACTAATACTGGACAGAAATTCTGAAATTAGCTACAGTAGGGAAGCTTAAAATAAAATAAAGTGCTTTATTCATCACGTAGGCGAACACAGTTGCACTTATGATAAGTCAAGGTACATGAGAATATTTAATTATTACTTAGATAAGATCATCAGATATCAAAAGCAGGTAACAGGAATACTAGACCGTATTGTGTCCGGGAAGTGGATGATACAGTGTATTTTATAACTTCACAGATATCTTCAAGATTAGGAAAGGGATTTAATTTATTAAATGCACTCATACTGACCGGCGACGGTATACTTCTTGAGTATTTCAGAGATGACGAGGTTGGAGATGTGGTTGAAGTGTGACGTCATCAGCAGGATGTGGGGCGCGCGCTCCGCCTTGTCCGCCTTCGTCCACGCCTGGCCCAGGAACTCTCTGAACGAAACATTATGAAAAACCCATAAATTGATACTAAAGGTTCACCCGCTATCACATTTTGACTCGGACCAAACATAAAAAGTCGATGCATCTCTGCCAACACCTTCAAGGATAAAGGCGTGAAGTGTTTTCTTTTTATTGCTTTGAATTAGGGATGTTATGGAGCTCCGTAACCGTAACCGAAACTATCGGATATCCGAAATAAAAATATATCCGTAACCGTAACCGTATCCGTTATAAAAGTTTCGGATAAGTTACGGATAATATGTTCCGACACGTTTTTGTTTCACCGCTCACACGCTACGTGAAATTTGTATAGTTTGTTATTTTTAAAGTGAAGTGAAATGCGTCCAAAGTATTTTTGGTCATGTTAAAAGTAATTTTTGCAAAATATAAACAGTGTGATAAAAACTTTTCACGGAGAGGAGGTGTCACTACTTCTAAAACACAGAGTTTTTCCGAACACCCATGTCCCCCAAGTTAGTTCATCGATAATTAATAATCGACGATGACGATGAACAATAGTTAGTATTCGTCACCCTACTGTTTTACATAATATATATATATTTTTTTTTATTTTACTTTAATCAAATATCCGTAACCGAAACTATCCGAAACTACCGGATAATCCGAAATAATTATTATCCTTAACCGTATCCGAAACCGATATAATTTTATTCCTATATCCATATCCGTATCCATATCCGAAATTTCATATCCATAACATCCCTGCTTTGAATGACGAGACGAGCTTGTCGTTCGCCTGATGATAAGCGATACGATCCATAAACAGTAGTAACACCATCCAACACCTTGATACAAAGTATTGTTGTTTAAATAATTGAAATCTAATAATGTTTTTAAAAGTCCAAATAACGATTAAGACCCCTTCTTGAATCTTGACTCAATGGAATGATCTAGGTGTTCACAGGCTCGATTTTGACTATCTTGCTCATTGAATTTCATCGAAGAACTGGAGCATTTTTATTGAGTTTCTGTTAGCTCTACGGTCACATTTATAATATGTTAGTACGTACTCGCTGTTAATAGAGCTGAAGATCTGATAGTCCAAGTACGTCATTTGCTCCGCGATCTCCAGAGCTGATAGTGTCTCGATGCTTTCTTTGGTTGGCACCTGGAACAATAACAAGTAACTGAGCTGCATGCAGATAAAGGAGTTTTTAAATTATTTTGAAACACTATTTAAGCGCTACATAACAAACAACGTTAATTAATTAGCAATTATCAGATTATTAAAACAACAGCTTAAGTGATAATGTATTCTTTTGCTTTATTTTCTGTAGCAATTTACCTGAAAAAACTTACCTTAGGCGGAACAAAGAGTGCTTTTAAGTCCACCGCCCTGTCTGGCGCTCTCTCCAGCAACCGTAGCAGCTGAGCAGCCGCCTTGTGTTCAGCCGGAAGTAATCCTGGGCTGCCCTCGATTTCCTTGAGGAAGTCCATCGTCAGGCCTCGGAGACGCTCGTCCGACCAAAAGTCGTATGAGTGTTTAGATATCCAGTGCCTGAAGAAAAACATGAGCAATGTAGGACATTTCCCTTTCTCTTTAATGAATTCTTTATTAGTTTACTCTGAAAGAAGCGTGGTAGACCCATAGCAATACGTAGAGTATCAGAAACCAAAACGTCTAGGAAGTTAAGAATATTCTCTTTCAATCAGTGTCGTGTAAATCTTACATTAACAATAAGGTAAAAAACAGTCATCAAAGTCTTAAGGGGTTGCACTACAAAACACTGTTTCTAACTTCATTAATACTGAAGTAAAATTTAAAATTCCTAATATCCTTACCGTAAAACATTAAGCACCCTCATAGTAGCAGCAGTAGAAATGACAGAATCCCGTCTAGCTGGAGGCGGCGACGTCGGTGGTGGGGAGCGAGGGTTGGATGATGCTGAGGTGGCGACGGCGAAGGCCACCGCCGCAGTCGATGTACTGCTCCTAGACCGACACAACTCCATCACAATCCATATAAACACCAAAAAGGCTGGGTGTGTTGGTTCGTAATATCCTCCCGTTGTAACGAGGATTGTAAACCCTAAAAACTCAAAGAAAAGAAGAAAAGAGAAAGGTGTAGACATGCAAAAGTTGTGAAATATGAAAAAAAGAAAGCCAGATCAAAATTTAGACGGAAAATAAAAATAGTTGCCAATTCATAGTCATATGAAGTTATCGCATTTGTTTAAAATTTTGATTTATAATTAGAAAAGCATGCCAATTATAAATTAAATCATATTTACTTAGTTTCTGTTTTATCGAAATTTTGATTACACAATATCATTATTATACTTAAGATAAATTGCAATTTCTAAGTTTACTGCGTGTCTATTTATTAATAGCGCCATATTTCTAACACGCAAATAGTTCTCTAATCTATTAATACTTACTCGATACAAATTCTAATTACACATTATAAAAAATACAAATTACTTTTGTGTTACCAGTGTTTCTGTTTCCTAATTCCATACTTTTGTGTTTTTATTACATACATTGCTCGCCATAATATTATGGTCAGCGTCACAACGTCCATAAACAGGAGGAAAAGCACCCAAAATAGAGGATACCTAATATTGCATCCTGTTCAGAGCGCTTCATATTCTTCAGATTAAGTCTTATAATACCTAGGACTATAAACTGTAATACAATAATTATTGTACTTGGTTGCTTGACAACAACAATAAATAGAGTAGGAGTACAAACCCAGAAGAATTCTCGCTTACGAGAAATCTTATTCATGTGTTTATAGACCAAAAATTGCTGCAATTCGAGATAGACAATATACAAAATCTCGTCAATCCAAACCTTTTAAATATCAAATCATGTTCATATGATGACAGCATTCACGAAATGACAGTAAAGGATGATAATAGTGATGCACCAGTGACCAGGGGGATAAAAATAGTGCTGCAGTCACGTATATGCAATTTTGAATTGAGTGTTGCCTTTGCTGTGGTGTCGTGTGGTCGGGCATCTACATCTCAAAGGATACGGACTTCGTAAGGAGAAAACAGAACTCTAGGTGAAACTATTTTTAAATACTCTTCTACAGCTTCTCTACTAGGTCTCTACTTTTACCTTCGCCAATCACTCACCACAACAGGTCTTTTCCAAAGCTGTTAAATGAACACCAATTAATAAAGATCGTTTTATATGACACTAATGGTTAGAACGAGAAGAAGTAACCGAGACGTGCAAAGCTTCGTAAAATGTTAATGAAGAACAGTTTTAGATTAAAAGAGATGACTTCATGCCAGAGTGATCGTCAATGTCATGTCGAGTCATAATATCATTATAGGGGAATAAGGGTTATTTGCAAGTTCTCTTACCTCCTGTGCGACTGCCTGAACGAAGTGATGACGACGCCTGCCTTGGGCTGACTAGTTTCACGACGATAGCTCTAAAGAGAATAGGTTTAATATAAGCTATAATGAAATTCCAAATGATTTTACAATATTATCATTAGTTTTTTAAAGTCAGTGCTAGGGAGGACTTGGGGCAGATATTGGCGCCCACCGCGGTGTATGAGAAAAATATACAACTAGGAAAACATCTATTCACACAAAAATTATTAAAGTAATGGATAATAATGATAAAAGGACTGAGAAACAATATCAAGTAAAAAAATCTTAAGTGGAAACAGAAAACGTAAGAAGGAAACATGAGCAATAAAGGCTCCAAGGAATATCAATGCTAAATATTGACAATCAATAATCTTCTGGCTATTACTAAATTCGATGCAGTATTACACTAAAGGTATGATTAAATTTGGATCGGAACATTGGTCCAGGTCGACAATACGAGTGCAGTATCCAAATTACCTGCGCTACCTGTGAGACCTGCGAGGTGACGGAGGAGCGCGGCTCCGACCCGCCCCAGTACCGCCGCCGCTCGCTGTTGATCGACGAGTTCGTGTAGCGACGTTCGCTGCACGAACGAACAGGACGATATACTTTTACGTATAATTAATATTTTTCTTAGAAAAACCAATTTTCATCATAATCATCATTTCAGCCGGGAATCGTCCACTGCTGGACATAGTCCTCCCCCATTGAGCGCCACAGGAACCGGTTCTGGGCCGCCGCCATCCATCGGACTCCGGCGACCCTCACCAGGTCGTCGGTCCATCTCGTGAGGGGCCTGCCTACGTTGCATCTAAATTTTAGTTGTAAATTATTACAACTTTATAATTCTATCTAATTTTTACATAATATACGTTTTAATGATTTTGCAGTTTTATTCAGAATCAATTCAAATAAGTGTTTTTTAAATGTTTGTCACTGTCGACCGTATTTTTACTACATTAAGTAATAGTCCTTGTTCAAGGTATCTGCATATCAAAATTCATAAATATTCATTGTGTCACAGTAGGGGTATAGAAAAGTTCTTTATGGTACTATTTAGGACCTATAGGTACTATTGTCCATCCAGCTCTCTCACCTGACAGACCTGTGCGGCGTGAACCTGGTGCCGGAGTCGGAGGCCCGGCGTTGTTCCTCGGCCGCGGCGGAGGCTGCCGAGTCGCGCGCGGACTCCGAGCGGCGCCGCGCCTCCGACGCCGCTGACGACGATGGCTGCAGACGACGGGGACTTTCCGACATCGTGCGCACGCGCTGGAAAATATACAAACTTTGTAAGAAATATATTGTATCGACAGATGCAACCGCCATGAGATTTTAAAAATATCGGTCAGACTCGCTGCAACAGGAATAGACAAGTTAATAGATATAGCGATAGCAGCAGATTAATAATATAAGATCCTGTTGCTATTGTACAAGTTTATGACTGAAGGTTATTGAAAGACCATATGCAGCAAAATGTTGATAACATCCAGTTAAATCTGGTAGGCACAGACTTCGAGATCAGCGCTCAGTTGCTTTTCAGAGGCACTTTGAATACTTAACCATAAAGAAGGTCGATCATAAAGAATACCTAAGAAAATCGTAAAAAAAATTGAAAATAAAAAAAGTGTGTACTAACATTGCAAACCTCCGAAAACCTCTGGGATATTTTAAACTTATCATCGATCTTGTATTTGTTTTTCTCCTGTTCCTCCTCTTTGTACTTGATGTCCTCGTCGCTCTGGTCCACCATCTCTATGCTCTCATCTTTCATGATGGCCGCAGCCGCGTCGTTATCTTTGGGCGGTGACTTGCGTTCCGTTTTCGTTCCGCCCTCAGGACTTGCCTTCTTTGGACTCCCGACGAGGGTCACTGAGCTCAGAGCGCCCGGAGATGATGGTGACGTTCCTATAGGTAGAAATATTCTGATCATCACAAGATTACTCAGGCTAATGTGATCAATGTATCAGTTATCTCCGATTACCGATCGTTGCAATATACTTCTTTGAATATTTCTGCTGTAGCAGCAATTTGCATGCGCAGTTGTATTCTATATTAAAAGACCCTAGCCAGAGCTATTATTGGGTATCATGAACCTTAAAAAATCTTATACTTATTTCAGGAAAACTACATATTATAAATGAATTTTCTCTATCACAATTGATTTGTATAAAAACCTTTACCTTTCAAAGTCTCATTGCTAGACGATGTTGCCATAATCTTTGGTATCGTCAAATGACTGTTGTCTTCCTCCGTCTTTGGTTAGCATTACAAAATAACATACTATTTAAGTAATTAGGAACAACTATGCTTATGTTTGATTGATGGCATTAATAGCTTTGATAAAAAGCAAATTGAGAAAAAAGACCAGAAGGCAATTATTACTAATGAGTAGTTAGATGGAGGTACCTTGCTAACGGTTGATGTTCGACGCGATGGCGCCATCAGGTACGGCGACAGTTTGTCTTCTTCCTCGCCTGAAAATTGGAGAATATATGAATCGCCTGAAATATTAACTGTCGCTTTCAGAACTCCTAGGCTGCCAGCAAGGAAACGAAGATTTAAGTAACTAATAGTATACTCAGATGTTATGTCTAATGAAGCAGGTAATACAAATGCTTATTTTCTCGGTTTTATTTATAAAAAATGTCCTCGACAATTATTATTTTTAACCCCCGATGGAAAAGAGGAATTTTGTAAGTTTAAAGCGTGTATCGGTGTGACTGCCTGTGGCATTGTAGCTCCTAAACGTATGGACCGATTTTGATACAGTTTTTTTTCTTATGTGTTTAATAATCATCAGCTCTTTTCTCAAATTTCACAGTTCCAATTGATTTTAAATTTATTATACTATCACTTCAATAGTATTCCTAAGATAAAGCGTCCTTGAACTGATGCTGCAGCATCATTTAGTCCGCGGGATATTTAATTTCTTAACAACGTGCAGCAGATACAGCGTGTTTCGGCTCCTAGAATTGGTCTTAATGAAAAGAATACAAACTAATAGGAGATGATCGAGGCCCATAGAGGAAAAAAAGGGATTTTAAAACATTGAAATAAAAATTAATTTAGTAATAAGTAATGTGTAATAAACCTCCGTGATGTGTGTTTGTTTCTTGTTTATATTATCTTATTTGAATCAAAGTACTTACTCTTCCTAGACGCCTTCCAAAACCGCGACTGCCAGTCCCTGTCGCTGTATTCAGACCCGTAGCCTGGGGATGTGTTTATTAATACTAAAATTAATGATAGAGTTCACATTTCAAACACATTTCGGTATTTACTAAATAATTGCAATATTTCTTTATTAAAATTATATACACATACTACTGTCTCCATACGGTGCGAGTTTTGCTTTGTGGATATCAGGAATTACAAAGAACTTTCATTCCCACAATATCCAGAAAAAAAAGAATACTTTACTTCTCTTTTAGGCTGCTCTCACAGACCTCTTATTTTCGACTCATGACTTTTTACTTAACAGCCGAAATATGAAGCTTAAATAATACAAACTCCTTCAACCTGCTAAAAAGTGAAAAAGCAAGCAGTATAATATTTAGTAATCCCCTACCAGAGACGGAGCTAGCGCCGCTGGTCTTCCTGGTGGCGTCAGGTGGGGGGGCGAGCTCCAGCTCCTGCTGCGATTGCTCGTAAAACACCTGCTTGAGCGCCTCCAGCACCGTCACGCCGTCCGTGAACACGCGGTACGTCAACAGGAACGTGTTCAGGAAGTCCACCGACAGGAAACGCAGGTCTGGAAATGTTCAGCCGATTTGATCCCAGTGTGGACAAATCTCTTCCTTCCGGGGTACAATTAAAGATACTTTTAGTTTAAATACAATTTAATTTATAAAACGTATGAAAATTACATCGTTGTCATACAAAGGTAAGCATAACCCTATTTCCATGTGGATGGCTAAATGCATATGAATGACAGTACAACCAAGGATAAATTCCCATTTACGAGCAACAAAAATTTTTGTTTTTAGGAAAAGTAAATAATTTCCAGACCGTGATATCGAACCCAAAACCACATTCATGCACTCCATCACATCTGGTGCACACCTCATTATAAATGAATGGCACTAACCAGTGAGCCGCTGCAGCAGCCGCTGCGGCGTGGCGGAGCGGATCTGCGGCACCTTGCAGGAGTTGAGCGTCCTGCTGAAGCGGATGTCGACGTCGTCGGTGAAGAGCGCGCGGTCGGAGCGGCAGGCGGGCAGGCTGGCCGACGCGCCGCCGCACGAGCCGCACGCGCGCAGCAGCGCCGTCAGCGCCGCGCTCTCCATGCACTGCGCCAGCTCGCTCGTCCACGCCGCCTTCTCCTCCACCGTCGCCGCCACTGACACAACATGTGCTCGTGGAAATATCTACCTCTATACTCTCTCAATCAACTAATGAACTGATTGTAAAGATCAGTTAAATCTCAAAAGTGTACATAGTACTTCACTGCCCACGAGCGTCTATAATGTTACGGACATACACGAGCCTGACTCTCAAATTAATTACCTTGGGTACCTAAAGAAGAACGCAAAAAGTAATTCTAAAAGGTATCTTACCTAAATGTGCGCAGATCTGCTCCCCTTTGACTTCGACGAGTATCTTGAAGTCCCTGCCCTGATAGATGTCTCCGCCGGGCGACGAGCACACTGAAGTAGAATCTAAAATGAGCAAACTACTCGTAAACCAACCCCGCCCGGGACCAACTTCTGGAATACTTGCTTTATAAAACCCGCTTCAAACACAAAGAGATTATGACGATAATAAATCAGCCGAAAATGAGTCTATCTCGTATTATCTAAATTCAAAACATGATTGTAATGATTCTCCAGTTTTTTTTTTTATTTTATCAAATACTTCCGCAAAATATCCATTCATAATACTATCCTACCAATACTTGAAATCGGATCGTCTTAAAGCTACTTGAGCGTCATCATAATAAAATTATTGATACAAAAAACAGATCTATAAACAGTAACACTCCTGTAAAGCAGTGTCAATCTATCATACTGTCGAAGGTGCAACCGATCTCTATGGTTGCAAGTAAAAGACGTATGCAAAAAGAAACCTCTTTCGTTATTTGAAGACTAGCACTAAAGTCAGTAACATACATACATACATACATATACATAAGTCAGTAACAACAATATGAATACAGATTACCACCGTCATTAACCTCTAGTTCAAAGGATCGTCGTATCTAATAATCGTAGTCGTCACATGACAAAAATTACCTACCTGTTACCTTTAGCTCCGATCGATAGTAGAGAATGGTGGCTACATTTAAACAAGTGTAGCATCATCATCTCTATGGTTGAAAATATAAAACCTCCTTACGATCTTCATGGTTCGAAGGATCCTCAATAAGCAAATAACCTAGCAACGGACTGAAATCTGCCTACATTTTCTCTATAACAAATGTGTGCAAATTAAAACTTCTGTCTCGTCGGGTACTAGGGCTTTCTTACCATCATCATCATGGTTCGAAGGATCCTCGACAAGCAGCGCGTCGTGCAGTGGTAGCCTGCCGCATGGTGGTAGATGCAGCCTGCCGCCAGTCGCCCTGGTGGTCAGCAGCAGGTGGTTGCTGAAGAGAAACGCCTGTCTCGCTTGGAGTGTGGCTCTACGACCTTTGCCTACGACTTGCGATAGTGTACCTACAAAAAATATTGTGTGGTACAATTATTCATTACCCAGTATAAGAAAGACAGTAAAAAAAGAAATTCTTAATAGTCGAAATTATAGACTGACCAGAGAAATAAAAACCTCGCCATATTGTGGCAAAAAATCAAACTAATTAGTTGTACTGACAATGTCAACTTTAAAAAGAAAAACAAATGTGGCGCCTACAGAGCAGGCTTATCATCATACTGGTCAGTTTATAACTTAATATTATTACAATATTTGCAATTTCACCTTTCTGTATAATTGCAGTTAAGGCCTTGTTAACAGAACGTACCCTGCCGTATGAACACCTGGTTGACATCCAGCAGTATGTCGCAGCCCTCGATGATCATCCGCTCCACCGCCAGATTCTTCCGCAAGTTCTCCGTCTCGCTCACCTACAAATTATATTATTGCTCGACATGCTTTTGACACAAACTTAGATAGATAAATAGATAATTCTTTATTGAACACCACATAAGTAAAATAAAAAATAAAACTTATAAACAAAATTACTATAACAAGTGCAACAATAGGCGGTCTTATCGCTAAGAGCGATCTCTTCCAGACAACCATAGAGTGAAATTATTTCTACAGAGAAGTTGGAGTGTGGGTTTATAAATAATTAAATAAATAAAATACATATAATATACGATAATAAACTTACAATGAGGCTGATCTGTAAAACGGTTTAAAATTGTCGAAAAGAATATTCTCTTTATTCTATTTTCTTTTCATTGCCAGCAATTTTTTATTTTATTGCTAAGCTGTCTAACTTATTAAGAAACAAAATAGTGATATTCTACAATTTCATCTAATTCATACTTCTTAGTATCAAAAGTTTTTGTTTTGTAATAACCTATCGACCGATAATTACATCTTTAACATCAACCGATTGTTCAGTCATTGACTACTTCAAGGACAGATCGATTTTTAATATTTTAAGGGCAAATGACCTCGAACTTTGACGTAAATAGATAATACACCATTTGTCATCGTTACATAAATGTACCTCTACCGATGGTAATCATTGTTATATAAAATAACGTATAGTGGACAGTGATTACCGTACATTTGTTGTAAAGTTATTCGGTTTGTTCCTTTGATTGAGTGTTCTACCCTCAACCAGTGTGATGCTGTCCAAAAGCCTTAGACAGGACCACAGTTATTGACAACAAAGAACAAAGTATGGGAATACCGGTGATAAATTATGTGGTCAAAGCGAACACATAGATAAGCAAAAAAACTATAGAAAGAGAATAGAAAGTAAACGTGCAATTTGCGTAAGCCCTCTGGCAACCGTAGGTGGATAAAAGATTTTTCAAATCTATTATATACTTATTTCGAGTATTCTATTCTAAGTAAGAAGTCACTTTGTTCTGCCAACTCATTCTATTGTTAGTCTATTATTAGTTTTAATATATATCAGTTTAACAGTAATCTTAAAACAACAAAATTACGCCGTGATCCGGTCTTACCCCAATGGACTTGAGAGTTAGATGCCAATGTGAGTTATAACGAATTATTGTGAACAGCATTGCGTGCCCACTCATATACCTCATCATGCATCTGCCTCGAGAGCTCCTCTAGCTGCGCCCGCGCATGCTGCAGGCTGCGCCGCTCCACGTGATCGTGCGGCGTGTGCGCTAGCAGCTCGTGCAAGGTTATTATGTAGCGGGGGATCTACAAGAAAAAAATAGCCATTTTTTTTACCTAGACCTAAGTCATAATTCGTGTTATAAAACTCAACCTTCATCAAATATTTTTAAACTACAAAGACCACCAATCCACCAATACTTACCTGATGCATAGGATACGTTAAGAACGTCTCCAATGACCTTCCCTGGCAAGCGGATTTGCTCTCGAGTCGAGACAGTAGCTGCGCGAATGGTTGGCTCTGTTTGCACTCGGTGAGCACTTGCAGCGAGTAGTGGTGGTTGCGCACGTACTCCTGGTATATCGTCAGCATCGGCAGCAGCATGTCGAACAGATCACCTGCGATCGTTGGTTCAGGAGATGATTTTAGCTGTTGGCTAGATATTGGATTCAAAGCTAAGAAGCAGGTGCATAGATGCAAAGTTAGTTAAAGACCTGTTAGGGAATCGCGTTGATATTTAGTCTTATCTTGATTGAAATTGCTTCAGCGACAAATATTTACACCACCTTTGTTTTGTTAATAGTTGTTTCAACTAATTGCTGAACTAATAAATTTAGTTGTCTTCGCAATTTGTTGTGTCTAGTGCAACAAGGTGAGAGCGTCTGCACGGCGCTTAACGGAAAATGATAGAAAAACAATCTCAGCCCAAATACAGAACCCTGCGTCTATGCCAAAATTTCACTCTACAGTCTGTCCCCTTGGAATATGACATAACCAACACGACACAAAGGTCCAGATCGTTTAATTGTGATTGGCCGTTAGACCAACGCATGACTCATATGTTAGTCCCTCGACCATCACAATGAAACATGGACTCTCGTGTCGTGTTTTACGTCACATTCTAAGGGGGCTGCTACTGTGAATAATTTAGAAACAACTTACCGAGCACTTTGTGTGAAAGACGACATGCATAAAAAGGAAGTGCATAATGAGATGACAGCTGATAGGAAGGAATGGAAGATAATATATGTTGTGCTGCCGCCCCCTAGAGGGGGAAGGGGGGATGAGACTTACCGAGCACCAGTGTTGGCCATGACTCCATCCTCGAAGTGAGACCCTTGAAGAAGATCTGGTGGAGGAACAGCACCGTCTCGCTGTTCAGGAATATAGAGTTGACGTCCTCGTGCGTACACGGCGGTTTCTTTGAGCTCGCCGCCATTTTGAATGGCCGAAGGAAACATGTCACCTTCAAAAACAATGTTAATTCTGCTTAGCTCAAATTTGTTTCTCCCAAAAATTATATTTAGGAATACAACACAGTAGTTTAAAAAAATGTGTTACATTGTAATGAGTAGCATGAGCTATAGCACTCACAATTAACCAGTCAAGTTTAAACTTACCAAAATCTCCAATTGCTCAAGATACTCCTCCTCCGCTTCTACCATCTTGAACACGAGGCTGCGACAATAAATACAATATTTTTTTTATTCTAGCTCGGCAAATTGACTTCTCTGCCCTGTTAAGCGAAGTGAAAACCAAGGAAAAAATCAGCTGGAGATATTGTATGCCTTGCAAGCACAATTATGCCTGCCTAATTACTTCTTCACGTTTCGCAAAGTATACAATGTCGTATAATCAAACCCTAAGACTTTACCGTAAGTAAATGTACCTGTTCCGTTTCCTCATGCTCTCTGCGTGCGGGCTCTTGATGTACTGGTCGACGATCTGCTTCCAGCGCCGCCTGCACAGCCACCCGCGGAAGAAGCTCTGCACATAAAACTAACCTCACTTACAAACTCTACTTGGACAACTTTGTTATAAGCTGAGAGTCACTGCGTTAAAATTATTTAAATTAGTAAGGCCATTCAGTAAATATTCGATAGATCGGGTCGATGGGAGTATTACCAGTAATGTCATCAGATGTGGGGTAAAGTGACGGATGTTGCAATTTATATGTTAAGTAAGATGTTTTAAAGCTCAAATCATCCCTTCCTTTTCTAATTACTACCCTATTTAAGCCCAGAGGAGCATGCATGATACTTTTGAAATTAATTTTATAGATTATAATAGACGGCAGAGATATTTAAACATCAAGTAAGTCAGGTGCTAGTTTGTTGGCAATAAAAAAGTTGCGGCTTATATTTCTAGCGAGACTACGCACTGATCCGGATCACTTTGAACTAGAAAGTTTTATTGGAGAATGCGGTGATCTATGGCGAGTCGTGCAAAACGTTAATTGAATGGTCACATTGCGTTCACTGAACAGTGGAGAGAAATAAAATTTTCTCTGTAGTTGTAGAATTATATTTTTACTAACCCTTTGGTGAAATCTGAATTCAAAGTTAATCATAATCATTAATAAAACTATTATTTCTTGATCAAATAACCTGAATACTAATATGGCATATTTATTTTATACAGGTATTTAGACACTATTTATTTTCCTAAAATTATTTAACGTCACTTTCGCTTCATCTACTTTAATTAATTTCTTATGAAAAACTTGTTTATAACTCAAAATTTCATCGATTCTTCTCATTACACGTAACCTTCAATATAGACTTTATCTTCATCAGCAGTTAATACACAAAATTCAAACACATAAACATCATCAAAATCGTACTGCCCAAATTGTGTCAAACTAACCTGTACTTTCTTGATCTTGCGCAGTTCAGCGGGGTCGATGTCTGGCGAGTGAGTCGGAGACGAGCTGGAGGTGGACGCGGCCCTGCTGGACGGCTCGTGCTCCTTCTTGTATGAGCACAGCTGCCGGAAACATCAACGTCACTGATACTAGAGATAGAGGCACGAGTCGTGAGCACACTCGTGGTTGGTCGGTTTAAAGTCCAACAAGACGATGTTTCGTGCGATTGCCTTTTTTCTATGTGGTCACGGCAAAGTGACCCCACTGCAACTGATGGTAAGTAGAGTGGGTTTTAATAGAATGTCGACTGACGAGAGGTGATTACCCCTTGGCAGTTGACACAATTATGCCGACCTGTTGGAACAAGATATATACAGACTGATCCAGGAACGCGATACACTTAAATGAGCCTCTATGGCGGATTTCAACACCTTGTGTACGGTGGTCGCTATCCGGGTGGTTATTAAATATATCCTACCACCAGCAAATTGCTGGCTTCGTAGTCGATGCTCGTTGTCTATTGGGATTCACGTGCCACGCGGCTACAATACACTTACAACAAATTTGAAGAACGCGAGCTCATCCCCACTGTTCATCTGTGCTCATGACTTGTGCCGTTTACTGTAATAACTGCACTACTGTCGGAATGCTGGGTCAGTCACTAGAAATTCTAGTTGTTATAGTAAACTCTCTAGGCTTGTCGATGCCCAAAAAATCATATTCTAGATGCCCTGTACTAAGATATACAATTTAGTTGGTCTGAGATAAAGGAACACCATTCCTATTATATTATATAGATATTAAAATAATGTTTAAAGTGGGGCAAATCTTTATCTCATACTTTCGATGTAAGTCTAACATCTAAAATCATTTCACAGATCTAAATTTTATCTCAATAAAAATCAAAGACAAATCTTTTAAAACTCAATAATGTACAATCGTCGAACAGAGGGTCTTAGACGAGACCTTAGACCTTAGGCCTATGACTTTCTATAATCTTTAATATATAACAAGAAAAAAAAATGAGAATGAAATATCCTAATGGTAAGTCACGTAAACAAAACGAAGGAATAAATAAAAAAAGCTTAGGAATGATAATAGAATTGTTTCCAACTTATCTAAGGCCTCTGGACTACACAACGAATATCTATTCAATCTGCACAATTATCAAATAGGTTTAACCATACTGTTAGGTACATAATGATAGACCTGTAAGGTTCGGGGGCGTAGAATAACCCACTCCTATAAATCTAGGTACTGCAAGAACTACCTCTGTCCTCAGTTTCTTGACCTCGTTGCTGAGTTCGTCGCACTGCTGCGCATATTGCCAGCGCGAGGTCCTCTCACTCTCCACTACTTGGAGGAGGTGCAGCTGCTTCTGCTCTAACTCCTCTTTCTGCAGAAGAAGCTTGTTGAAGCTGTAGATATGAATAAGAGTTTGATTGCCTTGCGCTGTCTAATTCTGTGGAGTTCATTTATTTATTAACATTAAAATTAAACTATTTTTCGGATTTTATCGCGTTTTTATATTCATGTTTTCTCGACGTTTACGGGGCGGTGTAGGGTGTTCGTCATCCGCAAAGTCAAAGTTACAATAACTATCTACATAATAGCGATAAAAACCAAATAGTTCAATTTTAATGTCTAACATTATATTTATTCACATCTATTTAAATTTATGATCTTAATGGCCGTAACCGAAACTTTAAGAATATTATAATTAACAACAATTCTTGGACATAAAAGTCCATAGAAAATTTAATAAGTCAGCTAGAAAAAAAAGCTTTGTTAATTTGTTATTTTGTTGTTTTAGCTCAAGACGAACAATGTTTCCAGAAAATCTAAATTAATTGGCTTAAGCCCCGCGACGCATAGAGGAGAAATGGAACCCAATAAACGTAGAATTATAACTTCCAATATCTGGTTATCAATATATAATAAGGTATAGTTTTTAATATCAAATCTCATCTCTATATTTAGACAATTAGTTAACTGTACCAAATCCCTAAAAATTAAGAAGAAGCATTTAGTTAGCTGGTTCTAACGACGAGTCACTTCTAACTACGAAATAATACGATTAGACAGTGTATATTGGCTGTAGACACGATATAGCTTAAATAAATACCGTGGGGCTGATACAAAAACGAAGTTCAAAGTCCTGGATCCCCAAAGAAAGCTGACGTTAGACAAGCCGATCGTAAAAAGTTTACCAAAATTATTTTTCTGCTTGAATATAAGTTACACTAACTCCATATTAGAGTGAGCTGTGAGATAAATGTAGATGGAAGTGAATAATGACAAGCCGATCTAAATTAAAAGTAAACCAATGAAAGTATTTCTCTTTATTCATCTATAACTTCGGAATGCACAATTAATTAACTTCAGGCGCAGTGCAATTATCCAGAATTAAAAATTAAACTTAACCATCGAGACTGCACATTCGACCTTTTTAAATTACTAATCCGATCGCTTTAGTTTACTCTACTGCGTTGCTAAAGGTTACCGGTCAAGCTTAATTATAAATGTTCCGAAAAAGATAATCGACCAATCTACAATAACAAGCGGTAACGTACATACGTCTATTGTTATAAACATAACCATTAATCTCACGCTTATATCAACTAAGGATACGGCAGAGAGGAAACTATTACACACGCCTCACCACACTTATCTTGGTTTCATGGTTCATAAGGAGCAATCTTATCGTCTCCTCCGGCGCGAATTTCAACGGACTTGTGTATTTTTTCGACACTCAATACTCACATTTTTTTCGCAAAGGAATTGAACCTGGAACGACACACAACCAACACAACCAAGAGGGTAATGAACTTATGTTTATTATTAACAAAGTTACAGCGTCCCACTCATAAGCAATAGCCAATAGGCATCTCTTTTATTCCGAGAAAAGTCAATTTGAGAATTGGACTGCAAGTAAAACTTATTTACAAAATAAATATCAATCCTATTTTTAACGTTTGCCAAGTGTTTTCCCGTGGGAGTGTTGAACAATAGACGAGAGTGTGTTTTAACGGTTTGTGAATGCAGGGAAAAATGTATAAAAGAGATAAAGCAATCATACAGCCATTATTATGATTATATTTATAAATTTACGGCTCAGCAAAGGTTTTTTATTGCACCTAGTGTTGAGTCAAGTGAAAAACAATTTAAAGATTTTAGTGAGGGAAACCCTACACCGGGATACCAACCAATGCCCCAGGTAGCCATCTTTGTCGCATTAGGGACAGTTGTGATGTCCTCTAAAAAAAACCTCGTTAACCGAGCTATCTATGCCTATAACGACATAAAAAAGACAGCCGCACCAATACGCTATCTCTTTATACACATTCATTATGTATCTATAGTTAGTTGTTAACCGCAAAGTTTGTCACACGGCACGCAGTAAGCGCGATTTAATCATTTTAATGGTAACATGACATATCGTCGCCTGTAGCGTTAACTATGGGCCGCGCCGTGACGCGTGTAATCGCCACTTTTGATACGATTAATTAACTGAGTTCATGGTTTAATCACTTAACTTGTGTAGTGGTCGTGAACCGTGAGGTTTTGGATACGATTCTCAATAGGAATAACGACAATTTCAATGGATTCCAAACTAGGAATTTGTTTCTAATATGACAATAGTCTATTATATTAAAACCATCCGCTAATAATGCTGTTGCTGTCTTAATAGTTAACAGAGGTGTATTTGAATATCTTAAAGTAATCACTATGTAACCATTTTCATTTACGGCAAATCATTTGTGGTTCAAAGAAATAAAATATAATTTTAAATTTAAATGATAAATATTTAAAGACAAATATTCGAAATCTCATATCTAGTATAGCAAAATACTGAGGAAATCGCGTCTATCTCAAACACTATGTATTCAACTCGCATTAACCCAATTCTCGCGACGCTGCAAAGACATAATCCGACGACAAATCCTAGGCATACTTTGATCTCTGTTGAAAGCTTTGCTATAAATACAGGTGAATAAGGACAGCCAGCGTAGAAGCAGCCATATATCGTTTAAACGTTCAGTATTATAAGGTAATGGAACCTTTGAAGGCCTAATATTAAAATACCCATAAATCGTTTCATAAAAAAATATAGTTTTGATAACATTGCAACATAATCATTAAAGAAAAAAAAACTAACAATCGTTATTGTACTACAACACAAAAAAAACACCAAAAATATGGATGATGGGCCTTATTAGGAACCGGGCTTTATCACACTACCTTATATAATGCAGTTTGTGAAATGGATTTTTGTTAGATCTAAACACAGAAACTCAAATGATTTGCGTGAAATTTGGAATACAGATAGACCAATATCGTGAATTAACATGAAAGCATAGTGGGACTTATTCCGGAAAACCCTTCAGCAAAACTTTGCTTCTACTAGCTCGCTCGTCCGATGATGAGCAATGAAAGCAATAAACAACAGCAACAATTTATAATACGACTATGTAAAACCCGAAAAAAGTAATTACATGAATTCAAATAGAAATATTTGCTTCAAATGTCATTACGGGTCTAGCAAGTAATTTTTAGGTTTACTAGTAAATTCATAGCTAATTCATTAATAAAATCAGCTATATTAAATTACTAGCTTTTCCCGCGGCTCCGCCCGCGTTATAAAGTTTTTCAGGCTAAAGTTTTCCGTTATGAAAGTAGTAGTTTCCCGGGACCCTATGTTCTTCCCGGGGTCTCAAACTGTCTCCATACCAAATTTTATCTTAATACGTTGGGTAGTTTTTGAGTTCAACACGTTCAGGCAGACAGATGCAGCGGGGGACTTTTGTTTTATAATATATTTTTTAGAACTTTTTAAGAGGAACAATCCCGTCATACATCATTGTTGCATAACTTTAACCGTTTACGCAGTGCACGCAACGGAAGCTCTCAAAACTAATAAATTGTCCCCGTTTTTGCAACATGTTTCATTACTGCCGCTCCTATTGGTCATAGCGTGATGATATATAACTAAGAGCACTCCACGAACAAAGTGCTATTCAACACAAAAAGATTTTTTAAGTTTGGACCGGTAGTTCCTGAGATTAGCCATTACTGCTCCGCTCCTATTGGGTATAGCGTGATGATATATAGCCTATAGCACTCCACGAACAAAGGGCTATCCAACACAAAAATAATTTTTCAGTTTGGACCGGTAGTTCCTGAGATCAGCCATTACTGCTCCGCTCCTATTGGGTATAGCGTGATGATATATAGCCTATAGCACTCCACGTACAAAGGGCTATCCAACGCAAAAAGAATTTTTCAGTTTGGACCGGTAGTTCCTGAGATTAGCGCGTTCAAACAAACAAACAAACAAACAAACAAACAAACAAACAAACAAACAAACTCTTCAGCTTTATATAATAGTATAGATTGAGACATACTATGACGCTACGATACCAGAACTATCAGACGACAGAAAAAAAGTTCTTTTGACCTTTCAGTCCATTAAAAAATAAACCCATAAAAGCGCGAATGCATTTTACTAATATCTCGAATCCAATATCGAGAATTTGTAAGTAATTGTGTATAATCCGTTACCACCGAGATCTCTTTGTATGCAATTCGTGACGCTGATAGCTCGCACATAATCCTCTTTCACTATACATTAAAGGGAATCATTGATTCCTACGAATACAGTTCACGTTAGAGCACTAGGTATTAGAATAGGGATGAGATTTAATCGATAGTGTTACTAGTATAGGAATTTTAGGTATCGATATTATTAAATAATTAACGCACCACATTGTATATTAGGAATGAATCGTATTCCAGTCGGTTTGGGTAGGTTACTCTTTTCTACCCTCTACTCTTTGCTATTATTATACACTGTGGCGTTTCATTTTAAAAATATTGTAAGTATTGTAACTACTGATCAAATTACTTATCTTTTGTTTTAGCACTTTGCAAGTTAAAGTTCTGTCTGATCTTGCTATTCTTTAGATGGGCTAACGTTGCTTACTACCAGATGAGCGAAGTCCTCGTCTGATCGTTCATAAGTGAAATGAATTAGTTTTTAAACAACTTAATAAAATTCTTAATACTAACAACACTAAACCGTTAACAGTAGAAGCGTAAAATTTTGCACAAAGTAATTGACAAAGTTACAAAGTGAATGAGCAGTAAAATGGAATTTTCAACGTGTCCCCAAAGGGCTTAAATTCCGCCGGGAAAACTAGTATAACTTTTAATAATAATGTAAAGTTGTTAATTGCGTTGTAAATCAAAAATCTGATTATGGCCGGGCACGCCGCTTAACGAGTTGTTTGTCCCGCCATTAATTTATACAAAAAGCCCGTATCACTGGGATGTTTAAAAACAATTTTATTTTGAACTCTTCGGTTAATGTGTACACGTACTGCGGAAAGGTCAAGCGGCATACAATTGTGTGCACACGATTTTAATCAAGCTAATTGCAATGTTAGAATAATAAAAGACTAGCTTTTGACCATTGCTCTGCCTGGATGAGTCTTCCTGGAATATATCTAACAGAAACTGATCTCTTTCGGGGTATTAGGGATAGACTTCAAGAAAAAGGCCGGGCGTAAATACCAAACTAAATTATTACTGTAATAAGCTTGGTAGATAATGAGATAACGACAAGTAAAAAAAAAACTTATTTTAAATACCATGACCTTTTACGTACCTAGCAAAGAAATAACAGATCAAGATTTTTGCATATACGTAATTTATAGGTCAGAGAATATCATAACGTTATTAATTATTTTCGACCTAGTACGGATTGGCAGACTTCACTCAAAATACTTGTAGAGAACTTCTCAGGTATGCAAGTTTCCTCACGATGTTTTCCTCCACCGTTAAATCAACTTAGTGATAATTCACAAAGAATATACACATAACGTAAGTAAAGTTAAAGGTGGTTGCCCTTTAGTTTTGAACCTGCGGACATTTGTCGCGGCAGTACGTTCAACTCAGGTCTATGAATATTGTTTCCAAATAAATAACTTTTCTAAGATTTTGAATTGATATATTCAGCCAGCAATATCGATAACATAAGTTTAAATGTCATCCCTACCCACACAAAAGCGTATCAAAGTAGCTACCAAATATCGATACGCAGCCTTCCTAGGCACCAAACGTGCCGTCCTCGACCTGGTTGCCATGACAACCCATCTCGCTTACACTCCAACGGCAGACATGCTTATTAAATGACGCTGCTGGCTCGTGAAATATTTTCCGTTTCGTTTCGAGACGATGCAATTTATTGACATATTTACTTACGTAATTCCTACCACCTTTCCTCTGAACTTTGTCTCCTTCCGAAGATATTGCACAGATTCTTTTGGTATTGCTGCTATTTATAACCTTATTCTTGTGACCAGGTTACGGACCAAGAAATTGTGAAGGTATTGAGGAAACCGGCACTCCGCATAGTTTAGAACTGATCCAGTTTCCATGTGATTGAAGGTGATTCTGACTAATCCACCATCAAATCTCATCCTTCGTCACAGACATAGTTTAACTGTATTCATTAGCAAAACAATATTTCTTAGAATACTATTACTTCGAAATTCAACATGATACCTCACGATTCACTACTCAAAAATTATTTACCGTGATTTCTTCAGACTTCTTGATAGTGATATCCGATAGCCCAAGTTCATCCACAGCCCACAAAGCCAAGGATCGCGAAACGTCTCAATAATTCATTCCACTTTATTATTTACAAGCCGCGCTCCTCAACGCCGAATTAGCCCCGAATATTTATTGGTTTTAAATTATGCAAATTTCAATTCTACAGTAACTGCAGACCGAGGATTTTTCTTTGTTACAGTCGTAAATACTTTTATATCGCCTTCTTCGTGTGGTGCCAAATTAAGTTTTTCAGCTGAGGTCTAAGAAATGGAATCTCTGGTCTGCGTTGGATGGACGAGACTTTATGATAGTTTTTTTTAACACTGAATGAAATATTAAACGTATCTTCAAGCAACAAGTTGACACGAGACCAGCAAGCCCAATCAAGCATTATATTACCTTGTAGTATGTAGAAGTAAGTATATAATTAGATGTAGTTCATTCTAATAAACCGTCTAATAGCATCACAGTCGTTCGACTCATCTGCTCAACAATCCTTCCATTACATCCACTTCAATCCCTCCTTTAAACCATAAATGACTAGTAGCCCGCGCTGTACTACATGAGCCCTTACATAGCGGACGAAATGTTACCCGAGAAACGGAGAAACCTTGATCCTATGCATTTAAGGATTGTAAACAAAATCACTATGGTATCAAGCCGTCTTGCCTAAAATTTCAAAATCAAGTGTGGTCAATCTACTCTGCCATTATAAAAAAAAACATGTAATATATTCCTATATCGAGTTATTCTTTATAACATGAGCTCTACGTAACTAGAGTAAACGCCGGTGTGTACCACTGCCCCGCTTTTAATAACGTTGTAAGCTTTTAAACTGCGAAAGCTTTGTTAAATCGGTGGAGTGGTTATTGCGTGATTCGTGTAAATTACATAATATAAGCTCACTTTATTGTCGAAGGGATAGGTAGCGGCTCACATATCTACAGTATCCCCATAATTTTAATACATTTTATTCTGAAACCGATTTTATTTGATAAAACATTCAAATTAAAATAAATAATCAATACTGAATTACAATGGCGAATGTTCCATATAACCAAATTCCTGTTGGGTTCCCTGTATGTAAAATCTAAGTATGATTTGAACGATTTGAAAACCGCAATCATGCACATTAGTACTTTTATGTTGTGTCGGGTCCCTTTTTGGAAAATTTCACCTTTCCCACTGCTGAATTATCCACGTCTAAAAAGAATAACTAAATAAGGAATATTCACTAAAATCAACTTATAAAAAACATACCTAAATGCATTTAAATCCTTTGTATAATCTATATACCATTAACGAACCTACGCATTCACAATGTCAGCATTAATTAGGGCAGCAAGACACAGGTAAGAGATGCAAAGGTAAACGATATCGGGCGTTTGTGTGTCAGGGCCAGTGCGACCTTAATCCCATGGCGTTGTCATGGCAACCGCGGGAGAGGCTCGGGTCCATTCCCGTTACAGGGACCGTGTGCATACTTTGCGTAACCCGAAATAGCTTTGTGCGGATTTGCTCGACTACTGATTTGGTGTCCGAAATTCTGTGTGGAGGTTGTTTTAAAGGAAATGTTAATGCTTGTATGACTTGCGACATTTGTAAATTGTTGGTTTTAATAGAAAGAAAAGGTTATTATATTATGAATAAATTAATTTATAATGCGTGTATGGTTATAAATTTGTCTCTAATAAGTTATGATCTCAAGTAGGGCCAGTCCCCTAACTCTATAATTCTACATTCTAGTAAAAAATTTGGCTTTGTTAACCATCTTTTTTCGCACAGTCACTTTTATTGACTTAATAAATTGAGGCTTACATGCTGAGTAACTGCTACTCGTCACATAAATATATAAAACGACCAAATACAAAATCACACTTAAATTTATCCTTCCAAATAAAATTATTACTATCTACATTAGTTGTTTATTACGATAACGGGGAAAAAATACTTGAAACTTGTGAAACAAGCCCTGTGTTATTTATCTTTACTACCTATATCATACAATCGAACATTTTAAATTCCGAGCCATACTTTTTAAAACTTTTTACCCCACTATCCATCTCTTTAGGATTTTCTGCACCATAGAACACTCCGAATGAAGCCTGAATCTAGCTCAATAGAATAGCTAACATCAACAACTTGGAGAATGCAAAAACAATTGCGAGTGAATGCTAGTTTCTATACTTTGTTGGTCTAAATAATACGTTTAATGTGATCATGTATTGATATACAGCCATGCGCCGTGGTTTAAAAAGATGTTCCTCGTGTCATTAATGATGGGGTGGTTCTGAATTTTCATGTAACGTAGACATTTTTTGGGACGAGCTATTCAAAGTCGCTTGAGGAAAAAATAAACGCTCCTAAGTCAACATAAAATATGAAAATGTTTCCATTTGGAACACGACATCTTTTATAAAAAGGCTTTTTCACGCGCGACACATTTGAGTTTCGCCAATTTCGTCCAAAATATCACATAAATATTCCTATCACCTCTCGACTTGATTGTGATAACATCAGCTGTCTCAAAAGGAAAATTACAAGCTATCAAAGTATGAGTAAAAACAAGTATCTTAACAGTAGTGGGTAGGACAGTAGGTAGGTACAGTGTAATCTATACTATTAATAGTATAGATAAAGCTGAAGAGTTTGTTTGTTTGTTTGTTTGAACGCGCTAATCTCAGGAACTACCGGTCCAAACTGAAAAAATCTTTTTGCGTTGGATAGCCCTTTGTTCGTGGAGTGCTATAGGCTATATATCATCACGCTATACCCAATAGGAGCGGGGCAGTAATGGCTAATCTCAGGAACTGCCGGTCCAAACTGAAAAATTCTTTTTGCGTTGGATAGCCCTTTATTCGTGGAGTGCTATAGGCTATATATCATCACGCTATACCCAATAGGAGCGGAGCAGTAATGGCTAATCTCAGGAACTACCGGTTTCAACTCAAAAATTCGTTTTGTGTTGGATAGCCCTTTATTTGTGAACCGCTATAAGCTATATATCATCACGCTATGACCAATAGGAGCGGAGCAGTAATGGCTAATCTCAGGAACTACCGGTCCAAACTGAAAAATTCTTTTTGCGTTGGATAGCCCTTTGTTCGTGGAGAGCTATAGGCTATATATCATCACGCTATACCCAATAGGAGCGGGGCAGTAATGGCTAATCTCAGGAACTGCCGGTCCAAACTGAAAAATTCTTTTTGCGTTGGATAGCCCTTTGTTCGTGGAGTGCTATAGGCTATATATCATCACGCTATACCCAATAGGAGCGGGGCAGTAATGGCTAATCTCAGGAACTACCGGTCCAAACTGAAAAATTCTTTTGCGTTGGATAGCCCTTTGTTCGTGGAGTGCTATAGGCTATATATCATCACGCTATACCCAATAGGAGCGGGGCAGTAATGGCTAATCTCAGGAACTACCGGTCCAAACTGAAAAATTCTTTTGCGTTGGATAGCCCTTTATTCGTGGAGTGCTATAGGCTATATATCATTACGCTATACCCAATAGGAGCGGAGCAGTAATGGCTAATCTCAGGAACTACCGGTTTCAACTCAAAAATTCGTTTTGTGTTGGATAGCCCTTTATTTGTGAACCGCTATAAGCTATATATCATCACGCTATGACCAATAGGAGCGGAGCAGTAATGGCTAATGTCAGGAACTACCGGTCCAAACTGAAAAATTCTTTTTGCGTTGGATAGCCCTTTGTTCGTGGAGAGCTATAGGCTATATATTATCACGCTATATTCAATAGGAGCGGAGCAGTAATGGCTAATCTCAGGAACTACCGATTCGAACTGAAAAAATATTTTTGTGTTGAATAGTCCTTTGTTTGTGGAGTGCTCATATTTATATATCATAACGCTATGACCAATAGGAGCGGAGCAGTAATGGCTAATCTCAGGAACTACCGGTTTCAACTGAAAAATTCGTTTTGTGTTGGATAGCCCTTTATTTGTGGACCGCTATAAGCTATATATCATCACGCTATGACCAATAGGAGCGGAGCAGTAATGGCTAATCTCAGGAACTACCGGTTTGAACTGAAAAAATCTTTTGTGTTGGATAGCCCTTTGTTCCTGGAGTGCTATAGGCTATATATCATCATGCTATGACCAATAGGAGCGGAGCAGTAATGAAACATGTTGCAAAAACGGGGAAAATTATGAGTTTTGAGAGCTTCCGTTGCCTGCGCTGCGTAAACGGTTAAAGTTATGCAACAATGATGTATGACGGGATTGTTTCACTTAAAAGTTCTAAATAATATAACAAAGTCCCCCGCTGCATCTGTCTGCCTTAACGTGTTAAACTCAAAAACTACCTAACGTATTAAGATGAAATTTGGTATGGAGACAGTTTGAGACCCTGGGAAGAACACAGGCTCCCGGGAAACTACTATTTTTATAACGGAAAACTTTAGCCTGAATAACTTTATAACGCGGGCGGAGCCGCGAGCAAAAGCTAGTATGATATATTTAAAAGTTATTATAATAACATCAAAAGGTCACACGAAGCAATGACAAATTATAAAATGTTTTTAGTCTTGATATTTCGTATGACTAGAAAATATAAAAAGGCGATAGATAAACAATGCTACGTATTTTTTAATATTCTTAGAGAACACAATGCAAGCTTATTTTTTATAAACGTATCCATTACCTACAGTTAATTTTCTAAATATTTTGCTATTACAAAGTTTCAACATTGCTTTTATCATAAAATAAAGACATTAGAATCATTCATTAAATTATCAAAATCTTAAACTGCCTGCCTCGGTGGCGTAGTTGTACTGTAAGCGCGGTACGGCAGCGCTCTGAGATCCTGGGTTCGAATCTCGGGTCGCGCAAAGTGATATCTGGGTTTTTCTGCTCAGCATCAGCCCGAAGTCTGGACTTCGATACTTCTGATACTGGGCAGAAAACTGATTTGTGCCCGATATGGCGACAGACTCACTCCCTATCACATCATGGGACGGAACACACTTGGCGAAAAGTGGGGTGCCCTGGTTGCGCCTCTGCATACCTCTTAGTTGATAAATGCGTGATGTGTGTGTGTATAAGCATTCAATTATATTTTTATTAATAGTTATTTTTCTATGCTGTTTGCATTGTAATATTTTTATACTCCTCATGGATCGGAAATAAACCTGTTACATCTACGTGACCATTAAAGCATAGACAAAGCCTATACACTAATATTCGCGTTTCCATTATTACTTATGTAATTAGTATTTAGTTGTATCTGATCCTCCATCCGAAAAAACGATGAAACAGTAAATTATACAAGATGTGCCCGCGGGTTCGCCCGCGTGTAAATCAGAGTGTCACAAAGTTTTTCCCGCATGAATCCCGACCCACGAGATTTTTACAACCACGCGACCTCTTCAACAGTAATCGTTATATTTCAGTCAATTTACATAAAACCGTAATGTACTATCAACCTAAACCTTCCTCAAGAATTGCACTACCTTTTAGTAAAAACCGTGCAAAAATACGTTCAGTAGATTTTGAGAAAATCGATCACGTACAAACAGATGGCTTTTGCGGACTTTGTTTTATAATATGTATAAATTATTGGTCACCCTACCGTTAAAAGAAAATATCATAAATGATGTGTTCGCGTGTGTTATCACCAGGGTACCGTCACAGTTACACTATTATGAGATAACGCACGTGAAAATGTTTAGGACTGAAACTTAACTGTCGAAAAACATGCGAATACTTCGTTGAAATATAATAATATTGAAACACCAGTGTATTAGTATACTGCCTACTACTAAACACGGATCTCCTTTATTATTAGTTTAGGTCTTAGACCGCCACCCTTGCGTAGTGCGGGTTGTCAAATTCAAACTTCGAAATTTTTATGGAGAATTCTCAGGTATATATAATTTCTCACGGTTTCTTAAAGATAATTATATTAATTTATAAACAATACTTACGCAACTTTGAAGAACCAGAGGTCATGAACCCAACTAGACCATAGTACCATTTAATTATAAAATAGTAATAGAATGTGCTGAGGGTACAATTGTATTTCTCGGAACATTCAGTTTCCTATCTAAAGATTGCTGGTGATCGTCCAACTTACAATATTTAAATGTTTAAAAGAGCAAATTCATGACAAAACTGTAATTACATGTTCATTGATAATATATTAAAATAGCTGCCGAACTATTTTCACCAAATTATTGCCAAAAACATAAACATTATTGTCGCAACAAGATACACATTTATAAGTTGTATCGTAGGTCCACTATGAATTCAGGGAATAAAATAGTCACACTAGCCCTCGACCCACACAAAACTATATTCAAATATGAGCCAACAACAAAAACAGAAGCAGCAACTAACCTGGCTTCCCGGATGGCGTCGACCCAGTGCACGCAGTCGACTTCCGACGCGGCGCGCAGCTCGTACTGGCGCTGGCTCTCGCGCCGGTACGATATCGTGAAACAGAACTGAACCATAATCACTTTATAATTATAATTGAAGTACATTGTTTGACTGCTTTAATGCTGTACATTGCCCTGAAATCCCAGGTTCAAACCCTGGGGCGGTTCAGTCTGGAATTTATGTCCGATATAGCGATAAGCTAATCCCTGTCACATTCTTAGAAACGGGACACACGTGGTCTATTAGCGGGTGCCTTGGTTGCACCTCTGCCTACCCCTTATGGAATAACGGCGTAATGTATGTGTATGAGTTTTACAGCAGAGACAGTAACGGAACAAGTGTGTCAGTAAAATAGGTCAAGAACAAGTATGACATAGAACATTAGCCCTAGCAAGAATTCATTAATCATTGATCTTTAACGATTGTTTTAGCTTGACAATAGGACAAACCGTTACGTCTTGGACCTCTAAGAAAACATTTTGATCTTTACCCCGTTGGTCTTTCGATCGATTTTGCAATAACAAGCATGTTACTAATACCTCAAAAGCTACATAGTTCTTCTAGTATTATAGATGTTTATTACCATTAGATGGCCTACTTACTCGTCTACCGCTCTATTATAATGGAAGACGCACTTACCGATGCGTTCCTCTCCATAGGTGTTTTGCTGAGCCGTTCGCAGTAAGAACCTTCCAGAAGCAACACTCCCGTGGGCCGCGTGTTGTTCTCCGATTCGTAGTAAAACAGCATGTTCTGCGTAAAAAAATAGTGTCAACCTTATAACTATAACATTAAAGCTTAATATTTCTATAATTTATTAATTTATCATTGTAGATAGCTTCTGTGAAAACCATAACTAATATTATTTAGTTTCCAAGGTACTTTAAAATGTTGGCTGCATTGTTAATGTTATATTACAACGTATAATTATATGAGAATCAGAAGATGAAACACTAATTACACTAATCACTAAACAAACAACTAGCTGACTAGTGGTAGGATAAATTTTATATCCGTCCGGATAGCGCCCACCGTACACAACGTGTTAAAACCCGCCATAATGGCCTGCGTACGTGTGTCGCGTTCCGGGATCAGCCTGTGTATATACGATTTCAACTGATCGGCATCATTGTGTCGACTATCGAGGACATCTCTCGTCAGTCGACATTCTATTGACCCCACTCCATTTACCATCAGGTGCAGTGCGGTTCATTCGCCAAGCAAAAAAAAAAAAATCTCATGTTAAATATGAAAAATTACAGTATATCCTTACCTGATAAAGTATGAACCATCGCAACTGCCATTTCGTGTTGTCAGAACTTCTTTTGTGCAAGTAGCCCGCCTGAAACAAAAGTCAAGTTGTAATTCGCGGTAATTAGCTGGGATTATTTACTAAATACGACTTGATACTTGTGTCTATTGGCAGCTCTACTGCCAGTCTTCTCTCGGAATAGATGTTCCTCTATCTTCATTTCCGAGGAAAAAAGCTTTTTATTTCTGCTTTGTAAGAGGTTATCTTTTCAATCCACTATTACTAGACATATAACATCTCATGTCTCAGGATGGCGAGCGAAGTGGAATACCAATTGTTTGGTATTCCACTGCCCTCGCCATCCAAAAGTATTGACTTTGTAATTCAAGGTGTTTCTACTGTTTCTGAGCGGTCGTATCGCTTACCATCAGACGAACAGCAAGTTTGTCTGGCCATTCAAATCAATAAAAAAAATCCAAATAAAAATATCTCCACCGATCCCATAACGGTACGGGGATATAGGATACCTTTAACAATGATTTTGCTAGTCCAACGACATTATAGCCTGTAATTACTAGACATTAAGAGCCATTATCTGAGTTAAACCTCAAATAAAGCTAGTATACATATAACATGTCTTTATAACCAAATACCGATAGAATTCCTCAAGCGTTTGACAATATAGACGTGCTGAACCGCGTTCCCTTATAACATTCCTGAGATGAAATAACACACTCATGACCCACATTGTCGTGCTAGCTTTTACACGTGACTTTGTCTACGTGATAACAGTTTCCGGAAATGAAAATATCTCCCAAGGGTTGGACACATAACTATTGAAGACCATGCCGAGCTATTAAGTCCCATGATGTGATAGGGTACTATTGTGGGCCCAAACTCCGGGCCTGGTATTAAGTGTGATTTCCGGTAGGTCAAAAAATAGTCCACCATTCTTTCACATGCACACACTCACGCCTTTTATCCCCGAAGCGGTAGGCAGAAGCGCAATCGATGCTCCCTCTTTCAGCCGTGTGTATTCCGTGACATTAAGTGATGGAGGGCGAGTCTATCGCTATATCGAGCACAAATTCCAGACTCAGGGTACTGAGTAGAATATCATTTTGCCCGACCCGGGGATTGAACCCGAGATCTCAGCACTGCAGTCATACCGTTATACAACTATGCCACAAAAACCTTTCTTTTCAGTCGAGTTAAAAGCTTATACAATTTTATATTTAGTTCAAAACGGAAACACCTTTGCCATCTCTTTTAAAAAATACTCTCAATTACTATACAAGGTGCATAAGGAATAGAAAATGATAATATACATAGGAAGCACTTCAAAATTCAGCACCCAGTCACATTATTTGGAAAGGTCAAAACAAAGTACTGAGAATTAATGAATAAAAAATATAAGTCGTCTATTGAGAATTGCTTAGTTAAACAGGGCCGTATCGAGTGTGACGGGCCTCAGATCAGGAGCTATTACACTCTTGATTTAAAGGCGACTGTTATTTAGCAAGGCTTATTACAATTAATGACGTAGTAATGCATAACTAAAGTCGTTTATGTTGTGCTCGTTTACGGAGGATGCTGAAATTAAATTTTGTGCGGAAACTTCTTTAAAATACTAGCGTTTCTACGATGATATGTGGCCAAAAAAATTCTAGTTATAAATTAACTACACGGCAGTGGCGAAGCGTCCATACAAGCCGATTTCCACCGGCTTCCCTTTTAGGTTTTCGGTGATACTAAACAATATATTTAATAGGCAAATATAAATTTACAACATATCAGACAATGGACAATAATTATAATAGCTTAACTTATTAATTATAATTGGTAACTTAATAATGACATCTATCGGCCATTAGCCCGTTGTTTGTTAATTTAATCGATATCAATTACTTATTTTAAATGACGTTAGATGGCGCACCTTGTATTTAGTTCCCCAGAAATTCCGTTACCTAAGTGAAATTGTGACGCCACAGGCAAAGGTAACCCGCTGTCAAGCGGCTTAATGTCGTAGTATGTTTTTGAACATAGATGGCAGCACTTTCTATGACTTTCTATGCCAGTGTTTGTCGAAATCGCGCGGAAGATATGGGCAAAGGTAACCCGAGCTAGTTCGGCTTCACGTTAACCGACTTTGTATAGTTGTCGCTTTTTACCTCAGACTTTTTACGTCCTTCAAACGTCATAATTTATTATGCTACCAAGTTGCGGTGTTTGTAAATTGTCATATTCATTTTATTTTTTGATATATATGTTTAGTTACCAGCGCTTTGTTTATTTAGAAACTACAAATAAAAGTGTATTATAATGGAAATAACTACCTGTGATCAGTTTAATGTCTACCTTTACGTAAGTATATTATTAGTCGGTGATTTCACATATTAGTATTTAGATGATAAAATATTTGAAGATCTGAAAGTTTTTGATTTTAGACACAAAATGTTTGTTTGAAGAAAATAAATATGATATTATACTGAATTAAAAGTAGCATCACGATACAATCAAAAGTTAACGAATAACCTTTCTTGATTATAATTTAAATTGATAATTATATAAGTTTATCATGTTGGTAGACTTAAACTGTTGGTCTGTTTGGCGATCGTGATACCTATTTCTATTACATTTATAGTTTTATTTTGAAAATAAACAGATACTTTTAGTGTAGTGTGGTTATAATTTTAATACTTACTTTTGTTGCTGTTATAACTAATTAATAGGTAAGTACTTATATTTTGATTAATGGATCGAGAATTATCTAAATAAAAATGTTTCAATTATTTACGCATAATAGGTAATTTAGTATGTATGTCAACGTTTGTTGATTTCGAATCAAGACTAATCCGTTGTCTTAGTTTTTGTTTGCCGATAAATTGCCCCGATATCTTAAATGACGCCAATTTTTTTTACACCGGGTTACCTTTTGAAAAATTTCACCCTTCGCCACTGCTACACGGGTAATGTATGTTAACGGGTAAGTATACACTAACAAAATGTTCATCATATTTATTCGCCTGTTAAAAACCGAAAGTAGAATGAATCTGAGGGACTTTAATCCCCAAATACGTCCCCGTCAGCAATAAATTCAAATATCCAGTGTTTATTTACAAAAAGGAGCAAACTTGTTCATTGTCTTAAAAAGTTTCTCGGTCAAAATTGGTATATTTTATGTTTGTAACAAAAATAAATGTCTATTATATTCTCATCGCGAATATTTTATGATTTATTCGTGAGAAAAACTAGATATACCTCAGACCTATCCAAAAGAATGGCGAAAGTATGTTATAAACTATATTACCACGCTAGTTATAATGGGAACGACAGTCTTTCTTTAAAGTCGATTAGACTCAAGCTAACTATTGTGTTGTGGACGTCCAACTAATAAAAGGCAATTCTTGTGCGCTCGCTCTTCACAACGAATGCACGGGAGGACATTTATTGCGGCACTGTGCATACAGTCTAGTGTGTATACCTCATGGTTGCAATTCACATTGAGGCCTATAAGGGCTCCCGAACATTTCATGGCCTTGTCCCACCCGCCAATCCTAAGATTCCTTTTCCCCGTCCCAACTTTCCTCTAGGTTCCTGCAGCCGCTAAGCCGAAGGATTTCAGTATCCCTTCGCATGTTTCCGTCCAGCATTGACTGCAGGGTCCGATAAAAAAAAACAAATAATCGTCAAATATACGCAAAAAATTATGATTATTTCTTGACTATTTTCACGTTAAAGGTCTATTAGTGAAAATTAGCCTCATAAAAAAACAAGCTGAGTAGTAGCAGCCAGTACGGATAGAGGCACAAATCGTGAGCACATTCGTGATTGGTTGGTTTAACGTTCAATGCTCCAATCATTCACGCATTTGGTTCCTTAGTTGATACTGGTTCTCTATTAGCTTACACGTGCTCTACGGTTATTATTATATTTCCGCCCAATGTATACACAATCCTTTCCACGCAACTGTTCATCTGCGCTTATGACTTGTGCTGTTTACTATATAGAATCTAAGGGGGCCATGTGTGCAAATCCGCTGTTGCATAGTGAACGAAGATCTTTCACTAAGTACAGCGGTAGTAGGGCCATGCCTAGCAATGTGACCGTATATAATACACATCTGATACGATAATAAGTGTTACATATTCCTTACCTGTGAGTGATCGTACTGCGCCCTCTCCGAGAGCGCGATCAGTTGTCCATCGTTCACACGAATGGATCGCTGAATCTTCGGACTCAGCATGGTGTCTTTAAATTCTGAAACAAACCAATATTAAACAATAAAGCTAACTACAAGACTGCATTTGATAAATGTACAGGAAATGATATTTTCAGGTATGTATGAGGTGGTAGAGAATTAATTTAGCGACGCAAACAAAATTATATTTTATGGGCACGATTAATGCACGACATTAAAACAAACAAAAAAGAATCGAATTATGAATTTAAATTTTTAAATTATGGACTTGTTTTTTCTTTGCAGCCAGTAAATACGGAATAAGAAGGTTCGCGCACACAAAAAATTATAATATTATTCTTTTTTTAATTTTAAACTAAGCTCGCACTTTTTAAACGAGTACAAAGGAGGTTTGTTCAGCTACAATTCTTTATTCGTGGTTCATCTTTAATAATTATTTTTGCGTTGTTTAGCTTTGGAAGGGCCCCATTTTAATATCTTATGCATATGACCTTGGACTTCAATGATGGAGATGGGAAGTTCTTCAAATCAAATAAGATTTTAATAATTCCTTTCTTTTTATTATTAATTCAGTCGAAAATTAAATAAGTATATAATATGAGGATCGTCTCTAGTGTTTAGACGCTAGAAATAACGTTGATATAGGCCGTGGATATCAATTTTATGAGTTTTATATGAAAATTTGAACAAAATTGGATTGCCATCACAGAAAAGTTTGAAGTCCGGTAGGCTGACCGGAAATTCTATTCCAAGTATAATGTTTGTAACATAGAATAGTATAATATGTCGAAAAAAAGTCTTAAGGTTATAAGTTTAACCAAATCAAATATAACCTCTTATGAGTACCTTAATACCTAATCATCATTACTGATAAATGTTTAAAAGAAAATTGGCAGGAGCCTTAGCTTCCTTTGTCGAACTATTGCTTATGATTCAAGCTAAAAAGAACAGTAATAAAATGTTCAGACGAAATAGGATAGAACTGAGGATAGATCTATCATGAAGCAACGATCGATACAGGAAGGTCCTGCGCCTCCATCAGCTTCATAACTAAGGGACCAAATGGAAAAAGAATATTGAGTCCCCAGTTCATCGTATAGTAAAACCCGGGTTAAGGCAACAAGACAAAGAAGTGCTAAGTGAAGAGAATAAAATATATACAAATGCTACATAGACGCCTAATTATCAAACTCTGACAAATTGTGAAAGCCCAACACTCTTTCTCAAGACAAATAAAAAACATTAAATTCGCAGGTTCCAGAAATCTTCAGAGTGGCGAAATTTGCAAGACCATTCAAAAAGCTCCAAAGAATATCTTCATAATGATCCCTGATAATGCATTAATACTGCCGGCCATTGTTACAAAATGTTACCAGTCTTAGTGAATAATGAAATTAAAAAACTTTAGAGGCAATTAGGGAACTTATAATACTATTTACTTCATATAAAGAGGTCATTTAAAGTTATTGCAACACGACGCACCTGGGATTTGCACTGCATGCAACATTTTAAATTGCTGCTCTCCGTGTTACAAATTAATGGTTAATGTGGATTTTATGTTTTAATTTAGAAACAACGATAGAATATAATGTCATTAAAGTTTATATTAACAAACAATTTATTAAATAGAGACAGCAGTTAAGTAATTAAGGCAAACTTATTACTTTATAGTTTTATTGCACCTACAATGTAAGGTATGTCTTATAATTTTTTGTGTTGTAATTGGATATCTAATCTAACTTAAGTAAGTATAAGTTTTCTACGCTTAGGTATGTAGAAACTAAGAAGGTACTTACTTAATCTACAACATTCTATTACTTTAAAATCTATAGGTACCATATTTCAGTCCCAACGCTTCTTGATAAAATATACTTTTATCTACAGAACGTTTAATTTCTTTATAAGTCTTCATTTTTAATATTTTAACTGTATAATTCTTTAGAAAAATAAAAGTGAATCTATTGATCGTTTCTTGCATTATTTTCGTCTGTTATATTAAAGCTCCCTAGCAAAAATGAAAAAAAAAACAGTTTCTTTGTGTTTAAACGGCAACATGAGAGCTAATTTTGCTTCATTCCACCCGAGTTCATTACAGTATGAGGAGCACACAAATTACTATCTCTTTTGTTAAAACCTTTATACACGAGGAACAAGGTCAGAGATAAAAATATTATTTATGATCTATGCGGCTATAGATAACAGTGAAAATTATAATAAAACGTTTACTTACCGTATCCGAATTACAAATCACATTTTAGTAATAACTTGATTTTGCTACATATTACGGTGTAAAATAGTTTTTAACAATAGTAGACAACATTTTAAAGAGAAACACTTAATAGTCGATAGAAACAGACAACACTTTAGTTAATAACAATAGAATAGAAACAAGGCTTCCAAAATGTTATTTCGAGATTTATTTACACTAGTCAAAATGCTGCGCCTATTATTTTTATTAACGCAACGATTTTATTATATTATTTGCTAATAGTTTTTGTCAAGGCGCTAAGAGCAACACGTAACTTTGTTATGGTTAATGCGCATCATTCAGTCATGATTTACTTCACTAGATATTTGCTAAATCAGCGGGGTGGTTGTAAGTTGTTGTTTGGCGGAGGTCGACAGTTCGACTGCCGGGCCCGGCACCTGTGGCTGGATCGACCGTTGCGCGCGTGCGTGTCCTTGATGACGTACGAGATGCTCCACAGAGTTACGAACCTACAGAGTTTAAACCTTTCCATGTAACTAATACACGCACTAGACAGCTTTATGTAGGTAGACCTGAATTCTAAAATATTACCTTATATTTTTAGCCAAAATTTACGCTTATATAACAACTACTTACTTAACTATACTTAATGGGATAAAAATATGAATAAAAAAAAAACATGGTTCACCTGATGATAAAGGATCACTACCACGGACTACATGACACCCTCAACGATGAAGGAATTGTAGGTACAACCCCAACCTGAAAGTACATACATACCCATCCTTGCACATTAAATTCCCTAAATTCTTACCCATTAGTTACCTAATAGATAAATATTACGTGCTGGTTTTCAGCTTGTTACTGAAAAATCATTTCATTTCACCTAACAGAGACAGTATCGCCACCCTAATACATTAAGTTATTACTCTACCAAATAATTCTCAATGGAAGTAAAAAAAAAGTTTTATTAATTACTTAACTTTAAAAAGGGAGAAGGTTCTTAACGGCTAGTTTTTTTTAAAGTACTCCATTGAATATTGGTCCGAAATGAGATGTTCGCTTCGTACGGTGTGTAATTCTATATTTGCTCAGCGAGACGCAGTTTCCGCGGCAATAAAGCTGCCGCACGCTCCTATATCTTTGTTTAACAGCGCCCTGAACTCACGCTACCTCTCCACACTTCACAGGGCTGGACCTTGAATTCAACAAATAACGAGATATTATGACCCTTTCACATAAGGTTCCTTTTTAATTAAAAATAAATCCCCGGATTTTTTTTTTATAACGCACTTACACAATATTTTTTTAATGCTAGATGCCAGAAAACATTTAACTATAAAAGCATATAGAAACTTATTAAAAAAATTATATAACCTTAATGATAATATTATATAAAAATGAATTAAAAAAGAAAAAGAGCAATTGCGCTTTGCAATTATTGCTAATTCTATTTCATCCTAATGTTCATTTGAACGCCTATCTTTATTTATTTTGTAAGGACAATTTGGTGGAACATATTTTTTTTTTTTTGATAATTATTAAAATTATACTTAATTTTGATCAAAAATAAACATTTATAGTTACATAATGTAGCATCTTCACATTTTCTGTAAAAAGCATCGTCCTCTTTTTAACTAAAGTATTGGTTACTTATAGTATGCTTAGTTATATATAAAAATCGGCGATAGTGGCGGATTTTCTTTAAAAGACAACGCGATGACCTTTGACCATATCAAAGAAAGTTCTAATTACGTCTCTGATGTTGCATGCTCATACATGTCTGCTTGTGTACTGCAGTAATATTACCTCTATAAAGCATTACCTCGCACGAGCACAGTTAAGTATTCCTATAACTTTTCTCCTTTTACTGGATAAAATACATTCAATCAAGTTCAAAGTACATGGTCCTTTTTTGTAAAATAGGAATTTCATTTTGTTTCAATGGAGCGTGAGATAATATTAATATTATGTATGAGTAACTTTAAGTTTTATTACTGTGAGTCATGAATTAAATAATTATAAGAGACTGGGTAATAGGATAAAGTGGTTGAAAAGTTTATTATTAAATACGCGTGTTTCTTAATTTTGTATTTTATACTTGCATCGCAAATATTGATCGGCTTTTATGTTCCAGAATTTAATAGATTTCTTGCTGGGTAATTTCATATTTTAGAGCGGCAATACCGCACTCTAGTTGTCAGTTGTCAAAAAAATTATCGAAACAATTCACCGTGATAAACAACAATTCGAAGCTAATTGCTTCAATAAATCAACTGAAATCGTTTAGAACGGTCCATTAAACTTTAGCAAACATTGTCAGTGACACAAAATAAGTAATAACAGTGGTTTAAAATAAAGTGCAAACCGGCGTTTTTGTGATGTTCTATAGTTAAATATTCGTGAGTTATGGCATCTGGTTCTAAAAATGATGTAGGGAATAGATTGATTAACCTGAGACTGGAGGAGGGCGGCGGCGGGGACGAGCTGCCGCCGCAGAACATGCTGCCGTCACACCAGCAGGCGCGGCAGATCGGGCTCATGCAGGAAGACGAGGCAGGGCAGGCGCCCGAAGCCGTCGCCTCCTCCTCCGCCATTGAGAATCTCCAGCCGTCGAACAACACCGGCGGCCGTATGCACAACTGGCAAGCGACTAAAACGACAGTCAAAGAGCGTCTGTCATTTCTTTTCAACAACGAAATCCTTTGCGACGTCCACTTCATTGTGGGCAAGGACGCGAACCAGCAGATCATTCCCGCGCACAAGTTCGTGCTGTCGGTGGGCAGCGCGGTGTTCGACGCGATGTTCAATGGCGTGCTGGCTACAAAATCAGATGAAGTAGAGCTGCCTGACATTGAGCCAGCCGCATTCCTACATTTACTAAAGTTTCTATACTCTGATGAGGTTCGAATTGGGCCTGAGAGTGTTATGACGACCTTGTACACAGCAAAGAAGTATGCAGTGGCCGCTTTAGAGGAGCATTGTGTGGATTTCCTCAAAAGTAATCTTGGTACAGACAATGCATTTCTCCTATTGACACAGGCACGGTTGTTTGATGAGCCACAGCTTGCTGCGTTGTGCTTAGAAATGATTGACAAGAACACAGCCGATGCATTGAATGCTGAAGGATTCACGGACATTGATCAAGACACATTGAATGCGGTTTTAGAAAGGTATCAACTCTAAACAATAAGTAGAAAATTTTAAAATAAAGATTTTATGACATTTGTCTATCATTTTTATTAGGGGTCTTCCATAAATTACATGTTGTAAGGGTATGAATACAATTTTATTGTGTGGTTTGGCATTATTTCTTTTGAAACCACTTGTTTATGTTATTCTCGAAAATGTGGTTACAAGCAAGAAATGTTGTAGAATGAATATAAAATAAGTTTATTTACAATAATTTTAATTAAATGACTAATTAGTGGTAAATATTATGACTTAAGATTATTAAAATGTGGATAATTGCAAAAAAATGCATACATGAGCATTGTGGCCTTTAAACCAATTTTTATATATGATGAGCCAAACATGCAGAATGTATATAGATGAAACAAACAGTTCAAGAAAAAAAATGTGTTCAGTTTGTTGTTTAACTTAACAAATATACAGCCTCACTTATCAAAACTTTGTAAAGCTATGCTTAGTTATAATACAAATTTATTCAATCAGCTGTAAGTCAAAACCTGCCATCTTGCCTCCCAGTTAGGTTTAAACTAGGAAACTGGTGATGTTTTTACAGCTATTTAAGCAATTCTTAAACACCTCTTAACGCTAAAACAAATTTATAAGTAAGACTGATAATATCCATTTCCAAAAAACATCAAACATCTTATTAACATAAATATGGCTTTGCAGGGAAGAAAATTGACTAACCAAACTATAATGAAACAAAGAGATTCATTACATGCAATTATTGTTTAATAATTACAATAAGTTATATTTCCTATATCAAAATTTTTGCTTTATGAATTTATTGTATATAAAAACATTTAAGTGTATAAGCACAATTTTTCAACACAAATAACTTTAATCTGTTCTACAGTAAAACAATTATTGGTATTGCCTTATTGTCAATTAAATATTAAACAAAGAAAATTGACAATATAAAATGAAAAACCAATTTCTGCATACTCAGTTATGTTAAAAATATAAAATCCACTTTACATTGTTTCCTTACTACAATAAAGTAGATTTTCCAAAAAGTTGACTTACCATTGAAAAAAATGGTTGGAGAGAAATCAACAATGTATTGAAAATAATAGGAAACTTACAGGGTTTTTTTGCCCTCGCAATAACTCATCTTAATTGCACAATAATTACTAACTTTAACAATAGCTCGAGTTCATTGCTATGACACATGGAGCGTATAATATGTGACCAAACTTTTGCCTGTACCCCACTCTGGAATAAACACCTTTATCACTAATAAACAAAGATGATAGTCCATTCTCTGCTGGATTGCCCTAAAATAAGTTATCCATGAAACCAAAATTACCTGAGTAAAACAAATTGTGGAATAGAAAATAGGATGGATAATGAATGATTCTTTTATGTTATGATACTGTTTTATCAATAAATACTAAGAAAATATCAATACCGCTTGTAACCATTGATTAACCTGTTTTAACATGTAAAAAGATGTTTTAAAATGTTTTATCTTTGACTCAAATGATTTGATTTGATTAAGGAACGTATATTTTACTAAAGTAAAAACACTGATCAATTTTGTATAACAGCAATATGTCTGCCTACTCTTTTGTGTACTGAATTTTTATATGATTTTCCCTAAATTAGAGATGTATATTATGTATAAAATAATTTTGTTTATCATGAAGTTTCTGTTTATTTTAGGTTGCATAGTGTGTGCGCTACAAATCGTAAATTGTATTTGACTAGGACTAGCATTTTTATAAAAACATAAGCATTGTGCCCTATTTTGCGATACACTGTAGTATAAATTCCACTATTTAAATAGCCTGATTCTAAATTATTAAATATCGCACCATATTCAGACAAAAACATGCGTGTATTTGAATCATATAAGGGGATAATCCCCGCTAAGTAGACCGCGGTAAAACCATTTTTTTTCCTATTAACACGCGTGAGACATTTCTGTTTTGAGTGTAAACATGCAACATGTTTCAAAGTTTCGTTTCAAACAACGCATGATCAGTCGCAACATCAATATTTATGATGTAATGTTGTGTCTATTTCTTACTGTAGAGTTTACTTCGTAGGAATTACTCAGCACATTTCTTTCTTAATAAACTACAATACTTTACGCGTTTGTTCATATATGGCAGGCATCCAGAAAGGTAATGATCCGAAAATTGCGGGAAAATTCACTGTGCCCATAGAAAGATCTTACATTAATCTTAATATCCAGTAACTATACACTGGATTAAACAGCTTAAAATGCTAAACCTAAATCCTTGCCCATTGCTGCTAGGCGGCACAATTACATAAAGTTACAACATCCACTTTTTTAGAAAAAAAATAATTGTAAAATACCCATTCCAGGGACACTCTTCGAATCAGAGAAGCGAAGATCTTCTCAGCGGTACTTCGATGGTCGGAGGCGGAGTGCATCAGAAGGCAGCTCCCGGTGACGCCGGCTAACCAGCGAACGGTCCTCGGCCGAGCCTTCAACGCCATCCGTTTCCCACTGATGTCCGTCGAGGAGTTCGCGATGGGACCGGCCCAGAGTGGTCTCCTAGACGACAGGGAGATCGTCCAACTGTTCCTGTACTTCACCGTGAACCCAAAGCCCAACGTGGGATTCCTGGACACGCCCCGGTGCTGCATGACCGGCAAGGAGCTGACGGTGAATAGGTTTCCCCAGACGGAGTCTAGATGGGGCTACAGCGGCACCACGGACCGGATCAGGTTCACGGTCGACCAGAGGATTTTTGTCGTGGGCTTCGGCCTGTATGGCTCGTATTTTGGACCTAATGAGTATGAAGTTCATTTGCAGGTTAGTGTGAACTTTTTCTTTACTTTAATCAACTGACAAAAGCCAATATCAAATTACCTTTTAGTCGTGACTCTCGGCATAAAAATCTT
This sequence comes from Manduca sexta, assembly GCF_014839805.1. Lineage (NCBI taxonomy): Eukaryota > Metazoa > Arthropoda > Insecta > Lepidoptera > Sphingidae > Manduca > Manduca sexta. Next base: position 12,464,571 of record NC_051122.1, read on the forward strand.
TATAAGGGACTAATTTCCTCCGATTTGAGTCTTGATTCGTTTTCATTGACTAAAGTCTGTCGAGTAAGCTCATAGAGTGGTTAAAGTCACTATTAGTCCATCATGAAAAAGCATCATTATATTATTTAATTTGTTGTAGATAATCCACCTGGCTACGAAGAAGGTGTGCGGCTCGAACACGACGACGTTCTGCTGCGACGGCACCGACGACACCTTCCGCGCCATGTTCAAGGAGCCCGTCGAGATCCTCCCCAACACCTCCTACATCGCCAGCGCCAAGCTCAAGGTACTTCTACAATGCGCACAAGGACTATACAGGGTTTTCCATATTGTTTGCGATATGACAGTAAAGAATTGCATCATCAGAGCTCAGGGTATACGCTCACTATGATGAGACAGGGGTCGTAGACAGATAGACATTAGCGAACATCTCACGGCGACGAAGGCAATAATATTTACGCAGTCCGCCCCATGACTACGAAGGCTGCAGTCTTGGGAAACGTCGAGAGAAATTATAATATAAAAACCGCAATAAATACCGTAAAATTAGTTTCTTTTAACGTCTAACATTCTCGTAAACATAAATAATAATTATGCAATAATATTTATTTGTAACTAGCTGACCCGGCGAATTTCGTACCGCCTAACAGTCGACATATTGACATTAATATTTATACGATACTAACGTCACTCAATTGTTTTGCCTTCCCGGAACCCCTCCACTAACACTTAAACTTTATGGTATGGTATTAAAGGTTAAATTGCCTTTTAAGTATTATTATGAATCTTTTGTATAGGAATATAGAAAAGTGTTGTTTTTAGACTTTTTCAGGCAATTTTTTAAATGTTTCTCTCCGTAAGAACCATCCTCGTACTTCAAGGAATATTATAAAAAAAGAATTTGCGAACTCGGTTCAGCTGCTCTCGAAATTTGTGCTTAACAAGACATTCAGCGATTCATTTTTGTATTATAGACTAGCTCTTGCTTAGATAGAAATCGAATTAAATATTTTCCCGAAATAAAAAATAGTCATGTTCTTCCTAGGGCATCAAGCTCTGTGCTCGATTCAGCCGTGAGAGCGTTACAGGGTTACTTTCGTAGTTATAATAAAGTATGAATGTATGGTCTTTAAGTTCTAGACACTAATTATACGTAATCAGATGGTCAATTGCTTAACTTTATCATTCAATAAATTCAAAATCATAAATTAATTCTTACACTCCCCAGGGTTCAGACTCGTACTACGGCACGAAGGGTCTCCGCCGCGTGACGGTGGACTGCAACAACGGGGAGAAGGTGGTGTTCCAGTTCTCGTACGCGGCCGGCAATAACAACGGCACCTCCGTGGAGGACGGACAGATCCCCGCCATCATCTTCTATATTTAATGTGGCAGGTAAACGCAACGAAACTGTCTTACCGCCATTTTCAATAAACGATCCAATCGCTTTTATCGAACTATTTCAAAATGGACCAATCAGAACAAAGTATTTTTGACATTACAAATTAGTTATTTTGATTGGTTCTCTCGGAATCGGATTGGATATTGAGATTGGGATCGCTTATTTAAAACGGCTGTTAATAAACCTTGCATGGAAGTGTAAACATAATTGATTCGTATAGTGTTCTCTCCTTACTAATTAGGTCTGTAATAATTCATCCCAATTTTATTCTTGAATTCGATTCTGCGAATAAGTCAATGAAATAAGTCATTTGTAAGGTTGTTAAAACACTTTATTCTGATTGGTCTGTTTTAACGTTTGTTTAAAAAAAGTTGTTAGGGATAGTTTATTGAAATTGGCAGAAAATGTATTCTAAAGAAACGGTGAGGTAGGCCGATATATGCTGGTGGTAGAATATATTTTATATTCGCCCGGAGAGCGACCACCGTACACAAGGTGTTAAAACCCGCCATAGTGGCCCACGTAAGTGTGACGCGTTGCGAGATCAGCCTGTGTATATCCGGTTCTAACAGGCCGGCATAATTGTGTCCACTGTCGAGGTGTAATCATCTCTCGTCATATTTTTATATACTTGCTGCCGAGTAGGTACCTTCTGTACATATTATGTTAGAAAATTATAAATTAAAATATTTTAAACGCGCACTACTCGCGAATTTGTTCAGTCATCTGGGGGCGATAGTATAACTAGAGCAGGATTCAGATGGAGTGACATGTGTGTGTATAACACGCCGACATAATTATGCCGGCCTGTTATACACAGGCTGAACCTAAAAAGAGGCACATTAACGTGGACCACTATGGCGGATTTTACACTATGCACGGTGGTCGCTATCCGGGCGGATACTAATATCCTTTGGTCAACTTTTCTTCAGGCAACTTCATGATTAGTGATTTCTAATCCCTCGCGCCGTAGAGTTAGCGGAGACATATCATTTGTGTAGGGGAACGTAGCATAAGCTTGGTGTAGCATGACCTTTAATAAAATATTATAAAGGAAGAAATTCTATAGGATTTCGAACCTAATACGCATGTCTTAGTATCAAAAAGCTGGCAAAGTTGGCAGAATAAATAGAAAGGAACTGAACGTCTAAGTTTGTCCTTAAAATTCCCCGAAAATTACCAGCGGCCATTCCAATAAATTATCCTCCTCTCAAGTGAAACATCTTTCATAAATCTGAAAATTATTCTATGGTTATAGAAAATTGAAATCCTATGAAATTTATTCTCAAAATTTATATGTTAATGGAATCTTTAACTATTTCAATGTAGCTAGCTGCCTTAGTCTAGATTATAAATAAAATATAGGAACAAATAAATTATACGGTTTTAATGTGAATAACAATAAGTAGGTTCTTTTGAAATTTGAATATTCAAGTTATTACTTGCAATATGCGCAATTTATTTTGGTCGGCCATTCGGCCGTGTTATGTTAACAATGAACTTCGTAAAGTATTTGACTTACTTCCGATTTCAATAAACATTTTGAATTGGAATCAAAATCCAATCCCGATTAAAGAATTCGAATATACAATTTGTAAGCATGTCAAAGCAGTGTTCTGATTGGTTCATTTTCACAATCGATCGAAAAAAGCAATTGGAATCGTTTACCGAAATCGGTGGGTAGAGGGCGGTTGATGTAATTAGACCGACCAATTTCAATTGCGTGTACTTCGTAGCCTTGAGTGTACATATTTAAGCATGCTTGTGTGGTATAGTCGGCTGCGCTGAGAATTATTCGGGTTTGCGCTTTCAGCTATGCTCTTAAGTAGTGACATGAGTGAGAATTAATTTAATTATTATGAGAGTTGAAAAACCATGTTGTTTTTAGGTAACTGTCATGGCGCATATTACTCACCACGTTTAGTGACCTAAAAGCTAAAATAAGGAGTTGAAACTTAAACTTAGGACTAAAAGTGGAAGCCACACTCTAAACCCCCATATTTCGTGGGCACCATCCATATATCTTGTTTTCTAGACAGTCTGTATATGGCCTCCATTATTTCTATAACTTCGTGTAAATAACTCGAGTCAGGGCGAACATGTCGAATGAAACAGAATATGACGCAACATACAATCAATCTCAATAAACGATCCAAATCTATATCGTCGATTTGATCTCAAAAGTAAACCAATCTATTTAAATTCGTTAACATGTCAAACATCTTTATTCTCATTGGCCCATTTTAGCTATCGATCGAAAAAGGTCGATTAGGTTCGTTTATTGAAATCGACGGTTAAAATGTGAACAAATAGGACAATGTTGCGCGTCAAGCTCTGGTTCATAAAACGGCATATCGCATCTTAAATGTCCAGTAAATATATACGTGGCAGTCTCTGCGACATCCAGAGACAGTAAATACTATGCTTTCAAGCATGTTAATATACTCTTTTTGCTTGATATCTTTGTTACCAGCTGTCATCAATGGAAAACCCTAAGATAATGTAAACTGCTTTCATTTAAATATAATGGAAAAAGACTTACAACAGCCCAGTATTTGTGGCGGTATGATTATATTTTTTTTAACATTACAGATATGCCAAGTACTACGCGCCATTACGCTGGTCAGCTGTCACAATACGTCTTTTTCGGTCTTCTAATATAGTAAATAAACAGTACGGTAACAGACATATCAGCTGAAATTCATTAATGAAAAACAATCATTAATCATATCGAAGCCTCTCTTTCCTTAATAACATAACCAATAAATATTAACACTTTAATCTATTCATGTTTTTTTGTACATTAAATTCTCTTTTGTAACATTTTCTAACTCTTAATATGACTAATTTTTAATATATCGCTTCAAACGAGGTCTCGATATGCACAATATAGATTCTAATATTATCTGTGATAGGTATGTAGAGTGTTATATGTAGGTCTGGAATATATGCGGATATCTCGTACATGCAGGGACGGAACCAGGTTTCGGTAAAAGGGGTCTATTATTGACATATTGATAATTAAGACCTTAAAACGTCGGTCAGGAAATGTTTTGGATGAAATAATGCATGATATAGTGATAGGAATGAAGAATGAACTGAGCAATATTATTCTAACTGACAATATAGAAGAAAGCAAACCGACTGCGAATACCACTTTTCTTTAAATACAACTCGTTAATTTCTGCAATCTTATAATAGACTTATTTTAGAAACCCTATAAATAGTATTTCGCTCTTGCTGTTTCTGATTGTATTCTTTGGATAGAGAACACTCAGTTCATTCTCTACGTCTGTAATAATATATTAAAAAAAGGAATAAAATATTGGTCAGACCCCCAAATAACCTTTACTGGATCCGCCCCTGTTATTCATCTCATAATCACCCTCATTACGAAACCAATGCATAAATCTGCTTTGTACTGTATCATAGGCGATTAAATTGTTGTGTTTTGATAAATTATTTTTCGATATTCCGAAATGGTGCCATAAATTTTATCCGTTTTGATAATATCCGAACTTTGTTTAAATATTTATAATGGTTATTTTCAAGTATATTTTATGGATATCAGTGAAATGGCATCGATGCTTTCGAAATATTTTAAAAATCTCACATGACCTGACCACACTCCCTTGGTGGATAAGCAGTCAGAACGTTTAGCAGGTCATTATATAGAATAAGTACTTGCGTGTGGTCTCAACCAAACAAAAGTAATAAACGGCACCGCCAAAGTACTTGTAAAAAAAATATTTCTTATGTTTACGCGAATGTTAGACATTAAAATTAAACTCTTTTTCGGATTTTATCGCGGTTTTAATAATTTTAGTTTTCTCCCGATGTTTCGAAGACTGCGGATGAACAACACCCACCCCCTACCCTCTCGTGACCATGGAGGCTGCAAAGTCTTCGAAACGCCGGGAGAAAACTAAAGTTATTAAAACCGCGATAAAATCCGAAAAATAGTTAAATTTTAACAAAACTACTGTATTATATACTGAACTCGGCAGTAAATATTACACAACGAATTACAGAAATGGAATTGCTAAGTAAGCAACAAAACATCTGAGTGGCAGAAACGGCACTCTGTATAGCCGAAGTTATTCATCTATTTTTAAAAACTGTGTGATATTTTCAAGGCCACATATTGTTTCTTTTTCCATAGTTCGACGTATAAAATTTACTGCCGAATGCTTTACTGTCTAGTGATATATGTAACATACAGATTTTTGTTGGGGAACATACTCTCCTTAAAACTAGTTTTTGACTAAAGATCAAACAGAGCTTAATCATAGTATTAATTAAACATTAGGAATCCTGTTTTATGAATTCGATTCTTGTTCAAAATCTGATAAGAATTAAATGTAATATTCTTTAAAAATAAAAATACATTATTTTCCGAGGGCATGACCCTCAAAACAGCGTCTCAATCCGCTACTAAAAGTTTTATGCATAATACTTATTGGCGTAACAAGCAATGTTTATACGAACAAAGTCACCCTAAATAAACCCACTGTGAATGAATATTGTAATTGGGATATAGTTGTTTTAATTGTCTAGTCAAATTATTTCATTTTCATATAAAAAATTCATATACTGCGTAAAATATTTTGTATTTTTAGCCTTTGCGCAGCACAATAAAACATTTGACCATAAATGTAATTATTATTTATGAACTTTGAATGAACTAATGAACTTTTTTTTGAACGCCCAAAATATGAACCATGAATTTATGCTATATTTTTTACTTCTTTCTTTTGTTTCAACTAGTATTTTGAGACTAAACTATTTTTTGTTTTATTTTTTTAATTTATCTTGGGCTACTGAAACGTTATCATAAATTAATAATTGCATTTATAGTTATAAAGTAATAAACATATAAAGAAAAGAAGGCTAAACCCAAAATCTCACCGTCTAGTATACATCGAAGTGGCTTTTTAAAACTGCCGCCATTTTTAAAATCAAAATGGCGGCCGACGCTAATTAGCGATTAGTATTTTTTATTTATTGAAAATATTTTTTTATTTAAAGTTATTTATGTCTCAGTTAATTACCTTTAGCAATAAATGTTAAAATTGTAATATGAAGCGATGACTGTGAAAATTAGAAGGAAATTAATGGGGAATTGAGTTGTACGTAATGTTTAGATGTAAGACGTGTATTAAATGTATTTTGTATAGAAGCAACGGTTTAGATGTCATTAAATGAATTGCAACAACATATTTGTGTTTTATTTTTACCATGATACACACACACGCTCACATCTTTAATCTTTGATAGGCTGAGTTGCAAGTAGTACACCCACTTTCCGCCATGGGTATTCCGTCCCATGATGTGATAGAGGGCGAGCCTACATATATCGGGGAAAAAATTCAGACTCCGGGCTGATACTGAGTAGCGAAATCCATATCACTTCCCGACCAGTTATCTAACCCGAAACCTCAGCAATGTTGTCGTACCGTAAAATAACTACGCCACCGAGACAGTACCATTATATAAGTTGCATATTTGAAGGTCAGATGATAGAACACGATACAAGTTTGCAAACGTAAAGAGGTGTGGCGATCTGCCACTCATTTAAATTACGCGCCCTAGCCACACAGCGCGCACCAAGCTGCTCGGCGCAGGCTCGCGCGGAGGGCGGGGCGTGCGCGAGCAAACCCCGCAGCATATTTTCTTTCTGGCTGTTATCATTGTATAAAATACTAAAATACCACCAAAATACAATGCATAAAATAATATTTTTTATATACTTATTGTAAAGATGACACTTTCATTATAGGTGGAGTTTATCAAGTGATGAAAACCTCACGAACGCCACACGCGTTACCTTAAAAAATCTAACCGTAATTTTCAATAAACGATCCCAATCGCTTTTTCCGATCTATCTCTGTACTGAACCAATCAGAACAAAGTTTTTTTGACAAGCTTACAAATGAGATATTTTCATTGGCTAATTCTCGAAATCGATTTGGAGATAGAGATTAAGATCGTTTTTAAAAACACCTGTTAATGAAGTAAGAAATGAATCAAGTCTAGTCAAGTTAAACTTAATAAATGGATGGGAACTAAACAAAATATTGTTTATGTTAACATCATTTTATTATTTGTACAATATCGTCTATTCTGTAGTTATATTGTAAAAAAAAATGTACTCTCGAATAATAAAATTATTATAATTATTACAATAAATATACTAATACATTGCATGAATAAGTACTAATAAATAATTATAATCTAAATTTCAGCTATTTAACCATAACTTTTGCCATAACTCCAAACATACACCCAATTACTGTTACTCGGCGCCATATTTATCGCTATGGTATGGCACCGATAAGCGGCAATAGAACCCACGGATTTAGCCTCCGGATATCCAACTCCTGCTATCCAATAACTGGCATGGGTTAGAAAGCAGATTTAGTAAGGTATTATCCTTATCAAAGTTTATTCCGAGTCCGCTGTTCCTTTTGTACGCTAGATAATTTAAGAGCTATCGCCTGGTCCAAAGGAGAGAGAGAGGTTGTGAGAAAAAGAAATAGCATACACAACCCCCTACCCCTCCTCCCTTCGCCTAAAACCGCCACCTAGAACGCGCCATAATAGCCCACGTTAGTGTGTCGCGTTCCGGGATCAGCCTGTGTATATCCAGTTCCAACAGGCCGGCATAAATGTGTCGTCTGCCGAGAGGTAATCATCTCCCGTCAATCGATATTCTATTGGACCCCACCACAACTACCATCAGGTTCAGTGGAGATCAGTTTGTTGTGCACATATTAAAAAAACTACAGATGTGACTATAAAATAATGTTTAAAATTTCCAATATCACAAATATTTCCCCGTTCTGCCCCTTAAGCAGAGGTACCCTCGAGCAAGTTGAAATATCTTGAATCAGACTTCACGCGCATCCCATTTCGCTCTGCCATTGTTCGTGTCTCTTCGCCAAGTTCTTGGAGACGGGTTTGGTCTTCTCTATAGCTGTGTACACGTCACACAGATCCAGTCTGTCTTTGCGAGGAACGTTGCAACCTGAAAGATTCAAATTGCTTGTCCAAAAAGGGTGGCTATATGTATAGTCGTAAAGGTCCTTCAATACTCTCATAGAAAAAATTACAACTTCTACATGGTTATTTAAAGAAAGGAAATACTTATTGATATTTTTAATTTAACATTGAAGTCACTGTCGAGATAAACACATCAATTTTGTCGTTTCGTGAACCCATCCCAAACTATACTTATAAGTTGTACTTAAAATATGTGAATATGTATAATGTATAATATGTGAACAGTTAAGGTAATCAATTTAGTTACTCCTTTCTACATAAAACAATAACTTACTTCATCGTTGTTCTTAGTTTTGTACTGTTAATGCTTATATCATATTATTTAATTGAATTTAAATATTATTACATAAATACATATTATAACAAAATCATTCAGATTATCTTATTTTGATTATAATTTTTTTTTACAAACATAGGGACAACATAGACTTAGGCATTAGCTACAATCAATGTTAACTCACTTTTACCCGCCATATTCGGCAACAACTTCCTCACGGTGCACATTAGCGCTTCCTTGCAGACCAGCTTGATGTCACTGCCTGAGTAACCCTCAGTCTTGGCTGCCAGCTCTTTGAAGTCTACCTTCGGGTATACCTCTATGGTCTTGCTGTTTAGAAACTTCTCGAACAGTTCTGTGCGGGTGTTCAGATCTGGCAGAGGGATGTAGATGCGCTTTTCTAGTCTCCGTAACATGGCTGGGTCGATTTCCCTGATGGCATGAGGTCAACATGTAAAGAATGATATTCTTAAATACTCTACTTCAGTTGGGCACGGCCTCAGAGTAAGATTGGCTATTTACGGAGCAGTATTTAAGTATCTAAGACCGGCCTTCCGCCTTTATTTTACTTTTACGAGATACAACTTCGAACAAATCGAATTAAAAAATGTTGCCTGACCTGAGAGAATCCTCAGAAGTCAGAACCTCAGTCCAGTCTGAAGACTACCACTGAACCTAGCAGCTAATTACTTAACCAAGTCAACGATCTCCTACCATCTCACCGAGGCGTCTGTTCAGCAGTGGCCTTAAAAAAAATGATGACAATGATAATTCATGGTATAATCTCACCACGGCATATTAGTATTGGCGAGCAAGAAAACGATCCCGTCCCTCTGGCTGATGCCGTCCAGGTCCGTGAGGAGTTGCGTCTTCAGCCGGCGCGAGGCCTCGTGCTCGCCCGCCGACCGTTCCGACGCCAGCGTCTCGATCTCATCTATGAAGATTACTGATGGGGAGTAGTAGGATGCCATTTCAAAAAGGACCTGTATACACAAAAAAGTGTTTTATGAGTTTTCTAGTTCACGAAAGAAAATTGCAAACGCTAGTGATGATTCAACAAGGTATAATAAAACTCTGTTACGAGTATGAGCATTTGTATACTGACGATAACTATCACGGTAGCCACATATTTATACAACGAAAATAAAGTAGAAGGTGCGTCTGTTCCACCTCTGCCATCTTTTTGGAGATAAGCAAAAATATGAAAAAGTTCTATACACCTCTTCCCTACATTGAAACATGATTATGCTTATTATTATTGCACACCCGATAAATAGTTACGGTTTTAGTAAACGTTGTATACGTCTGAAATAACATTTTCTCTACAAAATTGTATTACTATGACAAACATAGGTATATATTTATTGGTGAGTAAAGTACTTGTAACTATTGAATATAAGTTTGAAAAACAAGTATTCCACCCGCTATTGTACATACTTTTCTAATTATGGCACTTTCGATGAATCATTTTAATATCATTGCAATCTTGCTATCTCCCGTCTCACCTTGACAATCTTCTCGGACTCTCCTCGCCACTTATTGACGAGGGTGCTGCAGGCGACGTTGAAGAACGTGCAGCCACCCTCTGCAGCGGCGGCACGTGCCAGCAGCGTCTTGCCGGTGCCGGGCGGACCGTGTAACAGAACCCCGCGCCACGGCTCCAGCCCGCCCGTGAACAACGAGGGGTACCTCAACAATAAAGGTTACACTAATTAAGCTGTATACATCTGACACAGTGCCGTTACTAGGGCGGTACCGGCAGTATACAAGCACATGGCATTACCCCTGGGGGCCCAGAAATGACCACACCAGGACCAAATTTTGGGTCATATGGACGCAGTTATAGAAATTCTTACCAGCCGCTTAAAAGGTTATGGCAAGTTGTGTAACGCATCCTCTCACCGTAAACGTTATTACACATTGTAAAACAAAATAGGGAAAATTATTACAGTGCCGATTCACTTTTCATGGCGCGGTCTACAATTTTTATTGCTAAGTACATATACAAGGTAATTTTGACATTATGTCAATAATTTGTTTAGAAAAGAGATCCAAACCTACCTCACTGGATAGACGACGGACTCCATGAGCAAACTCTTGGCCGTCGCCAATCCCTTCACGTCGTCCCAGGTCACACCCGAGGGTCTTATAATGTCCTGGTACAGGAGTTCTACTATCTGCTTCTTGTCAGGAGTCGTGTTGACCAGAAAACCAGATAAGGACTTTCGCTCAATTGGAGTGGTGTCTGCATGATCTTGATCATCCTAAAGATATGTATTCTTTTTTTAATAAAATTTTAAAAGGTGACTATGAATAGTGAATATGACAATATTCAAAAAATTATATTTTAAATATATGTCCCTATTCAGTCTCTACACAAACTAGTCGTCTTTACACAAACGAATATAGAACGAATAACCTTCAACAACTTGGTGACAATAAACGAAGCTGGTAGATCCACCTCCTCCTTCTCCAGGACCTCGACTCGTTCCGGCTTGGTCTTCCGTGTTTGCGGGCGGCGCGTCGGTGGCCGCTCCTCCACCTTGCGGCAGAACTGCGGCTGCTTGTTGAACCTGATCAGGTAGTAACTGCAATAGTCCTGCACACAGACAGATTTACTTATTTAAATTTTTAACGCAAATTGAATGTCAGGCATTCTCTACCGATCAACTTTGAGTGATGATTGACACGTATTTTATAAGTACAATGATTATTATTTACACCGGCTATGGGATGACGATATAAAAAATCATGCCCACGTTTTTTAACAAAACCTTTTTTAACAAACAATCCCAATTTTAATCTTCGAACCCATCTCGAGAATAAGCCATTCAAAACAAATCATTTGTAAGAATATCAAAAACACTTACTTCTCATAGGTCTATTTTCGCGATGGAGTCATAAAAACGATCGGGATTGTTTATTGAAATCTGTAATGGTTCCCTCTACCTATCCTTTACAATATATACCCAAATCTTCGAACTAATAAATTAGTCAGCTGACTAGAATAAAAACATTCATCATCAGCCCTGTATTATTTACTGTCCCACTGTTGGGCATGGGGCCCCTGTACTACTGAGAGGGATTAGACCTTAGTCCACCACGCTGGCCTAGTGCGGATTAGTAGACTTCACACACCCTCAAAATTCCTATAGAGAACTTCTCAGGTATGCAGGCTTCCTCACGATGTTTTCCTTCACCATTAAAGGGATTTCACAAAGAATCACACATATTTTTTTAGAAAAGTCAGAGGTGTGTGCCCTTTGGATTTGAACCTGCGGACATTCGGCTTCAGTCCGTTCCACAACCAACTAGGCTATCGCCGCTTGATAAAACATTGATCGAAAATAACTCTGTAGAATGCAGTAATCAGTGGCATATAACCGTGCTTGCGTCAGCCGGCGTCTGGCAGTCTGGCGGCGTCACGATCTCACCGCTCGCGGGGCGCCAGTCTAACCGGGCATCACGATGCAATCGCAGGCACAGTCCCATTCCAAGCTACCATATAGCTAGCATGCAGCGTGGCGACTTGAATTTGAATGAGAAGAAATAGCCTCTCATCTAATGGTAACAAAGCTGCTCGGCCAACGGTCACAAAATTTGACAGGATTATTATTTTTGTAACGTAACGATCCACTAAGAATGTTTTTTATAAAATCAAACTTGCGCGAAGTATCAAGCATTAATCCTGAAAAAGACTAGCCCCATTATTCATAGTCGTTATTTATCTCAGGACGGAACATGCTATGATAATAAGTCTGTTTCTCAGCTTCGTTTATCTGACAGCTTGCTGTTTGTTCGGCTTTGTTTATCTGAGAGCCAACTAGATTAAAGTTGTATCTCAATATTAGCCAATCACAACGGCCCTATGTCTACGCCCTGCGAAGGCTGCCATGCCGTCAGCACCGAGAAACAGAAGTCTTTAAACAGCTAGTATTCTCAAAAAATATAGCAAATATTTGTCTTTTACTGTGACCGCAACCTATCAAACCCGTTCCAATATGTACGTAATACGGATGGCAGTCTATTTAAAAGCTTATTTTTGCGGTTGGCACCTCTGAATGATGTACACATTACTTATGTTCATTAAAATTATTTATGATCATAATGGTGGAACCGCTCCATTTGTTTTTGCGATGAGCAAACGCAATTTAAACACTTTATAAATGTCCTCTGTCTTACTTTATAAATTACAAATGCGAAATGACGTGAAGATTTTTGGATGTTGGTAAAAAGTAGACGCCAACACCGATGCATGGATTTGAATATTTGTTTGTACAAGCCCGGCAATAAGACCGCACTGCACCAGGACCCTTATTCTGTATGATAGTGTAAACGCGTAACGCGGCCGTGTCATGTTATCTTCGAGAAATGTGCGTGGAATGGTATTCTGTTAGTTAAATTTCTATGTTCGTGGAGTGCTATAGGCTATATATCATCACGCTATACCCAATAGGAGCGGGGCAGTAATGGCTAATCTCAGGAACTACCGGTCCAAACTGAAAAATTCTTTTTGCGTTGGATAGCCCTTTGTTCGTGGAGTGCTATAGGCTATATATCATCACGCTATACCCAATAGGAGCGGGGCAGTAATGGCTAATCTCAGGAACTACCGGTCCAAACTGAAAAATTCTTTTTGCGTTGGATAGCCCTTTGTTCGTGGAGTGCTATAGGCTATATATCATCACGCTATACCCAATAGGAGCGGGGCAGTAATGGCTAATCTCAGGAACTACCGGTCCAAACTGAAAAATTCTTTTTGCGTTGGATAGCCCTTTGTTCGTGGAGTGCTATAGGCTATATATCATCACGCTATACCCAATAGGAGCGGAGCAGTAATGGCTAATCTCAGGAACTACCGATTCGAACTGAAAACATATTTTTGTGTTGAATAGTCCTTTGTTTGTGGAGTGCTCAAAGTTATATATCATCACGCTATGACCAATAGGAGCGGAGCAGTAATGGCTAATCTCAGGAACTACCGGTTTGAACTGAAAAAATCTTTTTGTGTTGGATAACCCTTTGTTCCTGGAGTGCTATAGGCTATAAATCATCACGCTATGACCAATAGGAGCGGAGCAGTAATGAAACATGTTGCAAAAACGGGGAAAATTATGAGTTTTGAGAGCTTCCGTTGCCTGCGCTGCGTAAACGGTTAAAGTTATGCAACAATGATGTATGACGGGATTGTTTCACTTAAAAAGTTCTAAATAATATAACAAAGTCCCCCGCTGCATCTGTCTGTTACGTGTTAAACTCAAAAACTACCCAACGTATTAAGATGAAATTTGGTATGGAGACAGTTTGAGACCCTGGGAAGAACATAGGCTCCCGGGAAACTACTACTTTATAACGGAAAACTTTAGCTTGAAAAACTTTATAACGCGGGCGGAGCCGCGAGCAAAAGCTAGTCATACAGAATAAGGGCCCTGTATGGAACCAGATATTGCCTGTTACCGATCACACATTAACGTGGACAACTATAGACCGTCTTGTGTACGGTGGTCGCTATCCGGGTGGATACAAATAGCCTACCACCCGCATATTGGTCCAGACCTATTTGGTCACTGATTCTAATATGATGCCACGCTCCATCATTACCCACAAATCTAACGTACACAGATGGCGCGACTACCCACCACTGTTGTTTTATACTCTTACAAATAAAATGTGCAAGTCGTGTGAAATATGGTTTGTAACCTACCAAAGAAATACTTAAAACATTTCCACAATCCAGAATCGAATGTTCAAATGTGCTTAAATATTCTTTCGCATTGCAGATTTCCTCTCAGTTTTATTTGTACATCGGTAAACGGGCTATATCGAGAGACACATAATGTTGTAGTTCAAGCTCAGTGCCTGTCGTAACTAAGTCAATTTCTGTTTATGTAAATAGTCCTCGAGCCATCAGCGCAGCAATAAACAGATGTATACATAGTCTAGGAGCTCAGGAACATTGGAGATATGTATCGATTCGATCGGCTTTCGATTTGGTACCTTTGCAAAACCTTTGAGGTCCGAAGTAATCACGCTTTACAATTTCGATATGTCAGATTACATAAGACCCACATGTTGTCCAACAGTAGAGAATTTATAAATCTAACTAGTTCAAGGCTCTATTCCTTCTCTGTTCCTCTAGTATAATGTAACTAAATATTGTTTAAAGAATTTTCAAAATCAGATTTGTAATTCCGGGGTTTATCTCCTCAAGCGAACTCCCAAATTATGGTTTTATAAAATCAATAAGTAGATAAAACAGTATCTATAGCGGCCAAGAGAGGTTCTCCAAAAACTTGCAGAAAAAGTATATCTTTTTATCTTAATAATATTATATCTTAAGAATAATATCTAACGTAAATCAATTGTCAATAATTGTAAGTAAACACAATAATTTGTAAAACCAACACAAGACGCACAAAACATCAAGCATTTATCCCCTAAGTGGTATGCAGAGGCGCAACCAGGGCACCCACTTTTCGCCAAGTGTGTTCCGTCCCATGATGTGATAGCGGGCGAGCCTATCGCCATATCGGACAAAACTCCACACTCCGGGCTGATACTGAGCCAAAAAACTCAAATATTACTGCCCGACCCGCGATTCGAGCCCAGGACCACAGAGCGCTTCGTACCGCGCATGCAGTACACCAACTCCACCGAAGTAGTAAATTATTTGTAATCAGTCATTTGTAAAACTCGATTGTCCTAGCTCTCTGCCCTTTGTAAGCTCGCATAAATGTTTATACCCGCGCACCTGACATATGAGTACCTTACGTAACCCCACGGAGTCGGCGCGACGCGACGTCGGCCGGCGTTTCATTCTCACCACCGAGCCCCACTGGAATGTTGGCTCCAATCATTTGGCCAACACAAAAAGAGACAAAAGTAACGTGACACAGAGCAAGTGCGGCAGTAAGGACAATTTCTTTGATGGATTATTTTGTAGGCAAACCTTTTTATATGTTTATTCATACCCTCTGCGTTTAACTGGGTCGCTAGTTAGAACTTTTGAAAACAACTCTACCTTAATTAATAAATAATTGTCAACGAAATCAAGTAAAATACGTAATATGTAAATGTAACAAAAAATGCTGTAAAGCGTTGAACGCAAAGTTAATAATAATGTGTGTTATATGATGAACGGGAACGTCGAATTAGCTCATTCCTTCAGACAAAACTGGCAGAACCTGTGTATCAATTCAATTATATGCCGATCACCGAAAGTTGAATGACTGAAGATGTCAAACCTATTGAGAGAACTTTTAGCGACCGACTTGTACTACTGTTAAAAACTCTCCTATGTAGCATACCCTCTCGCTAACAAGGCTGGCACCTCGCCATGCCAGCCCCAACTAACCTGAATATTTCAATTACACCTCGTCACTGATCCGTCCGCGGCCTGTTCGCGAACCGAACTTGCCCACATCCCGCCAAAAACTTTTCGAAAAATGCACGTTACCTAATAAGCCAGATATTGTGTGTGGAAATTTACTAAGTTTTGTATAGTTGTGTTTTAAAATTAATGTATGTGCATAACTTAATACAATTATATTTAGTATAATAATATTTAAGGGAATGAAGTAATTATAATGCTAACAAATATTTTGATTATGGGTGCTTATGAGAAACTAAATAAAAGGATTTATTTGAGATCAAGTATTCTTTATTTGTTCTTTTGCCTTTCCTCTTTATAAAAAGTTGCATTCAAAAGAAAAGTCGACAAGGTACCGAGTTCGATTCCGAACCTCGCACTTGACTTTTCGAAATATATGTATTGGTGAGTACACTATCATTAACTCAGTAAAGCACGCTCGTGGGATAGTCACAATATTGTCATAAAATTTTAAAGCAATTTTCGTTACGACTGCAGATATAAATTGATGTCGCCGTCTAATTACAGTAAATCAATTTAATTTAATCGGATATGCTATATAAAATCCGCTCAAATGAAGCCGCGAACAGACGCTAATGGCTCACATAACCATGAACAAAACACAACAATGTACCGCAGTTTTTATTCTCCCGCTATTTTCTCTTGGCAAGTCTCTGGACGTGGGCCTTGACCCCCGAGCCCCTGCACCGCCATTCCTTATCAAACGGACAGTTGTAGCACTCCACATGACATTATTAGGTTAAACAGTTCTCGGTTAGTTTCGTTCGCAAAGTTTTTGATCGAAAGAGTAAAAGTTTTGCAGCAGCTATATACTAAAGATAAGTTAATAGGTTCTTGATTAGGCACAAGTGCGTACAAATTTTGATGAGTTTATTCGTCCCATGATATGGTAAGCGGGGTCTATCGCCACACCGAGCACAATTATTATAAGAGGGGAGTCTAACGCCACATCGAGCACAATTTGAAACCCCTGGCAACAGGTGTGTTTTTACCAATCGGAAACACGAATTGATTTCTATAAGTGTATTTCGCTTGGCAGGTCGGGGAGTATAATGCATGCACCAGGACATTCCAGTCTGTAAGCTACAAGGAAAGAGTGGCATGAAAGAGTCTTGTTTTGGAGGAGCTACTATCATTCACGTTAATGATAGTATGTCAGTAGCAAACGGTGAAAATTTTCAAAAGGTAACACGATGCAAAAAGAAATTGTTTCAGTTAACATATTGCGGCCAATTTAACAGAAAACAAAAATTAAGACAAACGTAAATAAACCTTAAAAGGGAAAGCGGTAGGAATCGATTTGCATGAACTCTTCGTCACTGTAGTACGTGCCACTTTTCCAAGCCTTCCCTACACTATCACTAAACCCAGAAGTATGTTTTTCACTCACTTGCAATATAATATCTAAGTCAATGTTATCACAGACTTCGTACTCGCCGGTGAGCGCCGCCTCCGCTGCGAACGTCTCAGCGGTGTGCAGGAACCCTTCCTGCTTTAGGTATCCTAGCACCATGTACTTTAGGATTCGCTTCCTGGCGCGAAATAAGGCTTCTTTCTGGAACAAAATAAACTGCTATCATCATCATTATCAGCTAAATGAAGTTTACTCCAGAACATAGGCCGTGAACCAACCCTAATTGATACAAAAGTAATTTCGGGTTATAGTTGTTTTGGGTTATGGGTCGGTCAGCTATGTCACCTGTGATTTTTTAATTCTATGAGGGTGAGAACATTTAGAAGCTGTCGTTGGAGGCTGTTAATATAAAGCAAAAATAGTCCGTGCATTGCTAATCTTTGAGGGAAGCTAATCATTTGAAATTAAATACTTAATATATTTTGAATCTCCGATAATGTTATAGACACTAGAAAATACCCGTCAAAGTAATTCTTGGCTAATTTTTATGTGTATTGTTTATGATTACGATAACACAGACTACAAAATAGCTCTATAATTTCATACAATCGAAGCCTCATTTACTATAAAGAAAAGCGAATAATAATTTCACCGTTTCCAATTTTCTCATCTGGCTCATGGGCCTGTTCACTCCGGACATTTTATGATTTTGTAATATATTCTTGTTCTATTGTAAAATATTAAAACACCGTATGACAGCTATTGACAAAATGCCATTTATCGTTTACATGGTAACTCAGGGTTGTTATGCATCTCCTAGAAACCGAAATAATAATGCGGAAGGGGTAGTTGTAAATCCAATTGTAAATTAATCCTACTAGTCTTATCGTACTAATGTTATAAACGCGAAAAGTTTGTGAGGATGGATGTATGTATGTATGTTTGTTCCTCTTTTACGAAAAAGCTACTGAACGGATTTGGATGAAACTTTGCAGTAATATTGGTTATATATCAGAATAACACATAGTCTACAATTTATAATGATTTTGTGTAATTTGTTAATAATATAACGATACATATCAAGTAAGTCGGCAAAAATGCTATCTTGGCGTACGCTGCCTAAACTGTTGGAGTTAGACAAAGATGATGTACCGTAAGATGTAGTTCTAAATTAAAGTCCGCGTCAGCATTTGTCTCCCTTTTACGGATGCCACTATGACCAAAATAGTAAGCCATTTCTGTCTGTCTGTATGTTATCGATTTTCTCAAAATGTAAAGAACGGATTTTCATGAAGTTTCGTGTGGATATAGTTGACTCTGGGAAGATTATGGGCTACCTTTATCCCGGAAAACTTCTTCACGCGGGCGAAGCCGAGAGCAAAAGCTAGTAATATATAATTAGCAAAATATTAGAAGACCGGGAGGCGTGGCATAACCGCAACGTCACAATGACATGGCGACGTGATCAGTCGTGCGAAAAAAAAAGAAAAAGGGCGCGAAACTGAACCGGCCAGCGCGCGGACCACAGCGTCGGCGATATATTATTGCGGGAATTTTTCGTTGGATCGGACAGACGTTTACATTCGTTGCATTTTGCTAGCTATAGTTTTATGTTCTTGCTATTTTGCTTATTTGTTAACTAATTTGTATAAAATTGTTTTCTTTTTGTAAATAAATTTAATTTTTGTTATAAGTACCTACTAAATACCATCTATTTTAGTTGATTCTCATACAACTAAATGTTAAAACATTAAAAATATTATATTTAGTAAGTCTTTCCTCGTTTTTATTTGTGTTGAATTATTCAAATTACAAATTAGTAAACTACAGCAAATATTGAATAACAGTACCTAATTCTTAATTAAAATAAATTGACGTGGAAAGTAACCTACGTGTTACCTAGGCTGTACATAATTATTAATGTAAAATATGGTAACCCTTATTTTAACAGTTGTTCCTCATCCCAAAACATCAATTAAAATTCTCATAAGTGGAAGAAACAAAAGAGTTATTTCAACCGCGCCATAATTCAAGACTCATTTGCGCGTATTCCTTTGATGTGAACGTAGAAATTCCACTGAAAGTCTCACATTGTATTAACCTTTTTAATTAAGGGCTCGGGCAAGGCGGCTCGAGCCCCCATTCAGCTGATGGAAGTGACACGAACACTCGACAATGAAGGAAAATGGATATAAGGGGCTTCCACGTGCGCGGCTTTGTCATATCATAAAGGTTTTTTTAATTGGTGTGAGTTGACATTTTAGTGTCCTCATTATAACGTTTTGAATTTCGGGTATGAATTGATACCCAGTGGAGTTCCTCGCGGCTATGTTTGTATAGGTGTAGTCCCGGGCTAGAGTAGACAGATAGAAGAATATATTTCCATGGAAGCTATTATGGTACATACTGTTAAACATATAAGCATTTGCTTTTCAGCTATAAGATAGAAGGTTTTTCATATACAAGTAGGCATCATCGATATATGACCAACCTCCGCAATATTATTCTGTGTCATTTTGTGGTCAACACTGATTTTGTGCCCGATATAGTGATAGGCTTGCCTCCTATTTCATCATGGGACGGAAAAAACACAGCGAAGAG
The DNA here is from genome assembly GCF_014839805.1 of Manduca sexta. Lineage (NCBI taxonomy): Eukaryota > Metazoa > Arthropoda > Insecta > Lepidoptera > Sphingidae > Manduca > Manduca sexta. The sequence continues at coordinate 12,484,657 of NC_051122.1, forward strand.
TTGCACCTCGCTACTCTTTCGGGGATAAAAGGCGTGAGTGTGTGTGTGTATGTGTGTTTGTTGTATCAATTGTTTTTGCCATGTTGTGACTAACTAAATATTTTTTTTTTTGTCAATTTTTCCCCAATGAACCAGCAATGTACAAAGCACTGTTGGGTTCCGGTTTGAAGGATATTGGAGTGAGCGTGATTTCTAGGTATTATGAGACTTAAAAACTCACGTCTAATGGTGATAAGCTAAGTGGAATGTCAAGCAATGCTTCGTAATTTAAAGTTCTGCCTGATGTTGCTGCCGCTTATATTTTTTAACATCCGTTGAGCGGCATGCTCGTCTCATTTTTACCTTACATTAAAAAATAAAAATGTCGGTCATATTTTGTTAAAAAATAAAATCTTTTCTATTTATAAGCATTGTTGATATTCTATAGAACGTCCATATTATAAACTATTTGTTCGAAATCTGAACTAAAATGGCAACCAAAACGTTACTGTTATAACCTATTTATTTACTTATATAACAAATCATTTTACTTATTTGACTAATATTTTTTATTCACATCCATATTTGCACTTAGGCTCGCGTTTTTATATTATGAGCGCCACTCCGTACACGACCAAAAGCATCAATATTGACACCATGCTAAAATCAGTTTGACTGGACTACAGGTCAATTCAATTGAACACAATGAACATTCATTCATACGTAGTACATATACATCGATGCTTATAAGCATTTGATTTAAATATTATTATTTGGAGAAACATGTTCGAAATTCAAAAAATAATAGAAAATGCAAAACAAATAAAAATGAAAGCATTTCATTTGTTTCGTTTAGAATAGTTGTGCTTATCAGAGCATGAAATTGTGAGAAAACTGTGATAACGTCTGTCGCGAGTCGCAATACTTTCAACAAAATAAATATTTTCTTGAAGTAAACATTATATTCTATTTATTTGCCACTAAAATATTTTCTGAACAGTATGGAACGGATTTTTTTTTTTATTTCAATGTATCTGTGCAGACGAAAATAAACAGATTAAAAATGCCTTTATAAGGGTTTTTCTAACACGATTTATCCCTAACTGTTAACCCTAGACAGGAAACCTCAGGAGTCAGTGAAGCAAGCTGCCAATCGAAAAACTAAGCCAAATTATTTTTCTTGAAAACCTGCGCCGGCTCTATAAATAGCATCCAATTACATAAACAAAAACAAAAAAGATATTTCCCACAAATCTCCAACAAAACACACACCAATTCAAAAAATGGCGCACCAGACTAAACAAGAAATGAGCAAGCTTTGCATAGTAAATATTTTCGTGCGATATACGTAGGGACCCGTGCTCTTATCTCAAGCCCTTAGACATCAATCTTCTCGCCGCAGTAATACAGACCTCGCGTAGGCCCGAAATAGCTTGTAGTACATTGCTAAAAATAACTGGGCGTTGTACATTATTTATATGGGTCTGTATTTGACGTGCTTTGTTTAATTTTTCACAATGCGGTATCGATGGGAGTTGGATTTACAAATGGCTCGTTTTGTGCACGTTTTTTAGCTTCCTATATTAATGACAGATTTTGGCAGTGAAATATATCGTGTTACAGAAACTGACAATGACAGTGAAGTCACACACAATCAATCAGATTAAAGTCGTTTAGTTATATAGTTTTACTTATAAAAGTTTCGCAAAGCTATGCTTAGTTTACACAAATTTACTCGATCAGCTGTAAGTCAAAAGCCGCCAACTTGCCTTTAATAAGGTTTAAACTTGGAACTGGTGATGTTTTTGACAGCCATTTAAACAAGTCTTAACCACCTTTTAACGCTAAAACAAGTTTATTAGTAAGACTGATAGTTTCTAATGCGTCATCTCTATTATTCACAAATATGACTTTTAATAGCTAACTTTTTTTCGCTGGGAAGTCGCTCATTAGTCCGAGGAACCAAGGCGGGTATGTGAGGGTTACCAGCATGCTATGCTCGACGGCGTATTGACTAAAACCCCGCGGTAGCCTTCGACGTAGCCACCTCTAGGCTTCGGGGTACCATAATGCAAGCCGTTTCTTTATCACAATGTATAAATACTACCGAACTTCATTCAAAAAGTATCTAGTACAATAACCAGAAGTATGCAGATATATTTTCCTTTACACGAAAGCCCGCTGCATTTTAATTTAAGTTGCGGGGGGAGGCTAAAATAAGCGAACCTCTCCATTCCCATCTTTTTCCTTTTTTCCAAATGAGTTTATAATATGGTACTTATAAGTATATAAAATATTAAGAAAATAATTTTCAACTTGCGTTTTACAAATTAAGGTATCAGAGGCAGGCCTGGTTCCGCTATTTGATACGTCTCCATTCTGATTAGTCTGGCAAACGGTCTAACACCTATAGATCTCGAGCTGGTCTCCTAATCTTTGCAGTGAAGCAGTCATCGTGATAAGTCAAACTACAGTCTCGTGTAGATTATCAACATCATCAGCCTATATTTTGGTCTACTGCTGGACATAGCCCTTCTTCAATATGTGCTATTCCACCCAGTCTGCGACTCATCGCATCTTGCTTCTGCCGACCTTTTGCAAATCATCATTACACCTAGCCAGAGGATTAATGCGATAATGAATGCTATTTTTACACTTCCACTGCACCCTAAGGTACGCGTAGTAAGATCCAGATAGTCTTGACTGACAAGAGTCATCCCTCGCCAGTTGACACAATTATGCCGGCCTGTTTGTAACCGGATGTACATAGGCTGGTCCCGGAACGCGACACATTTATAAGATACAATATTAGCATTAGTGTCGCTTGAGTACGCGACAAGTTAGGCGTATCATACGCGATAACAACCACAAGTGTTGTGACTGCTCCACGCACCGGCCGAGGTGTTGGAGCTAATTGAATGCGGGATCCATTCAGTATCAGTCCGGCGTATCGCGTCGTTCTCCATTTGGTAGAGTTTCAGAGGTATCTGGTTTTCAGAGACTTTCGGTAGGTTTCTATGTAGAGTTTTTTAAGTGACTAATGCATTTTGATCTTGGCACTTTCGAGATGACGCGGAGAAAGTAGAGTTGGCAACGGGAATGTACAAATACAGAAATTCTGTTGATATCAAGATCATTTTTATTAATCATATTGTTATCAGCGTGAGACTTAGAAGACATCTAATAACATAATTATTATAATTATAATTATCATACACTTCTGTACCTCAGAGAATTGACAATCTAATCTAATCATTATTGTACCTTAACATTAGCATTTAGATGCTAAGACATCACTTGTTCATCCGAAATGGCTTGAATGCTGCACTGTGGAAACACACCTGAACCCATTATAAACCAAAACACGTGTCCCATGAAGTCGGGATGTCCTGAAAGGCGTTGGGCAGTGGAGAGCCGCCCGTTTGAGCGCAGTGCCGCATTCGGGGACGCGGGGCGGGCAGGCGGCAGGCAGCGCGTTGCGGCCGGCGGGCGGGCGCCCGCGTCTCCACTCTCGCCGTCAGTCATGGCACGCGCCGCGTACACCTCGGTGTCCGCCTTCGCCGCCGCGCTAGCACTACTCGCCGCGCTAGTCGGTTAGTTGCGATCTATTTACATTCCATTTTTGAAATTTATGTTTTCTAAATTCTTTTTTTTATGCCACTATTATATTTGTGATTATAGTTTTTCAAGTTCATTTATTTTTTACTGTAGAGTTTACACGATTATAAATTAATTTCATTTATTTAATAGCATGAAGGTTTTAGTTTTTATAAAGCAAGTCACTTTTTTATACTCTATTGACTAAAATAAGTACAGGCACATACGTAATTTCATTTTTATTTTTAATGTTTATCTCTTTGTTTATTTCGTTACTCTTCTAAAAACAGGTAAGCGAATATATCTTAATTTTAAGCGCAGTGGAAACATCATACTATTTTAATATTATGTTCTATAATTTATTGTATTTCAAATATTATGATTGTGGGAAAATATAAATTTACAACCACCTAAACTTTATACGCTCAAATCTCCTCAATATTGAACCAACTTCATACATTTTTAAAGTATTTTTTTCTTTGATACGTCCAGTGAATAAACCTCGTTTCCCGGAGCGTGTGTAGAGCGTTCGACATAATAAACGCACTCGACACGAGTTGGTCTGAAAAGGCGGAGTGCAAATTAACTGTGCACGTAATTGAATAAAAAGAAATCTGAGAGCCGTCGAAATATACCATATGTGCGGAATATAACTTACAAATATCGCCACGAAAATAAGAGGAAATATTTTTTTAACTACTCTGGTATAGTAAGTAGACTGAGGATGTTTATGAGAGGTTGTCATTTACAATTAGTAGTGTTTATTTTTGATACCTCCGTAAAAATTGAAGTAACTACATATTGCAAATACAATCTCGAAGTATATAATATTTATGAACTAATATATAAAATGTTTAACTCTACAACAGTTGCTTTAACATCTAAATAAGTGTCCGGCAATGGTATTACTATTTTTACTGTAAATTGTTTTTAATATCTTGCAATTCCCTGACATTTATTACACTTTTGATAGTAATTTTCATAAACACAATGAATATGTTATATCAATATTTGGTCAATTTGACAGCAATACAGGACTCTACATTTTTTCTGCTCTCTACATTAATAACTTCTTTTGAATTATTTTAGCACTTATAATACGTGTTTCGCTGCTTACTTATCTAGGAAATTACAACAAACAGCACGTTAAAGTAAAAGACAATTACGTTTTGAGACTGTTTTGAGCCAGTTTAAGCCTTTTTACTGAGTTACAGCGCTCGTAAACTGTAATAGGCAGTTACTTTTAAGTAATGTTAACCGCACTCATATTATGAACTGGTGGCTCTGTTTCGGACAATTAAACCGTGCTAAAGTTTCCAATTCGTTTGTAGTCAAAGATGGCCAATGTTGGACATTGCCGGTTTCCACATTATTTTTAGGTAACAAATTTTCTTTTACTTCCGTATCCCGTAGAAAATCATTTTATACCAACATAACAATTCCATAGTCATTATATGAAAGAAAAAGGAAATATGTGTCTAGATATAATTCTAAATAAAAAAAATGTTAGTTTAAAAACACCAAAGAGAGATTTTTTTATTGATGAAATAAAATATGTTTATTTATTTTCATATATTCGGAGTGCTTACGGCATATATTTTTACGAATAACTATGTGCCGTTTGCTAGCTAATATATACAGAATAAAAATCAAAACCGGAGGAACAATTCATTATAAAGGGCGTTTAGAAAATCTATACTTATAATAAATCTGTAGAGAGGTCAATTCTGTACATGAAATATATTTGCAAAATAACTATCAGGGGGTGATTAGGGATCGATACTGATGCCAAAAATGCAATTAGTAAAATTTTTGTCTGTCTGTCTGTCTGTCTGTCTGTCTGTCTGTATAACCGTTATAGAAACAAAAACTACTCGACGGATTTTAACGAAACTTGGTACAATTATTTGTCATACTCCTGTGCTGGTTATAGTATACTTTTCATCACGCTACAATTAATAGGAGCAGAGCAGTGAAGGGAAATGTTGGGAAAACGGGAGAAGTTACTCCATTTTTAAGCTTCCGTCGCGTGTGCAACCTTAATGGTTAAAGCTACACAGAAATCATGTATCACGGAAATGTTCTCCTTAAAATTATGTAAAAAATATCCCACGACAGCATATGTCTATCTTTTATGGTTGACTCACAATAACACGTGTAACTCCCGATAGCTTAGCAGTTCGAAGCTTTCTCATTATATTTGTTTACTCTTACGTTTATAACACTCTCAGTCATCCCTAATTAAAAAGTTAACATTATTAAATATTCCATAAAAAAGAATCATAGAAATCGGTATAGAAATACCAAAGTTATACATGAAATACGCTAATAATAAGCCATCATGCGTGAATACTGAATCATGCTATAAGGATTATTTTTGTATATATATAAGGTCGCGAACGCACAGGCAGGGGGCTTGCTTGGCACCTAGAGGCTAGCGAATCACCTAGCGAGTAGCTTCGTAAAACGAACATTCTCGAACGTTCGCGACCGGCTCCATTTTTGAAGTCGGAAATCCACGCGGGCGAAGCTGCGAGCGGAAGCTAGTATAAAAATAAAAATCTCAGCGCTGATTGATCGCTCTGCGTAAACGAAATCACTTATTTTCCACTACAATAAGTGTCTTTTACATAAATAACTACACTTTAATAAACTCCCACCCCCTAAAGATAAAAGCCTCATCACTCTCGAATATTATTTTATACACGCAAAACAAAGTGACCTCACCTGATGGTAAGCAAAGCTGTACCTCGATAGAATGTCATATCTAAAATTAGTAGGGACGTTTCAACCTACAATCCAAACCTAAGTAAAATGTTATTGCTTAGAAGAGAGTAATAGTACGCGGCGCAAGAATCAAACCGGCAATTATTACAGCTAACCCACGGTCCACGCCGCTACGAATGCTTTAATATTTTTAATTGGAATTAATCCACCAGGCTAATCCAATATGAGTATAGCGGAACCTCGCCCTCCTACTAGACTTGAATAAAACTAACGCTATTGTGAAATATTAAACGTAAAATATTGTTTCCTCAAAAAAGAAATCCCATGTGAGTTGACGAGTCGGGCTGTATAGTTCAAACATCGATTATACAGTAAACGCTATTTTCAATAAAGAATGCCGATCTTAATATTAGATCAGGTCCTGAAAATAAAACATTCTAAAAAAGTCATTTGTAAGCACGTAAAATTGCTTAGAAAGTTTAAAGTCACGATTAGTATCATTTTACAAAATCCTTTAGAAGCGTCTCACGAGCACTAATGGCTAACGGCATGAACTAAAATTCATAACAGAGTCCAAAAGATTTTAGTTTACCGGACCAAAAGGCATAAGGTATTATTGTTCAACCTTTAACATTTAAAATATTTTATTGTACAACCTTAAACATTTCAAAATTTTACGACAGATTAATACGAGTCCCTCTAAGATTGATTGACGCTTCGCGGTTCTGTGTTTATTCCTTGGCTTTCCTGGTAATGAAAAAAGTTGTAAAGAAAACAGGAACAATATACGTTATTTAAGTTTCCTCAGTATAAACAATACGAAATTCGGTGGTCACTCCTGATTAGCTAGTGGGTCGGCCATCAAGAGAATCAAATAGCTTGTCTCAGTGCTCATATAATTATGCCAATACATTGTAACGATCAAAAACTTATTCACGCAATTTATGGGATATTTCATTACCATATTCCTGGCCCTCAGAGTCCATCCAGACAAAACTCCATAGATAACCTCACACACAGTGATGTCGGACTTTGGATTCGAACCCAGAACCTTCCATTCTACGACCTACGTACGCTGCCACTAGACCAAATGGACGATATCTTTCTCGTCTAATTTCAATATGATACGTATATGAAATAAGTAGTACATGCACTGAAATCCTTAACCTATTTTCTGCCCGCAGCATACACATGTGATTTACTTACTCTTTCTATCTCCTTCGTTATATTGGATTATAAGTGCAATGAGTTACTGAACCTTGGCATCAATAGCCCCTTCATTCACTTAAGTAACACTCATTGCAGTTACCTTTAATATTGGAATCATTTTAACCCAGTGACGGATTTGTCAATAGGCCGCGGCCTAGAGTTGACAGCGGCATAAGGGACGGCATATTTCAAAGTTTCTGAAAATTACGTAGGTCGGTCCTTTTTTTCGTTGTCCATTCTGTTATGTACGAATTGGTTGCCATTTTTTTTGCTCCTACAAAATAGGCTCCCAGACGCGGGATATGCGGGACGACACAAACTAAGTGGCGTATACTTACGTGCAAATCCGGCTCGATGGATGTACTGAAAACTTTTATTCAGCCAATAATTATAAACACAATTTCCAATGTAAATACAAATTTGGTAACTATATACAAGACCAGAGTACTACGATAGTGAAGTACAAATGTTTTGGGTACCACGTTTTGACAGTACCTACTATACTGATCAAATCCAGTGTATTTTACTTGTATACAAGAATTTATTTGAGCCACAAAGCTGTAAGTAAACGGAAATATAAATTACCAGGGCGGTAGAAACAGCAGGAGATATCGTTTTGTTTTACTGCCTTAACCGCTGCCTCAATAACCGATTTATGTCCGTACCCAATGCCGAAATTCCATGCATTCCATTGTACTACAGAAGAATTTTCCAAGTTCATTCAATGAAAATACTTAACTTCGTTAAACTGCTATCCACTCTGGTATTATAAATAGTTTTAAGGGTTAACTTCTAAAAATCTTGAACTGAAATTTTACTTATAGACATTTTAAATAATAAGGAATACTTACATAATATTTTAAATAAAATATTTGCACATACACACAAACAGTCACGCTTTTAATCCATGAAAGTTTCTGCAGAGGCGCGACTGGTGTACGATCCTCCGTTGCGCATATTCCGTCCCATGATGTAATAGACCAGCCTGCTGTATCGGGTACAAGTTCCAGACTCTAGCCTGTTACTGAATATAATAACCCAATATCCCTTTGCCCGACCCGAGAATCGAACCCGAAAATACAACTACGCCACCAAGGCAGTCGAATAAAATAAAATATTTCACCAGGAAGTACAAGTGACCTACAATTTATAACCCACATACAATAAAATACAATATATCGTGCACACATGAACCAACTTATCTTGTCGACCGGTACTTGCAGTCGACAATGAAAAAGTAAGTGAAAAGAATTGCTAATAAAATATTAACTTACGTTGGTCCCACGGCACAAAATATTTACGATCCCATGAGATTAGCATCTACAGCTTACAAGTCATTAGCAGTTAACCCTGTACTGCATGATCTCAGAGTAAACTGTCTGGGTGGTAAGCGCAATGCAGTATCTTGCAGTTCTTTGTGATAATATAACAGATGTGATGAAACACATCACGCTTACCTCCGAAAGGGTAGGTAAAGGTTCAACTAGGGTAACCACTTTTCACCAAATAGTTTCCGTCCCATGATATGATTGGGAGCGAGTCATGCCCTTATCAGCAAGTTAAACTCCGGCTGATACTGAGCTGAATAACACAATATCTTTGCCCGAACCGGGATTCGAACCCTGAACACAGCGGTTGCCTTAACACGCACGCAATACAACTACGCCACCGACGCAGTCACGCTTACGTATAATAGAAATCTGTTGCTTAGTACATTTACCTTAATCTAAAAGATCCAAACTCTTCAATATCATTAAAAATACACATTGTTGACTACAGCTTTGATGCAGAACTCTATTCAGCACGCTTATACACTGCCATAAAGGAAACGATTACAAATCTAATTAAAACTAAACAAAAATGACAGTCCATTATGTATCCTTGACCCACGAAGGTAAAAAAAAATGTCAATTAAAAAGCAATAAACACGCTACGAAAGTTAGTTGTGTCTGTTCAGTAGAACGTAAACAAACCGAAGTGTTATTTAATTTATAGTAAATAATATCATCCCTGTATTATATACTGCCTACTGCTCAAGTTTTCTCTACTATTGAGAGTAGAAATCTCTACTTGTTTAGGCCTTAGTCCAGCACGCTCGCCTAGTACGGATTGACAGACTTCACATGCTTACTTTTTAAAATCCTTTTTGGAAATTTTTTAGGTGTTCAGGTTTCCTCGGGATGTTCTCTTTCACCGTTAAATCAAACTATAATTGCTAAACTATTAAATGTTAAGTCTCATAATTATGATTTCTTACGTTTACTGGAATGTTATATATTGATTTTTATATTATAAATTTCTCCCGACGTTTCGTAGACTGCAGCCTGCACAGTCACGGGGGACTATGGTGTTGGTCGTCCGAAAAATTAAAGTTACAATTTCTACCTACATTTTACAATTATACAATAATTTCCTCATAATATCCACTAATTACTCTGGCTCTAAATACAATGGTGCTTGTATAATGTTACTGGGCGGCAAAATATACATTACGGCTATATCAACTCAATTGGGCTCTTACATACGTAGAATCGAAACTAGAATATTGAATGCTATCCTCAAAAGGCATACATATAATGACCTTGTGAAACGATCGTAATAACTTATTAATACCGACGCTTCTAGATTAATTCCACAGTGAGTGCTAGGGCTACCCCTAGCATTATACTACACAAAATACACTAGAAATATGAACTCAGATCATTAATTGCAGGTGCAACTGTATATTTATTGATACCAATATAAATAAATTTTCGATGAATACAAACATAATGGAACAGCAGTAATTTACTACCCCTTAATCACTATAATGGGACTGTGGTGAATAAACTTCATCAATAGAAAGATAAAAATAACAATAGAAACTCAATTGAAATGATATTGATACACGAAGATACTTTAATAGTTCTTTAACTTATACACGCGTGGTCAAGTTGTACTGTGAATTCCTCCTAGTTAATTTGGGGCCAAGACAGAAAATTTCACCGGCAATCAGCCAGGTACCCAAGAGAACAAGTATAAGAAGAAGAGTAGTGCACAAGTGTGTGTATAATACACAGGTGCACTCTCTGTTCCTTCACTCTCATAGTCCGGTGAGACATGACACGAGCATGACATGGAACGAGATCAGGCGCAGGACCAATAACATTAAGTGCTTTCCGGGATGCGGGGTTATCACACCGCGAACTTCCTGATTCCGAGCCGCGACTTAGTCATTTTCAAGATAGGAAAAACCCAGATGCAATTATTTTTGGTTAGACCGGAGATTCAAACTCAGGACCTCAACGGCGTAGTCGTACTCGTACTTTATAGCCATCGCAATTGCGCCACCGAGGCAGGCAATGTAATTGAGAGGTTAGCCGTAAGGAGTTCAAATCCCAGAACTACCAATCGACACAGTCTATTTTTTATTTGTGAATATAACGATTAACCAAAAGAAATTGTTTGATAGTCTGTAGTATTAAAGACAAAAGTGGTTATCATCACACTGTCTATTTATGCCACCAAGCACTGTGCAAGCATGGTTTCGATTTGGAGAATAAACGCAGTAAATTACAAGCCAAAGCAAGCAGCAAGACTCTATATTGTTTCGAGTGACGAGCGCAATATAGAGTCAGAGAGGGATATTTATTTGAAAGTTGTGACGCTTATCATCAAACGAATAGCTTGCTAATTTCTTTATCTGACCGATGGTATGATATATTCTATATCCGCCCGATTAGTGACCACCATACACAATGTGTTAAAACCCTTCATAATGGCCCACGTAACTGTGTCGCGTTCCAGGATCAGCCTGCGTATACCCAGTTCCAACAGGTTGGCATAGTCGTATTTGTTGTAAATATGGTATATGTTCTTAGTAATTAAATAAAGTTAGTAAAAAGATGTTATTGACATGAGTGTTTATTTCGGACTAAAGAGAAGTAACTATGGCAAACAAAACACAAATAGTTCTAAAAATAGAACATATAAAAAATAATAAGTCACGACGAAGGTTACAATCTCCAACAGTATTAACAGCCGAGGGGTAATCACCTCTCGTCAGTCGACATTCTATGGATCCCACTCTACTTACCATCAAGTGCAGAGGGGTTAGTTTGCCGTCAACGTTTAAAAAAGTCTATTAACTAATTATTATTAATTAAAAATCGTCTTCTACGACTTCGTTCCCAAAAACCGTGCAGGTTTTGTAGACCATACGCAAACCTCTAAATAAGTACAGATTCATAAAATAATCGACTATGATCAGAAAGAAGCATTATATTAAGCATCAAGAAATGGATATTTCAAACAGCAAGGGGTAATTGAGTGTTAGAAGTGGGTCAGCGAGCGTGGGGCGCTCATCCGTCTGTTAACCCACAGTTTATACAATAACTGGCAACTAATAACATAACTAGTTAATGGGTCAGTTACCTACGCGTATTGTTGATCTTTGTCTGTAACTTAGCAGTTCCAACCAGGATCTGAAGATGGTCTCTCGTATGCTTTTCGAAGGCATGTAAAATCTGGCAACCTGCACTAGGTCTAAGTGGTGATTAAACCTGCTCAGAGACAGGTGAACTTAGAACACAAAGTTTTCGCCATGTGTCTCGTTCCATGTTGTGATACGGGGCAAACCTATCGCCACATCGAGCAGAAATTTATAGTTCGAGCTGATACTAAACAGAGAAGCCTAATAATATCACTTTTCCCACCCCCGAATTCAGACTTGGGACCTGAGAACGGCGACGTATTTCGAATGCAATACAAATACGCCATGAAGATTATACATATAACTTCTATTTCAGTTAAACAATGTAAAATTATAAACCTGGCCTGTTTCCCAATAACCGCCCCGCTTTACACCAATAAACAAACTATCAATCATATGTAAACCGTGTAACAATGTGACAGAGTGAAGATTCCGCCGATATTGCTCATCAGTTCTCGCCTGTCAAACTTGAATGACAGATCGTTAAGATTCCCCGGTTATTAGCGAGAGATGATTTACAAGCCGCCGCGCCATTTGCAATATTTTAGGAGATATGTAGATTTGGAATGCTTTTAAGATTTAAGAGGTGTAACCTTTAAGATTATTATACCCAATCACCCGATATAATATCTCTGGTAGTCTCTGGTTTTATCACAAAATATGTATATCTAATGAGACTTAAAGCCTAACGCCCAATGACTAATTGACTGCTTTGGAAACATAAGTTCCTAATATTAATATCTCAAACTTTAAGCCTCACACCCTCTTCCAGTTTAACCATGAAAAATAGGCAATGTATCAGTGACTTTTGGGCAGTTAATTTTTAACATTTAGCCTCCCTCAGCCCCTTTTCCCCTTCTCAAAAAATACTAATTATAACAGAATTATGCTTATATAATTATCCTTCTATTTTCGTATCTCATTAACGTGAAGAATCCTGGTATCTCTGACCTGGCAGTGGGGAGCTTGGGGCTGTTTACAGTATCGATTGGTGAAGGGTAATGGGGCTGACTGTCCGTCACGCCACCGCGTCACGCGAACAGCAATCACGCTTGCAAACGTTAATAATTTATGTCAGTCTTAAGGTTACTTGTTAAGAGTGACAGTGACGGGGACTGATGACAGGGATGGATGTATGGGAAATCAGTACAGTAAATACTATACAATCAGTACAGTAACTATTTGCTATGTATTCAGCTGGGAAAAACTAGAGGAGATTGTTTGAAACGACACGCACGCGCTAACAACCCCTTATCAGGGAGAACTTTAACAATATTGACTACGTCGTGTGGCCAGAATTGCCCTTCTGGTATTGCTCTTTACAACCATCAAAGAAAATGTCTCAAAACAATTTGCAAGAGTTAACGCTGTTTAAATCTTTTGTATGTAACAGGCCAATGATTAATTGAATGAATGAATGATTGTACAGGGTCATTTTGACATTGCGTTATTAAATGTGTTAGAAAAAGGTACATTTCTGGATGGGATCACCTGTTGACAAAAACAGTTTAATGGCATGTAGAACTGTTTCTACAGACTAATGCCGTGACACAAACTATTACGGTGCCTCTCTTAATGAAGTTGTATATAAAATTAATTACAAAGTAATGGTAGATAAAAAATTAACATCCTTACCTACATTTACCTTACTAATAAATGATACTAACTGACCACTGTTGCTTGCGATTCTGATAATTCTTATTTCCGCGAACCGACTTTAAAGTGGACGGAGCTACGGGTAAAATAAACAGATAATTTATGAGTAAAAATACTGATTGAAATAGAAATTCAAAAATACTTGGTTTAAAGTTTAATCTTAACTGATACGAGCAATTGATTATACAAAATAGTTGTCTATCGTGTCACCACGTTAATTCCTTATAACGATAAATTAATTCCATCGAAAGCTCCAAGCGTCCTTAATCCAGCCTCTAAGATAGATGACTACCGCTATTCAATTAATTTAGATTTTCGATCAAAATAGAACCGATCTTAATCCATTGAGGGTGACAAAATAGGGAGAGAAATACTGATAAAGTTTCCTTTGTATTTGCATGAACATTACTCATATACGCAATCAATGCACAAACTTTTACTTTCTCTCTGAGATGCGTTCAATCGAGTAAACGCGTAACAAGCTAACATGCGCCAAATGTACACACACATGAACACCGGGGGACACCTGAGAATGGGATACTGGAAACCTCGGGCTTAGCGACTGCAAGGGCCTGTAGGAGAGATAAGAAAGTGAGGGGAAGAATAGAAACCTTCATTAGGATGGGCAGAGGGAAGAAGGAGAGAAATGCCCTAATAGGCCCCAAATTCGAATAATCAACCGTGAGATATACGCACTACTGTGTACCTAGAGAGTGAGAGTTCAGTAGTGTCGTAGGTGGCATGCAGTTTGTAATTAGTATTTTTATAGCTTTGGCTCGCAACTTCACCCATATCCGAGAAGATTGCACTACAGTACTTAGTGATAATGTAGCTTCCTACTGGTAAAAGATTTTATAGCATAACAGTAATACCATCGTTTAGCGTGTTAAAACAAACAAAATCTTTAGCTTTATACAAAGATTGATACAGAGTCGTATGTGACCATAATTTTTTTTATTGCCTAGGCAGACGAATCAAAAGCCCACTAAATGGTAAGTGGTCGCTGTCGATCATGGACTCCGCAATACCAGGAGCACCACCAAGCCGCTATCACATATTTTTTTAATTGACTGCTTTTTCACATTCAGTTGTACAAAAACAAACAAAACTAAACTGTAATAACATGATCATAATACTAATTAAAAGATAAAAATCCTATAAAGAATTAAAGGACCTTAATTACAATAAAAACTTGTTAATGGCGGGGTTGAGATCGGGATAACATTTTCATTATCGCAGCGCTGAGCTAATTAGTGAGCACTCGGGATTAGGGACGCTTCGGGAACTAACGTTAACAACAAAGGGAACACGTTGTGGTGTTTAATTTGTAAATCAGTTAAACTAACTTATTTACAAATTTACAATAAATCTATAGTTTATACTAATATATAAAGCTGAAGAGTTTGTTTATCAGAACGCGCTAATCTCAGGAAATATTAAATCAATTTTGATTTTTTTTTCACTAATAGGGAGCTACATTACTCTTAAATGCTATTGGCTACTTATTATCGCGGAAAAACTTTTACACGTGTGCGGAGCCGCAGGCAACAGCTAGTATTTCTATGCATAACAAAACTTAGATAGTTGAGCAAGTTCTTAAATTTCTGGTAAATCTTATATAGATAAGGAAAAGTACTGCTAAACTCTCCTTGGATTGGCACAGATACTGGTAGAAGAAAACCTATGAATTTTACATACGACCTTGAGAGAAAAAAGAAACAAATATTGTTGGAACAATATTAAGACTATTAAAAATTACAGCTGATTTGAAAAGTCATATTTCCCGAATCGGAACTGCTTCCAAACATTTATTTACCTGCTCTACCACAAAAGCCTCTAAATCACACACAATCGTTCAAAGGACATTTGTAATAACACAAGCGCAATGGCTTCGGTCCGTCACAACACGAGCCAAGTTTTTCCTGCGATTCATTACAATTTCTTACATGTATAGCGTCGGGAGTGGATGAGCGCCATTTATCTTCCCGCAGACTTTCTCCAGCGTTGATGATAAATACACTTCACGTTTGCAGTGGCTTTATCCAGTTCTGTTGTGGAGACTCGTAGCGAATCATTTTTTTTATCTTTATTTAAGGATCTTGTACGTAATCTCACGTATCTCCGTACGTTTGCTTTCTCGGGTGTTTACTCACTTTTCCTAATATGTAAATGACAAGTCAGCACTATAAGTATCTTAGTTTCATTGCGGTGTACTGTTGGACAACAAATTGTCAGCATCTGCATGATATTTAAAGCTTTGCGGCTGGGGCGATTTGTGTCTCGATAAAATGATTTGTAATTTGAACAGCACAGAGCGTCTCCACTACTTGTGTACGGGTAAACTTATCTTGGACGGGGATGAACTATTATAATACTCGAATTCAGTAATACTATCTTGATCAAATGACTTCACTTACTGTTCAATAGCTGTATACCTGATGTTTAATTATAGGCAGTCGTATCGCTTTGTCAGGTAAGTGACTTGCTGGCATATCTAAAAGTATAAAAGAAGAATTACCAAGCACTACATAAACATCAGCAATAAATTACCCTACTGTAAACTAATATCATTATCGTGCAAACAAGAGTCCCGCAATCTTCCTTAAGGACCTAACGAGGGGAAAGGTCAACCACTGCGGTGTATGATAAACGCATTACTTAACAGGCCCTCGGCCTAATATCCTCTAATGTTGTCGCACACTTATCGGCCTGAACGTAGCGATAAATTGCCTCAAATATTTTATAATGTACTTGAAAATTTAGGGCCGTGTATGACGTCCGTGTAAGACGGTTTTTTTATTTTAAAGCTGTAATGTCTGGTAACATTGGCGCTGATCAACAAAATTTTACCCAAGTGCTTGAGGCCACTTTTTATCCTGGTAAAATACTTAAGCCTGGGCAAAAATTGATTATAAACAAAGAGCCTAAGGGTGATGCCTAATCTCACACACTACAAAATTTTCGGCGAGACAGTGGAGGCCGGAAGATCTTAAAAGATCGCTACAGAAAACATAGATTGATTTAACATTTCAAATTCACGATAATCTTGATACTGTTTTGACAGATATTGTTGTTTATATAAACGTATTATGCTGTAATAAAAATGTATTATGTGACGTCAACGTAATCTAATTAATTATTCTAATAGCGATCTGGTTTGGGGACGATGAGTGTGCGACTACCCTTACCTCACCAGCGTGCGTCATCGGGTAATTGGCCGGGACACATTTGCAACGTATTACGTGGCCCCTGGAGTCTCTTTACTTAGTGATTATGGGGAAATTGGGCTAATGTTTTTGTAACCTCGACTTTTTTATTCCATAACTCAACATGAAAATCACCTTATTTTTACAACGTATTTAAGTTGTGACAAGGTTCAGATCTCTATTCGGATAGCAAGCAATTGAAATTGCGTTCCGAAATATTTGGCGATTATAGATATGGCGATAGGTTATAATATAGCATTCTGTAACACATCATTGGACGGAAAAAGTCCCGCGAGGGTATACTACTGCACCTTTGAAGATCTGTCTATCCCTTCAAAGAGCGTGACTACGAGTGTGAGTCTTTACTTGATACAAAACTCATTAATATAGCTATAGCAGACGAATTATTTTGTTTTTCAACGTAGCGGTGTTTATCTAAGCTAGTGTCTACAAATATCTATTCCAACGCGTTCTAATATAAAATAAATAAAAAAATGTTTCACATATTTACGTGAATGAATTACACAACTCAATTTATAATTTTCGCAAAGTATTTATAACAATATAATGTCCGTGATAAACGTATTTCTGTAAAAACCACGTACTTCAGCCAACACGGAACACAAATGATATGAAGCGAAAACAATTTATAGCTCCCGGTAGACACAACATTCCCAATGATTTGTACAATATTATTAATACGTAAGGTGACATAATTCAATTTCCTCTGAGTTTCTTCAGTTATGTAAATATAAGTCACGCAGACCTTTTTGGCGGGAAAATGGCTTTACGATGTCAGGTTATCGGGCCAAATTCTACGCCGATTTGAGCTAACTAATATGCGACGGACCTCTCTAACGTATGAGAGACGAGAAAAGCAATATCCCAATTGCTTATCAACCTTGCTGCATCTGCATAGGGAGTCTGTCATTATGAGGCTAGTTATGAACTTCAGCACTAACAAATGTCTTCGATTGCTTGTTTTAACACGTGATTATCTATTTACTGATTTCTACCATGGTGGTTAACATCACCGTACCAACTAAAACTTCGAAATTCTTCCTCTCTCCCTTAAACAGAACGCCGCGGTGGAGGCATATGCATGTAACCGCAGCTCTCGCTAGATTGGCTGCTGGGCAGAACCTTTCGCGGATATCCTGGACACCTACTTTATCAGTCAAACCTGCCACAAAAGCTATCATCTAAGGCAATAGTGACCTAGGCAGTCCCGACCCATACAAGTCAATATTCAGATATGAAACAATTTGTTAAATATTTGTCTTATTGCGGAAAGCGAGCCTACAGTCTCCACTCCACAGTCGGCTTCTTGCCACTGCGTGATGATAACTAAATTATCTAATAATAAGAAACGTAAATGTGTCAGTGTGTGATGCTTTGTTGATATAATGAGGTAAAAAAATGTTTTCTGTACCATATTTTTGGACCGTACTAAATAGTTTCTTTTATCTTCGAGCCCGTGAAACATCGTAGATTTTTTTCCTGAATTACTGAATATTTTTTACGTTTTCTTTTTAAAAACACGAATAGCACGCGATTGACCGGCAAATATCATTCAGCCGTCAAATTCACAAACAAATCCACGACCGATTAGTGCATACGAAAATAGTTCTTCGTAATATTTTTCTTTTATTGCATAAAGTGTTGAACTCGCAGTGGCCGTGGGTGTGAAAAACACGGATATAAACACTGGACTAGGAACAACGTAGACTCCCACACTCGTAAAGGTTCATCTAATGCATTCAGTAAACCGTAGAATGTCTACAGCTACCCTTCTGCTTACTGGCACGTCATATTGATTTCGCTGCACCTCATCGTAAAGAGGCGTCTCAAAAAAATATCGACTGACGAGGGATGATTATCTCGTCACAATTACTTATACCTGTTCGAAATCGGATGTATAGGATACGTTGCTTACTGCCTGAGCAGATATTGGATTCACCACCAACTTTGACGGATTTATTCCTGTATTAACAATAACATTGCAACTGTTTACTGGTTCTGACGGATTTATTCCTGTATAACATTGCAACTGTTTACTGGAAGACTGGCATAATTATGTCACTTTGTCGTGCAAAAAAAAGTATTACCACCATGCGTACACTCGTCATTCAGTTCGAACGAGCGATTGATTTTTATATTACTGCCATTAAAGCCGACCTACATTCTATGTTATGAGCCCATAATTACCACATAACTATGCAGGCTTGCAACCAGATGTGACGCTCCCATAAACGCTGTGGTTGGATGGCCTCGCGTTTAATATGAACGAATCATGTTCAACGTCTCACTAATAAGAGTTATAATTCTATGTTTAATTAGATGTTTCGTATTCTGACATGAGATTGAAAGCTGGGACTCTTCGCTGCAACTCCTGTGCCCTGTAGGTGTAGTGGCAGTAAAATATTATAAAGTATGGATCGGGAGGGCCTCGGTTTGATTCTAAAGGCGCGAGGGCCAATTGATGATTGACTAACCGGTTCATGAACGTTTGATTCCGAATGACGATAGCATGATTTGTAGGTTGATATCCATAAACTGCAATTATTTACTTTCCTTATTGCCCGGAAACTCATCCACTTCTGGTATTACGATCGTTTAATGGCGATAGAAATCGCTCATCGAATGAAGACTTTGCGCCTTTCAATCTTCACAATAAAAAAACAACATGTAAGCAATGTAATGCGATGTTAAGGGGCCGGGGGGCTCAATTTTGGCAATAAGCAACCTTGATAAACAATTCATGTAATATTAGTATTCTGAAACTTGGGTACAGTGAGCACTCTCCAACGAACACCAATTGCTTCTTTATCAAAAATACATGGTAATTTCGTGCTATCAAACAGGGCAGGACTCGATACGGGATCTGGGAAGTTTTTCAGAATTCCTACTTACTTGATAGTGAATAGTGTGGATTGTGATAGATGTAATGAATAATTTTTATTTTTTCACGATGTAATATCTAGTATGAATTTACTTAACTGAATCTTATGTACATGTTCGTAAAAAAATGTTATCTAAACGAATGTTAAAAGTAAAATGTTTACAACTTTAATTAGTTAAAATGTTACCATTGGAATTCCTTATAGCGGTAGGACAAAAAGCCAACAGTCGAAATAATATTAATTATAATATAATAGTACTGAATATTTTATTATTTAATTTTTTATTAAAAACAATGGTCTCACAAATTATTCAGTTAAAAGGACTTTCTCGTGGGATAAGACAAATGATGTCCTCCCAAATCCGCTCCATTCAAGCGAATATTTAAACAAAACATCCGCTTGGAATATCTGTTAAAATATTTATAGGGCCCAAGGACGGCCTTCAGACGAAAGGGCAAGGTTATTCACGAAATAGTGGCCACGAATTAGTACCGGCTATAATTGGTTGGGACGTCGCGGAGAAAGTTATTGAATTTCCAAACTGTCGCGGTAGTGTTCAAACAATTAAAATAGGGTCTAATATAGAGTGACAGAAGCTACACTTCAGTAGTATATGGTTTTCAATTAGTTCTTCTTCTTTAATATTAGGTCTTTAAAGATTAATTCTCGCATATTTCGCTTTAGAATAATAACTATTTTGCCAAAGTACAAAATACAAAATCTTTAAATGGTTCTGTCAGTTGCCATATTTTAATTAAAGAAAGTCGAAAACCATTGGTCAAAAAAATATAGGACACAAATTTCAATCCTGAAAACCTCAAAGAAACAAAAACCTCTCACAAATATTCTTCAGAACCAACTCCACTCATGAGGAGATAATAGTTGACGATTTTACAAACACTTCGTGTTCTTTGATTTCACTTTTTACTAGTTTCACAGTTTGCGTAAAACATTAAAAAAGCTTACATTACGTCGACATTTACGACCACACATCACAATCTTCAACGAACGCGTTAAACTCAAGAATCATTAACTTCATAGCGTCAAAACAAATGGACATGATTTCTGCGACTTGCGTCATATGTAATGCTATTAGTGTGACACGTGACATGGCTCGCTGCCAAGTGTGATGTAAAGGGCCTCTTAACCCACTGCCCTCTGCTGGTCAAGTGCAGGGTCACGGCTTAGGTCATTCACTAGGTAGCCCCAGGGCATACGTGCCTTCATGGCGGACCAAAAATTATTCTCCATCATAATTTAGATTTCGCGTTGTATTTTTGTTGTCATGACAAATGTTGAGATAACATTGGTCCAGAACTACATTAATTATTAATTTTGTTAGATTTCTCGTTTGGAAATCTCGGGCAATATGCGTCTAAAATGTTAAGAATATGAAAAAATTACACGATATCATTTTTATTCTTATAATAATTTTATTTTTCAAAAGCACAACATCCCCTAATGCTATCACCTATAACTTCAGTACGCCAGGGTGCATAGCCGATAAGAGATGCATTTTAAAAACCATGGGTCCACCGATCGAGTCCTATAGCGTATCTTTTTGATATTCATTTCCCCTGTCTAGACGGTTCTTAGACAGACAGCCAATAATGTCCATAATTCATAACATGTCTGCTTTGAAGATGCTTCTGATATGATGGATGGAGAAACTAAAAGCGTCGTGCAAATAATTTATTGAGTGTTGACGAAAATACATTCTGTGCGAAGTGGACTCGACTAATACCTTTAGTAAAATTGTATTTAGTATAAGGAACCCTTTCAAATTATGTTTTAAAACGACAATAACGGCTCAAGATGCTACAATATTTTTTTTTTACTTAGATTAAAAAAACTATTTTAACCGAGCTCATAAAAGCAGGTTATTAATTTGACGTGTATTTTTTTATATTTGTAACCTCAGAACTCGATAATTTATAAACCATTTTGGAAAATTCTCTTTTGTACGGACGAATTTACCTCCAGATTGGTCCCATAGATTTATTTCAAAATCGTTTCAGTAGTTTGGTTTTAAACTAAAATAACTAGAATAATTATGTCATCCAAGTAAACTAAATTATCTTGACATAGATTTAGTTATAATTATGTCGAAACTCCATTTCCTACGAAGTTCCTTTTTGATTACTATATTATTCAATTTCTTCATCAATCAAATTTATTTAAAGAATATTTTTACACGTACGCACTGAGTTAGCGCTATAAAATGCCAACACATTTCAACTTAAATTAAATTTTATACGCAATTTAAGTAAAGCGAAACAACCTCAGGGGCTTAGGTTAATTAGTACTCATTTAATTCTATAACGGCGGCTTGTGAGGCTTCAGCCAATGCTGAGACTATTTTAAGCATTATTAATTTAAGTACTAACATACTCGTTACTAGGTTGTAGCTATGAGTATTTGGCTGGATGAATATGATCAAGTACTAGGTACCATCGCTTTGTCTATTTTTGCTGCATCGATTGTGGGGTATAGGACATTGAAGATTAAAACTTATAAAATAGACATTACAGGTCATTGTGAGACTTAAAATCTGATGCCTCATGGTAAAAAAGTCCATGCAGCATATGTTGTAACTCATGGTTTTATGGCATCAATCATTAAATTACAATGTATTTTAAAATAATATGTAATATTAATGGTAAACATACGTAATGATACGAAATATCATTTTAGGAATATTTTAGTCATTTAGACTGGCAACTTTATTACATATCAGTGCTGTAATGGCTCATTTCACAGCTGTGTTACTGGCAATTCTAATTTTGACATTGTGTATAAGCGACGCAATATTACGACTTGGCCAAAACACACACGAGACATTTTAAAACTCATAAATTATAAGTTGAAATTAGTGTGCCGGCGGACGCACAATAACTCCTACGCGCCGCCATTTTACTATTATATTTAATACTTTTTTTACGCGCTGATACTGCCCACGGCTTTACGTCTCACGAGTCAACCGGGTGTTACAAGTTTCCTTTGCGGTTATATTTTTTGTTCTTTAGTAGAAAGCCACATTACGTCATTATATTATTATAAAGGATACGTTTGGTTCCGGGACCTATAAATAGACATCCAATACGACAGCTCGATGCAATTCTGACACAAAGTAACGCAAAATTTTGTTGATCTACAAAATTTGAACTACATTGCACTTAGTACAAAATGCAGCTTTATTACTTCATTGTGACGAAAAATGACTACAATATTATATCTAAGTAAATGTATTACATTGGCAATTTATTTTAAACAAGCAGCAATATCCGACGTTTCTTTATCTTTGCTAGGCACGTACTTGTAATGGTTGGCAATTCTTTTAATTGCATTAGAGTCTGGAGAATACCTACGCCACGATGTTGGTGTGCGCTGTTAATCCTTCTTGGCGGTAATTAATTCAGTGTGATAAACCAGCTGGATTACGTATCCTAGATTTCAGTACATGGATTAGCAACTGTCACTAGATAGGAAGATAAGACCTTTATTCCACGCTAGAAAGTAGTGTTAATAAAACCACTATGACGGATCACTGTTATTTAATTTGATATCTTAAACATAAACTTAAAGAACTACATTATTGTGGCTGCTCGCCGGCAGCCCGTGACAGGAAGAAGGAAGTGGAGGCGTGTTGCCACAAAAACAAATTAAATTACATATAAACAAATGTTACCCTAAACAAATATAAATGTACCCATTCAACATGCCTCCCTTACATTTATATTTTTAACTAAATCATATCATACACTACTCATATCAAGTATTTTAAATTAAAACAATAGCTCTATAAACATTACCTTCAGTATAACATATTAATTGTAACTTTTTTTTTTTATATTACAATTATCATCTTTTAATTAAACAATTTAAACCAATATTTATCTCAACATAATATCCATCTGAAAGATAATTTACTTTTACAACAACTTTAACATATCTCTAAATTTATTAAATTTATTACTTCCCAATGGTTTTGTTAAAATGTCAGCTATATTTTGATCAGATGCAATTTTTATAACATCAATTAAACCAATTTTAACACTTTCATGAACAAAATGATAATGAACTTCAATATGTTTTGAATTTTTGTGAAATTTCCGTATTTAGCAATAATTTGAGCTCCAATATTATCTTCATATATTTTTTACAGGTTTACAATCTTTCTGACAAATCTCATTAATTAAACAAACTATAAATTTAATTTCAGTAACAGCTTCTGACAGCGCAATGTATTCAGCAAATGTAGATGACTTTGTTACACAATTTTGTTTCTTTGATTTCCAAAATATTACATTCCCAAACAGTCTAATTACAAATCCTGTTGTTGATTTCCTACTGACAATATCTCCTGCAAAATCTGCATCTACATAACAATCTAACATATCAGAATTTATATTCATGTTATAAATTAATTTTATATGTTTTGTTAAGTAAAGATATTTAAGTACTTCGCAAAGCATATTTAAAATGTGTCTCATTATAGCAATTTTGGAATCTACTCAAATAATTAACACTGAACGATATATCTGGTCTTGTACCTGAACTAATATATAAAAGTGCTCCAATTAAATTTCTATATTTTACATTCTCATTTATATTACAGTTTTCTAGTTTAAGATTTACTTCCATTGGTGTAGTATATAACTTTGTATTTATTATATTATAACGCTTAGCTAATGATTCTATATATGATTCCTGACTCAGTGTCATAGTCTTATTCTTTTTATAATCATAATCAATATGTATTCCAATGTATTCTTTAACTTTACCCATATCCTTCATAGTAAATTTACTTAACAGTTTGTTTTTAATATTACTCATTACCTTTTCATCTTTACAACATATTAACAAATCATCAACATATAACAAAATGTATACACTCACATTAGTATCCAATTTAAAATATAAACAAAAGTCATATTTACTTCTCTGAAATCCAAGACTAGTTAAAAACTTATTGACACATTCATACCAAGCCCGAGGGCTTTCTTTTTAAAGCTCATATAATGTTTTATTTAATTTATAAACTCTATCAGTGCCATCATCATAACCAATTGGCTGGTTTACATAAACTTCAGATAAAATTTTACCATTTAAAAGCAGTTTCAACATCCATCTGATGTATATTAAGATTATTTTGACAACAATAAGACAATAACAATTTTAAAGTTTGCATTTTAGCAACGGGTGAATATATATCATCAATAAAATCTTTTTGTTGAAAACCTCTTACTACTAACCTAGCTTTAAATTTATTTTCGGCTTTCTTTCTGTATATCCATTTCACATCTAAAGGCTGTTTGTCTGCTGGTTTACTTACAAGTCTCCAGGTCTCATTTTTTGCCAAACTGTTCATCTCACGATTCATAGCCTCAGTCCATTCTTTTGCTTCATCGCTAGTTATTGCCTCCTGAAAATTATCTGGAATCATAGCATCACAATAGTTAACAGTTATACAATAATAACCAAATTCTTCATCAAACCGAGTTGGTGGCTTGATTTTACGCCGATTTCTTGTTTCAATTACTTTATTATCATCATAACTTTCATTTGTTTCAGCATTCAAATCTTCATTAATTTTCTCATTATTTTCTTCTGCATTAGTCTCTTTCTTCTCTTCTATAATTTTCTCTTCCAATTTATTCGGCTGGCTATTACTTTTATCATTTTTCTCTCTATTATCATCGAGACCAATACACATTACATCATCTTCAATTATATCACAATGTCTTGCTACAACTATTCTATTGTTTATTAATACTCTATATCCAACATCTGTATAGCCCATTAGTATGCCAAGCTCGGCTTTCCTGTCCCATTTACATTTTCTCTTTTCCTCTGGTGTTCTAACAAATACTTTACTTCCATATATCCTTAAATTTTCAATGCTTGGCCTTTGTTTGAAAAATATCTCATAAGGCGTCTTCCTTTCTATAGTGCCATTTGTTAATGTTCTATTCTTTAAATAAGCTGCGGCCATAACCACTTCAGGCCAAAATCTTTTATGCACTTTTGCCTCTGCCAATAGACATCTTGACATATCCATTATTGATCTATTGAACCTCTGCTGTGCCATTTAATTCATGCACATATGGCGGACAAGATTTAATCATAATTCCCTTTGATCTTGCAAAGTCAAACACTCTTTTATTAATGTATTCCTTTCCATTATCACATCTCAATTCTTTAATATTTTTCCCAGTTAAATTTTGTATCTCATTAACATACTGCATTAAACAATTATATACTTTATCTTTTGACGGAATACAATAAACTTTTGCCAACTTACTATAGTCATCTATAAAACTTAAGAAATATTTTTCACCATTAAAACCTGTAGTTCTGTGTGGCCCATTTAAATCTTTGTGTGTACAATTTCTAATATATCCTGTGCTCGTTTTCTATTATTTTTAAATGGCAAGTTATGCATTTTATTTTCAATACATATAGCACATTTCATGTACTTACATTCAATCTCCTTTGGTAATCCTTTCAATAATTCACTTGTACACATAGTATTCAAATTGTTAAAGTTTATATGACCAAGCATCCTATGTAATTTCTCCTTCACTGTCATACTTGATTTCTTCACTAAATTAGCATGTAATGTACTTGCATTTATATAACCTTTTAATTTATACAGTCTATCTTCTTTCACTGCTATAGCTATAATAGTTCCATAGACGTTATATATTTTTGATTGTCGTCCCCTGGAAACAATTTTATGATTGTCTGTAATCTTTGAATAGCTCAATAAATTTGCTTTCATCTCTTTGACATAGAAAACATTGTTCAAAACAACTTCAGACTTTTTCCATAGACCATAAAATAAGTTTGTATATTTCCGACCTTTGTAGCTTCTAATATTCTTCCATCACCAACTTTTACTTTAATAGGTTGTTGTAATATTTCACATGAATGATAGTACTCATCAGTATTAATTATATGATCTGTACAACCACTATCTAATAACCAAGTTAAGTGGCCAGACTGCTCAATATTATATATTTTACTTGAAGTTGAAACATTATTATTCTCAATAGTTGCAAGGAAATTATTACCACCACTCTCATTACTGGGTTTATTATTATAAGTTCTTCCTCTAATATTTCTTGAATTATAATATGATCCACGTTGATGTCCACGATTATTATTAAATCTAATAAATCCATTTCCTCTACCACTGTTAACATTTCTGTGTCGACAATCTCTTTGCATGTGGCCAGGTTTTCCACAGGTAAAACATTTAAAGTTTTTATTAGGTGATGCAGAACTACTAGTGTGAGCTTTAAAAACAAAAAATACACTTACTTGCGAATAGTTCGATAATTTTATTGCTTCTACATTGTTGCGACATATAATCTGTAGTGCCGATGATTTCTGCAGGTACATTTCATCAAATTTTGCCAATATTTTGCATGCGGAATCTAAGTCGCATATATATTCGAGTTGCTTGTTGCTTATTGCACTATAAATGTAGTTCGTTGCCTGGATATCCATCTCTTCCCACTTTGCAACATCATCCGAATCATTTTTGATTCGTATGGCAGCTTCTTTACATTTCTTAAACTCCAAAAACTTAAGTATACGTATTTTCCAGCTACTATAATCCGATCCGTCGAATATTGGAATAACTGCGTCATTGCATTTAGTAAACGCCATTTTTGCTTATTGCATATATAGCACGTTTCCACTTTATTTGCGAAAATATCTTCTTTTCTTCTTTGTATTTGCAGGCAACCACGCTCTGCTACCATGTTAATAAAACCACTATGACGGATCACTGTTATTTAATTTGATATCTTAAACATAAACTTAAAGAACTACATTATTGTGGCTGCTCGCCGGCAGCCCGTGACAGGAAGAAGGAAGTGGAGGCGTGTTGCCACAAAAACAAATTAAATTACATATAAACAAATGTTACCCTAAACAAATATAAATGTACCCATTCAACAAGTAGAATTTTAATATCTGATTTATTACATGATATCAACGTATCGATAAGCTTGTCTCGGATTTACAATCCGTGACGAATTTAGTTTTAGTTTAAAACACGGGTTTTCCCTGGCTATCCCTTTGAAGTTGGATAAATTTATGGGCTCATGGCCGTACATACCAGAGGTAGGCAGGAGAACGCTGCTAAATTAATTATTCTAATGGATTATTTGGAATACACCTATAAAGTATCACCTTTGCCAAGATTCAAAACTTGATATTTGTTCCGTGGGCTGAAAGCTAAGTACTTCCATTCACCAGTTTATACTACTCTACTTATATGCGTTACAAATAAATCAAATTCAAACTAAGATATACCATAGAACAAATGGCTTGCTGATGCCAGATCGTATATCAAACAGCACTTCATAAAATAAGACAAATGGAAAGATTATTGGCTGCTGGAACTCCAAGCTGGGGCAATAAAACTGATAAGGAACCAAGTGCGAGCGGGAAGAGGGTTATGTATTGCGACGGTTTTATCTATTCTCGATAATAACATAGTTTAATGTTATTTAAAAAATAAACTACTTTGAAATATCCTGGGTGAGGAGGCAAATAAAACGCATAAAGAAATAGATAGCGCCTTGAAGGTGTAAATTAGCAGAACTATGTTAGCACCCATAGGGTACGGAACCCCAAGATGAATTCTTAAACGAATTTATTATATATTTGTTTATACTGGCGTCTAATGAAGATTTTGCTTCTAATATCCATAATTTTAATGTGTTTAATTTTCCAAAGTCAATATAACCTAATTTTAAACGAAATTTTGGCAAACTCACCCGTTTCTAGAAAGTTTGCTAACTCTTACAATTTCTAAAAATGAAACGTACTTTATAATATTTATTGCAAAACAATCATACTAAGTACCAATTCAATTTGTGCCAAAAGGAATATTGATTTAAGTCATCTACTTCCGATATTAAATCGAGAAATAAATTAATTATAAAACGATTGAAATAGCCAACTGCATAGTAGTATCTGCCCATCTAATAAAAGGCTATCATAGGGTTATCAGAATAATTAATACCAGCTTTAATGTATTCAATATTTTTTGAATGCGGAGCAAAAATCTCTGTAACCTCTCCACTTTTTTTGCTTTGAACTCTTTCCTTTTAAAAAAATATTACTGATATATTTTGTTTCATTAGTATAATATACACTATATACTTAGCTCATCATATATGTACATATGTATTGTAATTCCAGGAAAGTTGTTTTTCTATCATCTAGCAGGTCCATTGAGGTGACGAGATCCTTAGAAACATTTTAATACTTATTAACAAGATTTTCACAAACAATAATAAATTGAAGCTGTCAGATGATCTCCTTTGCCTGACCTAGTAACGCAATAGAAACCCTTACCATAATTCTTCATTCCACAACTTTCTTTAGAAGTAATATTGCTTTTGTCCCCAGCGTGCGAGGAAGAAGACTGCATAGACTGGGAAGGGAAGTCGGTGCAGCACGGGCTGCTTTACGTACCTGGCCCTGGAGTGTGTTCGCTCTGCGTGTGCTACCACTCAGAACCGATGTGGTGCAAGGCAATATACTGCGACCCGCCTTATGTGAGTAACAGTTATTTTTCAGCTAAATAGCACGTCACATTAGCTATGTTAAGGCAAGATGCGATAACTAGACAACCTAAGCCCATCATATAGGCCGGCATAATTATATCGACGAATCATCATGATTGATCGATACTCTTGATGAATGATGATGACTTTGATTGGTCGATACTCTATCCAGACCCTACTCCGCCTACCATCAGATGCAGTGGATAGCTTTGAGCCAGTACAAAACTGTAGAAACTCCAAAAAATTAAATATGAAGTAGGTAAATTGATTGTGGCCAAAGCTAGTCGTTGGGTCTCCTAGCAAAATATAAATCTGCCTTATTGGATGTTCCGGAAGTAAATTCTTACACCTTACATTTATCTCACTATTTTATTTGCCATGTACAATGCTCGTTATTTAGTCAGGTACAGAAAATATTAAATAGTAGATCATCCCACTACCAAGCTAATAAATGTTTAAGAATAGCATGATCACTTCCCAGTAGAAGCTAATAACATAAGTGGCCATTGTAACAATCTTATCTGCCATAACACTGGCTGCATACAATAAAGAAATCATTAAGAACAATAAAACAATCATTAGAACACTTACATTTTCCAACAGTTTTGCAAAAACTTCCGCGTGGGTGAGCGATGCTGTGAGTTCGAGTGCCTAGACCCTCCCGAGAGGACACGAGGTACCGCGAGAGGCAACGGCTTCGGGCCCTGATCTTATCAGGCAACTCCTCCGCGCCACATCATGGACCTTCCATGGAGTTGAAGGCCGGAATATCATTACTAGCTGTTGCAGTCGCCAGATTTGTATGAAAATAAGTTAAGGAAAAGGGTGTTGAAAAAATGTCAAAAACAAATAAGGATTTGAAAACGTATGGAATAACCAATGTTATGAAATTATCTTATGAAAAATACGGCAAAAATCATATGACGTATACAAACTACTTTGAACTTTGTGGATTAATTTTGTCGCAAAATGCACTGGAAGAGAAATTGCAACTGTGCCAACACTCGTCGGTGGGTTCTGTATATGATATCTAGACACTCGAAACTTTGCCTTCACTGTAGTTCATGTTATGAATTTCAACTGCCTTACTACTAACTATAACTACCATTGTTATTTTTGTTTCGTAATTGGCAACATTTTGTTCGAAATGTTCACCGAACGTTATTAAGTTTATAAATACGCGAATGGCTGAGGTGTATAAAATGTTTGAACTCTAATCTAATTAGGAAATATACCATTGGCCAATAAGCTTAAAATATTTTACTGTTTTAAACTGAGTAAACTTCTATTTTGATATTGTACTTTGATTTAATGAGTCCTGCTCCATTTTAACAATAAATCTAGTTAGGACTAGAAACATATCAGTTGGAAGTCAGTGAGGTCTGGTCACATTCGTATATCCGCCGATTTGTAGATGCAGGTCCCCTCTTAAATTAAGGGGAGATTTGGGCCACGGTCACCTATGACGATACAATATAGCTCGGGTTGTTGCTCCCAGCTAATTGGTTCGGAATCTCCTGTTCTACCTAAGCGAAGTTTATTGTGACGTCCTAACTTACGACCTTTATCTCTAGGGCATTTAAAAAAACTGGTGCAGCTACCACTGAACATAGGCAGGCAGATGTTTTATTAAGGAAACTTAAGTTTTTTAATAGGCGATTACTAGAAAATTTTATAAACAAAAATGAAATTACCAACTAAATATTAAAAGCCGTTGCCATATCGTGTAATTTATTTTTAATTAAAAATAGCTGCTGTCAACTTTGCTCCTTAAAGCCATAACAAAAAAAAATAATGAAATCTAGTTCGCGCGGTCGTGAACCCCGCCATGATGAATAAACCATAGACACGCAACTCTGTTTTACGATACACCAAAAAGTTATTAAGCATAAAAATCGTTAATTGGTCCCATATCGGTACATGTAATTAAGTCAAAAGAATATGATTGAAAAAATACATAGTTAAATGTTTGCACGCATGGTTTTGAAGGACAATTTGCCAAGGTGAAGCCATTGCTCAGTAAAATTATATTTACTCATTTTGCATGTTAATGGGTTTCGTATTCGCTCGATAAATTCCAATGCTACAAGGTCAACATAATCTGAGACTTCACAACGTCGTATTTTTTCCGTGAACTACAAGAATTTCAGAAAATTGTCTTACTTTTCTAAACTGACAATCCCAAAACTGCCTTAGAAGACAAGCAGTTGTGACGGATTTTTCACCTATGATCACGTTATCCAGTTTGGGTAGCATAACCTCAAGTACCAATTTACGAAATTCTAAATGTGTACACAATGGTCCCGAAAGATGACTTGCTGAAACATGCCCTAGTTATGCTTGCGTTGGGTAGCGGTTGCTATCGATACAGGGTTGAGGTCCACCAGTTTGCAAAGGGTCCCTGAATTACAAAACACATGAGTATCGATGTCCAAATTATTTACAATTTTAACGTCAGCAACGCTCCCACAATACCCATTATTCTGACAAAAGGTAACTGCATAGTATTTGCAGACCCACATTGACATTTGACACTTTTCTCTAATGAGAAATATGTCCTGATAGTCAGACTTCTTGTACTCTATTAACAGGACTTCAGAACCCTATATCTAAATGGAAGATAGAACTCAAAGACAATATATCTTAATACTGAACGTATAAAGATGAACAAAATTTATTGGCCAAGGTTTCACGTTTTCTAGTTTTTAACTGAGAGGAACGTAAAACAACATGTGATGATTCGTCAGCCATTCGTGTAAAAATGGAGTATGTAAATAACAATCTATTAATATTTATCGACAAGCTATAAACTTTATAGAAAATCTATCGTATATATAGCACAGGCCAACAAACAAGATAAACAATCTCAAATACATACAGAAGCCACACAATACTTCGACGGTTTGGATGCTATACAAGAATGTTGTACGTTTCACACCTTTCCCCTGTATTTAAAACTACCCACATCTCCTTTGTTCTTACCGTAAAACTAGAACGGCGATGTCATGTGCGATCTAGCTACATTTCTGCGACGACTATCGTGGGCACATGACGAGATCCATCAAACTTACTTTCTTCAAGAAACTTTAGCAATGTGAGTGAGCTTATTTCGCCTTAAATCTGCATTTAGAGAAATAAGTAGATATTATTATTCTAAATTTCATATACTACAAAAATTGACAAAAAAATCCAGTTTTAATATATGTGGAGATTCATTTATCTTCCTCCTTCGTATAAAACCACATTTCATAAATAATAAAATTGGAAAACTAATTCCAAACCGTCAACGACTGCGGGAGACAATACAACACAACCTAATTTGTGCTAACGTATTCGCTAGGGAGCAACCGAGTAGTCCTCTGCAGAGAACCGCACTGGAACATCTGCATTCACGCTTTTTCTTTCCACATCCGTTTTAAGATGCAGATATATTGTAAAAAAATGCATTAGAATTTAGAACGTATTTTTATTTTTAGAACGAGGCTATTCTCATTCTAATTTTGAAAATGCGTAATATATAGATTTTTACGGTTCGTATTACAAAACAATGATTGTGTATGATTTATGTTGTTAAAATGCTGTAAGCTTGTAAATTTGTTACGGGAGAAAATATGCGCCGATCGTTGATAATAAGGAGAGAGCAGAAATGTGTCGTAATTTACATATTCCGAATTCGTGTACGAACCCAATAATAACGTAAAATACAAGGTTGTACTTGTACGTAATAATGTTGAATATGCGATATCGTTCATTTTGCTATATTGTTGTAGTATACCTTGTATAATATTCTTAGATGTTATAATTATTCTAGCTCCGAGCGAATACGTGAATTTAGTGATGAAAATATTTTACCATTTAAAATAATGTCATCCATTCTTTTAAGTTTTGTTACCATATTAGAAATACGTATTTATCGTCTTAGGATATTGTTTGATTAACGAAATATTAATTCTAACTGAATATTTCGGACCAATTTTATGTAACCAAGTACGTAGTCGTGTTGTGTTTAAAAGTATTTGTTTTTATTAATTTCAATGTTAAATGTGAAATTAGAGTAATTATAATTGTAGAAATGGAATACACTTATACGTTTATTTCTGTAGTTTTACACAACTATGGAAGAAGAGGTTATTTATAGTAATATTTTTAAATATTTCTCTTTGTCCATATCGCCAAAATTTAAATGTACCGGGCTCTACTGTTGTATTCAAAATGTTGTCAGAAAAGAAAATCTCACATTTTGGTAACTTTGACCGTCACAAAAATATGATTAGCTTTTATTAGAGAGATTTTTATTTTTCTGGACATTTATTATAATCATAATAATTTACTATTACCACAATATCGTGCCCAGCACTTTCTTCACAGTTTCAATTAGCTAGTCACGTTTCGAATTTATAGCTTTAAATTAACATCATATCATCTGCTACTTAGGTATTATCGGTAAAAATTAGAGCGATACGATTTAAAATAAAAATATTGAAGCAATTTTTTGTTGATAGAAATATTTCTCTCAGTTTTGTTGACAAAGTATGAATTTTAAATTGTATTTAATCTGGCAAGTATAAAAAAATATCACGAATTTAACCTAGAATTTGTTTCGTTCTAACCATATTTCTATTATTCGGCTTTACTTGCTGGATAAAGTGTCTTAAGGAGTTATCTTTTAAATGAGCTCAATACACTCAACGAGATTGCTTCAGTGTTTGAGTCTGTCATAACGTTGTATTCGAGAGTAGTTTACGTAGAGAGATTGAATTAAAGTGTACGCTTGGCAAACCCGCCGCGGGCGAGATCCACCGTACATAGGTGTTTATGCGGTTTCCAATTTTATTGTGACGACATAAAGTTTATTATAGGATCTTGTTTGAAAGATGGTAAGGAGTTGTTAGTCAACGTTCCGAACGCTTGAGTGAGCTGAGAAATTAACTATGAAGCTCGGTTTACAGGAGCGTTTGTGGCATGCGAAGCGACGCGCCATTGCTTCTCTTAGCTTCTTGAGTTACGTATTGGACGTTAGCTATATCTTAGGCAATAACCAGAAACTTAAACGTCTATTCTTTATTTTTTTTTTTATTTATTATCATTTATTTTCCCTTTAGCTACGGTTTTGTTGCACTCAATCATCATGAAATTAACAAAAAAAAACTGCATTGGATTAGATGTTTATTCGCAGCCCGCCTAGTTTTATAAGGACCTATAATATCCTTTACATTAGAAGTGCTCAGCGGTTGGAGTAATAAAATTTGATAAATGGGACTAGTCGCGAATACAACAATAACTTAGTTTCCAAATGGAATTGATAGTAGTTAATAGATATGCGTAGTTAGGTCAATTTATCTTAGTTTAATTTCAAGGCATGGTATGCAAGTGAGGGATCATTCTACTAGTAGTACGAAAAATAGAAATATTTATTAAGATTTCAGACTTACTTGTTAAGTTCTAATACCGTGTCTTGGCGTGGTTCTTTGACGAATTTTCATGATACCGGGACATTTATTTTTAGAACACCGTTGACCAATTGTATTTAGAGCTACAACACTGAAACGGTAACAATTAGCTCTTCATTTTATCACCGATTTATTAACGTGCACAAATACTTTTTATTAAAAACTAGCTTCCGCTCGCAGCTTCGCCCGCGTGGATTTCGGACTTCAAAAATGGAGGGGGTGCTCAATTTGTCGGGATGTTTTTAATGTATGGTGGTATGCAGGTGGTCCGATTGTCCGGTCAGGGTCTAATGATGGGATCCTGGTGAAATCGAAAGAATCTTATAGCATGATTCAGTATTCACGCATGATGGCTTATTATTAGCGTATTTCATGTATAACTTTGGTGTTTCTATACCGATTTCTATGATTCTTTTTTATGAAATATTTAATAATGTTAACTTTTTAATTAGGGATGACTGAGAGTGTTATAAACGTAAGAGTAGACAAATATAATGAGAATGCTTCGAACTGCTAAGCTATCGGGAGTTACACGTGTTATTGTGAGTCAACCATAAAAGATAGACATATGCTGTCGTGGGATATATTTTACATAATTTTAAGGAGAACATTTCCGTTATACATGATATCAGCGTAGCTTTAACCATTAAGGTTGCACACGCGACGGAAGCTTAAAAAATGGAGTAACTTCTCCTGTTTTCCCAACATTTCTGCTCCTATTAATTGTAGCGTGATGAAAAGTATACTATAACCAGCGCAGGAGTATGACAAATAATAATACCAAGTTTCGTTAAAATCCGTCGAGTAGTTTTTGTTTCTATAACGGTTATACAGACAGACAGACAGACAGAGAGACAGACAAAAATTTTACTAATTGCATTTTTGGCATCAGTATCGATCCCTCATCACCCCCTGATAGTTATTTTGGAAATATATTTCATGTACAGAATTGACCTCTCTACAGATTTATTATAAGTATAGATAGATAAAGTTCATTCAGTTCATAATACATCCCGATAACTAAATAGGTCGTGTAATTTATATTTGAAAATAGAATTGTTCCGTTCAGCCTTTTAACGAGACTAGGTTTATTATAGTTTTTTTGAATATCGAACAACTAATTCGATTTTAAAATTAACCGACTTAATTGTGTCTATGAATTTAAAGTGAAATGCCGATACAAAATAAGCGAACTATGCAAATGGTGCCTGATAAATTAATTGAGTCGAAGAACCGCCAAAACCTAATTGTTTTCCAATATTGTTATATCGAATTAATTATGTTAATTGCTTCTTGCAAACTTTTGTATAAGCTGCGCTAGAAATAATAAATTATAATGCAATCATATTTTATAACCTCTTTACTCATTGAATTAAAGTCCACAGATAAAACAAGTAAAGGACCCAAGGGTGAAAAAAATGAAACAGGGCGGAATAAATGTGTCGACTGGTAAACGATAGTTATCATTCGTCAGTCAACTCTACCTGGACTCCACTCTACTTAGGACGGGCAGAGGAGTCCCTTTGCCAGGCCGAAAAAAAATATAAATAAATGTAGGTCGTTACATAGACTAGCTGAATATTCTTTTTAAAATCATAACAAAGAATAATAAAAACAAAAATCGTGGGAATATATACGTAATCCGCGATGCGCGGGTCATTTCGCACTTTACCGTTTTTTTTTTCACCCAATGAATCGTTTCAGACTTAGTTTATTTACATTACAACGCGGTATTAGAACTTTAATAGCAATTTCTTTATTATTATATTTATAAATATTTTCTGCAATAAATACCACTTAATTTCTATCCAAATAACGAATTGATGCAAAATATTTACCTACTTATGAAATCATATTTTACAACTAATACGATATGCACAGATATTAAAATTAATAATAATATTAACAGAATTTAGCCAAAGTTTCAAGACTTCTGCAGTGAACACAAATCTTTCTATTAGGCATACACATTATTGTAAATAATATATAATTATATTGCCAAAAGTTACTCAGTGAACAATTATTTCAGATTCAGAAGCTTTCTTTTTTATGGTAAAATATTAAGAAAATCTGTTATAGTCATAATATTATGGTCGGTTGAATTAGAAATATAGTATTGCGGAAACCCTACCGACATTACAACACACACTATACAATAATAAAAACAAAATAGCTATTCAAATAATTGTCGGCTGAGTAACAGAACAACATATTCTCAATTGTTGCACGTCCTACAGTAATTAAATTTAAATATTGGATAATAATGGTATGTGATATTTTGCCTGTTGTTTATATATTTTGCGTAAATTAAGAAAACAGCTTTAATGTATAGATATAAGATCACGAATTAACCTTATATTATTTTCAATTACATGCACGAACGTATTATATTTAGATAAGTATAGTAACAATGCTAATATTATATTAATGGCTTTTTATTACCCTGGTCTCTGTAAAGGTAAGCACACACTTAAGCTAACCGCACGCAGTAAACTCGAGACATACGAGTAGACAAACCCAAACTAACATTACATTGGAAAAGTGTAAATTCTGTTCAATTTACGAAAGTGTAATATAAGATTTTTTAATTTAAATGCTACTGGTTTGATTTGGGAATAAACCGGTCGCAATCCCAGAGCCATTACACCATCTCTAATAGTGTGCGGTTAGCTGTAAATTGTCACGCGTTTTAAAATATTTTTTTTTATTAATTGCATTTTTTATTTTAAATAATCATTATAACACGGTATTTTAATACATTCTCGTATAAATATATACTCAATACAATGTATTTCTGCCTATTCCACAGGTTATAGATACAACTATATTAGAGATTTTATGAATTCTGACCAATGATTGTCCAATAAATTCACATTATTGTTAAGATAAATGTACATATATGCAATAATTACATTTTAATTAGCTTAATAAACTATTAAATATATTTGTGTCTTATTTACCCTAAAATCCTTATAAATACATATTCTGTTAGATAATATATTTACTTTATTACCTATTATACCTACTGAATGACGAAGCGAGCAATAAACCATAATCCCATACGTTATATTATACTTAATTACAAAAAATCTGTCTTAGTTGTACTGCAGGCGTAGTACGGCAGCGCTCTGAGGTCATGGGTTCGAATCCCGGATCGGGAAAAGTGCTATTTGGGTTTTTCTGCTCAGTAGCAGTCCGGAGTCTGGAATTTGTGCCCGATATGGCTATAGGCTCGCCCGCTATAACATCATGTGACGGAACACACTTGGCAAAAAGTTAGTGCCCTGGTTGCGCCTCTGCATACCCTTTCAGAGATAAATGCGTGAACTGTGTGTTTATGAGCAGTCGTAAAGCTAACCAAATCAAACCAGAGGTCTTCTCGCTATTTAATAAAAAAAAACAACGCAATCGTTAATAAGTACCTATCTACCTTTACAAAATAAATAAGTAACTGACTACTAGCTACTACTTTTCTTCTTACCTCAAGTAAGTACTACCCAGTTACGTCCGAAGACTCTTGACTTGAAACGTCCTAAGCATTATGCGAGACATTCAATACAAGTTTGTATTTTAGGTAAGGTAAATTCGTTTTAGCTTTCTAAACATAGCACGTAGCGACATCTGTTGACAAAATAGGGACCAGGTGTATAATATGTCATAATTTATTTAGTTTTGGATATTTTGTTTAGTGGAAACTATAGTATTATTGTATGCAACAAAGCTGGATCATCTATTCATCATTCATCAATTTTAAAATACATCATCTTTAGTGTGCTGTAATAAGTTTCTTATGTATTTACATAGATGGCGCTTTACGACTTGGAATAGATAAAAATTATAAGAGATAACAGTAACATGTTAAT
The DNA here is from genome assembly GCF_014839805.1 of Manduca sexta. Classification (NCBI taxonomy): domain Eukaryota; kingdom Metazoa; phylum Arthropoda; class Insecta; order Lepidoptera; family Sphingidae; genus Manduca; species Manduca sexta. The sequence goes on from NC_051122.1 coordinate 12,523,308, forward strand.
GATAAAATATATTAAACACTACCCAATAAATTTCAAAAATACAATTAATCCATACAATACAGTAAATTTTAACTTTATACAACTGATCTTGCATTGCTGATGCTTACATTATGTTAGGAAGGTACATTCTACTAACACATAATATAGGTTCTATAATCTTGCAGAATACATGACAATATTAATATTATTATTCTTATTTTTTCATATGAGCTGGTCTTCAATAAAAGAAATTGACAATATTGCCCAAATTATTATCCTTTCAGCTGTATCTATATATATAAAAATGAATTGCTGTTCGTTAGTCTCGCTAAAACTCGAGAACGGCTGAACGGATTTATCTTATCTTGGTCTGGAATTATTCGTGGAGGTCTAGGGAAGGTTTAAAAGGTGAGAAAAATTCGAATAATTGCCGGGAAAATCCTCAAAACAGCATTTTTCTATTTCCCATACAAACGTTTTCTAACTAATACGTAGAGTCAATTTGAGCTTTATTGCTATTGTATAAAGTTCACTGTTGTCTAAGCAATGTAGGTGTGTTCCTAACATCAAAGCAATGTGCGTTGGAGCACAGAATATAATAATGTAATGTCGCGTTCTGAAACTCAACAAAAGTGATATCGCGGACCCGACTAAATTGAACAGTCACAAAATTTAATATATCATTAGTTATTATTTGGTTGGCTTCACGATATTATTTCTTTTGTTTTACTTTAAAATGCATGTTTTCGTTATGGACAATTTTTGAGCTACTTTTGCATATCTATACTTATAATAAATCTGTAGAGAGGTCAATTCTGTACATGAAATATATTTCCAAAATAACTATCAGGGGGTGATTAGGGATCGATACTGATGCCAAAAATGCAATTAGTAAAATTTTTGTCTGTCTGTCTGTATAACCGTTATAGAAACAAAAACTACTCGACGGATTTTAACTTAACTTGGTACACTTATTTTTCATACTCCTGAGCTGGTTATAGTATACTTTTCATCACGCATAGCATAGGAGCATAGCAGTGATGGAAAATGTTGGGAAAACGGGAGAAGTTACTCCATTTTTTAAGCTTCCGTCATTTCGTGTGCAACCTTAATGGTTAAAAGTTCCTTCGATTTCACCAGGATCCCATCATCAGACCCCTGACCGGACAATCGGACCACCTGCATACCACCATAAATTAAAAAAACATCCCGACAAATTGAGCACCTTCTCCATTTTTGAAACCCGAAATCCACGCGGGCGAAGCTGCGGGCGGAAGCTAGTATATGATAAATAACATATCGTACCTACAAACAACATTATATTTAAGGTCAGGTGGGGCAATTGCGCTGACGGGGTAAGTGCACCTGCCCTAAAAAATCGAAAACTATTGATGTTATACAATTACCGCAATCTTATATTTATGCTACTAACTGAAATACAGTTCCAATAAAAACCATAAATGGCTCTGTTCATTTTAATACGATTTATTCGCCATTTTATTTTAAGTGTCATTTAAACCTGTAAACAGAGATGACACTGTGAAAGATAACATCAAATATTTTTAGATATTTAACATATTTCTGTAAACCAGTAAAGTGAGTACATAGTTTAAACCTATTATTTTAACTTCCTGCCTGAATTTTATTTATATATACTAAAATAAAGGATTTTTCAGCAATGCGAAAAAATGTACCTCAAAATTGTCGAGTAGGGCAAGTGCGCCACAGTTACTAGTCGTATGGCACACTTGCCCCTGAACCATATATTACCAACCTTTTTTGAAAATATGTTTTACTAATATGAATTATTATTATTAAAATGTTATATTGTATTTTGTTTTGAGCCGACTTAAATAAAAGGGCGTATTAGTTAATTCGTTTTTACAAAAGAAAAAATGAAATACCTTGGTCTAGGGCAACTTTACGTGACGAGGTTGCAACTGTTCGATCAGGCACGTTATCTGGGTATAATGCAGCTAAAACATTCAATGTCATAAGGCCAAATTCTAAGTAATTGAGTTCTAAGGCATTCAAAATTGTTAATTCCTACTTTTTTGTATGCTTTTTTTTAGTTTTTAGAAATAAAATGGATTTTGTATTAGGGCTACCATTTTTTTATTCCAACATATCCACACACAAAACTCTAATATTAATACCTAAATATAGCAAAAAAATATTCTAAAATGTTTTGAACCCCTGATTTACGGCGCACTTACCCCGAATTTGATTTGACAGCCATAGTTTGTTATAATATTGAGTGTTTAAAAATTATCCAAGAGGAATGCGAGTAAAACTTATTTCTCTATGGACTAAAATGAGTGTTTTCTTTATAATATTGCATATTGGCGTTTTTTTTTTACACAGGCGCACTTACCCCATTTCCGGAGGCAAGTGCGCCTACTACCATTTTTTTTACTTTGAGCAAAATATTATTAATTTATGGTCCGATTTCCTTGAATGGCTATAGGTTGTTACAAAATACCAAATATTCTTAAATTAATAAAATTACATTCTTAAGTCAGCACAAAAAGAAATTATTTTACATTGAATCCAGCTATGAAAATTTTATGGCGCACTTCCCCTGACTGACCTTACTATAAAAAAAAAAAAAATTATAGTGGGCTTGTGTTACAAAATTTAAAAGCTAACTACACAGACCAATGAATGATTTTTATTTCTAAATCACTCACCAAAAATAAAATATTTTGACAGTAGTGAGAAAACGCATTACAAAAAAAGGCATGTCCCAGTGTACACACTGAAGATATGACAAAACTACTTAAATAAGAACGGAAAAAACTCATAATTTAGCCAGGAATGCTTAATAAACACATTAGGTCTACAACAAAAACACAAAAAACTGCTTAAAAATATAATATATTAAACTTGTACAAAATTGCAATAATCATAAGCTTAAATCTAGTGGAATTGTTACCATCTAAGTCCCTTATCATGCAAATCCTTTTTAGCCTCAATAATCTCCTGCTGCAACTCCTTGGCCGCCTGCTCGCAGTTGTTAAACGTGAAAACTCTGAATAAAACCACGGTGACAGCATACAGGCCGAACAATATGACGAAAAGTATTGGAGAAACTAGAATTATGTTCATGTATTTTTCTATAAGTGGATGCCTAACGTAGCCGCCGATTAAGGAGTACCATACCGCAAACACGGCAGATATCACCGATATCCATTCCAAAAGCTTCGTCATTGTTCTGTAAAAAACGAAAACAAATGGTTGATTAATCAAGATTATAGGTTACTGGAGAAATACATTGAGAATAACAACTGTACCTGAATTTCTATGCATATATCCTGTAAAATTGTTAAATTAACTGGAATGTACTAGATTATAGAATGTTTTTGATTCATGAAAATAAATATTCAGTATTGCCGACGTTACTGAGGAATTGACGTTTGACGTATACTCATAGACATATGATTATTGACATAAACTTCTATGTTTTCGAGGATAGGTACGCGAAGGTAATATGATATTTGGTGTACAATTACAAATAATGTTTAACTTCTCAATATCATTTTTATATGTCATAATACCTTGATTCCGGTCCACTGTGTTTATATTTTTTTTTCTTCGTCCTTAAAGGACAGGCTATGATCTTACGACCATACTGCCTCTGTGTTTATAATTGTTTCGTTGCAAAATAAATTTGAAATCGTTCAGAAATAAAACTAATCTAGTTTTTTCAACAATGCAACTCAAATAACATGTTATTATAGGAAATGAATTATAATATTTATATGAATATTATATTTACCTTGGAAGTTTTTTTATTTTTAACATGTAAGAAAAATATATTCATATGTTTTGATTTGACAAACCTAAATATTATTTAACTTCGTTTAGGAACAAAAATAGTCATGTATGATGTACCTAGGTATTGTCAATGTCAAAAACAGATGCGATTTGCAATTTATTCCAAGTTTACTTGACAAAACAAAGCATTTGAAATTGTTTTATGACATTATATTTTTGTTATTTCATCATAAAACATGAATGAGATTGATGATAAGTTCTACTATGTGTACAGTTCGTCCTTGGACCATAAAGTTGAAATAAAAATGTAAGTATGTTCCCGCAATTTCCTCACTACAGTCTTTGTGCTAGAAAGTAATTTTATGTGGTAATGTTGCATAAAAATGTTATAAAGTAGTGATTGCACTTGCCAGTTTGAACTGAGTAATGAGTGCAAATTTCGTTGCAGTAATTGTTTGATTTTTAGGTCTGCATAAAATTACTCGCGGCTCCGCCGATGTCTAAATCCATTGCCGGGATAAAAACTAGTTTATGGACCATATAGTTTATGGATCTCCAGGATGGTACCAATAGTTTCAGGGATTAGCATGTTCAAGGAAAACTACTCTTCAGCTATAACTAATAATATAGATTTTTAAAGCATAGATAGCTACAATTAAAGTACTTATTTTTTTACCCTCTGTAACCAATAGCATAAGTATCTAATAACCTACTTATTTAAAATGTAAATATAATCAAGCTTACTTATTCATTGATAGAGACTAAAAACTAAATTTATGACATCTTCAACATAGTTTCCTGTACGCATAGGATCGATTCTACAGTGTTCATAATATATAAAATTGCATTCAGCAATAGACACCAATAGAATGATTAAAGGAATATTTATGACTCCTATAGTGTTACAAAAAATCTTCCATCATAATATTTTTTTTCATCTACAGACTTTTTAAATTATGGGCATGTATTGATAGTAGAGGTCCCTTAACATCAAGAGACCTATGTTATAAAAATTTGCTAAAAATAACTACAAATAAATATTTCTTCATTATAAACACATCTTCAATTTAATTAGCTCAATGTAACAAGGGCAGGCAGATTATGTTTCATGTGGCTTTACATGCATTACATTAGTGGCTAGAATGTTTTTGATTGAAAACATTGTATCTAACTGATGCTGGTATCATATTCCCGATACTTAGTATGAACCTATCCAGTGGAGAAACTGTATGTTAAAGATCAATGGCAAGATTATCAAAAAATGCCCACCTCACATGCCAAGATATATTATTTGTATTTGTAACATGAAAAATCTGTATACATTTTTGTGAGTGCCCTTTTTTTAACTATATACAAAAGTAAAAATACCCATCCCATTAAGCCAGGAGCCCCTCAAGCCAGTGGCCCATAGCATTTTTTCTTCACGCCAGCTTATTGGTCTACTACTGAACTTATCTTACTTTTTAAGAGTGGTGGGACATCTACCATAATAGTCATGCTGGTAATTAGGTCTAACCAAAGTAAAATTAAACCTTATTTTATTGGTAGATCTTTAAATAATGTTGAGAGTTTATGTAGTCATAATTTTTCTTATGAGTAGATGACTCATTGACTACTATAATCTATGGGTAATGTGGAGATTATATATTTTAAACAATGAGTAAATATTTTTTTACCAATGCTGTACAACTTACTAAATAATGTAAGAGTTAATGCCACAATCCTCGTTGGTCTATTTCTGTGAAATTTAGAAAAGTTAGTCTTAATTATTATGCATAGGTATTAGAATATGAAGGCTCTAAGAGAAGCTATAGTAAAAAAAAGTACATTTGAAAAACATATTGCTTAAGTTTGTTCCACAGCTCATAGTTATAAATAGAGGAAATATGTGATAATTAATCTTAATAAGAGATTAGAAATAAACACACTTTATGGTACATATTATCATTAAAGTTATCATTGGTTAATTAATTTTCATTGCTTCATAAATATGATTATATCACTTTACACTTCAAAGGTAATCTTTACATCATTGTATGTTGATATTATTTACCTTAGGGAAATATAAATTAAAACATTGTTACATTATTAGTTGTTTATATCATGTAGATTTTAATCAACATCAAAAAGCAAGTGTCAACACTTCCTCATAGATTTGTTTTCAGAAGGAACAAGACTATTTTTTTGACTGTGGTACTTCAATCAAAAATTTATTATATACTAGCTCTGCCCGCGGTTTTGGCTGCGTGGAAATCTGTGTGTTTACATAGGTTTTTTTCCCGCGTAAATCCCGACTCCCCAATTTTTTTACAATCATGTGACTTCTTCAACAGAAATCGTTATATTTCAGTCGATTTACATAAAACCGTAATGCACTATTAACCTAAACCTTTCATGAATTGTGTTATCTTTTAGTAAAAACTGTACAAAAATCCGTTCAGTAGATTTTGAGAAAATTGATCACATACAAACAGACAGCTTTTGGGGACTTTGATTATAATATGTATTGATGAAGATACTATTTTAAATCAAATATATTTATCAGTCAATCAGCCTATTGCTATGGCCATCTGCTGATAATACAATTTTTTATATGAAAGAAGAATAAAATTAGCGATTAAAATATTTGTTTCAGAGGTACGCTAGAAGGCAAACGCACAAAGCCTGAATATGACAAGCTGCTATCTGACCCAATGCTCAAATTCTCCGGTCTGTATCAGGAAGGCTGTTCAGACTTGTATGTGACTTGTCAGATCCTAAGCGATGGAGTGCCTCTCGCATTGCCAGTCACCACATCATACAAGGCATTCACCAATAGATGGAAGTAAGTTAGTTATTACTGTTATTATTATTTTTTTCAACTGCCCATTTGTTATTCGACATGAAGTTATTCTGTAGAAGAATAGATAATTGCATTCATCTAGCGAAAGAGAAAATCTCCAGTCACAAGGTGTCCTGTTTACTTGAGAATGCCAACAGCAGTTGCTCTAGAGCAGCGGTCGGTAACATGCGGCCCACACACGTTCTGTTTGTGGCCCGTGATTGTTTTGTAATAAGGCTTAAACATAAATGTATTAAATTAAGAGTAAGGTCATCTAAAACAGGGTTTCTAGGTTTAATGTTATATTTTGCCACCTTGTGGCCCTTGCCTACCAAAAGGTTGCCGACCGCTGCTCTAGAGTATTGACCTTGAAGTTGTTTTCTAATTAGTCAATTTGGCAATTCCATCTCGAAGTCCACACCCATGTCAATAGATAGGGTTGTATATCAATTTTGCCATTTTTGACTACTGAGTCAGGTAAAACGCATTTTTGAAGCAAATTGCAGAAATAATTAATATACCCTGTCAAACCCCACCCCTCTCGGGGGAACTTGTGCAAATTGTGTTGGAAAAACCCCATACAAAAGTATTGCCTGGCATAATAATTATACTCATCCATTATAATCATTTTCTTATTTTAATATAAAAAATTCAATGTAATATTTAGAATGTACGTGTTCTGTTGTAATAAAAGCTCTGGAAATTTCTAACACAGTACACATAGCTTTATTACATTGGAGCCAGTATTTTATTGTACTAGGTGTTACTCGCGTCTTTGCCCAGTATAAAAGTCCCTAAAACATTGTAGCGATTTATAGCGCTGCTAGTAAGACGCCAGTGCCGTCTTTTAAAGAAATATATAAAAAAAATCCCATTATTTTCTATTGGATCAAATTACTGGGATAACAATATGCCTTAGTTTTAATCCAAGATGTTATGGTCTATCCATGAGCCAAATTTCATCCAAATCCGTTCAACTGTTTCTACGTTTACATCTGTCAAACATTTAAACGAATTGTCGACCCTGATTTTTTGGTCACGCCAACATAGACTCCCGTCGACTCCTGTGCACCCCTGGGGTCCACCGGGACCACTTTGGGAATCAATGATTTACACAAACGTTTGCATTAATAATATTAAGTAAGGTGACATTTATTTTAACTTCATTATTTATTTATCACAGTTGGAACGAATGGGTGACTCTGCCGGTGTTCTTCAGTGACCTGCCCCGTAACGCGACCCTCGCCATGACGATATATGACTGCGCTGGCCCTGGCAAGCTGATGGTGGTGGGTGGCACCACCATATCGCTGTTCGGCAAGCACGGCATGTTGAGACAGGTATGACTTGTTTTAATAACTGAGTATAGGTGAAAGCTATTTGATATCTTTGGGTAATAAGTATTGCAATTATTTAAATTTAAAGCATGCCCCATGCCGTTAGATATACGAACTTTAAAAAAAGATATATTTTAAAAATCATACTTATCATCTAACATCTCAAATATCTTACATCAGGACAAGATATTTAATTAAATGTCTTCATTTTAACAAAATTAATAAACAACGAAAAAAGTTAACTTAATTTTTCAAATATCTTACATCACAAAAAAGTAATTAATTAAGGCGATACCTCAAGGTCCATTTTCATACATTTTGTTTCGGCTTTAATCTGGGTAACTAAACAAGTATTGGCAAGTAAAGAATTTAAATTCACGTCTAGTTAGTGATTAATTCTCGCAGTTGAAAGAAAAACGTAAAAATAATTAATAATCATGGATATTTCTGCCTTTAAAATTTCGTCATATTAAATTTTAAAGGCCGAAATATCCATGATTATTAATTATTTTACGTTTTTCTTCAACTGCGAGAACTAATCACTAACTAGACGTGAATTTAAATTCTTTACTTGCCAATACTTGTTTAGTTACCCAGATTAAAGCCGAAACAAAATGTATGAAAATGGACCTTGAGGTATCGCCTTAAGTGTCTTTCTTTTAACAAAATTAATAAATGAAAAAAGAAATTTGCTTAACTCTTATGTAAAAACAAATATTAAAGTGTTACAAATTACAATCAATATTTATGTTTATTATGATACTTTGACTTTTATTTTGTTCTCAACTTGATGAACATTGAACGTGACTTCAAAACTAGACAGACCGGGTTATCTTAGTGATCAGATTATATTATTATTTAATATAATACAACATAATAAAAATAAGATTAAATATTTTATCACCAACTACCTACACACCGCTACATATTAAAACAAATCAAACTGAACATTTTATACATATCATTGGTAAATTCTTGTTTGTTTGTGTATGTTTCAATGTACATAAAAATTGGGAAAATGAAATATAGTCAGAGGTGTAAAAAACATCAAGTCTTTGCTTTTGATAGATTGCTTTTTTATATATATTTTTTTTATTGTAATTTTAGAGTACTTTCGAAAAGAAAAATAAATAAAAACGAAACTTTTACTCGGACATTAAAAAACCTTACCCAGGTACCTTATTAACCGGGGAGGAAGTGAATAGGTAATAACTAAAAGTTTGTAATTGTATCAGTCTTCTACGTCACTGAAAATGGTAGCTATGTCGCTTTTAAACAAACTTTACAATAATGATTTCTTATGTTTAAGTGAATATTAGACATTTATTTATTTCGTGTTTAACAAAACGATTTTTACATTTGAACTTATATCCTATGGACTTCATGGACTTCACACTAGGCAAGCCATGGCAAATCATGGATATTTCGGCCTTTAAAATTTAATATGACGAAATTTTAAAGGCCGAAATATCCATGATTATTAATTATTTTTACGTTTTTCTTTCAACTGCGAGAACTAATCACTAACTAGACGTGAATTTAAATTCTTTACTTGCCAATACTTGTTTAGTTACCCAGATTAAAACTGAAACAAAATGTATGAAAATGGACCTTGAGGTATCGCCTTAAGGACCCAAATCTTAGCTTAGTTGCCTATAGTACACCTTCTTTTTAACGCTGGCCTTATTATTGAAATAAAACTATTTACGTATTTTATCGCGGTTGTTTATATTATTATTTTCTCCCGACGTTTCGAAGACTTGGCAGCCTTCATGAGTTCGCCCCGTGACTTGCCTTTTATTTAAAAACCTTCTAATTTGAAATGCAATATACCAAGTGCAGCCGCGATCCACAATAGTAAACGAAACGACATAAAAAAAAACAAGTTTTCGATCATAAAAATATTTCTTTATGAAATATGAATTTAATTTTTTTACCTGTATTATGTCACGTGTAACGTGGAATTTATGCAAGTTTTAAGATTTTTTTGTGTCTGTACGAGTGTACGTAGCCAAGGTTTTCGTCTTAAGTGTTTCACTCATCAGACCCTTTGTCTTCTCTTAATAAAAAAAAAACGCATTTGATATATTTTTTTATATCCGAAGTGACAAAGTCGCGGTGGTTCTGTAAAAATATGTGCTGGATAAAACAAAATGTAGGTATCAATTATAAATGAAGGATTCCTGAACACTTCGCTATAATGTACTACGTACTAGATCTGACGTTCCCAACACTCACTGTGTTCAACTAAATTGTACTGCAATCCAGCATTGATTGCCATTTTACTCATATTTAAAGCGCTTTAGCACTGCTTGTTTAAAAAGTTTGGTTAGACGACAATTGTTGTTTTAACGCTGCAGCGACCTTTAGTTCTAACTCCCGATTTTGAACAATAGTTTATATGATAGAATATACATCAATGCCTGAACTCTATTTTTCGTCTAAAGAAACATCTACGCGGACGGTCAAGTAGTCGACGAGCGTAAAGAAGTTAAAGTATACCTACGCCTTAAAACTTACTTAAATTTTAAAGAAACCTGAGCCCTCTATTAATTAAAACGCAACCGCGCGTCAAACCTAGTCTCTATAAAACAAGTTTTCAATCATAAAATTATACATATAAATTATGCATATATCTTACGTATGTACATTATCACGTGGCTTTCGGAATCCCATACAAAATGCTAATGAATTACCACAGCCATGAAGAAACCGCGTTTTAACTGGACTGGAATAACTAGTTTCAAGCCTCCGACTTAACCATATGAACGTTAAACTGTACTGTGTTACTTTAATTATTTACTGCAGTGTTAAATCGTGATTCGTTTAAGGCTCGTTTTAATGTTTTTGTGTAAATATAAGCAAGTGACAGTGTTTTTCATTTTATGTTTTATAAAATATATTGAAGTGTAATTGACAAAATATTTTGATAGAGTTTGTCACCTGCTTATTAGATATGACGCTACATCGCTACTAGATTCTGAGTTGTGAAAAGTTAAGAATCTTGCATTCCGAGAGCTATTTAAGTTGTGATTTTTTTTTTAATTATCGGGATTTTATGGTTAGCGAATTTGTTAAGTATTTTTACAGATCAATGTTCTGTATAGTTTTAAATGTGTATAAGGTATTCAATGGCAGAATTGGGTGGTGTATTTATACCTACATAATAATCTAGTACATAAAAATTACACATGGCATTAGAATTACATTTTCCATCCATAAAAGTTTGTAAACTTTTGTTGGTTACTTTTCCTTTTCGTAGTATTCAATTATCTGTAAAAATCTAAAAAAATGTATTAAAAGTTTTTTTACTTCGTTAAAGTTTTGTAATCAAATAACTGTATTTAAAGCTGATTTTTATTTTTATAAAAAAAAACGATAAAATAAGAATGTGACTCTGAATTCAATGTTAGAAAAAAAGCGTAATTTGTGATGTAAATGACTGTATAATATTATGTGAACATCAACTGTGATATAATAAAATTGATCAAGATATTTGCGGGAAGATATTTTGAACGCAAAGGCCTTCGAAAAGTGATCCGTGTTGTTCATCTGGGTTGGGTGTACACTTCATCACCAGTAATGGGTATGTAGAACTATATTATTGTGTATTTGTTTTTATGAATTCGATTCCCAAAGCATGACAAGGATTATGAAGGTAGGCTGGCGTAGTAGGCATTTGTATTATATTTGTATTTACTCATTAGGATACAAATCACTAAAACCAATATAGACACATTACCGTATTCGATAAAAAATGCTTTAAATGATTATGGCTACCTGATATGAGATTTATGTCCAGATACTGATTCTAAAATTATATCAAAAATAATTTAAAATATTGTATTAAAATCAGGAACCATTCAGTCAAATTAATAACATTATATTGGAATTTAATTTATATTTATATCATAAAGATAAGAACTTTTAAACTAGTTGTTACGGCCTTCGTAAACTAACAAGTAATGTCGATGTTGAATATTCTATATAAGATTGTTCGTGATCAACAGTCCCGGATCTTGAATTTTGTTGAAGGCAGGACAAAATTTGGATAATGTCGCCCTCCCCACCTATATTTTTACCTTTGTCATCATCATCATCATTTCGCGCCCCGTAGGAAATAATTAGTAGTGAAAGTTGCGTTAATTTTGAGTTGTGTATTCGTCTGCCAAGTTTGGATTTGCCGCCCTCTGAAATCGCCGACCGGGGCACGGGCCCCGGCATGCCCCCCCCCACCCCCCCCCCCACCCCTCTTCCCCATACATACGTGGCTGATGATCAGGATATTCTGCCCTTGTGTTTCGAAGTTACGGTATTAAAGAGTGCTAAAAATCCTATTACTAAACCTGTGCAGGTCTTGTCGCTTTATCCGACGTATAGGGCTCTACATTCTGTCGGAAAAACCTGGTTAATGTATAAAACAGGTGTTGCTATGGGTGTGTACATTACCATTTTTTATTTACTTTCATTCCCCGTCTCGCGCCTGATTAATGATCTTTGCGGCGCGGCGCCGCATGTAGGTGACGTGCAAGCGGTAGGTCCGGTTACAAGCACAGGTTTTACTACTTATAATTTTTATAGGATAAGATAGGGTTATAGGTAGTAGGTAATCATTTGATTTGATTCGGATGTTAAAACTTTGTATAACCTGGTTCGCATAATGATTTCTTATGTTTATGCGAATGTTAGACATTGAAATTAAACTACTTTTCGGTTTCTGTCGCGGTTTTTTATATTTTAGTTTTCTCCCGATGTTGCGAAGACTGCAGCCTTCATGGTCACGGCCAACATGGCCAACCTGGTTCATTAAAGAAACGAATCTAAAATGACGGCACTTATCGTGTTCTCTCGCTTGCACACTAGTGCCGTCTATACTCACTCACGCGCGTAGCGTAGACAGAAAAATAATCTGTCTTGATTTGCTTTTATGACGTCTTGACGCGATCAGTAATTTTTGTTATGAATTGTTATAATTTTCTCTTATTTATCCATTGTTACTTGCTTGTTATTATTGTTGAGTTTTGTTAAGTTGAAAATTAAGAAATGTGGGGCGAGAACCCTACAATTTGATGATCCTAGTGAAGAAATGAAATGAAATGATTTATTTGAATCTGTAAAATGTTATACATTATTTAGATTCCGTCAATATTAACTCTACCACCAGTTCGGAAAGCAGTTTTCACCAGAGAAGAACGGGCAAGAAACTCTAGTGTTGCTCTTTTCAATCAGTGTAGGGTAAAGACTACAGTACCTGATAAAGTAAGAAGAAAAAAAACAAAAAAAGTTTAGAGCAGTTCATTTATAGGCTCGTGAAATAAGGAATAAATTAATTTAATCTTTATATGACTGCAAAACCCTCTCAGGAATCATGAAATTTCTCTATTATCCTTATAATTATTTCCTCCCAGTACCTCTAGCAATTAGAAATTAGAAATGTAAGCGAAGAACCATCTCATATTAGTATTAATAAATTAGTAAAAAGTAATATTCATTAATAATATTTTTTATGATTGAATGCTAATTAAATATTATTTAAAAAAATCTTGGACCTGAAATCGTATATGTTAACCGTATCTGTTGTATGAGTATTGAGTACTATCTGTCAACGCAAGTACAAGCCGCCATTTTAGGTTTGTTTCATTAATGCATCGGTTTATATTGAGATTGCCTTGGCTGTTTTACGGACTACCTAAACTAGACCACCTTTCTTTTTTCGTAATTATTCGTTTATGGAGATAAATGTGAAATCCACCAGCCATATTAGTCCATAGTGATGGATATAAGTTTGTAACCTCTTATTACAAAAAATATATAGACATGGTCCTTGTTCCATTAAGGAAACTATTTAATAGTATTATACTTATTAACTTCAATGTTTTTTTGTAATAACCTTTATAAATATTTAATAATAATAATATCCATCAATCTCATTATACGGAACTACTTTCAAACCTATATTCGTAAGAAATGCATTACAGCGTCAATTTTGGTCATAATTATATTATTATACAATATTTAAAATATTTAAATATGTACGACACCTATTAGCCTTGATTAATATTTTTTTATACGGAAACCTGTAAATAATTCTACTAGTTCGTTTTTTTTTCGTGTACTTTTTTCTTCATTGCTAATTTTAGATTTGCTGTTTTTTTTCTATAAAAGAGTAAAAAGCTAAAAAAATATGAACTAAAAATCCTTTGATGATTACCAAATAAATGAATGTTGAAACATTGCAGACGAAAGTTCTAAATATATAATTATAACTTTAATCGTATATAAGTTCTTTTTAGCTAGTTGATATGACCGCATTGACTAATTTAGTATTAAGGTCTTATTATAACGATTCGATGTTGCGTCAACCTGCGCAATGTAGTGCCTCGGGCATTTAAATTGACCTTTTAAATGTTTGTATATATTTACACCGTTTTAGGGTTTTTTTTTAATTTTGTCATCTTTTTATAATCACCGTCTTTAAAAATCCACTGTAATTTTTTTCTGGCTGTAAGTAGATAGCTAAAAGGTTTAAGATTATTCGTCACAAAATAACTTGATCCAGTGAATTTATCAATTTGTTGTTTTAATTAATAAGATTACAATCGTGGAATTTATCGAAACAATGAGTGCAAAATAATCATGAAATAATATACCTCCATGTCATTTTATTTCTTACTTAGTTACGAAAAACATTAAATTGTAAAACAATACATTAAAGACGGAAGAGACTATATTTTTTTAAATTTCAATTATAGAGAATCTTAATGCGTACTAACCTTTGCCTGCATGAAAATGTTTTTCCACGATAAGAGTTCCACTTACTAAGAATAAATGCAACTTAATTTACAAACTGTGCTAACAAAAACGTTAACAATGGCAGATGCGCAAACCGCGCCTTGCCAAAAAATAGCTCCACTTTATATTTTAACCCGCTATACAAAGCAGCCTATGTCCTCGGTCACCAACTAATAATATAATAATATCAGCCCTGTATTATATACTCTTGGGCACGGGCCTCCTCTACTACTGAGAGGGAATAGGCCTTAGTCAGTCTCCAACTATCTCCCTAAAAAATTTCATCGAAAGCCGTTGGGTAGTTATTGAGTTTAGACAATTAATAGACTCAACGTGGACTTTGTTTTACAATATGCAAGGATATTGAATCTTAACAGTCCTGAAACGCTATTTTTATATAATAAGAATTTGTAATGTATTAGTGGTTACCAATACTTTATTGTGTAAAAAAAGTTTAAATATGCAAAAATAATCTACTCTTAATAAACGATGAACAATACAGTTGACAGTTGGCGTGTATTAACCCAGTTTATAGTCACGATAATATTGTCAATGTTTTTTAATAGCAGCGTTTTACCTAAAATAAAACGCATATTAAAATACTTACCTCACTGGAAACTTTTTATTGAGAGAGCATATCCGTTTCCGTCGATTTCAACTAGATATTCAGTACTTCTTTTGACTTTTACTTCCGTTCAGTGGCGCCACCTAGCGGATTTCTTGCCTTTTTGTTTTCGTCAAACATGGCGAGAAATTTTTGTTCATTAGCTCAATAATACCGTGATACCAGGCAGAATTAAAATTAAAGTTTCCAGTGAGGTAAGTATTTTAATATGCGTTTTATTTTAGGTAAAACGCTGCTATTAAAATAATTGACCGTCACTGGAAACTTTTTATTGAGATCTGTTTGTTATCGCCTGGTGCGACACTGATTAACGTCAGAACGCTAATGTGATAGAGAATAGGTTATAATTAAAACACAGTATATAATCAATTGTTTATTATATTAATAATAATGTTTAATAATATTTAATACCTGACTTTAATTACGATTAATTGGGCTAAACAATTGAGTAACAGTACTGGAATTATTTACTTTCATCACTTCTCTTCTATAGTATTTCTTAAATGTGTTAGCTGATCGCCAATTTCCACGAGCCAGAATTTCGTCTAGTGGGCAATTCTCAAGCCAATTTTTACTGGCCACTGCGGACCGGACACTCCCTGGAGTAGCTGAAATTCCGGCTTCCTTAAATAATGTTTTTATCCACCCTGCTATCACTGTACGTGAAGCGGGTTTGGCTTCGCCTCTCACTGTAATAAATAAATTAAAACATTTTGCAGAAATTCGTCTTTCGTTAAGCAATGTTATAGTTCTTTTTATCCAGAATATAGGGTTCAAATTAACTTTATTTGGATTATTAAGAAGTTTCCAACCAGACTGCCTGTAATTGCTGCAATCCGTCTTAGAACCGAATTGAGGCCAGAAAATTATACTATTATTTGATATTATGCAATAATCAGGATCAGTCCTAAGTAGAGTTAAATCATGTATGCGTCTGCCTGAGCAGAGAAGTAATAAAATGGCGGTATGGCGCATTGTTTGAAAAACATTATTTATATCTACAGAGTAATTAGTTAAAAAAGAAATAAGGTCACTAACATTCCAAATTGGTGATTTGATCGACTTTGGATTTTTTATAGCAATTGATTTTAAAATATGTTTGACGAGAGCATGTGAACTTAACTGGCTTGATGATTCAGAATTACTTAATGTAGAGACAACTGATTTATACAAAGTAATTGTGTTATATGATAATTTATGAATTAAATACAAGTCTGATAAGAATTGGGCTAATTGAGAACCCGTAGGATTGCTTGAATCAACATCGTGACTACTAGCCCAAGCAACCCAGCGCTTCCACGCTGTTTCGTAAGTATTCAGTGTAGACTTTCGCCAAGAAGTTTTCAATAAGGATAGCTGTTCATGGTTCCATGCTTTAAGGTTCTTAGACCACCCCCACATTTCCATACCTCGAGAGTTATTTTCTCTACTTGTGGGGGAGGAAGTCCCGTAGACGTATCGACTAGATGTTTGTGTAGATTTTTCAGTGTCAATGGGGCGGCTAGCGCTCGATTTTTGAGATCGGCACGCCAAAACACCTTTTCCCATCGCGGTACAATTATCAGAAACACACCCGTCGATTGGTTTAGGTGCGTCAGCACCCTGGGAATTAGGAACGGTGGTGGAAATACCCAAGCCAGTGGATAATGCCATGGAGTACTGAAAGCATCGTGATAAAGGGCTTGACTGTCTTTCAAGTCGCGAGACACGTAATTGTAGACTACGTGAGCTGTCGCCGAGGCGAACAGGTCTATTACTGGTGTTCCCCATTTTGCAAATACTACTTTCACACAAGCTGGTAGAAGGTGCCATTCTGGAAGTTGACGAAGACGCGACAAGCTGTCGGCATGATAGTTGTACTTGCCTGGGAGGTAGTGTATGTGAAGGTGAATTTGATGCTGGTCTAATAATTGCAAAATCTGATAAGTTATTTCTATTAGGGCAAATGATTTCGTACCTCCTTCCTTTCGAAGGTGAGCGACAGCAGTTTGGTTGTCGCTTTGGATAAGTATCGAGCTGTGACGTAGAAGATGAGCGTAGTCTTGGAGAACGTACAGTATGGCTAACATTTCCTTTTGATTGCAGTGCATGGCTTGCTCTTCTTGTGTCCAAGAACCTGTAATGGTCAAGTCGTTTAGTTGTGCCCCCCAGCCCTTTTCTGATGCGTCGGTTGTCAGAAAGTTCACGGGGGGGGAATAATGTAGAGGTGTTGGTAAGTGACAATTTTGGGTCCACCAAAAAAGCTCCTTGGAGACGTTTTTGGGCAAGGGGTGAACCTTTGAGATGGCTTTAATACAGTGTTCATGAACATCAACAGTTGCCGGTGGTTGAGACGGCCGCGCGGAATAACAAAACTGGCAAAATTCAAAAGTCCTACTAGGCTTTGTGCTTGTTTTAGGGTAATTGTTTGCTGTTTGAGAACATAATCTATTTTTTGTAAAATTATAGCAATCTTTTCTTTTGGTAGCATCTTCATATTGTCCCATGGTCTCCATAGAATCCCCAAGTATGCGAGGCTTTTTTGAGGATAAAGAACAGACCTCTCGAAATTTATCTGCCAACCTAAGTATTGCAACAATTCGATTGCACATTTGACATGTTCTTTTAGAACGATTGCATTTTGATGCACGATTAAGAAATCGTCCAAATATACTAAGATTCTTACCTTCCATTCGTCCCTCAGTTTTTGAGCAATCCAATTTGTTAGAATTGAAAAGGTTTTCGGAGCCGTGCTCAATCCGAAAGGAAGACAGGTCATCTCGAGTAGCTCGTGGTTGTAAATAATGCGAAGAAAACGCCGGTGCGAATTTGCTACTTTGACATGAAAATATGCTTGAGTTAGGTCTATTTTGCACATCCAGTCTTCGGGTTGAAGAAAATCTGGTATGCGGTACATATTTATAAGATGAAATGGTTCGGCCTGTACATAGTTGTTTAGCGCTTTGAGGTTGAATATCGGACGACTGGATCCGTCGGCCTTGGGAACCAGAAACAAGGGGGAAATAAAACTTGGTGACGGGTGAGCCACTTTTAAAATACCTTGTGCTTTCATTTTGTGTATCATAGCCTTCATTTGCTCTGAAACAGTAGTATGAAAGGGGCCCTCGGTTAAATTTGGAAATATCAGAGGAGGCTTTCGGAAAAAAGGTATTCGATACCCCTGAATTAATCTTAGAACAATTTCTGGTGCCCCCATGTTTTGCCACTGTTTGCAATATTGCGCTAATCGACCCGCCCGAAAAGGCCTCCAGTCATTGTTTATATCTTTTTTGATTACCTCTGGAACCTCGATTTGTACCGGAGCGACCTCTGTTATTTGATCGGTCAGTCCGCGAACCACGGTTGTGATATGATTTTCTACCATAGGAGTTATGGTCGCATCGATTCCCTGAGAAATGTGCCTCACATCCGCAGTTAGCATATTGATAGCCACCCCGCGAGGGTGGATTGTTGCAGATATGTGGCTGCATTGGTAAGTTTTGTTCGTGAAAATTACACTGAGTTCCACGCGATGGAACTACTTGTTTACGAACGCCCTGCCCCCGCGAGGGGCGGCTGTTCGATTGAGTTGCTTTTGCTGAGACAAATGCATCAGTTTTCAGTGGCCAAAAAGCTTTTCGGACACCTCCAGCCTTTTCCAAAACTTTCGTAAAGGATTCGCTATCAAAAATATAAGTTGATGACGGTGGTATTTTATTTACGGAAGCTTTTACCAAAGGGTCGCGGATTTGGCTGCTTATGGTCTCACGTCGCATTTCGATACTTTCAGCTCTGTGGCCGCAGACTATTTGCAATAGATCTGAAGAAATTTTATGCAAGTCACCTTTAAGAAATAATTCCTCGACCTTATTATTCAATTTATCAGTATTAAAAGAGTTTTCTTTGGCCCAAGATAGAAGATTGCGTATACTTTCTTGCAATGCTTCTTTTTGTTTTAAAATACCATATGTCAAGGCGCTATACGCTTTTTCTGCATGAGATAGATGACGCAAAGTGTCATATGATTTCACCTCCTCGTTAGTTTCCAGGTCAATGAAGCCTGGAGTGTGATTATATAATTTCTGAGTATCTGCGTATCTCACTTCTGACCACGAAGTAGTGCCTAAGCGTTGGACATCGATAAGCATCTTCAAGTAACTATCAGATGTTTTTTGGAACAGAAGGTTCTTTCAATTTGGTTTCTATAGCGAAAGTAAAGTCTAGACTAGGATTTTGAGAATCATGCGTGCCTAGCTCATTATATAAGTCTTCACCAACACCGGAACAAATTGAACCTTCATAAGGGCAAGAATCCTGATTATTTGTTTTAATATAGTCACGGAGTTGACCAACCTCTTTAAATAATTTATCCATCATCCGACGGTGGCGCTTATTTTTCTTGCGGCGGCGCTTTTTATTCTTATTATCGCAGGAACTCGACGAACTACTACTACTGCTACTGTCGCTACTAGAACTGGTTCTATTTCGTTTGCGATCATTGCCACTTGGACCAGCCCCCGCATTCGGGTCGATATTTAATACAGTTTCGTGGGTATCATCCATTATCTATTGTAAAAATTATACGTTGAACACAGGTACAACAAAAAGAAAAAATAGTAATAGTGATCCGAACGGAAAAACCGTTAAAAATATGATCACGTAATTATAGGTTAGGTAAAACACTTACGTGTGCGTTATTTCAACTTTTAACACAATATACTTGTTCAAAATTTTACTTTTAAATTTCACTTTTCGTTGGTAAAGTATAAGTGGGAACAACTTATCCCGACGGAATACGAAACGCTAATGTACAAAAATTTCTCGCCATGTTTGACGAAAACAAAAAGGCAAGAAATCCGCTAGGTGGCGCCACTGAACGGAAGTAAAAGTCAAAAGAAGTACTGAATATCTAGTTGAAATCGACGGAAACGGATATGCTCTCTCAATAAAAAGTTTCCAGTGACGGTCAATTATTTTAATTAAAATATATCAGGGATACGACGCTTACACATCAATGTAATAAAAATTAATTGCTCAGTTTACTTACATTATTACCTACAAACAAGACTGTTCCCACTATACAATGCAATTTTGGTTGTTTGTTTGTGTTGAACTATTTTGTGGTAATGCGTAGATAATGTTCTAAATAAAGACCGTTGAATGCGGACTAGAATGGCATGTCGACTTAAATGTTATACAATAATATTCAAAGAACGCAAAAATGATGCAATAAAATAATATACATTCGGTTTGATAGTTTTTGGATTTTGTTTGGGAGTGTCAAACGTCTCTTGGGCAGAAATAATATTCGATCTGTTCGATACTAAATATTGTTTTTCACTAAATATTGTGTGTTTGTTAGAAGTAAACGCAGAAAGAACTGAACGGATTTGGATGAAATTTGGCACACGGGTATACTATGTCCTGAATTAACATTCATGCCACTTTTTATTGATCATTTGCTCCCATGTGAAATAAGTTAATAAGTTTTAATCTGATTTGTTAAATAGTTGGTCTAGTCGTAGAGTGTTTTAGGAATGTTTGTAGCGATAAGGTTTTTCAAACGGGTGCAGCTGCAAGCAACACCTAGTTATTGACAAAACGGCATCAAACTCGTATCTCTACATTTTTAAAGTCATTGATTTGTTTATTGCTAATAAGATACAAAGTAATCTACATTTTTTAATAGTTTGTGTGATATCATATAAAAGCTGACTACATTCTTATTTAAAACGATGAAAAAACGGGGTACTGAATTCGGCTTTTATATACTGGTATATTAGTTACATAATATAACAATATGTAATAATAGAAATGAAAAATAGTACATACATAATATAATTATGATAAAAACCTTTTTTAAGTGCTTAAGATGTTTAGTGTAAGTACAGCTTTGGTTGCTAGGATTATAATGTGACCTCACACGATTAGCTTCTGTTGTTGAACTGTTGTATAATGGTACAAAATGAATTTCATTTATAATCGCTATGATGTTTTTCAAGCTCATTATAGAAAGAATAATTTTCATCGCTGAGTAAATTATTAGATTTTGAAAATGCAATTTTTGGAACAAATTATATTTTGCAAAAAAAAAAAAGAAAAACATACGTACGTATCCGCGGCAAATGATTGTTTATCAATATTAGAATATTTATATGTTTACTCTCCTCTGACACTTATCGGCAACTCGCTGGAAACTGCCGCTCCTTCAGTGCGATTTCGATCATCATACAATGTGCATCACGCGCGAAAAAACACAACGATTGTGTTCTAAATTAAAATATTTTCAAACTTTCTTTAGTTTTAACGATAACACGATTTGAATATGGAATGTGTGGATATAATGTTTTGTGCAGTGATTAAAATGTTTTTAAATAATGTTTATCTTTTTTAAAAAAGCTTTAAATTCTAGTTCGAATAACGGTTTCACGATAAACATGTTCTATTGTCAGATTTGTTTTTTGAATAAATTTAATATTGGCTTTTTTTGTGCAAGCCAGTAACTTATCCTTTTTTCCGCACCAATGGGTTTACCGTTCAGCACTTTAAGAAAATGCAGGATATACTATTTAACGTTCATTCACAAACTAAAGGAGCTATGTTTTGGTACCTCGAAGGGGATGTTCGACTTGCGCGTGTGGCCTGGGGTGGAGGGCAGTGAGAAGACCCCGGGAAAGGCGCCGGACCGAGGCAAGGAGCAGATGCAGAGGCTCGCCAAGCTTGCGAAGAAGCATCGGAATGGACATATACCTAAGGTAATGTAAATTTGACCCTAGGGTTGTAAATAAAAGCTTTTCCTATTTGCCTCTGCAATTTATTTTTGTATATTTTTAGTTTGTACACTTTTGCATCTACTTGGTATGACAAAATTTATATCTCGTACAATAAGTACTTACCTCGTTAGTTACCTACTACAGGAAAGCGATCGCTTTGTACAATGGATGCCGACTTCCCATCGCTTACGTTCAATAGACTGTTTCCGCTATTATATGTTGTCCCTTAATCGAAATTTGTAGGTACTATTTCGATACCAAAATTGCCTGTCTTGGACGTTTGAACAGAGCAGGCCTGTCTTTAAGACTAACGGAGTGGCCCCTCCAGGCGCCAACGGTTAGGGAGCGCCCTGTAACCCTTGATGGTGAAAGCATGTAAGTGCCTGCGGTGCCCTTAGGTTGGCGCGGGCTGAACGGTTGCCGAGGGCTGCAGGTCCTAAGGTCAAACTTTAAAGAGACGCCACGAGCATATACTTGGGGTCGCAAAAAACGCTTGCCAAAAAGGCGGCAAAAATATTTCGCTCAGGGCGTCCGAATAGCTATACGTGGTCCTATTTTTCAATAGCAAATGAAATTTTCTATATCCTTAAAAAAAGGAAGCAGGTAAATCAATAAGGTTACCCAGGTTATTGTACTATAGTAGGAATAATGGGTACCTTCCAGTATCTTACGTAAAAAGAACATCTCAGATCTACTAATCTTTTATTTTAGAATGCGGCCAATCCTTCATCAAAGTATTTTATTAAAGTCCATCCCTTTGGAAGGCTACTGGAACTGCCACTAGGTCTCGATCGCAAAGACAATAATTATGTTCTCACCTTTATCTCTGCAACGTGAGGGGCTGACGTAATTACTGCTTGCAGACTTGGCCTGTCTAGTATTATTAATATAATCAGGAATGTCCGTTTATACGAACCTGCGCATTGTTACTTTAGTTCTAAATAGACAAACAGCTTTTCATAAAAACACAACATATAGAAACCTGTTTGTTTACAATCATGTTAAGACGCAATAAAGGTTTTTTTGTGCGATTAAGTAACATTATTATTCTTGAGTGCCTCTTGGCTTATAAGTGTATTATTTTTATGTTTAGGGCGTGGGGGTATCTAGTCATTTTTAGGGGACTTTGTGTTCTAGACTAAAATTAGATGACTACTATGTATTTGCAGGTTTGATAACAAAAAAAAATTAGTAGTAGGCTGCCTTAACAAGCTTTGGGCACTACGCAATTCAGGGTTGGGTACGGACCACCGGACTACCCCCTCTAGATGCGCCTATGTTCGGGGCTTGTTATACTCTCGTATTCTTCACATGAAACCAATAAAATCTTGGGTTTGATGACGGATTTTATCCAGGACAGGTGTTTTGAACCTGCGGATCTGATGATGCCCTTGTGTTTTGCATAGAACCAGTGATATTTTCCCTGATAATTGAACTTAGTATATTTTAAATTGACAAACTTTTTGTATTAAAATCTTCTTCAAAGTTCTAACTCAAGATGCATGGGCGCTGGGATGCAAGTAGGTACATCCTTATTATAAAGTTTGATTTTATATAAAAACAAAACATGTTCTGAAATTCATATTTGATTATTTAAATGTAAATTGCACGTTTGTACCATTTTAAAGTATTTAATTTACAATTTTAGATTTAAGTTATTTCCTCACTGTCACCAGCTCCGGAATAATTAAGTATCTTTGTTTATTGAGGTTTTTTGTTATGATAGAAAGCATTTTCAAAAATCCTGGCGATTTGAATTTAAAAACAAAAACTTAATGATATTATGGAGTATAGTGCGAAGGTACAGATGCACCTCCCTTAAACTAATCTTGACGGCGGCCATGTTAAAATGTTTAATACTTAATAATAAAAATAAAATTGTATTACAATAACGAAATATATGTGTTCATTTCCAGGTCGACTGGTTGGACAGATTGACTTTCAGGGAGATTGAAATGATCAACGAGAAAGAGAAAAGAAACTCTAATTATATGTACCTTATGATTGAGTTTCCTACGGTGCAGATCGACGGTATTAATGTAAGTTTGTAATGTCTAAATTTGATTGCTTCAAATCACGATAAATTCCAACTCGTATGTGCAATATGACTTACATTTCAAAGTAATGTTAATTCATGAATAAATTAAATTGAATCAAGGAAGTAATGTTAGAATGAATAAATACTGTCTAACATTAAGGTATAACCTTAATGTCTCGGATATTGATTACAAAACGTATCCGGGATCATACAAAATATTTTGGTGTTTGTGCCTTGTAAGATAGATCAAATTGTTTAAGTCCAACCTGTAACGGCCACTATTATAGTAATATATTATACTTAATTTATCGACTCATTTGTTACGCACAACTTCTTCACTCCGCGCCACTCAACAATGTTGTTGTTGACGATGTTCTATCTACCCGCGGTTTTGCGTTGTGTATAGTTCGAGACGGAAATAATTTTAAATATATCCATACACTACAAAATTTAAATAACTAACCAATCATATTAATTCATATTCGAGCATGGAATACCAACTTTATTCGGATTGGTCCTTTTCTCCAAGGACTGGGTTTTAACGATTAGAAGAAGAAAGAAAGAAAAGAAATTTATTTTGCAACAAACACAAGTTACGTAAACATAACAAACAAGCGAAACAGACACTTAAAATAAGAAAATAAGATTGTTTCTAAGAATTTGCTATTAAAATTAAATTAAATATTAACTTTTGTTTTTGTTTTAGCACGCGGTAGTGTATTATGAACAGGACGGCGACGAAATGTACCAGTTCAGAGCTCAGGCGGAGATAGTCACCGTGCCCGACTATGAAATATTACAGGTAAACACTTTTGTTAAATGATATAATATGGCCAAATTGATATATTAAACTTAGAATAGATAGCTAAGCAGTTAGTGGAGGTTAAAATTTTTAGTACTAAGTGGTTGGATCGCGCTGCCGATTCCCGTGATAGTGGTCTGTGTAACAGGGTTATATAGCTAAAGGGGCGTTTGCGAAGCGGACTTTTTGCAGGCGGAGTTCTAGGCTGAAATTAGTAAATAATAGGAATTGAGATTGGTATAAGGGGTTTTCGAACAGCTTCCTATACTCTTGGCTTTGTTGTGGAGTGTTGTCCGTGGAGTAGTGAGTGATGAGCGAGCTGGTCCTGCAGGAGAACCTGGTGGAGAGCAAGCAGCACCGGCTGGCGCGGTCGCTGCGGCCGGGCGGCGCGCGGCGCGACGCCAAGCCCAGCGCCGCCGAGCGCGACCAGCTCGCCGCCATCGTGCAGGCGCCGCCCGCGCGCGCGCTCGCCGCCGTCGAGCAGGACCTGCTCTGGAAGTTCCGGTACCACCACCGACATCACATCACCGCCAACACCACCAACATCAACACCGCCACCATCACCAACACCACTGCCACCACCACCACCATCACCACTATCACCAACATAACCAACATCACCACCGCCACCACCATCACCTCTACCACCACCACCATCGCCACCACCATCACCACCAACGCCACCACCATCACCTCTACCACCACCACCACCATCGCCACCAACACCACCACCATCACCACCGCCACCAACACCATCACCACCGCCACCAACACCAACCTACTAAACACTTGCTTTTGACCTTCACCTTGCAATTTTGCTCCTGTTCGTTTTCAAACAGTTCAAACTCCCTTTTTGAACCAAATCCTGCGAAGCCTACTATTACTCCTACTATTAAGCCATTTAGGATGCTTCTAAACCGTGAAAATAATATGAAATTTAATAACTAACTTGTAAACGAACTGGTATACGTCGTGATCTGTCACGTATAACTAAATTACAACTTTAATTATTTATATTTCAGATTCTACCTGTCCACTCACCGGCGCGCGCTCACCAAGTTCTTGGAATGTGTTAACTGGAACAGACCAGGTGAGCAGTGTGTTACTTTCAAATTACTTTTACCTTACAAGGATCGATAGCGCGCGTACGACGTTTTTTTTTTGGTACTACGAGTGTTCACATTCATCAAGTATCCAATTTACTTGTAAGCCCCAATAGCTCCTAATAAATAATATGTATTTTTAGCAAGGTAAAACGACAATTAACTAGAGTGCGGACTACGCAAACGAATTTCTATTGATTCTAAACCTAAGGACACTACTTCTAACTTCTTTTAAAAGTTATGTGTGCATACTTAGAGTATTGTTTGGTTTAACGGCGACGGAAAACATTGTGAGGGAACCTGCATACCAAAGAAGCTCCCCATAATAATTTCGAAGGTGTGTGTAATCTGCCAACGCACTCTAGGCCAGCGTGGTGATCTAAGACCTAAAACCCTCTTTAACTAAGTCTGTACATATACTATCTCGTCGCTGGGCTGTATAATAAAGTACATGCAGCCTCCCTATAGATATGAGCTAGCGCGTGTTGTTGCAGGCGAGGTCCGGCAGGCGCTGTCGATGATGCAGCAGTGGGCGCCGATGGACGTGGAGGACGCGCTGGAGCTGCTCACGCCCAAGTTCACGCACCCCGCCGTCAGGAGGTACCGCTCGCTACCACTCACTACTAGCCAACAAACATATTGACCACACTGCCGAGGTGGTGGGGGGCTTTAGAAAGTTCGTGCAAGTACACTTATGTAGTACATATACAAGAAATCCATTATGCAGTAGTGTGGTCAAAGTGTTCGCCAGGTATCAATACACCAAACACAACTACAGTGGATCTAATTACGATGTCCAATGAAAATGTAGCGAACAAGAACACAACTAATATTTCTATGGTCAAAAAAGTTTTATTTATTATAATGTTAGAAAACTATCCCCCTTATTCATAAACGTTATTTATCTAAGGACGGAACATTGCTGTGATAACAAGTCTGTTTCTCAGAGCTGACGGCGGCGTGTCAGCATTCGCAGTGCGTAGACATAGGGCCGTTGTGATTAGCTAATATTGAGATACAACTTGAATCTAGTTGGCTATGAGATAAACAAAGCTGAACAAACAGCAAGCTGTCAGATAAACAGAGATGAGAAACAGACTTGTTATGACAGCGATACTCCGTCCTTAGATAAATAACGTCTATGAATACGGGCGTAAGTTGCCAGCTTAAAAATAGAAATAAAAATGAGTTTCCAAAACGCAACGATAATGTTTTACAGCTGATGCATGGTAGGCTAATAACATAGTAACACTACAGGTACAGAATTCGTTTTGAGAAAATCGGCTACTGGGATATTCAATTACTGTCTTGCTGAAACTTTAAAAGCTATTATCTCATATAGCTCCCAATATTACAAGAAAGATTGCACATGTTTGGATGTTTGGTAAACTAAACGCATAAGCTGAACTTATTATTTGAATGAAATCTGGCACATGGATAGACCATTTCCTGGATTAAAAGATAGGCTACTTTTTGTCCGGGTAATTTGCTTCCATGGGAAATTATAAGATTTTTTTATCAAATACTTTAAATAGATGGCGCTGGCCTCGTATACATAGCTATAGTGTTAAAAAGACTTTAAAGCAAGAAAGACTTATAACACAAGTGAAGCCGCGAGCAACACCTAGTTGTATATAATTTGTTTTTTGGTGTATATTTTTAGGTATGCTATAACCCGTCTGCAGCAGGCGCCTGATGAGGACCTGCTTCTCTATTTACTGCAATTAGTGCAAGCTTTGAAATATGAAGACTATATGGAAATTCATGACGGTAATATGTTATTTCAATTGTATTTTTTTAGTAAAAGCTAACGTTCATATATCTGATACAGTATTAATACAATATACAGAGAGAAACGACATAAACTGTAAGCAAAAAATACAATATTTCAAATAATAAATACATGAGATACAATATAGTTTAAAAGGAGATAGATATTTATTTACATTTTATATTTTTTCTAATATGTAACCCGATAATTTAGGTACTTAATTACAAAATCTATCTGTTATTGAATTTTTCATTAAAATAGTATGCACTGTTTTAGAAAACAATTTTGGTGGTTAGTGTATAAAACCGGAAAATCCCGGTTTCAAAATACCGAGATAAGGTCATGAAATATATCGACGCTCGAAAGGCAATAATATCTAAGCGACAATCAGTAAATTTTTGAGTAGAGTCATTTAAAGTTTCGTATTTAATATGAAAATTCATAACAATTAAACTTTTTATTTTATAAAGATATAGCCTAATGATATTAAAATTGCCCTAGACCTACAAAACTTAGATCAAATGACGCAGAAACATATGGCGATTCTAAATATTTATAGAATGCATTTTCAGTATATTTATCGCGTAGATATGATTGCCTTTCAAGCGTCGATATGAAATAGTCAAGTAAATTCCTAAAATACACTAAATATGATTTGTCGACAGAATACGCTCGCACCTGCGGCAAGGACATGCCGGTCCTGTCCGACTTGGACGGCAAGCTCATACACAGCGGCCACCGCGGCAGCCAGGCCAGTCTGCTGTCCGCTTCCGGTGAGCAAGTACACTATAGCAACGTGTTGCACGCGGCTTCTCTCGCGAGACATCTTGATCCTATATAATATAAACCTGCTTACTGGTGGTAGGTCTTTCAAATGTCAGAGTCCGCCTGGGTAGGTACCATCGCAATGTCTATTTCTGACGCCAAGTGACAGTGTGTAGTCACTGTTGTGTTCCGGTTTGAAGGACCTTGTAGCCAGTGAAACTACTAGATATAATCAAAACTTAATATGTCATGTCTCAGGATGGCAAACGAAGTGGAATACCAAACAATACTTTGTAATTCAAGGTGTTGGTGTTTTTACTGTCTATGGGTGGTCGTATCGCTTACCATCAGGCGAACCGCAAGCGCGTTTCGTCATTCAAAGCAATAACAATAAAAAAGTTATTTGTAAGCATATCAAAAAGCTTTGTTCTTATTGGTCCACTTCACAATGGTTTGATGTACTACGCACGGGTGGGATAATAATGTTGACTGGCGAAAGCTCTTCACTCGACAGTTAATAATTTACGCCACTCCATTTATTATCCGAGACATTGAACTCTATTGCCGTACTACCTTTAGGGTAAAATAAAAACAAAAAAGCCTTACATTTCTCAAATATTCAGTACTTAACAATTGAAATAAAAAAATTATAAAAAAATCTTGAGAATCCCAGAGGTAAATACGTCGTCCAGAGAATGCCAGCTTTCTCAGTTCTTCGCAAACATCAAAAAATGTGGTCCAGTTATTTTTTGAACCTCGTCCTCCTAATGTGTTTTTGCTTCATTTACAGTAATATAACGGTCTCGAATCTCCCGTCTCTATTTCGTATCCTATCTCTCGCAGCCTGAACTACCGTCTTACCGAGATCCCAAGTCAGTAGCTAGGTCAGTAATACAAGGCTCACGTGTGCAGGTGTGGCGCCGCCCACAGCGCCGCCCGCCGCCAGCGAGTGGCGCCCCGCCACGCCCGGACTGCCTACAGAAGATGAACACTTGCCGCATTTGTAAGTTGACTCTTTATTTGAAACGTTACGACGGTGTCACGTCATAGTAGTAATTTTAACACTAGTACTAGTTTGAGGCGTCCAGTTCTTGTTGTAGGCATAAAAAAATACTCGTCGAGTTAATAACCTCCTCCTTTTTTTGAATTCGGTTAAAAATACATAAAGCTAGCCCCTTCAAACAACTTATGGAAATATTTGGCACAAGCCTACATTCAGCTATACATATCCTTGGATTGAAAAAAATGATGATGTTGATTATTAAAAATTGTTTTTCCAGGGAGAGCGTGGATCCCACGGAGGAGCGCCTGAGCCTGGCGTCGTTCCTGATCTCCCGCGCCTGCAGTAACAGCGTGCTGGCCAACTACCTCTACTGGTACCTGCTCATCGAGTGCGAGGACCAGCTCGGCGCCCAGGACCACGCCGCCCGCTCCATGTACCTCGCCGTCATGAGGACCTTCAGCCACCGACTTGCCACTGGTCAGTGATCATCGTTATAGCGCCATCTAGTGTCACATAACAGAACTGCACGATTTCACCAATGTTTTGCATTTTCTACCATACAAAATGTAATAAAATTATACCTCCAGGTAATGGTGATCATCAGCGCACGCGCTCCTTCCTCGCTCGCCAACAAGTGTTCATAGACAAACTGGTGAAACTAGTCAAAACCGTGACCAGAGAGAGCGGAAACAGAAATAAAAAAGCAGAGAGATTGCAACAATTATTAGCGGACCCCGACGCGTTCAAATACAACTTCACAAATTTCGAACCCATGCCTTTCCCGCTGGACCCCAACGTGACCATCAAAGGTATAGTGGCGAAGAAAGCCAGCTTGTTCAAGTCGGCGCTGATGCCGTCCAAACTGACGTTTCTGACGACAGAGGGCGTTGAGTACGAAGCGATATTCAAACACGGGGATGATCTGAGACAGGATCAGTTGATATTGCAAATGATCACGCTGATGGACAAGCTGTTGAGGAGGGAGAATTTGGATTTGAAGTTGACGCCTTATAAGGTAATTTTGCTTGTATCTTACTAAGTATTTGCCAGCGGAATTGTGAGATCTGTGTCGAATGTCGACATTTGATGGACAATTGTGTGACAATTTGATGGTCAGAACAAAGTTAGAAATGATCATAGATCGTAATATAGCGACAGGGATCGCGCGGCATATATTGATTTGTAGGGCTGTATTGATATTAAAAATGCTCTAAATTTTTGGGTCTATCTGAAATACTATCCTATCTTCCATAGTATTCTCAGTGCTTTATATCGCCATCCAGGTACTAGCAACGAGCTCTCGCCACGGCTTCCTACAGTTCATCGAATCGGTGACAGTAGCGGAAGCCCTGGCGACAGAGGGCAGCATCCAGAGTTTCCTCCGGAAGCACTCCCCGTCAGAGGGCGCGCCGTACGGCATCAAGCCCGACACCATGGACACCTACATCCGCAGCTGCGCCGGATATTGCGTCATCACTTACCTGCTCGGTAAATCAACCTTATGTAATTCTAGAGGATTCAGTACCCGGACATTTACAAATGTTATATAATTTAGGATCATCAACTATGATGTTAAACCTTCCATAGAGCTCAGATTGAGTGTGTGTCAGTCAGTAAGGGTGGACTTTTGGGACAGTGGTAACGCCAGTGCTGTGAATTTTGGTCGTATAATTACAAAAATATGGACCATCTACTGAGAATATTTTCTTGTAGCCAAAATACAGTTCGAAAGTTCCCTTCACTCTGTAACCATTGAAATGCATAACAGACCTTACATTCCAGGTGTCGGAGACCGGCATTTAGACAACCTTCTCCTGACGCGGTCAGGGGCCCTCTTCCACATAGACTTCGGGTACATCCTCGGACGGGATCCGAAGCCGCTGCCGCCGCCCATGAAGCTCAGCAAGGAGATGGTGGAGGCCATGGGAGGGATCCACTCGGAACACTACCACAAGTTTAGGAAGCTTTGCTACACCGCCTTCTTGCATTTGAGACGGTAAATATTCTACACTTCAATACCAGCCCTGTATTATATACTGTCCACTATTGAACACTGTCTCTTATTACTACTGAGAAGATTTAGGCCTTAGTCCTCCACACTGGCCTAGTGCGGGTAATCAAGCATTCTACAATAGATATTATAAGTATATTCTACTGTAGTCTTTCAAATATTCATAAAAAGAAAAAAATCTATGAGAATATTCACTAGCTCAAAGTTATTAAATTGGAATCCTTTTAAATTTGGTAACAATTTTCAACAAGACTCAGTGAGTACTAACATATTAAATGCTCAATTTGCCAACAGGCACGCGAACTTGATGCTGAATTTGTTCTCCCTGATGGTGGACGCGTCGGTGCCCGACATCGCGCTGGAGCCAGACAAGGCTGTGAAGAAGGTCCAGGACAAGTTCAGGTAAGGGATCAAATAAATTCCTTCTTCGAATTCTCGATAAGCAATATACTCCCTATTATTGTCCT
This sequence comes from Manduca sexta, assembly GCF_014839805.1. Classification (NCBI taxonomy): domain Eukaryota; kingdom Metazoa; phylum Arthropoda; class Insecta; order Lepidoptera; family Sphingidae; genus Manduca; species Manduca sexta. The sequence continues at coordinate 12,555,351 of NC_051122.1, forward strand.
ATAATGTGAGATTATATCTAAAAAAAGAAGCAAAATAATACAATCAATTAATCATCTGACTCATTTATACCGTGTCTTGGCCAGAGCGTAGATCTACATAAAAAAATAATCGATATCGATATTAGAATTATCGACGTATATCGACATGATGTTTTGTTCTTAAAAGTCATTATCAACTTGAATAAACCTAAAATCGTTTATTTTAACATATTACAGACTGGACCTCGGCGACGAGGAAGCGGTGCACTACCTCCAGAATCTGCTGGACATGTCGGTGACGGCGGTGATGGCGGCACTCGTGGAACAGTTCCACAAGTTCGCGCAGTACTGGCGCAAATGAGCCGCGAACGTGTTACAGCGCCATCATAGTTGACGTGGCAGTTTTGTTATCAATGCGCTTAGCAAATAAAAACTATAAATACGGTTGATTACTGAAAAGATTACTGTTACCTTTGAATCGGTTTGAATTTGTAAAAAGAACCAATCATAATTTATTGCGCTTGCGCATTAAATTCGATTAGTTTATTTTTAACATTGATACATAGCAAATGAAATTAGCCGATAAGTAGGTGTGAACAAGTTTGCAATGTTAGTGACGTTGCTATAACAGGTAACAAGTAAAACACTCTGTAGCAATGAGTAGTATTTATATATTGTATTGTGGCCCTGTGTATAGTAACATAAGCATTATTTATACTATATTAAAGTTAAATTTGTGATTTCGTCCTCATAAACTTTGTGATCAAAATTATGCAAAATAGATAATGATTTAAATGGATTTTCACATTCACACCAGTTTTACAGCACTTTACTTTCAAAAATGAATTCGAAGATATATTTGTAAACATTGCTTAGGGAAACAAGAGTTTGTAAACTAAACTGACTGTACATATTTATAATTTTATACTGTGATAATGTAGGTATTAACATGTATGAAATAAAAACTATATATTTGCATTGGTATAAATATATGAAAATTTATTAATAAGTCTTTTTGTTTAACGTAAATAGCCTGTGAGTAAAGAAAAACATTCATTTCTGTCTTCTACCATAATTTAAAGTATTTAACTATGAACAATACATAACACAAAACAAGACATTTGAACTCAATATTGAACATAAGAACAACATTTAAGAATAGATCTCTTATATTATAAACTGTAATACCTTACTTACATTACAAGAAAAATCGAGACGTTTTTATACATAAGACAATTTTCATAATAATGTTCATATCCTCTAGTATAGCTGACTTTTTATAATATATTTTTTAAACTTTTTAAGAACAATATCATCAAACACGATTGTAGCATAACTTTAACCGTCTACGCAGCGCAAAGAACAGAAGCTTTGAAAAGGAATACATTATTTTCGTTTTTTCATTTTTCACAAATGTTCCCCTCCTATTACTTATAGCATGATATTATATATCCTATAGCCTACCTCCATAAATAAGCTATCCAACACTAAAAGAACTTTTAAATGCAAACCATTAGTTCCTGATCACAGCACATACAAATAAACAAATAAACTCTTCTGCTTTATATAACAGTATAGAAGTATAGATAAGTTTAAATACCTTTTTTTTCAACTTCTATCTTACATGAAAAAATTTGAGTATCAGAGACAAAAACTGATGAGTTAACCACCAAAGATGTAGGTAAGGCCCCAAGAGATTAATAATTACACCTCTTACTCTGGCTAAAGCCTTAATGCGAGGATTAAACTGTTATATATTTTGCGTGTCATCCAATCTCCGAGGATGACAGATCTGTTATGTGGTTCGAAAAATATTTAAAAAACTGTTCATAAAAAATTGGGTCATAACTACAGCTTTCTTATACATACAGACTCTTCACCTGTTATTTTCAAGTGTTAGCAGACATTAAATCACTTCCACTTGCAATGCAGTCGCTAGCTATATAAATCTTGCTGTTTGTGTTCATTTGTACCACATCACAAGCAGCTATCTCAGCATAATTAACTCCACCAATAACATACACCAAAATGTTTCTAGGCTTTAAAGGCAGCACATTCCCAAAATTAGGATCACTCTTTAGCATTTTTGATAAACTTTTTGTGTCTTTACAGCCAAATTCTAGGTCATTATGCAGTTTTAATTGTGATAATTTCTCGTTTAGGGTCTCTATACCGACTTTCAGTTTATCATTGATTTGACCACCGACTTTCAACTCTGTTAAGACTGATAGTTTAGTAAGAGCTTCGGCTAAGGTGTCCGATGTAAGTAAAGCATTACAGAGAACTGCAATTAAAGGCACATAACCACCATTGAACACATATCCTGGTGAAGACTTCCCTTCTTTCTCAGGGTGCGAGGGCAACTGCTTCAACTTATTAGCTGTTGTTTGAAACTCATTCTGCCATTTTGGTAACCTGTCACTTAAATTTCCCAAATTAGAGATATTGAGAGCCAATTTCGGCGATGAAGGCTGTACCAAAAGTCCTGCATTTATTAAATTATTGAAAATATACAAGTATTTGTATCCAAACGCGAGCAAATACTTATGGACTAAGGAATTATATTCTTCATAAGTCAACCCCTGTGTTAAACTTAACAGGCACATCAAACGTAAACTGTTGTATTTATGAATATCTGTACCAAAATTTTCATCAATAAAAGTAAAATTAGATTTCTTGTTCCTATTATTTAACATTTCAGTTTCAGTCAGTTTGAGATTCTCAAATTTATTGCTCATTTCAGAGATTATTGTCTCACACGCCAGAACATGATTGACTAGATTTTGCTTAAACAATGCCACTTGCTGTAACTTTGTTGCCACAAAATGCTTTATTTCCTGTATCCCAAGTGCTTTTATATCCTCATTTTTAAGCAATTTAGCTTTTGAGCTCAACACACTTAACACTTCAGAGAAATGTCTGTGTTTTATCTCTCCATATAGGCTGTCTATTGAGCTGTGCAGAGTCATAACAGTGCTCTTGCTCGCAGCACTTTCATCATCACCAAAATTTAGTTTCCCTTTCTTTATTTTTGTGTCATTAACATTAAGATCTAGTTGTCCAGAACTAATACTGAAGATTTCGCTCAACAAGCCACTGTATGTGGCCGGTGTCAGCAGACTTGATGCATAATCTTGATTTCGGTCAATGAGAATTAAGGCCCCAATATCTGAGGATGTATTTGTAAGCATGAAATCTCTAGAATAAGTTTCATTATAGATTTCTAGCATATCTAAAACACTGGCTGATAATTTTCCCAATGAGAAGATGGCTTTAGGCTTTCCTGTGACATGAAATAAACTCCACAAAGACATTGAAATACTTGATAACAAAGACGAGTTTTGTTCTGCATACAGTTGTTTGAACAGAAACGGTAATTCTAAAGATAAAAGCTGGTCATCCAAAGCCATCAATTCCCATGCAAATGTGTGTAGTTGAACAATGCCATACAACCCTCGGTTTTCCAGTAAAGTGTTGTATATACCCAGGACCTTTGGAACAATAATTATATGGAAGCATTTGAGATCGGAGAGAGATGAATTCTGGCTGATCAATGATGAAATTTGGTCCAAAACACACTTGTACTTCTGTATACAAGCTGGTATGAAATACACACGGTTTGTGTTGGTGGTTGTTCTTAGTTGAGGATCCATTTTATATATTTTATCAATCCCTTTTTGTCTGAAAAATAAGTATAGATTTCTTAGATTTAAATAATTAAAATGATGAAAATTCAAATACAATTCACAAAAATATACAAAATACTACTTTTATGTTTGATCACAAATATTTTCTTATTATACAGTTCTAGAAAAGTATTTAAAAGGTATTTGAGCCGGCAGTGGCGAAGGGTGAAAATTTTCAAAAGGGAACCCGAAGTAATATTTTTTTCTACAGATGTAATACGCATTTCACAATAAAAATAATATCAGTGAAATATCGTAATACTTAATAATTTCCTTCTAACATAAACATGTCTAACCTTTAAATTTTAAAAATAATCACATATTATTTTGAACATAGGTACCTAAAACAGTCCAACAAATATTAATAACGCACACTATACACAAACACTAATTAATACATTCTTAATTATTTAAAAAATTTGCGCCAATGGCTCAACATGAAGCCGCAAATTCTCGGGTTACCCTGAAGTACATATACACACACGCACACATGTATTTTTACGTCACTTCCAAAAGATTAGACAAAGACACCGCGCTGCGTGTGAAAGAGACAACAATATCGCGAGGGAAGCTATGCGAGGCCGGATTCCCTTCGAACACTAAGGCGCGAGCACTGCGCGCGAGTTACGATTTAACGAATTGATACTATGTACCGTTATCGTTGAAGTATTGATTTAATTAAATAAGTATAAGATGACTTGTTTCAGTATACTTACTATTATTATTCTAGTTATATTTGTTATGTTTTTCTTTTATTATTTTTAATTAATTTACAAAGGTAACCCGGTAGGAATCGGCTTGTATGGTCACTTCGCCACTGTGAGCCGGCCCACCTACACTAGGTCAGTATATTAGAGTTAATGAATTAACCGGCTCAATGGTTATGTGGTACTGGGATGGCATACGTAGAAGGCAATATTACAAATATAGCAGCTTTATAATGTTTTTAAATATTAGTTACATGTCAAAATCCAAAATTACTTAATTTCTTCCCAAAAAATGCATGTATTCAGTATTAGAGAGTTAATGTATAATTTTAACTCCAGAAAGAAATTAAAATAAGACTAATTAATGTCTCACATTCGCATAAACATAATACATCATTATACAGAAAGAGAACTGGCAAGTCAGCAATGAAACATAACAGGTGTATGATAAAAACAATGGTCTATGAAACTTAACTAACCAATGTGTGATTTTTCCTGCTGAATGCTGAACATATCAAGTGTAATCTCTTGTGGCAAGATAAAGCGTCCACAACACTTGTGGCACTGTATTCAACACCATGACCAACCAGGTCGAGGAAATTATTCCTTGTTTTCCTTCTAATTAAAAATATATTATAATTTGTACCTTAACCAACTAACTCCACATATCCTCTCCAGCGGTTTTATTAGGGATGGATCTATGATAAGATCTTTTTTGTCGCCACATTGTGATAGAATAGACTCCAACTTGCATTGAGATATGAGACTCAAAGATGACAACTTTAGTGGTAGCGGCTGCTCCGAAGTATTCATTTTTTAATTATGTTTTATAAATAAATGTCATAATAATCTAAATTAAATGCTTGAATGCATTTAGATGTTATCGAATCACAAAGTTTTATGACTAAATTATTTAAAAAATAAATGTATTTATTTTCATAATATGACAGCTGACAGCTAGAGATCGCTAGAATCGTTAGAACACGTTAGAATAATAATATCGATACCTATGGCTAAGTGCTTTTAGTATTCTTTATGATAATTATTTATCGCCATTAGAATGCAGGAAATTCAATTATGATTCAAGTTTCAATATCAATAAATTAATATTATACGTTTTGCTCAAAAGCTCGCAATTTTCAACGACCTTTAATTTCTTTTTATATTCTATTACATATTTCAATTAAACTTAAAACTCCGTAAAAATATACAATTAATTCGATGTATCAACGCAAAGAACACTCAGTATTGTTATTTTATAAAAAAAATATATGGGTTCTGACTACTGACATCAATGTAAAATAAACATCAACACTCGCTGCTCATTTTTAATCGTATCGATATTTGGAGGTAACGTGTTAAAATCTAACCCTAGAGACAGCTGATGACAATGACAATGCAGCATGCCAAAAAAATTGTATTGCTATAGTAAATAAATACGAAAAATCCGTTTAGAATCATTTTCGTATTATATTTTGATTTCAACTACAAGTTATGTTAGCTTTTTTAATTTTTAAGGATTAAACTAAAAAAAAACATAATGGAGTATTCCACTTCTAATAAACATATTTGCCGATTTTAAATTAAATATAGTACGATAGGGCGCGTAGACTAAATATTTTATTATACTTTAAACATAATATATTTTGTTAGCTGCATTTATTTTGTTATTTCTCTACACGTGTTAAAAATATTGCGACGCAGAATTTTATAGGGGATGCCCTTGATTTTCTATTTCCGGTCATGCGTAGTTGCCGCGCTTGCAACTTCCTCCCCCTCCGCCCTTCACCGCGGAGTTATCGCTCGTCGTCGCATTAACAAAAATTATTGAAATGGCAGCGAGAATTATCCGGAAAATTGTAAGTTTGTAGTTCAGCGTTGCATACTAACTTGCGTTACGTTTAATTTGCATGTCACCCTTATTTTTGCCGCCATCGGAGTTCGTCCTGAGTTTTCTAGCCATCCAAAAATAGACTTAGTATAGTTATGTCGAAGAATTACATAAAAGTGCTTTTGGAGCCTTTTCGTGAGAGTAAAGTGTTCGGTTCGCTTGTGAACTTGTTCGTACCGGCCGCGAGTGATAATGTTAAGGACGTTAAAAGTGGAAAAAATAAGGTTAAAATATTTTTTGGTGTGATTTCTTTGTAGCCATGTATAGGTTATGAGATGGTGGTTTTCCGTGGTTTGGGCAGGTCCCGGCGGGGCGAGCTGGTGCGGCGCAGTACAGCACGGGGGTGCGGAAGGTGACCCTCATCCCGGGCCATGGCATCGGCCCTGAAATCACGGTGGCCGTGCAGAAAATTTTCGAAGCTGCCAAAGTACCTATTGAATGGGACGAAGTGGACGTCACAGCTGTTAGGGTATGTACCGAGACTGTTTCATGTTTTTAATGCATATTTAATTGTTATCATTCGCGTCATAACATACAAAGTGAATTGAAGCCATGTTTAATTTATAATTCTCTTTTTTTCATGTTTCGAAGCTATGCGATTGCAAAATCTTTTCGAAGTGATCGTTTCTTTTGTTATACAAATTGATTTGTGAACATAACCACGTGAGTTATAACCATGTCTCGATAAGTTTAACTAACATTAGCATACAATAATGAGAAATAGCTATATGTTTCTTTCAATAATCCACAATGGATATAGATTATCAAATTATAATTTCGAATATAAAAAAAAACAAATATTACTGCACTGACCTGACAAGGGACATTGATACACATTCAGTTATGTAATATTTTGTCATTTATTATTCAACCTTTTTTATAATTCACATAATTTTTTTTATTCAAGATATAAGTATGTCTATGGTTAATATATTTGCTCATATAACTTACAATAGAATATGTTATAGCTACTATAATTTAACACATACAAATAAAGACATACATAGAATTATTGAGATATGAAACAGAAAAAAAATAAGTAACAAAACTTATTATTAAGTATTACATATACTTATATAAAAATTGTATATTCCAAATTATTCAAACATCACTTTTATAATTAAATAACTCACTATATTTAACAAAAAATATATCAGCTCAGAACTAATTTAGTTAAAAACTACATAAAATCCTGTTTTGTACAACCACAAAATAAATTATCAAAATGTATCCTATTTTTTAACTGGCACACAATGAATTTTGAATATTATGCAACTTGTTATACATTTATATTATTATTTATCATTTTTAAAATAGCACTTTGTAATGTAATGCACACTGCAACAATCCAAAGAATCAGATTCAAATTATTCTATAAATCCTATCTTATTTAAATTAAAATTATGGTTTCTAAGTAGCAAACAATAGTCAATATATTTAGTTTCTACATTCCATCATGAATCTTACTAAATAACATATTTATTTTTTAGGGTCCAGATGGAAAGTTCGGCATCCCACAGAAAGCGATAGACTCCGTGAATGCTAACAAGATTGGTCTCAAGGGTCCTTTGATGACCCCGGTCGGCAAGGGCTATCGGTCGCTCAACTTGGCCCTAAGGAAGGAATTTGACTTGTACGCTAATGTGAGGCCTTGCAAGAGTTTGGATGGGTAAGTAATTGTTTTATAAGAATGGAATGGAATGGAGTGATAGAAGATTAAGGGTGAGCTGCATATCAAATATTGGAAACCACCCCATATATTGCAATTAAAGCAAATATGTGAGCAAATATTTGAGACAACATGAACATAAAATTTGACTTACAACTAGCTTTTGCTCGCGGCTTCGCCCGCGTGAAGGAGTTTTCCGGGATAAAAGTCCCACATTATATTTTCCCGGGATCGAAAGTAGCCTATAACCTTCTCAGGGTCTTAAACTATCTTCATACAAAATTTCATAAAAATCTGTCGAGTTGGTTTTGAGAAAATCGATCACATACAGATAGACATCTTTTGTGGACTTTGTTTTATAATATGTATAGAATTATTTGTCTAATTTTAAGGGCCTCAACTACTCTAAATAGTAATGTAAAACTTTGAAATGCAATGTATTGCATGGACGGTGTGCTTGTTACCCTGATATTGAAATTTTCGCGTAATTTCGTTAATTTTATTCGCTAAATGTGATCTGCTTCATAGCTTGTATGCAGAAAGAAAATAGTTAATTTATAGAATTTTTTACAAATAGGCTATAAAAGCTGCTATATCACATGAATCTATAAATACATAAAGAAAAAAAATACCCCCTTTTAAGCACATTGCCCCAGAGGATAAGAGTTTTGCCATTATTAAAGTTCATATAGAGGAATACAGAAAAATAAAATTTATGTTTAATATATGTTACAAATACATAAATTCTTAAGTTGAGTTTCAACCCTTGGACCACCACCAGTTATAATAAATCAGCAGACAAGCTACCTACGAATCCAGTAACGTTACGTAATCGAGAAATTCCAAATAAAGATAACCATTGTGACGTATATACGCAATGTAAATACTTGCACTGATTATTTCATTGTCAATTATTTAATCACTTATTAATCTTTTTAAGTCTGTAGTATCAATCAACGTATTTAATTAATACCAAATTGATTAATACTAATTGATAGGTCTAGTTGATTTGTTTTTCGAATTTATTTATTTGTAATTTTTTGGTGGTCCTTCGAGCGTCAGATAATGCCATGATTGTACATGACCAAAAAGCAATAAGATGAAATAAATCAGGATATGGCTTAATTACAACAATTATGTACAATGGCTACTTTCATAGCATTAGTAGTGAAATATTCAAGTTACTTAGCAGTCATTTTTCCATTCATCTTCTGGTTTACTTTGCTGCCAAAGTACTGATAAAAATCTCTTCAAAGTACGTCTTTTTACACAACGAAATTGAATTTAATCGGCCATTAATCGAAGTTGATTCGATGCCCACGCGGCTGTTAGCCGAAAATTACTTATAAAGTATGTGACGGTCATTTCAATCAATTTTAAGTATTGGTCACCCATACAGTGATATGACCTGATGCTCAGTAGGACTAATACAGAATATTCTTTTGGACCAAATTGTTTTTATTAAACGCAATCCATATTAGACATCTTGATTATATTCGGCTTTCTATCGATTTGTTCGGCTGCGCAGATGCTACCGCACAGGAAAAAGCAAATACTAATGCCAAGGTTTTTAAAATTAACTTTAATTTAATTCAATAAGCAAACTGCATTGCAGTGGTTTTTACTACCGGTACGGGGCATGTAGCTAAGAAAAATAAAGTAAATACATATTGAAATTAATTCGCCAGTTAAGAAGTGACAGATTTTTTAAAATTTGACTCAGTTCTATAAATGACATAGTTAAAGTAATATTTTTGTCGCCCCTATAGTAAGATCAGTGGATCAGAAGGATCTACCTGCATTTCCTTTATTTTATTACCTTTTTTATCCATTATCGACAATAGCTATAGCGGTAAATATTATTAACCCAGCGAAATCTAAGAAATAGTACACCCGACGTTAGCTCACCTACTAAATTATGTAATGGGGCGAACCCAGCTTCGCGCAATATAAACGCTATTTAGCTTCTGAAAGAGACGAGCAAAAGCGGCATTATGTTATTTATTTTTTGTTTCATATTGAGACAAAGCGATGTAGCTAATGATAAATCATTATCATGCAAACATACAATAATGATCGACACTTGATTGATTGATGCGTCGTCGAAATACTCTGTAACCTCTCAAATAACAGAAAGAGATACACATACTAAGGCGTGACGTCACCCAACGTTATAGTGCGAGTGTAAAAAAGACAATAAAGAGCCAGATAACCTCGTTACTCTTAGTAGCTGTAATTTAATAAAATATTATGGATTTGTTTCTAAATTTCCAATCAATTTTAGTTACTGTTACCTGAAAGCGATTTTGAAAAGAACATCACCATAGTTTCTTTCCTGTTTTTGTCTTGTACTGCTTTACGAACTGGCGGTAGAGTAAATATTGACTGAACCTAAATAATATTTAACATTTTACAAAATAAATTATTACATTTAATTTTATATAAAATAATGTGCAAAGTAATTAAACATAGGATTCCATTTATACATTATAAGGAAAGTCACGATTTCCCAGACTTGTTTTGTGATTGCGTCACTCAAGTTACCACTTGAGGAAAAGTGATTCAGATCTCCTTGGATGCTTATCTTCGCAATGACTGGCGTCTCCGTTCGACTTATCTTTGTATTTATAACACGTACGTGCGTGGTAATTCCACTGTATTATTGTTCTATTATGTTTTTCTAGCCAAAGAAACTCACATAATATACTGGTAATCGGTCTCTCGTATGCGAGGGCGTGACTGGGTAGGTACCATCCTAATGTCTAGTTCTACCGCCAAGCATCAGTGTGAATGCTTTGTTGTGTTCAAGTTTGAAGTACATTGTAGTCAGCGTAATTTACTGGGCATTATGTTACTTACAGCTAATGTCTCAGCATGATGACCGCAGTGGAGCACCACGCAGTAACTTGTAATTCTGTCCTGTATGCTCTACTGTTGATAGGCGGTCGTATCGCTTAAAATAAGGCGAGCAACATGTTCGTCTCGTCATTTAACTACAATAAAATAAAATTTCTGATCGATTGTCTTCTCTCTTTGTTTGTTAAACTTGTCATAAATGAAAAAATATTTTTTTAGTTGTCTAAAGCCTAAGTCATGATCCGGGCTAAGGACCCTAAAATTGGCTGATTCTAGTGCGCAGTCTATTGGGGCTTTGTATTTGTGCCAACTTTTAACTGAGTGCATATCTCCGTCAGCATTTGTTTTTTTTTAATTATTGCCCCATTTGGAGACCCAATCATATTTCTTGAAATTCTATAGCCTACAGTTTTGCTTAAAATAACCAAAACCTGGAAGGCAAATCGTATACGTTTTTACGGGACGCGCGGCCGAACAAACCGATTCTACTTTATATATGTAGTGACTTCGTTGATTCATAGCTTCGGATCCGTGTTTGTTGACAAATCGTGTAAGCCAACTAGCTGATAACCTTGCATTATCCGCTGTAGTACACAAGAGTGTCAGTAGTAAACAAAGTTTTGATCTTTCACCTATTTGCGTACAACATGAGCCGTCTGCGCGTGGATCCGGAAAGTGTATACTAGTATTTGCACGCGGTTACACCCTTGTGAATGTCTTTGGTATAAACCCCCCGGTAATTTATTTATATACATAGTATCACGCCTCTGTATAGAGGTAGGCAGAGACTATGGATTGCCACTTTCTCTCTCACTTCCTCCACCTTCATCAATTTTTTCATGCATTCCCGCTGGTTCAGGGTACTTTTGACCTGGCCTTTACTAAGAATGTCAAATATCTGTCATTCGAAGGTTCGATGCGGTCGATCCCTACCGGCTCTTCCATCCTCATTCGGCTTATAAATCTCGCATAGAAAATTGTTTCTTAAGGAATAGGGCATTGACTTCTGTAACACAAGTTTACCTAACTCAAGGGTTAGGGGACTTAAATTGTATTGTTAAAAGTTGTGGGAAAATAAATATATTATTACTATGCAACTAGGACATAAAACGGATAAAGATGAATGTTAAACCATAAGTGGTTCCTGTGCTCATAAATGTATGGACTTAAGTTTTTAAAAAATGTCATATAAATGGTAATAACAGCAGTCATTATCCTGTTCAAAAAGCAATGCGTTCTTGTTTTAACTGTTCGAAGTAAATGGACAATTGGGGCAACAGCGTGGGGCGTAGTTTCTTCTCGACAACACTGCGAAATACCTGTGGAAACTGGTCAAGTCCAAGGTTTAGTGCATATTTGAGAACCGAAATTAAATCTCAGTGGTGGTTGTTTTATTTTTTTTTTATTATAACACTTATATATCCAGACGCTTTATTTAAAGAAAAAAAAAACATAAATAAATAGATACCAGGTTATAAGTACAATAAAAATTGTAATTATAATATATATAATTTTTAACTAAAATCCGGACCGCATAAACTGAACTAGTTACGTTATTTTTTTCGCTGTTAGTATTTTTAGTTAATAATTTTAGTGCGTTACACGATACATCTGATACTCCTAGTCCTAGTGCGTAACCTTTAAAATGAAAAAGTGCATGACATGAAGAGATCGCAGAGAGATCATTATTGCATGGTGTTATAATTGATGCTGTTACATTACTACAGGCGTTAACGAGCACTTAACCTCGGATCGAGCCACGGCCGTACCGTATGTAGGTCGCTAGTATCGTACAGGACTCAGATAAGTCCGTCTAGACTGCAGTCTGCGGCGAAGGCCGGCTGTCCGCTGAGAAAAGTCGGAGTTACCCAGACACGAGTAAATCTAAATCAAACTATTAATTAATTGATGTTTAAAGTAAAATATTACTTTGTTCTAGTCAGTTTGAAACATCTGGCGTATATAGTAACAATAGGGCCCTCTCGAACAATTGTTTGTAATAAATCTGCTAATAATAATGGTTCTTTTTTATAGGTGTGTTCGTTAGTTTTTGCATAACTGCGTCCAATTGCATATGCGTGTTTGCATGTCATTTCTTATGATTGTGAAGCAGGAAATGTAACTTTAGTAGGTTCATGATTACTGCTTTTATTATAATTGAAGGCATTAGATCTGACCTCTCATCTAATGTAGGTACTGTCATCCAAAGACGTCGGTATTCCCACAGCCATCGAAGCTTGTGCCAACCGCGAAAACTTTAACCTCGCTTTAAGGCATGTCATTGCAGAGGAAGTCCGCAAGTTAATGATGCTCACAAAACTATTACTGTGACCTAATTAGGTTCCAGCGTCACATGTTTCTCATTAAAACATGGCAATTGTAATTACAAAGCCATAGGTACTGTTATCAGCAATCCGGGTTGAGTTTGGCCAACTTCCAATTAAATATGTAGCAAATCATTTTCCCCGTGAAACATTCACTAAAGCGTGACAATGTTACAAGACAATGTTGCAATGCGCAGTAGAAATTAGCTCAGTTTTGGACTGTAGAAGATCGTCGTCACTGGACAAGGCAAATTTTGTAGTGACAGTATTGCGTTTATGACTTTAGTAGATCGTAACATAAAACTTCTCCAAGTTTTGCTCCGTCTCTTCAAGATGCGCTATGTCTTTTAAATTATCAGACAAGTTAGACTGCCTGATGGTAGAGAGCTCATGAAAATTGGCATTATCAGAAACACAGTCAATATGGTTTCCTTCATAACTTGAGAAGTTAGTGCCAGACAAAACAGAGGAAACCCAAATAAATGTACTCAAAATAACTTTTTTAATGGTTTATAAATATTTCACAACACTAAATCTTATTCATTTTGTGGTTCAGAAAACGATTGCACCCATCATATCATTGCTTCACATTTTACCAGATTTTCAATTATCAATGTCATTTATATAAAAACAGACACACATTGATTTTTATAGCGAACATAAAGTATTTAAATAAATTCGGATAATCGATAAAATTGCGTCAATCTTTTGACTTGTGTAACGTGTGCTTGCGATAGCACTTATCGGTGAAATTGATTGGAATCACATGACGAATGAAGTGTGAATCGACGATGATCGTAAAGTTGATTCCTTTTGTATATGAGAAATTCTTTATAACAACACTAATAAGGGTATAAAGTCTTGCATATCTAGTAGAGCTTCTTTGGGACCATCAAAAATTGTTAGGGCTTTGAGGTCCCGCCTCATTCCTAGGCTTATTATTTAATAAGTAGATAGTTATTAGATATACGATAGTAAGTAAAAACTCTAGCGATCAAATCACTCTAGAGAGAGAGAGAGAGTCCCACACCACCAGAGGAATTAGTAATGCGTAGAATTTCAAGGATTGCGACTGCAGTCATCTTCTCTCAAGTAATGGTAGATGTTTTACGATACGACGTTGTGCTAGCAAGCGTGTCCTGTGAGTACACAGGATTACATTATTTTGACGTAAATCTTTGAGTACGGAGTACAGAAGACGGGTCTATACAAACTATGACCCAGGTACATATTCCTCTAAAATTTCTAACTCAATTTTAGACCCCTTCGGAACATTTGGGGAAGTGAATTGCTTTAATATTTGCCTTATCTAATCAGCTATGTCAAACATGTGATTTATACTTGGTCACGTAAATGCGTAACTGCGCGTTATCTTGCAAAGTGTACGCGCTAGATAGCGTAATCCTATTGTCACTATATAAAGTTATTTAACGCACAAAGAGGTGGCATACAAATCTAATTTAATAATTGAAGCTAGTCATGAGGTTTTGCTAGATTTGACCTGTTACAAAACTTTTTTTTTTAATTAAACTAAGCTTAGGTCACCGTTATTCAGGCTGGGTAACTTTCTACTACTAAAGTTTGCTGAGTCCCTTCAATTTAGTTCGTAACATTAGGGTTTATACACACGACGCGAATGAAACACATGAACCATGCATGTATACAGATGGATCTTGACGATTTAGACGTTTTCTGAGTGTTTAAATTCCGTTTGAAGTTCATCAATACATGTATGCCTTTACTGAAATACATAATCTCACAAAATCTTTATAATATTAGCACTGAACTGACATGTGCGATGGCGCTATAAGCATTCAAACATAATAAATGTAACTGACAAGGACACGCTAAGTGACACTCTTTGGATTTTCCATTAACATCGGTTTAACTCATTGATAAAGCAGTGTTAATTGCCACAGTTCGAACAAGTAGTTGATAAAATGTGGAATTACGTTACGCATGATTGATAAGAATGCTAGAAAAAAAAAATTCTTTGTACATATACGGAAATAACTATACGCGGGTCTTGTCCGCTTATATTGTGGCAAAACAAAAACGACACGAACGTCCGTGTCGTCTGATTTTGATTGGTCGCGAGACCAACGCGTGAATCACCTGTCAGTTTCTTCACCAATAACAAACGACACGAATGTTCGTTTCGTGTTTTATGCTATATTCTAACGAACATGATGTTAAGTTTTAACTTAGTCTTTTAAATGGACGTAATTTGGACCCGAAAAATAGTGCGTCTCTGTGAAAGGAGGGATTTTATAATATAACTTTTATCCAGCATATGAACGAATATATCATTTGATATTTAGCGAATTGTCTGCCTTGAGATAAGCCTATAAATTAAAAACAGCTTTAGATTATTTGACAGATGACCTCGTCAAGGTCGCACGAACCAGCTGGATACAGGCCACTTCTAACCAGTTGTTCAATTTATCTTTAGAGGAGGCCTGTTTTTAGCAGTGGACATCCACACGCTGAACGATTGTAGTACAATCTCAGCCGTCCGCGTTCAACGTTAGGTTAATTTACTTCTAACAAACAATTGTTTTATAAGGGACGCTGACGGAGGCAATTTAATATGGCGTTAAAATTACCACTGAAGAAGAAGGATTATTTGACCTGAAGCAATCACTTTATACTGATTATTAGATACAGTAGTACTTCTTACGATTCATAAGACAAACAATTATATTAAATATCGGACTTTAAACGCAATGGATCACACCTCCAAATCGATATCGTAACCTTCATACGAGGCTTATCAGGCTATGTCGAGACATTATCAATTGAATGTCAATGGCCTTCTCGAAGTCAATATCGTTTTACGAATCTGGTGCGTGCTGAACGATTCGATAAGGTCAAGATTTTGATAGGTGATTATTATTATTTTGTTAATGGATGATTAAGATGGCCCAAAAAAAAGTAAATTATCGTGAGTTATTCTGTAATCTATTAATTACGTATTTATTTACAAATTATGTTCTACGTTACAGAAAGCCCTTGAATTCCTCAAAACGTTTCTTTCTATTGATCTAAATAGGGTAACCTACGCATGTCTGCTTGCTGTTTCTTTCTTTTTGTTTCTCTTCTTTCGTTTCTCTGTTAGGGCAATGAAAAAAAAATAAGTAAAATAAAAATGTATATTATACTTTCTACCCGATTGCCGCATAACGTATTTTTTTAATTCAATTTCAAGTAATCTCTTTTATGGCGGATTCGTTAATTTACACAAGGCTGATGAATTCCATTAGTAAAGTTGAATATCATACATCTGAGTCAACAATAAAAATATTTCAATAATACACATAGTAATTACGATTTACTGCGTTTTTTTTCATCAGGGACCGTAGGCAAGAAGCCTTTTTTCATGTTTTCGTGTTATGTATGGAAATGAGATATCTTAGCGATTGACTTATCGTTAAGTTATGTTATTCCCATATTTTTTTAATTACATTATATTAGTATTTTTATTCCGAGAGTAATCTTTCACGCAGGTGCAGCCGTGAACAATATTATAAAAGAAAATCTATAAATTCTCCAGAGAAGACCATCAAATTAATTCCGTCTTTTCTTTCCAGCATCAAAACCCTGTACGACAACGTGGACGTGGTGACGATCCGTGAGAACACCGAGGGTGAGTACTCGGGCATCGAGCACGAGATCGTGGACGGCGTGGTGCAGTCCATCAAGCTGATCACGGAGGAGGCGAGCAAGCGCGTCGCCGAGTTCGCGTTCCAGTTCGCGCGCGACAACAAGAGGAAGAAGGTCACCGCTGTGCACAAGGCTAACATTATGTGAGTTGACGAATTATGCAATACTTACCAAAGCGGGCACGACCTTCAGTCGTGAAGAAAACGACATAGAAGAACGGAGAATTGATAAAAGTATGGGGAAAGATATAATATGTTAGCAAAAAGGAATAAACTATGCAGGTTTAAAGAAAAACGGACATTATAATGGGAATTAAGAGATGAAGATATCTCGACGGCTCAGTTAGTTATCAAAAATTATACGCCAGTTAATTGAGCAGTTGTTTGATCATAGGTGATGATGCTCGCTCCTAATAATACTAAGGTCAAGTAGGCGTGTAACATATTCCAATTGGGTGACTATTTGCTGTTTACCTATAATAAATATTCATCCAGTTGGCCATATCATAAGAAATTAACACCCAAGCTGGTACTTACCGTTGTTTTTATTTATATATTAAGTTCAGCCGCTATAATTGTACAGAAAAGTTGCTATAAGTTGGGTCTTCGGATAACTTTCTAGGCGTATGTCTGACGGTCTGTTCCTGCGGTGCTGCCGCGAGCTGGCCACCAAGTACCCCGACATCAAGTTCGAGGAGCGCTACCTGGACACCGTCTGCCTCAACATGGTGCAGGACCCGTCCAAGTTTGACGTATTGGTGAGTTGATTCTAGAATTCTTCAAACGAGGCCTAAAAAGAGTATTGCCCCTACGGTAGGCAGCGGCTTGTTTGTGTCCCTGGCATTGTCGAGTCCATGAGCTGCAGTGGCCGCTTACTATCAGCCGGGCCGCTAGGTCGTCTGTCTATACTGGCATATAAAAAAAAATAAAAAATCAGCAACACTGAGTGGCAGGATAAATAACTACGTGGGAATAAGTTTTCTATTATTTCTTGTTTTAATTACAGTATATAATTTTGCCACTCGAGAAAATAGAGTATCAAGATATGTACAAACTCGCAATCGAAACGTTTACTAGAGTAAAATGTTTGTAAAATTATTTATCGTTAGTCTTTCTAAGTAATTTTACCTTATTCTGAAAAATATTCATTAAAATGGTCTTGGTCAATGTAAAAAAAATAATTCAAATATTCGTTCGATGCGTTTGTTTATCGAAAAAAAAAACATTTTTTTATATAAAACATAAAATAGCAAATTAGTTATTTATGAAAAAAAAAGCCTTAACTTTTTTTGGATTGCCTTGACTTCCTTTTATGGATCCTTAACATGAGCCGCATTATTCCCGTTTCCAGGTGATGCCCAACTTGTACGGCGACATCATGTCGGACATGTGCTCGGGGCTGGTGGGCGGGCTGGGCCTCACGCCGTCCGGCAACATCGGCAAGAACGGGGCACTCTTCGAATCTGTGAGTACATTCATTTGAAAAAAAAAACAATTGATTGCTTTTTATAATAAAAAAGTTAGACTACATGTGAATGGTTGTGAAGCTCTGAACTGGATATTTAAAAAAAAAATGTTAGACTTTTGTCCTTTTTTGCGTTTAGTTCAGAGGTTTTAACTATTTACAGAAAGTACTGTATTTTAGTGATAAAAATGGATTACGAATACTAAAAAAAAAGATGTGTGACGTCTTTGACACGAAATCTCTGAAAAAGATGTAAGAGAGAATGTTTTGTTTATTTTTTTAAGAAGAGTGAAGTTTTGAGTGTTGAAGAATGTTTTTTTTTTATTGTTTTTCGAACATCCTTGAAGAACTGTGGATTGTTCGAGGGAAAAACAGATGTTTATCTAAGTTACCAATCAGATAATTTTTTTTGTACTTTAGTCAAAAGTGAAAAAAAAAACAATTTTTAAAGATTTTCAATTTACGCTCCAAAAAAAAAATAGCTCAACTTTTTTGTTTATTCGTCGTGCTTAACAAAATATTTCCCACGCGTTTTAACATTTTTAGCTGTGTTTTAAATAATCATTGTTTAGGAATTTTATTCTCAAATGAAAAATATTAGACAATACAAGCATTTGCATCTATGGTGTGTTTATTATTGACAATGATTAGTTAAAACACTTGTTTAAAATGTATAATAAAAGGGAAGGTTGAGATTTATAAAACAAACTTCGACGCAATTGAATAATTAACTATGTTTCACAAAGAAAAGTTTTGAAAATCATAAACTTTATCCCAACCAGGTTAAGTTGAACTTGGTTTTATAAATCTTTTCCTTATGTTTATCGTCATCAAAGCCGTCGTTGGTTTTTTAAAATTTTTTATTGTTTGTATGGCACCGACATCACATACCGCACAGTTTTTCTTACAAATATATATGTTTTATGTAATATTTATAAATTATTAAGCTGTAGATTGTGTAGAGATATGGGGATTTTCATATTTTCGCTTGTCTATTATAAGTACGCACTATTACCTTATGGAAGTATCTATTTGTAGTAACCCCTCACAGAGAGTTCGCAAATAAAAGAGGCCCTTGAATTATTTTTTGGATATATTTACTACAAATCTACAATATGCTGTTGGTACCTGGATTTCTCAATATAAAAGGACTTGAATATGACATAATACCAGTTCTTTGTGAGATAAACTGTGCCAAGGAATTGAAGACTTGTAATATTATTAGCAGAAAATGGGAATTAGAATGTATTTATAGTTCATAGTAGAACGTATATAAAAATGCTTTCTGCTTAATAAAGCGTCGTTTTCTAGCATATGATAACCAAACAAATCTTTGTTAGTAAAATATATTCTTTTTTATGCTTTAATATATTAGCACAATATTTAAAAGGGTATTTTATATTTAATTCTAATAAGTCTATTCTCCCGTGCCATTTAATATGTTTGATTTTTTTTTTTATTAAATTATATAATAAATTTACCCAAAAAAGATAAAAGATAAACATATCAAGAGCGGTACACAGACACGATCATAGTGTTTAATTAAATAAAAAAAAAACATAGCCGCAAAAGACCCGGCTTCACATACAAGTGTTTAAGTGATTTGAAGAAAAAAAAGCAACGTAAGTGAAGGTTATTTAAAATTATTTAGCCTGAAACTAACCCGGTGTGGGGTTCGTTGTCGAATAATACGTTCCGTTACCAATAACCGCATGAAACACATTTGACACTAATGTTGTGTTGTGGTGTACTGATTAACATAAATATAACTATATTGATGTTGTCTCTGTTTTGTGTATGATTGTGGAGTAAGGTATTCCATGTCGACGGTAATTTAAGATGTGATTGGTGTTAATAATTCTGAATTTATCCGCAATCGTCAGTGACATGTCATAGATAACTTCAGAAAAGTTAGTATAAATTATTCTCATTTTATATTTTTAAATGGATTACATTTTTGAGAACAACTCTGTGCATTACCTCATCATCCGAATAATATGGACATGATAAAAATACTATTATGTGTCAATTTTATTAAAAATTACTTTAATCAAAATGGAAGTCAAAATAAATTTCTATTGTCTCATAGAGTTGAAAAAATAGAACAAACCACACTAATTACCTATAATAAACGTGAATTTATATCGATGTATAATTAAGAAGTTCGCACGCTCATTATTTATTGTCTGTCATATTTAATCTTTATAATATGTACAATTATAATTAACATGTATATATGCATATATGTCATGTGAACGTGTAGACGTTTGTGTGCGCATACTATGTGCGCATGCTTTCATACATTGTATATGTCACGAATGAATAATAAAGCTATCCGAGAATTGTAATAATTGCAAATACTCAAATCATATTTAAGTAAAAATTATTAAATTACATTGTGTATATTTATGGCCGCTAGTAATCATTAATCATCATGAGTTTAAATGCTAGTGGCCATAAAAAAATATGTTAATTACAAACCAACAAATAGGCCGGCATAACTGTGTCGACTTGCGTATCTTACCATTTCTCGTCAGTGGACACTTTCTGGACCTTACTCAGCTTACAACCAGGTGCAGGGTCGTTTTAACGTGCCTGTATAAGTACAATGTTAAATATACAATTCAGGTTAGCTTTAACCTTGATATATTCTCTACAGTATATCACAACTACGCGGACGCTCGGCAATTTTGGTATTTTTAAAATATCACGAAAGAAAATAATTTGTATTTTGTTTTTACTATTTTAATTATTTAACCAACACATCTACATTGAGGTAAGAATATATCTCACACTTTTCATCTGCCAATCTGAAATTACATACTTGTGGAATGAATTTGAATTTTGGGTTGTAATCCAAGATCTCCGAGCTTCCAATTTAGTTGCGATAACACAATGTAACACCCTGTATATGTACCACGATGAAATAACAACCTCATACTGTATATGTAAAAAACCATTGTTATATTATAAAGTGTATGTCTTATATTGCATTACATGAATGGCATGTATCTCTGTTATTTATAATATGTTTCGAGGCTTGGTTATATTCTACATTTATGTTTAAAAAAAACTTAATCAAATCATTCAGGAACGGGTACTATGATATTTAAGTTCAGTGTGTCCAATAGCCTGTCCACATCTGCATTTACATGATCTAATTGTATACGTCATTTAAATTAACCAAGCCTCAAGCCAAAAAGAACCCAAATGACCATTAATTATAATTCTAGGTGCACGGCACGGCGCCAGCGATTGCCGGACAAGACAAGGCGAACCCCACCGCCCTGCTGCTCTCCGCTGTCATGATGCTGCGGCATGTGAGCCTGCCAGAACACGCGGATAACATAGAGCGGGCGTGTTTCCACGTGCTGAGGGAGGGCAAGGTCCTCACCGAAGACCTCGGAGGGAGGAGCACTTGCACTGAATACACCAATGAAATTATCAGGAATTTGAATTAGAGCGGTGTGGGAAGCTGGTGGTAGGGTAAGGTACATGTACTTAGATGTTTTCCATCGCGTCTGGTTTAATGCTGGTTAAGGTGAGCTCAAGACAACTGAATCCATTTAGAGAAGTAATGAAATCTGAGTCTTTAATGTGATTGACACGCTTCCATCCCATCCCCTCAGGTGGCTTGTAAAGCAGCCAAGTTTGTAATATAAAAGACATATGTGGTTCCAACCCTACTTTATAGTGGAACAAAGGCAGAAAGCTACATAGGTCTGTACCTTATCATACTCCAGTGGACCACCGGCTCCGCTAAAAACTTAGTTCAATTATTAGATCAAAATGAATTTGCTATTTAGTATTTATATTCCACTTAGATGATCTAGTGCTTAATGCGAGAACCATCAGTTTGTCGTATTTGACAATCCATTGGTTCTTTTGTAGGTTTATTTGAGTTTAGATCTGCTGTGTCAATGTATTATACCAATGTACAATTTTAATTTATTTGATGCTAAAACAGGCTCTGGATGCTTGGAAACATTGTTTAAGCTTTGACTTTGGACAATGCATATTGTCAAATGGGGAAAATACCAATAACCACCTAGATAAAATATCTTTCGTGCCAGGAATCCATACAATATTAAAATTGATGGAGGAAATTGGGTTTTTTAGAAAGGAAGTAAGTAGAAAAGTAAGCTATCGGTTTATTCAGATCAACGGCAGATATTGAAACATCTGGACCCAGCTCCTATCTCGCCTTACTACTTTGGTTATTTCCCCAGGTCCTGGTCAGCTGTCTGACTACTCCCTTGGGTTAGATATTACATGCCAAAGTATCTGTAAATCAGATTTTTGGGCTGTAATCGAGTATTGGAGTGAAAAAATATGAAGTTTCCCAAACTAATGTATTAGATATTGTGACAGATTTTGAATCCACATTCAAATTAAATTTCAGAACTGCAAAATTTATGAGCCAGCCTACTACTTCGGAAAGAAGGGCGATAATGTGTATGTAATATAACTACATAATATTGACTTTGACCCTACTTTATTTCCAGTGAGTTTATTCATGAAAAAAGGTTTCATTCTTTACAATACTTTACGGTAGTCCAAAGTTTTAAGTCTTTTGGGGAACAAAAAAGGGATGGTCTTACATTGTATTGCAACAAAGTGCTGAAGAGTTTAAAATTACCACTTTTAAATCGTTAGATTTTAGTTAGTTAAATTTGAAGTATTACCACATGTTACCATTATTATTTATTAAATACCACCTGTACTACAAGTATTAAATACGCATTTAATAGTATTTTTTTTCGTACACATTGGCAACACTTGCCAAGGTTACCAGCCTTCGTAATATACCAAATTAGTAAATAACCAAGTTTATTGCAAGAGTTCACTTATGGACACGACAGTATTTATAATTAATAGTATTTTGTAAAAAAAAGTACAGAAATTATGGGACAATACAAAAACTACAGTGTTGTTAGTTTTAATATCTTTACACCAAATTTCATTAGTGATGATGATATGTGATGAACTGTAAACCGTTGTATTTATTACGTTATTTATTAGTATTCTGGTTACAAACTTAGATTTAATCTGAGTGTAGATACTATTTATTAATGTATTCAATAATTGTTTCTTAAATTATGAAGTTTGTCGAAGACTAGAAAAATACTTAAATTGTACTAAAGATGTTTTATACGCCCGTTATGGATAGTTAAAACATTAAAAAGTGTATTTTAGCATCTTAAAACTACTCGAAATTCAAAAGTGTATTGTGAAGTTTGATTTTGAATACAAATTGTGTTAAATAAATACTGTTTTTCGGACTTAGCTAATCTTATGAGATTGTTTTATTGTTGCCAGCATTGCTTAAGTGATTTCTACCAAGTACATGATTAGTAACAGGAGTGATCAATTTTGTGAGTATAATTTTAAGTTTTAATTTTAATGTAAATAAAGCCATTTAAAAACGTATTGACATTTTTATTACCTTGGATATTAAAGAAATAAAAAAAAAAAACGAATTGTTTTATTGTCGGATTGACTGGATATTCTGATGTAAGGCCCGTTCTCAGAACAATGACAAGCAGGTCCGTCTCACCAGGACGGCAAGGTATTTGTATTGCTGGCAAAGACTTAATTAGCATAAGACTATATTATACAGTGTTTAACCTCTACTTATTTAATTTCTCTGTAAATCTATCTAAAATAAATAAATAAATTCTATTAGCAAACACTTAAGTACTGGCTGCAATAACCATTCAGCGATATTTATATCGATGTTTGAAAGGCTAATTGATTTAGCGACAAATGTGAGTGCAACACACAGGTACACTCTGTTCCTGCACTCTCATAATTCGGTGAGACTGTAATCTGACATGACCGGAGAGAGATCAGGCGCAGGACCAACCGCTTTAGGGCCGTTCCAGTATTATGTAACACAATTTATGAGATTTTTAACCCCCCCACCCCCCATATAACACGCCGTAACGTTTTCCAGTACGCCACCGCCCCCCATCCAAAAGTAACGTAACTCTAAATTTACATTTTTTTTTCTAATCACAAGTTTTTTACGCAAAATACGGGAAAGTCGCTAAAATACCTTTTTAATTTTTTTAATTCAAGAAAAAATAATGTTACATAACGCTTTGTACGAGACCCCCCTCCCGCCGATGTAACGCATCGTAACGTTTTACAAGACCCCCATTTCCCCCAAATAGCGTTACATAATACTTGAACGGCCCCTTACGTGCTTTCCGAGGCACGGAGTGTTACATCTTCAACTTCCTAACTGAGCTGGGACAGTAATTTTTTAGGATAGGAAAACCCAGTCACAATTATTTTTGACCCGACCTAGAGGATTCGAACCCGGGACCTCAGTGTGATAGTTGTACTCGTAGGTACCATGTATAAATACAACTACGTCATCGAGGCAGTCATGGCGTTTGTAACTAAATGAAACATGTGGTTAATAACTATATTGTTATATATATTTACGTATACATACTACATGTTTGTAGTTTGTATACGTAAATCAGACTAAAAGTGATAATCTGGACATAAAGAGCGAACTCCTAGCTACACAGTGTATCTAATTTCCAACTATAGTGTTGTATTCTAAATGACTAGTGACCAGAGCCGTAAAACTGGCATAACAGTGTAAATAGTTCCAAAAAAACAGCTTACGAATCGATATTACTTATTACTTATAAATAATTATGATAAAAGCATTTATAGACCTACTAAAAATACTACGGAAAACATCCTGTCAATATTGGCGCCTAATACCCAAATATTTTAAATTTATTTATTTTATTATAACTTCACCAACGATGCATCTAAAATGTTATAGGTACATTAAGATTATGTATATACCCACATAATCAACGGTTTTAGCTGTCAAATCATAATATGATGAGGCGCTGAATACTTACTTGCATTATTGGCTTTTAAGTAATAAGGTAATTTTTCTTTTTCCAGGTGCACGGAACTGCCCCGGATATCGCCGGAAAGGATATGGCTAACCCCACCGCTCTTCTCCTCTCAGCCATCATGATGCTGAGGCATTTGCAACTGAACGAAGACGCCGACCGCGTCCAGAATGCATGCTACGCGGTCCTCCGCGAAGGCAAATCCCTTACCGGTGACCTCGGAGGCACCGGCAAATGTAGCGAATACACCAACGCTATCATCTCGAAACTCAACTAGGCTGTATGATTACAGTTCCTTGTTCTCGAATAACCTCGCCTACTTAAAAAGTTGGCCACATATTGGAGCTAAGAAATTAAACAAAATTCGCATTAAATGCAATTGTATGTAAGGAAACACCAAAGTATTTATTTAAGAAACGTGTTTCGATATTATGTTCAGATAGAATTCAGTATTGATAAACAGTTATTGTAGGTTACTTTGCATCGAATGTCGGGTCAATACCAAAATACTGTAAATATTATATTTACATCAATAAATAATGTTATACACATTTTAAGTTATTTAGAATAGAAAATATGTGATTACTAACAGCCTTCTTATGTATTTATGATACATTTCTTTACACATTTTGTAAAAAAAACAGCATCCTTGACCATGTTATGTATAATAAATAATTGTTACAAACACTTTTTTATTTGTCGTAATGTGATAATACCTACACAGTAGAAACGACTGCCCCGAAAATTATGATATGAAGAAAGTCGTCTGCCCTAATAACTACTCAGTGTCCTTAGAATGTGGCAAAAAACATCACACGACTCTGTGTCCGGTGTCGTTTTATTGTGATTGGTTGAGAGACTAACGAACTATAGCGTCATCTGAACGACGTCAGCGCCATCTATTAAAAAAATAGATAACAAATTTCAAATACTTACTTATTTCTTAAGAAAGTAGACTATTGGCATAAGAAGAATAAGATACACACACTCACGTCTTTATTCCTGAAGGGGTAGGCAGAGGCGCAACTAGTGCATTAATTTTTCGCAGTGTGTATTCCGTCACATGATGTGATAGCAGGCGAACTTTGCCCGACTCGTGGATTCGAACCCCGAGATCTCAGATCGTAAGTACCACTCAAGTTATATAACTACGCCATCGAGGCAGTCCATAATTTAATCTAGGACTTGTTCTACCAAGTGTTATCCAAATGCGTTCAACAGTTTTTGCCTTTGCTTCTAAAAAACATTTTCAAATGCATTTCATTTATAATAAGTATTTGTACCTAAGATAAGATTTCTATAATAAAAAGTAAAAAAAAGTAGTTGATTCAATAAATACTATCTTGAATATTTGTCTGATCATTACATTCAATAATCATATATTTATAAGAGACTTCGCCCATATTCGGATTCGCTCACAATAGCCCTTTACCGCAGAATACAATGCTCCTTGATTTTCAATATCTATTTGTAATGGCGGCCTTAACCGACGCGAGGCTCCAGGTGAAAGTAACAAAAGTTTCCCGGCTTTCAACAGTTTTATCGGTAATATCGTAAACAAAAGTCCTCCAAATCATCGCGCGAGGCATAGACGGGTTCACCTTAAGGCCGCCACTGTCTATAAGAGAATAGTTTCAAATGGTTTGTTTTTTTTTTGCCACACATCCGATGATTTGTGTGTATTGTGCTTCCTCTCTGACTGGTGGCACATTAACGCTGGGACTCCTGTTAGCCAATTCCAATTCTGCGTAGACGAGTTGGTGAGGGGCTGCCTGAAACAAACCGAATTATTAATTATTCAGAATACAGAATGAGGACGGTTAAATCACAAACGATAGGCGTGAATATCAGCCATTGGTATATGTATCAATATTATTATCCAGTACAACAGCGTATCTAGGTAACCAAGAGCCTAGTTGCAAAGAAGATATCCTGCTCCGGCTCACTGAGTAAAATGCTTAACAGAAGCAAGGATCCGGGAGAGAGCAAAAAAGAATGATAGTAGATACTTTGTTAGTTTTCTGGTTGGGGTCTGAGGAGAACCTTGTCTCAGGGGCTACGGTGCACTGCACCGCCTAGTCCTATTGTAGATTAGCCCAAAGTACTATGCCGCATATCCGAATAATTGATCCTTCACAATACTCCATATTATGATATTAAGAAATGCGTATTTCGGCAAATTATGCTACAGGTTTGAACCTATAATATGCCGTCGTGAAAATAATTTCCAGAAGCATCGATAGTAGGCGATGAAGCGACTTTAAAAGGATAGATATAGGGCAAGGCGATGAGGCCAGTAGTATAGTGAGGGTTACTACTCACGTATAATTGTTCAACGTCTTCTTTAGACCGTGTGGTGACGTTAGCCGGTCTATGCCTCTTTTTCCGAAGAAATAAGTAAATTGTAACCAGTATAAGAATGAGCGCGACTTCGGTAATAGCTCCGATGGGTAACCAAGGCCCTAAAATAAAGATATCCTTATAAAAATATTGAAGGTATACTCTCAACTTCCAAGTGACATCATGAGCTTGTCTCAAAGTATTCTACTTTGCATAAAGACGACGGGGCTCCTAGAGGAAATTCCCCGTAAAAATAGGTCGATGAAAGTAAATGTAAATGTAAAAAAAAAGTCTTTAGGAAAAAGTTTCAAATTGCCAGCAAGCTTTATTATAATTTCGGTTCGTGCCCAATAGATGGTCTGAACTCTGAGTAAGGCCGGACCGGGTCACCCAGTGGGGGCAATCCATAACAGTAAAAGTGGGTACCATGTAATATTGCTGTCTTGTTCGCACGCCCGCACCGTAACGGTGATGACGTTGTAGTGGTATTCAACATATACCGCTCACGTGCTTACGGCACAACTGTCAAACGGACTGTCAACACTTCTCGGCGCGGACACATAAAAACAATACCTACTTAATGCGAAAGTCCTCAAGACCAATAATTATTAGTCTCCATCGCACCAGCTGATATTATATTTTTTATCTTCCCACATTTTTGTACATTATTTTCCATTAAAATGTGAAACGACAGCGACCACGCGACCACTATCCAATAAATACCTATACTAAACGAGAATACTTACTTTGGTGATATAAATACTTAGTTTTGTTATAAATGTTCCGCGTGTACTTATTAGATCCAATTTTATGCAAATTAGTACAAAAAGATATGCAACCAGAATCTGTATTTTTCAGTAGGACAGCTTTTTCTTGAATTGCAGTTACGTCGTTTCCATTGTCTATTCTCATGTTTTCTAAAAAAAAATATGATTACATTATGTTGATAGAATAATATTATGTATGTATAATTTATAACGGGGCAGGTTTAAATAATTTATCCTACTGCTAGGCATGCACGTCTTCTACTTGGAAAGATTGAGAGTTAAGCCTTCGTGTATCGCCGCGCGTGCTCGTGTAAAGAATTTTGTTTAGTCCTTAATATGGCGTAACCCCAACAGAAGTGGCGGCTGATATTATTTATATTTATTATATTATGACTTGTTAAACAAATGTGAACATAAGGTATTAAACCAAAATTACGTCTGAACCTTCCAGTGCCGCAATGATCTAACTATTGACTATTACTCACTTATCTTTTTGCAGTAATGATTATTTGATTTTTTTCCTTCATGACGATTCTCACATATTGCAGAACGATTACCTGGAACCACGTAACATAATAAATTACAATGTATACTTTACTAACTTTAGAAACTAGCCTCTGTCTTCACTTCCCGTACAAGTTTTTTCCTTATCAAATTTTATAAGGATCTGTTTAATGTTTTAACCGTGAAAAATAGACAGAAAGAGTTTCAATGTTTGAATATTTGTTAAAAGTAGGTGAATGTAGAAATCGCTGAATGGGATTTACACAAATAGACTATGCACTAGAATAGTATTATAGATTTTTTGTGTTAATTCATTTCTGAGAATTCACCCATATTCGTTCATTAATTTCTGCATTTACTTCTATCTAAATGAACATACAAACATCCTTAATAACTACCTAAAGCAGCGAATATTAAAAGTTTTCCGTAAAATTATTAACTATCTTTTATCTACCAACCTGATCTCAAACTCAGTATCTTGGGCTCACTTTCTATAACTTGATAAGTTGTTGTTTCATTAAAAATTTTCTGCTTTCTAACACAAAATACTTTGGACTCATGGTCGAAATCATGAGCGATTATAGTGTAAGTCAGATTAATCATAGATTCTGTTTCGCTAGGTACAGTGATGTTAACTCCATCTGAAAAAGTATCCCATGTTTTAACTTGCGTCAGTATCTTATTAATCTTTAGGTAGTTTATAAGTTTAGGGGACCCTTTGTTATGTACGGAGGTGTATCCGTCCTTTTGCAATTACAGGCTTTCTAATGGACAGCTTACGCCACCGTAGACGGAATAAGGCCCTTTGAATTTACCTAAATACTGGGTTGAAGTAAGATTTAACATCGGACATATGAGCAGTGGAGTACCCGCCTTGGCGAATTCAACTATATATGCCAATAATTAAAAAAGTTCTGTTATCGTTCATAGTAATGTCGGACACAAGTCTAAATCCAAGCAATGGATTCGTATCGATATCGTGGCCAGATCGTAAAATTGCTCTCATTATGATCTGGCAACCATGGATACGAAATAATATATGTCATATATAAGGAGTATGGTGAGATAGGATGAGTCCCACTCCAATGTATTAAATTATTTTTTGGTTTTGAGTGGTTTTTGAAGGCGGTTTAATTTTTTGTTAAAATTATTATTTTATTTATGTTTATACTCTGGCAGAGAGGATCGATCATACAAGCCGTGCCTTTTATGTATTACTAGCTTTTGGTCGCGGCTTCGCTAGCGTGAAATTTTCTGGAATAAAAGTACCGCTATAATGTATTCTCGTAAGGATAAAAAAAATCATAAAAATCCATTCAATTGATTTTGAGAAAATCAATAACATACAGACAGACAGAAAAGGGGACTTTGTTTTATCATATTTATAGGTATATTGTTTAAATGTTTGTAATCAAATCTCGTCGTATGATTTACGTCAGTAGACACACAGTACTCACCCAGCTCATGGCGCACCTGGTAAAGACGTTTCCATCGTGAGCTTCCATTTTTACATGAAAATTGCAATACCTCGCCTACTTCATACTCAATAACATTACCCGTGAGATCGCTACCTGAAACAAAAGATAGTTAAACCATGGTTTCAAGAATGTGTGGACAACGAGGCACAATTGTAAAATATTTAAGCCTGATTGTAACATTTTCTTTCATGGTAGCTTATTGAAGATACTAGAGTTAATGACCTATCGGTTCGTATTAATCTTTTTACAATATTATAGTAATTGTGACACATTTTTTAGGCTCACAGCAGATTTTGTCTAGTTTGGTAGTACCGCATTGTCCTGTATTTGCCGCTAAACAACAGTGCAACCAAATCCTCAAGTATCACCGCATTTCAATGCAATGCTTAGATCCGTGCAACGGTTTAATTATTTTCTTTTATTAACTACGCAATAAATTTGAAATTATTGTTAATGTCTAAATAGGCGTATAATTGATTTGCACTTATCCTCATATTAAGGACAAGTATGAGCCCATTCTATCAAACACAACTCCATTTTAGAAGAACTCCACTCCAGACACGGAAATTCAACGATTTTATTATACTAGACTATAAATGAGTAACTTACCGATAGTTTCTGCTACGGTAATGCACAACCAACAAACGAATAATAACAAATACATATTACAGAGTTTTAAGTAAATAACACTCGTGTATCCTTAATAACAATACAACATTGAATTTGGCCAGCGGCAAAATTATTTGTGGTTTATTACGTATCTGTTCTGGGGGATGCCGTAATTTTTAAGAATCAGCGGGTTTTAGGGAGTTTATACTCGAATGGATACGTAAAAACCACGGAACAAAAAACACGTTTTTTTGTGGTATGGCATGTATGCAGCCGCCATTGTCACTCTTGTGAACCAAAGTAGGTATCATAGCATGAATTTGCTATATCTAGGTTATCTGGTATGCGAGATTTTTACTGGCATTATTTACGCCGACGTACAAAATTATGTAAGTACGTTTTATTTGAATCGCTGGACATCGTGGTCAGTGTAAGCAGTTACTGGTCATTATGAGGCATAACCCGTCTTCGCCTTAACTAATGAGAGGCTCTGGGCAACAGATTTCTGCCCTTTTACCCATTTGGCAAAGGAGGGTAATGTTTATTCTCTGTGCCCCTTACAGCCACGAGGCTCTGAGCGATTGCCTCATTCGTCATCTTCTAATGCCACCATTCGGCATAACGTCATGACTCATGCTAATAAGAGCGTTGGTACAGTGCTGCATAATATCAAATTCAATTGGTGTTACTATTGATAACGTGACTTACCATCTTAATCTTGTTATGCAGTTTTATAAAAAACAACACTCAATTAATCTTATACTAGTGCTATGATTTGTGTGTGACGCGTGCCTATCGCTATTACATTAGGCTCAAAATTTCCACTCGAGTAAGTTTTATACGATCAATTCAATATTCTTAATGGACTGTTGTTTAAAAAGATTATAGGCAGTAGCGGATTTGCTCGAAGGCCCAGTAGGCCAGGGTCTAGGGCGGCCAGACGACATGGGCGGCAAATTAGGCCAAAAAAAAACCACTGATGATTACAAGAAATTACTCAAATGCAAAGTATCTTAATGTATTAAAAGTCTCGCGTACCTTTTGATTATAGTCTTCCTAAATCACTATCTTGGGTGCTGAGAAAGGGGCGGCACATGGCTTCGGACCTAGAGCGGCTAGAACTGCAAATCCGCCACTGTTTATAGGAACTTACAATGTGGACGATGTCGCAATTATTTTACGTCGGAAATTGCGTATAGGTAATTAACAAATCGCCAGTCGCTTTAGACATATATTTCACTCTATCTTATATTGTTAGTCATTTGCGGTACGCGATAGGCGGTGGCTAACAACTTTGTTTTCCTGGTTATTGATACAATTCTTATAAACACGATAATTGTACCTACTCCAGAATATGTTGGTGAAAATGTAACTAGCATATTCAAAATATCTACAGCGAATACACAATCGACATCACGCCATAGTTATCTCTGAAAGGGTGGGCCAGAGGTGCATTCTGCCCCTTGACGTGATAGTCTGCGAGCTCTTCCCCAGAGGCAATTCTTGTGCGCTCCGCTTTCGCCGGATCCGCTTATCCATTCGCTTGCAAACACGTGATTTCCGAAGGTACCACTACTTCCGAATGAAATGTATCTGTAGAAAATATTCGATAATTGAATTGAAAACATTTATTTTACGAACTACACAATAGCAAGTTTTGTCCAAAATCAATTAGTAATAAAAAAATTATGCGTGTGCACGAATTGCACAATGTCAATGCCAACCAAATGTCGAATGACATCTTTGTCAACATGACAAATAAAACGTCAAGCGAACTGCGAAGGCACATGCGGAGTACGGAACGGGCATGTTGTTTACAATCGTATAACCTGAAAAATGAAAACAATTCGTAACAATTAAAATAAAATAGCTTAAAAATGGTGAAACGGGTAAGTATGGGAGACGAATAAATGTGCTTTAAATTTCTAATTTAGTTTGTTGTAGAGTTTAGAATGTTTATTTTCTTTGCTATACTAATTTAACGTGCAGTGAAACATTTTAAGGATATGAAGATGTCTATATCTGAAGATGATGCGGATGTGGCGATTCCTAATGAAAACGGGAAGCGTCCTGCCGACGACCAAAACAAGGACACGAAAAAACGTATTAAAACTAGGGGTCTGTACCGACAACCCACAGTCAACGAACTGAACAGACTTCAGGAAACAGAGAATTTGTTCAACTCAAATTTATTTAGGTTGCAAGTTGAAGAAATATTACAAGAAGTTCAAATAAAAGAGAAAACAGAGAAAAGGTTTCAACAATGGTTTACAGATTTTAAAATATATTTGGAAGCAATTTCGAATGACGATACCGAGTATAATTTATCAGAACAGACATTAGTGAAGAAATTGAAAGTGAAATTGCCTGTATCCGATAAGCTCTCAAAGACTAGATGTATGTTCAAATTTTACAAGTTTAAAGATGTGCGCATTGTTGGTTCTCACTCATTGGGGTGTGCAATAAACTCCAAATTAAGGATTGACATACAATTATCTGTCCCAGCACAGACTTACACGAAAAACGACTCTATTAACTACAGATATCATAAAAAACGTGCAGCATACTTGGCATTCATTGCATCCCACTTATCAAAAACGGAGAGCGTGCAGGATTTGCAGTATACATGGGTGGATGGTAGCGAGACAAAGCCTGTTCTTGATTTTAAGCCTAGCGGGAAACTGGGGAATCATTTGTCTGTCCGTATCAACTTGGTTTGTGAGGAAGAGAGTTACAAGCTCCATAGATTTAGCCCTACACGTAACAATCTACGTGAGGCTTGGTTACTGGGTTCTGAAGGTGAAAGTACAGATATTGGTTCTCCAACACCATACTACAACAGTTCTGTACTCAGCGACTTAACAGCAGAAGCCAATCAGGAACTCCTGAATGAGATATTATTAAAAAGTGAGAATTTGAAACAAGCTGTAATATTATTGAAGATATGGCTCCGTCAGAGAGACTTGGCGGTGCCAGGACATGTGATTAATTTGATTGTTGCATATTTTGTACAGAACAAGAGAGTTAACAATATAATGAGTAGCTATCAAATTGTTAGGAACATTTGGATTGCAATAAGTAAGTATTTGTGAATTTAATATTACATGGTAATAAATAAATGTATGTTGTTCTTTGGATGTTTATTAGGATAAAAAACTAATGGACAGTTAACCCAATAGATGGCAAAAAATATTTCATAAAATACAATGAAAGTTGCTTTTATCCTCATTATGTTTGAAGACAACTACACGAATAAAATTATCTATTACAGAAACATCAGAATGGGACACAAAAGGCATAAGTCTTCACAAAGGTACAGACACACCTGCCCTCGAAGAGTTCCACCAGCATTTTCCAGTGGTGTTCATCGATAAGACAGGATACTACAACATATGCTGGCAAATGTCTAAAGGAATATATTACGCGTTGAGGAGAGAGAGTGCCCTCGCAGTAGATATGCTAGACAATCCGAAGATTAACAGCTTTCTACCACTTTTCATGATTCCTGTGAAACCATTGATGAAGTTTGATCATATATTGCGGTAAGATCTTATGAGAAACAATCACATTTTTTTATACATGTGAATTAAGAAAGAAGTGTAGTGTACAATTGATGGTAAGCAGTAGTAAACTATCAAAACGCTACCAAGTGTCTAAAACAGTCTTATTGCCTCTTAATTATTTTTTTTTAGTTTAACAATGCTTTCTTAATATTTACTATCAGTTAACTTATATAATATAAATAGTGAGAGACCATTGTCCATAAATATTATTATTATTGCAGGTTCAAAAATTTGGAAAACCTCAAAAACATCATAATCAGCAAGTCATCAAAAGAGTCCAGGCTGTACTATGGTCTGGAGACACTAGCTCTGGTGACTGAAACTGTGCTGTCATTGCTTATCAAGGGTCTCGGCAACAGAGCTGACCTGATCCAGCCTCTGGTTGATGCTAATTTCTCTTGGCCTGTGAAGAAAAAGGCTGACAAAGGGTAAATGACCTTTATTTATTCCTATAAATTTATTTATTTAATAAAAGCGCAATAGTAGCACACCTTCCTCTGCCTATCCTCTCAGCGATTAAGTGTGAATGTGTGATTGAAGCCTATACCATATACATTACGGATATTATAATATATTCAGCATTGACATTACATTACTACTTTAAATACGATTAATTACTAGTTGTTACCTGCGGCTTTGCACATGTGAATAGATTTTTTTCTGCTACAAAAGTTCCTCAATTCCTGTAAATATTTACAGCGTCACGAGAAGAACTCCATTATATATTCATTATTTCCTATGGGACTGAATTACTGTAATAAAGAATTTCACAAAATATCACGTTTATATTTGTAAAATAAGATTGAAAATGTATTTTTGTAGACATGAAGAGAAGTTATCGTTTGGTTTGATATACAATACCGAGCATGCATTGAACACTGTGGAAAAAGGTCCACCCGCCAACCTGCCTGAGGCCGAACAGTTTAGGTAAGAAATAGATCCATAACTATATATTATAGATAGATGGTGTTGTGTATGTTATATAGCTTTGATTAAAAATGTGTTTAGATAGATACAAAACAATTGGTAACTAGTACATTATATACCTATATAGGTAATATTACATTATTTTTTATTTTTACGGTTTTTGAAGGTGGTATAATTTTTTTGATAAAAAGTTTTTATTCAGTAGTCGGGTTTTACTTTCTTTAATATTATAATATATTGGTTTATTTTCTTTCTGTAACATCATACTTTATGAACACACTATTCTTAGAGCGTTTTGGGGCGACAAGTCGGAGCTACGCCGTTTCCAAGACGGGTCCATAACTGAGACGTGCGTGTGGGAGGCGGAGTCAGCGGCTGATAGACGGGCCATCACCACGCAAATTATCAACTACCTACTGGAACTCAAGTTTGGTGAGTCATTTATATGAAATGGTAATCTGCTTTTATTCATATCATGGAACATATATAAGTTCGGCATAATGTTGGATGCGCTGTTTGTGCCTTCGATATATAATTAATTATGTATTTCTGTAGATCTTGATGGATAAAACATTTCAGAGATTTAGCCTTCTTCTTGGCTCAGAGCCCAAGTGCAGCTGGGAAATATTTTTTAACTACCACCTATAATGTAATCCGTACCAGGTATTCCCGAGGCGGCTGTGTACCACGTGTCGGAGCAGCTGGAGGGCGCGCTGTGCCGGCGGCGCTGGGGCGCGGACGCGGCGGCGCGCGCGGAGGAGAGCGCGGCGCGCACGCTGCACGCCTTCGACGAGCTGCGCCGCGACCTGCGCCAGCTCACGCAGCTGCCGCTCAACGTCAGCGCCGTATATGGTGGGTACCCTAATGGGAAAATTGTTTTTTTTTTTTTATCTAGAGAAATGCGTTATCGCTTCCCCCATTGGCAGGATGATAGGAATGGTTGTGTTGATTTCACTGGTCTTCCAACTCAACTTCATCGTATTGTGGCCCATGTCTAGGTAGAGAATGAGCTCTCAAACTTTGATAGACTATCTTTATGTATATAGCAATCTGAAACCTACTACCTTTATTGCTGTTTACTTCAATTACCACTGTCTTAAAAAAAAGAGATGTATTAGGAAATGTTGGAGGATTATTTTATTCTTTAAAATAGCCCCCTTAAGGCGATACCTCAAGGTCCATTTTCATACATTTTGTTTCGGCTTTAATATGACGAAATTTTAAAGGCAGAAATATCCATGATTATTAATTATTTTTACATTTTTCTTTCAACTGCGAGAACTAATCACTAACTAGACGTGAATTTAAATTCTTTACTTGCCAATACTTGTTTAGTTACCCAGATTAAAGCCGAAACAAAATGTATGAAAATGGACCTTGAGGTATCGCCTTAATATACAAAAGGCAATAAGC
Organism: Manduca sexta; assembly: GCF_014839805.1. Classification (NCBI taxonomy): domain Eukaryota; kingdom Metazoa; phylum Arthropoda; class Insecta; order Lepidoptera; family Sphingidae; genus Manduca; species Manduca sexta. The sequence goes on from NC_051122.1 coordinate 12,592,078, forward strand.
AAGTCACTATTCTGCCCTACTTGAGCCTATTCACTACCACTCCTACTTTAAATAACAAGAGCTAATATATCATTATGTCTCCAGGTGTGTCTTCAGTATTCAGCTACAGTGACCCGCTGCCCCCCCTCCCGCGGGCCCCCGCCAACAAGCCGTGGCGGCGCGGCGACGCCAGTCTCATCAAAACCATCACCAAGGACGACGGCACCGCGCTGCTGCCGGAGTACGTGCCAGTGTGCAAGACTGTTTTGGAACTCGGTATGTTAAATAGATCACTAATATTAAAATTTTTAAATATGTTTGTATGTTTGCTGACAATTTTTTGGTGGCAATTTGACTTATAGATAAACCATGTCAAATAAAAATGATTTTTACACTCTACATAGACAATAATCAACTACAATTGTGCTGCAATGTGGGGCTGCAGCACACATTCCATGTATGTTCCAGAATCAATGTCAAAGTTTTATCAGTCTTTCTAACTTGATTCTCCTTCTAGCATATGGTGTTACAAAAACCCACAATAACTGTGGTCTATAAATCGAACCCAGCTTTCTACTAAATTAGACTAAGTAGCTAACTTCAAACTCCCACAGGACACAGCGGTAAATGGCCAGGAGATATCGAGGCCTTCCGCTGCCTAAAAGCAGCGTTTCACCTGCAAATATCAGACCGTCTTCGCGAGCAGTACTCCCTGCCGGCTCAAGCTTACCCCACGCATGTGGACGTCCTGAAGAACGGCCTGGTCTTCAGGCTAGTGATAGCGCATCCCAAGGAGATTACGCTGCTGCGAAGGGAAATGGAGAATGGAGTGGTTAAACATACCGAGAATGAGGAGAGTGTGATGTTGCAACGTGATACTGTCCTCCTGCCGCGGCTTAGAGGGGCTCTGCATGGGTTAGTGTGGTTATAATAATAATAATATCAGCCCTGTATTATATACTTGCCCACTGCTGAGCACGGGCCTCCTCTACTACTGAGAGGGGTTAGGCCTTAGTCCACCACGTATGTATTTAGTCCTTAGTATGGTTATTCTGTGTTTAATACAATGTACAGTCAGCCCCAAAAGAGACTGAACGAATTAAATATTTTAAACTTGTCTACATCTGAATTTAAATGGAAATATTCTTTTTTCTTTATTTAAAATAAAGTAAACCCTATGAAGTTCATATTAGTGAAGAAAAAACGATTGTTGATGGGGACGCCAAAGTTTAAACCCGATTTGAAATTGTTGACTTTTTGTGGCTGACTTTACTAGGAAATACTTGTATTTGGTTTAAAGTTTTGTATTTTATGTAAGAAATTCAACAATGGAATTTCAACCCTAAAGTTTTAATACAAGATTGAAATAGCATGAGTTAGTTTACAAGCTCCAGGATCACTGGCTATTGAGTGACCTTCACCGCACATAAACACTCATGTTACAAGAAGAGTTATGATGCGTTGCTGGTCTTAAAAAAAGAAATTTATAGAAAGCATAGGGTTATGTTACCTTCAGAAAGAATTCACCTCATCATTATCTTTATCATCCCCCTAAAAAAGTAATAATTGTTGCAGCCTTCATCAAAAGTACCCAGCGTTTGGTCCTACAGCGTGCCTGCTCAAGCGATGGCTGTCTGCTCACCTTCTCTCGGGTCATGTCCCGTCCGTGGTGGCGGAGTTGCTGACCGCCGCGGTGTTCGTCCACTCGCCCCCCGTGACCCCACCGGCGAGCCCAACGCTGGGCTTCTTCAGAGTGCTGGACCTGTTGGTGCGCACCGATTGGACCACGGATGTCATCGTGCTCGACTTTAATGAGGATATGACGCGTATGTAACTTTTTTGTATTGTACTGTAGTCTAATTATAATGTTGATAGACGAGGTTATGTGATTTGTTGAACGCTAGACTAGTTATGCTGGCCTGTTATAGGTTAAGCCATCGTCGGCTGACAGCCTCCAGCCTATAAAGATATGTTTATTCGGCAAAAATGGGTAAATAATGGTGACCAAACATGAGATTCTTCAGAGCAACCAAATTTAACCAAAAGATGTATGCAGAATTACAATTCTTCAACAGTATAATATTAGAATTTTTCAAAGCATTTATGTCACAAGTATACACTATAAAACATATAATTGTTAAATCCTAAGTATTATATAAGAAAATTAGAAAAAAAAACAATTAAAATTAAAACATATGTCAGCCACAGTTCATCAACTAAGACTACCATAGGAGAATATTGGGTGCCATTCATAACTTGCTCGCTGAAAAGTGTATCAGTTGTGTTTTTGGCTACTCTTTTGTGCTTTATTGGTGCGTGCTACCGATTGTATTTATTCCGTAGGTGAAGAGATATCCGAGCTGGAGCGCAAACTGACCTCCGGCGAGACTCCCGCGCCGTGCCTCAGGATAGTGACGGCGTACGACGACAACACGCCTGCCATATGGAGCGCGAGCCAGCCCACCGCGCCAGTGCTCGCGCGAGTCACTGCACTGGCGAGCAGCACGCTCCAGTACGGGTACAAGCAGATGATGGAAGAGTTTGGCGATCATTTACTCGTGAGTTGAAGTTCATTTAGATATTGAAACGATTTCTACTATTCCCTCTTTCCCGTGTGTTGGAGACATCCAATACACGGGAACACTGACAAGTCATCAAATAAGCCGGCTAATGATACTTTGTGTTCTCAGAATAAAGAGGGTCAACTAGAATAGCATGGTGTTTGAGTAAAGGATTAGCCTAGATTTTATATGCTATAGATCTGATAGCCATTTTTTTTTGTGTATCGGAGCCCGCAGTCTAGATCGGGGGAAACTTGCGTATGGGACACTGGAATCCGCCGGCTTAACGGCTGCAGGGGCCTGGAGGACATTTGGGATGGGATAGATGGGGAAGGAAGTGTCAGGGAAGGAGTCCTTACATCCTAAGAACCTTCGTAGGATGTAAGGAGGCCAGCAGACCAGGAACTGTTTGTGAGTCCTTATAGGCCTCAATGTAGAATGCGGGGGGGGACACTGTTTTGAAAAAGTTAGCGTGACTATAATTTTACTGGTTTTAAAGAGCTGTACTAGAGGTTCGTGTCTGTTCTTCCGTGGTAGAAGTTGCTTTACGAAAAGTAGAGTAATAAAACTACATTTAATTCGAGTTTATATTCGGACTAGTGTTGCGGGATCGAGAGCATTTCTTACTTGACGCCTATAGAAAACTTGTATATTAAACTTCTCTGGGATATGGTGACGGCGTATTTATGTATTTGGTATCCCCAGGGCGCGTTCATCCCCTCCCTCTCCGGGTATGACGTGGTGCTGCACCTGTCCCCCCCGCTGGTGCCTCACGCGGGGGAGCGGGTGGACAAGAAGCCCACGCTACGGCGCATGCCCGCCGACGTCCTCACTGACCTTATACCCGTTGTGGAGTTCCATCCGGTTATGAAATACTTGGAGGAGTTGAGGGTAACATAATTCTCTACAAATATAATGATGCAAATGCAAATAAATGCAAAATTGTCTTGTTTAACAAACATGCAAAAATGTAATACAAGTTTGTAATGCATTTTTCTGGGAGTAATAATACTTATGTATTGTCCGTGCTGTCAAGAATTGATTAACAGAAATAGACCTTATTTCACGTTCATTAAGCGCCATCAATGGGGTGTCTGCTTCCGCTTATCATTTGACAGTCAGTGCACAGTTAGTGTTACATCAGTAATAATGTTATCTGTTAACAAATTAACAGATAACATACTGAAAACAAATTTTCATTGCTTGCTGCTATCAGCATTTGACAATACTATATTATTTATTCAAATATTTGCATACGAAAATACGATACAAAATAATCTAGTTTTTTATTGATTAATTTTGCGTGTGTGGTTTCAGAACGCATACAGCGAGTTCGCGTTGTTTTTCCACGACCGCTACGGCGGCGTCGACATCGCCGTGTTGTGGAAACCCGACATCAACGACCTGAGAGATTTCCAGGTACGGGCTAACTTATTATTTATTTCATTCTTTTTTTTTATAAAGTAGACACTAATTTTTTTTACAAAAATAATAGATAAAACGTATGATATCAAATAATAATAGATAAAACTTATAATGATTTCTCGATGTTTACGTGAATGTTAGACATCGAAATAATTTTTTTTTTCAGTTTTTATCGTGCTTTTTCATATAATTTTCTCCTAACGTTCCGAAGGCTGTTGCCTTTGTGGTCATCGGGGGACTGAGGTGTTGGTCGTCCGCAAATTCAGTTCCTATATCTACCTACATTTTACAATTACACAAAATTTTATTTTTTTTTCTGTTGACGTTCCGATCTACGCTGAATGTGCTCACAGTGTCTTGAAATCTGACAACCGGTCTTTTGAGTTCCGATATAAAATACAGAACAGGATCCTAGACTTGTGCAGCTTCCAACCATATTCTCTATTGAAATTTGGATGTTTTTTAATTTCAATAACCTCGCGAATCATCCTAGGTAGGAATTAGTGTTCTTTGGCAAGATCCGAACTATGTGGGTTTCACTCCGCTTACCATTAGGCGTAGTGGGGTTATTTTTAAGTGCCCGCGAAAAACATTTCCCAACATCCTGTGGTGACCGCTACAAAACTAAGATAGGCTTGTATCAATTCTTGCTTACCCCTATGCGTGTTGATAAGTAATTGGTTTCAGAATGTAGACACTTATTATTCTATTATGAAGACAAGGTTCAAGGTGTGACGCAATTATTTTTTTTATATATTTTGAACAGGTGGCCAACGCACATGCCTTAGTGCCAGTGACAGTGGACGGTGAAACTAAATACAAAGTGAACACGGCAGCACTAGTGGAGGACTTCAGGATACTCGGAGAGGGACTTGTCAAGGATATTACTGTGAACTCGTGATTAAAACATACTATTTTATGAATGTGCGTTGATGAAAAATAAAAAAGAATATATATTACAGAGGTTTTATTATGTGGAATCCAGTTTCATCCTAGAGTTATTGGTTTAGTTTTGTAGTAGTTTTAACACGGTTTCGCAGAGTATTCTTTGCCACGCCCGGGGGCTCACCAAGTATCTTAAATAATAGTATAAAAGTGACGTTATTTTTTTGTTATCTTTATTTATTTGCCTTCACACCATTACTACTCAAATAGATAATATATTTTGCATATAACTACCTCTAAGGGTACAGAAGGACAATGGTACGTTTCATCCAGGAAAAGTATTGTTCGATCATCCTCATACTATGGTACGCCTCCTTAGAGGTCCCGCCCCACTTTGAAAACAATGGTCCAAAATGTCCCAACGATGCGTAAAAGGCTCTCCAAGATTCCACAGTATTCATATTTATATAACTTAAAATCCATGTAAATGCTGATTGAAAATTAAATATATTGATCTACCAGATAACCGGATTCAAGTCCACATAGTCCGTGGCTGTATGTACCATTAGATCCAAAACACGTTTCTCAATAAAAAAAAAACTATTAATAAACTTTATTTGTGAAGTATAATATTTATATTTACATAATATGATTACAATTTTTGAAATAAATAGCAAAATACATCATTATTTAGCTTTTATAAAGTAAGGAAGGGTGTCTAAAGGCGCGGGATAGTTCCTGAGCCAGTCTCCCCCGCGGACGCGCCGGGCGGGGTCTCCCTGCGCGAGCCACGTGCCCGCGGGCAGGTACACGTCCCGCGCCCGAGCCTGGCGCTCTAGCACCGGCGCTACCAAGATGTTCTCTCCTAGGAGGTATTCTGGGAAGAGAAAATAAGCATTGAACTTGATATCAAAATCGCGGACTACCCTATTATGTAGCTGATTTGTTTAGATACGTTTATCATACTAAAACTTGGTGTGGCACGAGGTATCATGAGGCATTTACCATAGAAAACAATTGTGTGCTATTATATTATCGTGTATAGTCAATTTTTTTATCTATACTATTATATAAAGCTGAAGAGTTTGTTTGTTTGTTTGTTTGAACGCGCTAATCTCGGGAAGTACCGGTCCAAACTGAAAAAATCTTTTTGCGTTGGATAGCCCTATGTTCGTGGAGTGCTATAGGCTATATATCATCACGCTATACCCAATAGGAGCGGAGCAGTAATGGCTAATCTCAGGAACTACCGGTCCAAACTGAAAAATTATTTTTGTGTTGGATAGCCCATTGTTCCTGGAGTGCTATAGGTTATATATCGTCACGCTATGACCAATAGGAGCGGAGCAGTAATGAAACATGATGCAAAAACGGGGACAATTTATTAGTTTTGAGAGCTTCTGTTGCGTGCGCTGCGTAAACGGTTAAAGTTATGCAACAATAATGTATGACGGGATTGTTCCTCTTAAAAAGTTCTACAAAAATATATCATAAAACAAAGTCCCTGGCTGCATCGGTCTGCCCGAAACGTGTTAAACTCAAAAACTAACCAACGTATTAGGATAAAATTTGGTATGGAGACAGTTTGAGACCCTGGGAAGAACACAGGCTTCCGGGAAAATATATAGCGTGACTTTTATAACGGAAAACTTTAGCCTGAAAAACTTTATAACGCGGGCGGAGCCGCGGGCAAAAGCTAGTGCTTTAATAAAATGTGAATGTATTCTGAATGGGTTGTGCATCCTTATAAGGCAAGGGGATGTATTGTGTCTAAGGCAAGTCAGTTTACGATCAATCGGTGTTTTATTGCAATATTCATCAATAGACAACAAGCGTATCCATAGAAGGCGCACACATGACATGTTGGTGAGAGGCCGCACACATCGCATAGGTGATAGATACCTAGTTACATATATGTATAGAATTTGAATGGGACATGGCGCAGCGTAGGCAGGTCCCCCCCGAGATGGACCGACGACCTAGTGAGGGTCGCCGGAGTCCGATGGATGATGGCGGCCCATAACCGATCCCTGTGGCGCTCAATGGAGGAGGCCTGTGTCCAGCAGTGGACGATTCCTGACTGAAATGATGATAGTCAACGAAGGAATCTATCTTCCAAAAACATTAACGTATTTCACTCTATTAATAAATTTTATAACACTGGAAGGTATACGTACCGTCCCAGATATCGAACGCAGTTGTGTCGTTGGGCGCTATCCACCATATGGGCGGGTTGACGGGCGAGCCGTCCACGGTCGCTCGTCTGCAAGCCGCTATGATCTCCGGGGCGTACCTCGCGTGCAGTTCCACGTACTTCTTACTGATTGCTATTGTCTAGAAAAATGTTGATAGATTTATAGTTTTTTTTAAGAGCGCCAATTTCTTTCTAATGATAAGGCCTATAATAGACTTTAAACAATAAAAATATCAACCAAAATATTTTGTTACAAAGCTTTGTATGACTCTGTAATGCTCTCGCCCCTAAGGTTTATAAAGTCGCGCATTTCCTAGTAATTAACAGTGTACTAAACACTGTCATCTGGTCACAGCCAAAATTAAAGTGATATAATAGTAAGTAGGTACTTCTCTATTCACTTACATACATTCTCAGGTGAGAAAGACCTTCCACTCGACGTGCACAATGTAATATAGCATAGTTAAAGAAGACAAGTTAAAAAAAAGTACTCTATGTTATTCCTTACCTTAAGACAAACCGAAAGTTATTGTGCCCTACATTAACTTTAACACAGAAGTGGCAGTGGACATAACATATAGCAAGATACACAAATAAAAGATGGTAATTAGAGACAATGGTATGGGAAGGACCGACAAGAAAAATAAAAATAGGGTGTCCTAGAAAGAGATGGATCGACGACATCGGCGACAACGACGGTGTATCAAGAAGCGAAGAAAGAAAGAAAGCAACGGGCAGAGAAAGCTGGAATAAGCTGGTGGAGGCTGGTGGAATCGGTTCTCTGATTTATCCAAGAGCGGATTCCGATGATTGAAATAAAGATAGTAGCAAAGAAAATTGGAAATTAATGTGCTTTAATAATATTATTCATTATTATTCTTTACCTCATTATCAAAGTCCCACGGTACATAAGAGAACTGCATACTAGGCATAAACGTGTTGGCTTGTAGCCATCTTAGAAAGAGCTCCTTGCTTGGGGGCTCATTATACCCATTCCCTCCAATCATATCAGGCAAGACCAGCGGGTAGCCGTTTATGTTCATTTGAAGTAGCGTGGTCACCAGAGTTGGGAGGCCGTTTTCGAATGTCCAGTATGTGTCCTTGTCGATCATGCGTACGAAGACTGGCAGGTCTTGGGTCCTGGGGAAATATAAGGTATTTGTATGAGAACCGAGGTCTTTTAGTGGTGTTGATATTGCTAAAGACTTGATAAGAGTAGTAAGGTATTGTACTGACTTTTTATCAATCTGAGTAAAAAGTTGACGCTAGGCTAATAATAGATAAATCTGAATAGTATGCTACATTTCATTAGGTCTGAAAGGCATTTTACATTTATTAATTGATATTATAGGTAATTCGTTCAGCTGACCTGTATCCGGTCCGCACTTCGACCATAGGGCCGAACTTGGCCATTTCTCTCACGTAGTCTGCTGTGATAATGCCTGGCTGGTCCATAATGTCGCCCTTTAATACTGGTATCTAAATTGTATAACATAAAATACTTGTAAAAATTGCATGTAGGTATTCTTTTTTAGGGCAAAATAAGTTTATAGAATTCGACGTCATAAGGTCTTATAGTGCCAAGCAACGAAGTCATCGCCCGAGCGGCAACACGAGTGGCTTTAGTCTTTCTAATAATTCTTAATCCATATTCATACATTGTTAGATGATAACGCGGCAACGATATTACAAATAACTGTTTTCCTCACTCATGACAGCTCGATAGTAATTACATAATAATCGATGTTGGTTTTGGGAAGTCGATGATTATTCCATCATCATCAACATCAGCACTTTGCAGTCCACTGCTGGATATGGGCTTTTCCCAAGGTACGCCAAAGAGCGTCTGCTGCTTTATGCATCCAGTCGCTGCCGCCCCTCTTGTTTGATTGGTCCATAACAAAAGCATTTGCGAAGTCATTCCAATGACTTGTGTTGGTTGCATTACGCGAACATTTTACACTTGCTCCCGAAGAAGAACGAGTATTCAATTATTTCTTACCTGAGGTGACCAACTAGTTTCTCCACCATCAAACTTGAAGCTGTCTATCCCATAGGCATCTTTCAGTGCCTGCAACCTTCTGACAAACCACTGCCTAGCTTCAGGGTTGGTGAAGTCAATGTAAGCTGTTGTGGTATCGTTGTCGTTCCACCAGCTTGTCTCCACGGAGCCATACACCGAAGATACTAGATACCTGGGGGTGTACGATAATGGATCTATATTTAGATTTATTGTTCTGTTATCGATTCTTTACTGGTACTTGATGCTCAGAGACTGTAAAATGCGGGCGAGGTTTGGCTTTAGCCTATGGTCTAGCAACCTAAAGGTCCTCAGATCTTCAATAAATGTCAGTTTCGTAATAGCTAATCCGCCAGATAAATTTTTGATAAGTTAAATAAAAAAAAAGTTGATGCTGTCCCGCCTTTGAGAATGCTAAGTTTATTTATAATTCGAATAGTATCGAATAACGATAGACATGTACCCCTCGTGGTGTGCGCCAGAAATATACTTAATAAGTCATTTTATTAAGTTTTAATAAATATTATAAGAACTCACCCCTTCGCCTTGGCTTCAGAATACCACGGCTCGCATCCCTTATTAATAAACGGATGCGTCCACATCGTCACTCTAAACCCTTTCGCCTTCAACGCATCCACTGTAGTCTTCAAATTAGGGAACCGTCTAACATCAACAGTTTGTGACCCATAACAAACCTCCCAAAGGTCATCTATCTCCAACTGACTGTTTGGAAAACCATATCCTGATATTTCCTCAGCATACTTCAAAACCACATTATGGCTCACAGATCGTTTGTACCTAGCCCAAGTAGACCAAATAGGGAACTGTATCATTCTCTCATCAGGTATTCCTACAGGCTTTAAAAGGTACTTCTCTACCGCATACTGGTGGGCTTGTTTAACGTCGTCAAAGATTCCAATAGCGTAAACCAGAAAGTTTCTTTCTCTTTTACTCGAATAGGGCGGCTTGATTTGTGCGATAAAACAAGCAGCATGTTTTTCGAGGTCGTTCTGGTCGACGAATAGGGGCACCTTCTTGTCGAAGTAATAGAAGAGGCCTTCGGAGCTGAGCCAATAGGGTTCGGCGACGCCGCAGTTATCTGCTTCCTTGGTGATGTACGAGTAATTTGGGAGAACCAGGCGTTCGATGGGCCAGTATTGACGCTTCTGTTGGGGACCGCCATACCAATGCCCTAGTCCTGTAATATTTTTTAATTAGAAATCCTTTGTAATTATGATTATCCCTTTTTCTTTCCATCTTTGTCTTCTACAATTAGAAATGCTTTTTATGAATTACTGTAGCAAAATTAAGTCGGTTCGTCTATATCGGTGTCACTCTTGTCTACATATCTCGATCCTTTATTTTTATTTTTCATCCATATAATTAGGCAAGGTACCCAAAATTTCTCTAGTTATTGATTATAAGTGCTAGTGATTTACCATCAGGTTTTCCACTAGCTTACTTTCTTACCTACTCTTAAAATGATTATATAATTTTTATATTTACCAAGATTGGCGCAGTCCTCAAGCCTGACGGTCTTCGGCGCTTCCCACCTCACGGTGATCACGTGACCTTTCTTCTCTCCGGCAATCTCTTGAGCATTGAGTCTGAGTGTGGTGTCATTGCTGAACTGTATGACCACGTCTCCATTCTTTACCATGTCCTTCACAGTTCCAGTTAGACGACCGATCACGGAGATGACTTCTGTGAGCCCGTCTGTAGAAATAAAGAAAGGATAATTTTTGGGTCTGGTGGTAGACTAAGCTGTGAATCATGAAGGCTTAATTTCCAGATTAGGAACTGCTTGAATTTTGTTGTTGAACGTAAATTAAGAATATCATTTGGGTAGAGTTGGATTTGGAATTTTACACTTTTGGTAAATACCGTCTATAGATTACCACAAAACTTTTCTAATAGTAAAAAACATGATTTCTATTTATGTCATCAAAGCGCAAGTTGTCAATATCGACACTCGTGGGGTAAGATTAAGGAAGGAAGGATTTTGGAAGTAACTTATTTATACTTAGAATAGCTTTTGTTCTAGACTCCGCCTGTGTTAAAGTATATCTGTAATATTTTTAAGATTTAAAGTCCTGTTATGAATTTTAAAACGCATATTATTGTAATCCAAGACTAACTAACTATACTTAATGTCTTTGTCCAAGACTGCATACGCGAGTCCCTTATTCAGCAGTTTGCTTACAATCATCAAAATATCTTTACGAAGTTTCTTATTTGTAATATAAATAAGATTTTGTTATCACTTACTTCTTTCTAGGATGATGTTGAGTCCCCCATACTGGTTGTTTTGGAGACTGAGTTTTATATCCGGTTTGTCTATTAGGTAAATATCGATGGCTTGCCCCGCGGCGGCAAACGCCAATAACACTGGAAAATTGTAAAGGATTGATAAATTATACTAACTATTATTTACATAGGTCGGATTATCAACACGATCTCACTTCAGTAGAACTTGCATTTCATTTGCACTTTGCCAATTGTAAGATAAAATATCTAGTTCTACAAGAGAATAAAGAAAACTTTATTATTTACTGAAAGAGTAACTACACACACACACACACACACACAGTCTCGCCTTTTATCCTCGAAAGGGTAAACAGAGGCGCAACTGGTGCACCCACTTCTCATCGTATGTATTTCATCATCATGATAGGAAGTGACCCTATCGCTATATCGGGCACAAAATTAATAAACTTTGCCGACCCGGAGATTAAACCCCAGACCTCAGCGCTGCAGTCGTACCGTAATACAACTATGCTACCGATGCAGTCAAAGGTAAAGTAAGATATTCCATAAAATCTAAATATGACCTATATTTGCGAGTGTCGTCGTCTGAAATGGTAAGAGGAAATTATTCAACAATTAACATTGCAATTTAGTTTTTGTTCCTATTGTTTGTTTTAATTGCTAATTAATAGCACAGTTCATAGCTAAGATAATTATAGATCTAGAACTTAGGCAAGAGGCTAAATTTACATGAGTCCTTTTTTTTACTTAGATGTTTTAATTAAATTATCATTTTAAATATGTAACGTAAAATTATTTTCATGTTGATTTAGAAAACAAAAAATGTATTAAATAAAGCTTGTTTGCAACACATTGTCATCCCATTTGATTAAAATAGCTTGGACCTATCTGTATATTTTGTAAAGGCAAAGAAAGTTTTAAAAAAATATATATAGTAAAAATAAATTACACTTACTAAAATTATACCTTTCACAGTGATATACTATAGTGTTATTTACAAACTATACTATTTATATACTATAGTGATTTTTACCTCAGAATTTCACAAAATTTAACCAAAATATAAAGTTATAAGTGGATAAATATTTGTTTACATCTCAGGAACAAGGCTTTTGAAAACACTTGTAGGGCAGTGAAACACAACAGGTAATAATGTAATGTAATATTTTGTGCATACTCACGGCAGAGAGGGTTCATCTCGACAGATGGTGGTGGTCTGCGCTGATCTCCGGCCGGCAACACTTGATATTGCCGATGCATCATTATCGCATAATTGGTTTCATTGTTACACTTCTGTTGAGATGGTTTTACACTGCCCGATGTTTATATAGCAGTACTAAGGAAAATGAGCAAATAGGTCATCTCCACTGTCCCTCTTAAGAAACCAAGCTTTAAGAAAACAACATTTTCAATGGGAGAGTAGATACTGATAAGGACAGCGTTAGACGTCCCCCTGCACAGACGACTTGATAAAGATCTCAGGAACGTGCTGAATGCAAGCCACTTTTGACAGGTCCGTCGGGAAAACTTAAAGGCCCATGTTCAGCATGAACTTCATGTGGCTGATGATGATGATGACGATGATAACATCTCTATAAACGGGGCTGCAGCGAAACGCAATACTAGTATTTGCCCGTCATCTATATAACGTCGATCATCTTGGTAAAATCCAGTTCAACAAAGTCGTGTCAGAAAAATCCACACATATTCATTGGATACCTAGAAATCAGAACCAGGGTCAGGATTTCCTAGTTCATGGCCTATATAGGTACGCGGCCAGTACACCAAGCAGGCGACCAATTAGAACAAGACCGAAAATTTTATAGGAGGTATGGCCCATGATATATGTCCATTGTAAAGTCTCTCTTAGATAAACATATAACAAGGGCCGGTCAGCATACAATAGACGTAAAAACAATGTGTCGTAACTTGTGCAGAAAAACATGTAGTGGCGCCTCGAGGGTCACTCCATGATATTTGAAAATAAAACTATGTAAAACTATCTTGCGCTCATCAAAAGGTCAGTTTGTTTGTATAAAAATTAGCCCTTAGATCTTCTAAAATTCAATAATTATACTGACTACAATTTTAGTCTGCCAAGTCGAAGTCCGCAGGTTCGTTGGTGTACTAAGGCCTAAACCCTACCAGTAATAGAGGAAGCCCGTGCTGAACAGTGGGTAGTATATAATATAGAGCTGGTATTATGATATATTTTTAGGCAGTGTGGAGGAAATAAATATTGCGGTTGTTACCGGGATATTCACATGGACAATTTCTTCCCTACTTTTATAATGCACAGTAATATGGTCTCAAGAACCAACCCTACATAGATTTCTAATCGTAAACATAATGAAAAAAGAGTTTCATGTTGACATCTTGATACACGACCGTTTAAATAGCAAAAACTAGTATCTATGCAAATAGCAAATAGCATAGGGTTTTATCGCGATGCTAATAAATACGTAATTACTACTAACTTATAAATAGTTTATGGTGTAACTGTTTGTGAAATAGTGGTGCAAAAAATAAACAAAAGCAGTTAGTACTAGGTGCTAGGGAAAATCTGTGTCCCAGTAAGCAAAAAGCTCTTACATTTCGTATTGGCAGATTTGATATTTTTCAACTTCCTGGGGAAGGTATACGGCAATTCCACTCTTCCCAGAATCACTATGTCTACAAAAATAATCAGTCCTGAGCATGGAGTCCACTGTTCAGGGTCTCAGAGATTTCTTCAGTAAGTACGTTCCTTATGACTTACAAACACTATTTTAGTATCTGAATGTATTGTAAAAGACCTTTTAAGTTAAGGTAATTAATGAACCTAGAGGAAATGACTAAGGAAGCCGGTATAATTATATTGTTTTGACAAAGCAATTCCGATAATTTTTTTTTCATATTTTTATTACTTAATAAAGTATGGAAAAAAACTTTTAACAGTGTCACATCACTTATTATTTAAAGTTTAAATAATTATTATGTCTTCAGTTTTGAAACTACTCAAGTTCCCTTTTATATTAGTAAATGTGTACGCAATGAAAATAGGAAACATATTTCTTAAAACAAAATATCTATATATATAAAAATGAATTGCTGTTCGTTAGTCTCGCTAAAACTCGAGAACGGCTGAACGGATTTATCTTATCTTGGTCTTGAATTATTCGTGGAGGTCTAGGGAAGGTTTAAAAGTGAGAAAAATTCGAATAATTGCCGGGAAAATCCTCAAAACAGCATTTTTCTATTTCCCATACAAACGTTTTCTAAATAAAATGGAGAGTCAATTTGTAATTTATTACCGCTGCATAAAGTTCAAATTCGCGTGCGCGTTGGAGGATCTAATATCGCGTTCTGAAACTCAACAAAAGTGAAAGTGAATCGCGAACGCGACAAAATTGCATAGTCTCAAAATACATAGTACATAAATAGGGGTCGGCTTCGAGAAACTCAATTTTAGCTAACTTCAGTTGTTAATATAATATAGGTATAACTCAAAGGTGACTGACAGTGATATATCAAGGAACAGCCCAAACCATTGGACGGATCGGGCTAAGACTTTACATGCATAAAGCTACTATGACGTAGGCATCCCCTAAGAAAGGATTTTGATAAATTCTACCCTTAAGGGGATAACATAGGGGATGAAAGTTTGTATAAATGTTCTTAGATTTTCGACTGATTGAACTGAAATTATAAATTGGGGATAAAATTAGTTTGAACCTATAAGTACCGGGAAAATATGTAGCAAGACTTTTATCAAACAGTGGAATTTTATCCTGGAAAACACCTTCACGCGGGCGAAGCCGCGAGCAAAAGCTAGTAGGTTATAAAATTCTTTATTCAAATAAATAACGAACAGAAAACTTAAATTACATAATAAAGTTAAAAATAAGTCCTAATAGTACAATAATTGTAGACATAACAACGGTTCTTGAGGAGTCTGGAATGGCAGGGGACTGCCTGACGAAGTAGGGCAGGATGTCCAGGGGAGCTGGGTAGTCTCTGATCCAGAGGGGACCTTCGTGGGCCCTCTCAGGGTCACCTTCCTCCAGCCAGACGCCGGTGGGGAGGTAGATGTCGCGGCTCGTGGCACCTTCTTCGAGGACTGGAGCGACTAGAATGTTCTCACCCAGAAGATATTCTGAAAACAATACAGTTAGTTATATGTTTAATTAGAGAAGAGTATCAAGGAATGTTCAGTTTGCGCTTATGGTCTTGTGTTTTGTGACGGACAATCCAAACTGCATAGAATCTCCTGATGTGCAAAAAAATATTATTCCCAAAGATATAGGTAACAAGTTTATCTCAGAAATGCGCAATTAAAGGCTTACCATCCCAAATAACGAGAGCTTCTTCGTCATCAGGAGCGATCCACCAGAGCGGCGCATTCACCGGTTTGCCTTCTTCTACCGACGCTCCCATGGCCGCGTATATTTCCTCAGCATATTCTGCATGCAGTTCAGTGTACTTCTTGCTTATGAGCACTGTCTGTAGAATGATTAAGAACTTATATATTTGTTGAGAGGATACATTAGGAATGACATAACAATTTTAGAGTGTGTTCTGTCTGCAAAAAATGTTGAAGATTTTGAGTAATCTACTATCAGTTACGGAATTATCTCTTCATTCGAACCAGGCCAATTTCGATGGTCCAACATTCATAATCTTGTCTAATCAATTGAATTTAACCAAGGTTATTCCTGAAAAGTAAACTATGACATTATGTTAGTTTGTTCACATTAAAAACAATGGTTTATAATGTAAGTTATGTCCTAGTAGAAAATCTTAAATGGGTTCTGTCATAAACAATTATATTGAAGAATGAAGACGCAATTGTGCAAATCTCATGCAGCTAATTGGTTTATTACATTGAGGAATATTCTGTTATATAATTGTTTGTCAATTGTTATCTAATACTATTGTCAATCTTAATTAATAGGACTTTAGATTCTAGAATATAGAATATATTATGCTAAAGTATTGCGCAACCACCAGAGATTTAATTTGATTGTCGAGAGCGCAGTGTCGAATATGGTAATAAAGAAACTAGATTGAAATTGAAAGTATTTGGGCAGTAAATGGGCAGCTATGGCGATTCAGCGTGACATTTGGTCTATTCAGATCATTACTTAGTTGCATATACCTTTTTTATCCAGATACGGCAAAGAGGCTGCGAAACACTGACTAGAAATCACAATCTCTCGCAAATACAAAGTATAAAATGGCACTAGAGCACTTTTTATTCGTAGACTTAACTGAACTGTCCCAAAATGCTATAATAAACAATAGGTCGGGCGGGAGAGAGGGGGTATTTGTATGGTACACTGACCTCATCATCAAAATTCCAAGGTGCGAAAGAATACTGCATAACAGGCAAGAAAGTATTGGCCTGGACCCATCGTATAAACAGTTCTTTGGTCGGAAGGTCAGCTTGGTCGTGGTCCAGGTTGAATCCGTTTCCTCCAATCATGTCGGGCAGAACGAGCGTGTAGCCATTCAGGTTCATTTGGATCGTGGTGGTTATGATAGTCGGAAGCCCGTTGTTGAGACCCCAGATTGAGTCCCGGTCGACCATTCGCACGAAGATTGGAAGGTCTTGGGTCCTGGAAAAAGAAGAAATATATAGTTTATAAAAACAAAAAAAAATGTTTTTTATGGAAAATTAGAACCTCGTTAATTCTCCCTATGAACTTCGTAAAGTTTTGCTTTTTGATTGTGCGGCACTAAATTTCTCATAGGTTTTATTAGGTACTAATTTCGCAAAGCAGCTATGATACTTTGGCATAATGGTTTTAATTGTGTTAACTTAGCGAAAATCATCTACATTCTTAGTCTTAGGTCTTATAGAAAAAACAATAATAACTAAACAAAATTTTAGACATTATATCTACCTGAACCCAGCCCGAATTTCGATCATGTCGCCAAACTTGGCGCAGACCCTGGCGTACGTATCTACTATGTGATGCGGCTGTAGATCGATATCTCCAGTTTGGACAGCTATCTGCAAACATAAGTATTATTTTGGTTTTCATCAAATTTCATTTTAGGTAGACTAGAATAATTACTGGTGCACGATGGATTGCCGAAGAAACAGGGGAGGATGGATAGTGACGATATCAAGGGTAGTTTGATGTGGTTAAGGATTTGTTGGAGAATTTTATTTGATTTAAATTGTAACTAATTCACTTTCGTCATTATATTCTTTTCTGTTTATGTGATATTCTGTCAATTACCTGAGGAGTGAAACTGCTTTCTCCAGCGTCGAACTTCAAGCTGTCGATGTCGTAGGTGTCGAGGAAGGTGCGAAGTCGCTGGTACCACCACTCCGCCGCAGCTGGGTTGGTGAAGTCGATGAACCCGGGCACCGACCCGTTGTTATTCCACCATGAGGTATCCGGACTGCCAGCTTCGTCCAGGACGAAGTACCTGCATAGTGAACGAGTTATGGTTGAGATTATAGGAAGTCTTTTTTTAAAGCTACTGTAACTGGGATCGATTTTAGATGCAGAAATTATTTAGCTTAATTTAAGTAATACTTTTTTGACGTGCCATCTGTCACCCGTTCGGGCTCTGAGATATCCAGTCCGGAGAAAATATTTTCAAAAACCCTAAAAAGTATGGCTCTACCCAGGAATCAGCCCCGGAACTCTGGTGGCGACGATCGTTATTCTATTTCTTATCTATAGCTTTTCTTATTATCTCTTATATTTATCAAACTTACCCATTATTCAAAGCTTCAGAATACCACGGCTCGCAGTTCTTGTTAATAAATGGATGCGCCCAAATCGTCACGCGGTATCCCATCGCCTTGATGTCTTTTACAGTCTGTGTAAAGTTGGGGAACTTCATCTCATCCACCGTGAAGGATCCGTAACACACCTCCCACAGATCATCGATTTCGAACTGGGAATCTTCGAAGCCATTATTCCTGATCTGCTGAGCAAAGTCTAGAAGCTTACTCTCATTGATATCCCTGGAGTACTGAGCCCAAGTTGACCAGATCGGGTGCTGCACCATGCGGTAATCTGGAAGCCCTGATGGCTTCCCTAAGTAATTATCGACAGCATGTTTATGCGCCTCCTTTACGTTTGGCAGGAACCAAATATCGTAAGCTAGCAGATTGTGGGTCCTTTTACTGGAGTAAGGCATGGTTATTTGAGCGCCGAAGCAAAGATGATTTGCAGCCAAATTATGATAGTCGATGAAAAGCGGTACTTCGGAATGCACGTAGACATATTCACCAGCTGAGTTCAGCCAATATCTTTCTGCAATGGCTCCGTTGTCAGTTTCCTTGGAAAATGAGGCTGCATACCTCTGTTGAGCGGTTTCTACTGGGTACACCTGGTCCACTTGCATGGGACCCGCGTACCAGTGTTTTGTACCTTGAAAAGCGTTATTGACATTAGGTCGATGTTTAGGGTTCGGATGGAACGATCATAAGGTCAATGCAGTAGCTTTTGTTTTTCAATTGCTGATTGCATTTTATATTCGAATGTTTTTAACGATATAATTATAAGTACGATTAATTATGTGAGTAAATAATTTTATTTAATAAGCGATAGGTTATTTATCTAGTATTATTTATTATTCATTCATTTTTGTAAGTGAATTCCTGACGTTGCATTTAACGAAACTAACACAAAAAATCCAGATTAGTCATATCACGCCATGTCAAATGTCATTCGCGGCATATCAACGTCGTAAAGGAACCACTTGTGATACGAATATTCGCGCAGTCTCACAGTGGTTGTACCTACAAAAATATCTTATCAGATGACAAGTTCAATCCGTATTTCTGTTGTGCGAGAGACATTATTGTAACCTGAGGCATTAATTTAAACCATAAAATGTAGGATTACTAGAACTACTAGGTCCGTCTGGGTACCTGGAGGTACTGCAATGTCTGTTCGTGCCCCTTTTGCCCAACAGCAATTTGCATTGTAGCCAATAAAATTAATGGACATTTCTTCTACTACTACTGGAGTCTGGAAATCTTTGATATGTCTTAGGATGACGAGCTCAGTTCAATGGCTTATAATTCTAAGATGGTTTTGCTTATGTTTCTGTTCAGTTATCTCCAGCAGGTGAAAGGCTTTTGCAACTCGTAAAAACCTTACCAAAATCAATACAATCTTCAAGTCTCATTTGCGGTCCCGCATCCCATCTAATCTTGATGCCTCGCGCCTTCTTCGTGGCATCGTACAGAGTGCTAATGGTCAGGTTGGCGGTACCGACGCGCACCTCTATTCCTCCTGTCACGTCTTCTACCGTGAAAGCCGAACTGGACGTGATTGTGCGGCCGATGTGCCCGAATACTGAGCGCTCATCATCTGGAAATATTTAGGGCTATTTTATAGAATCCAGGTGAAAAGTTAAATAAATAGTAAATGCACATAAGTTTAGATTATAAACGTCGGTTTTATATTTTTAAGTTTAATCTACATTTACATCCTGTAAAAATAAATATGAATCAATTTACTAATTTACATTTACCGTAGCTCTTTTTTAACGTCTTTTTTCTTCAAATGTTCATAATGGACTTTTGTTTTGGAGTTGCAGAAGGTTATGGGCTGAATAGCAAACACTCTTTACCTCTCTAAGTAAGATAAGTACTAATTTCCGCTTACCATCTTTCTAACGGGCAAGGCTATCTACCAGTTTTAAAAACAATTACTTTTTGCAACATATCTAGGTACTTGTTAAACAGTGGTTCGCGACTCAATATATACCTTCATGGAGTACCAGCTGATATCCTCCAATTAGTTGCGGCTCAAGGGTGAGTGTGACGTCATCAGCCCGTGCCGACGTCACAGATGGCACCGATACAATGGCGGAGTGTGCGCGCGCGGAGAGCGACAACAATGCTGTTGGCAATAAATATAATTTTACCCAACAAATACATGCGTAGTATTAGGTGATAGGTTTCTTGTATGTGAGACTGTTTCTACCAGAAGCGACCTTAAGGAATACGAGGCTGTGGGCAGAAGAAGCGAAGCCTTTATGTCCGATTACCGAACGAGGTATACATTTTTTTCTTTGTGTCCTTGCACAAGCGCGTGACGAGGAGGCACGAGGCGCCTGGCGGTTGACCACTTCAGTACGCCTTGGGTTGCCACTGCTTCCTGGGTTGGTAATTAGGGGGATACTACTGGTTTATTTGACAAGCAGCAATACCTTTATGCACTTTTTGTTTATTAATTTGAAGGACATTAGATATCTCATGATTACGGTTTACAAACGCAGTTCAGTGTCATGGATGATCAGACGTTTTTAAATTTCCAAGTGTATTTACTGTTTATGGATCGTAGCGTTTACCATTACAAAACCAGACGAACTACCAATTCACCGTTGCAATTGACACCTACAGCAGAATATATATTTTTTTTATGGTTACAGAATTTCCTTGTCTCATTTTTGATTCCAAATTAGAAACCCTGTTTTTAAAAATCAATTCATCTTTTATTTTATTTACATACCCATCCATCGTTTTAACAATGTGAAAAGGCATAAAAACCTCATGATTTTAAAATAAGTAATGGTGTAGTCAAAGGCTGTCGATTCGTTCAAGCACAAAAAGATTCTAAATTCCTATGTCAATTCCTTTCACAATTGGATCATGGTTAAGTATAATTACCCACAGCGAAAAGAATCACGAGATTTTCTATGTTAAAAATTTTTGGAAGTGGAATTTCTTTGTAAAAGATTTTATTTACTTGACCTAAAACTAGTTAGACAAATTGAACCCGATATGAACAATGACACTGTAATAACTAATCATGTTTATAAACAATCGAAATTTGGTAAAATAATATATAGTATTTTGAATATTGCACAAATTTGTTAACCAGAGTAAGAATAATGATGTGCTTCATAGGTAGGTAATGTTGTGCTAAGAAACATTTTAACCGTCGATATAGTTTTCAGCAACACAATAGGTATCTATCTAACCATATTATATGACCAAACTACTTATTTTAGAAAAATAAACTGGTCAATATTAACAGTGATCATTTTTTAAGGCAAACATCTTAGAAATTCCAAGGTCTCGTCAATACCAACATAAATAAATTGTTTTGTTATTGATGGTTACATAACTCACCTAATAACACCTTCAGAGCCGCCATTCCGACAGCCACTGGCAACCGCGACTGTCTCCTTGTGACTGC
Organism: Manduca sexta; assembly: GCF_014839805.1. Taxonomy (NCBI): domain Eukaryota; kingdom Metazoa; phylum Arthropoda; class Insecta; order Lepidoptera; family Sphingidae; genus Manduca; species Manduca sexta. Next base: position 12,613,570 of record NC_051122.1, read on the forward strand.
AGCATTTCGAAACAGATAATCGTATCTATCTCCCGTTATCTGCTCCTAAACTAACCAATATGTCGCCATTCGATTGATAAGCTAGCTCCCTATTATTATGGTCTGCATGCCTATTTGTTATATAGCGACATTTCAGCCTTGTATCTAAACTATAATACAGATAAGGTTTTGCGCGAGGCTATGCCCGCTTGAAATAGTTTTCCGGGATAGAAGATAGCCTATGTGCTGCCCAGCGTCTCAAACAATCTCCATATCAAATTTCATCGAAATCCGTTGGGTAGTTTTTGAATTTATCGCCTTCAGATAGGCAAACAAATGTAGTGGGCTTTGTTTTTATATACTTTTTAGAACTTTTTAAGAGGGATAATTCTCTCATACCTATTTGTTGCGCAAATCTCAGGAACTACTGGCTCGAATTGAAAAAATATTTTAATGTTGGAAAGCCCATTAATCGAGGAAGGCTATAGGATATACAACATCACGCTATGCCTAATAGGAGCGGAGAATTATTGGAAAATGTTGCAAAAACGGAGACAATGATTCCTTTTGAATGCTTTCGTTGCGTGCGCTGTGTAAACGGCTAAAGTTACGCAACTATTATGTATGACGGAATTATTCTTCTATAAAAAGTTCTGAAAACTTTATAAAACAAAGTCCCTCGCTGCATCTGCCTGAACAACTTGTTCGTAGTCGCACACTCTTGAGAGAATGATCGTGGTCGTATTTGGACAGTATAAAAAGCTTTTTTTTTTCTTTTTTTTGTTTTCGCGGAGAAAGTGCCTTATTACTACCGCCCAGCCTTCGTGGGGGGCGACTGAGCGGTTATGCTGGGGTAACCGTGCCTTACGGCCCGGCGTTGAGCCGCCCGGATTTGATGGTGACCTTCGGGCGACCGCCGGGCCGAGTCCCTAACCCTATATACAACTTAACCTATGCACGGCCTACCAGCTAAAACTCCGCGGTGACCCTCTTCGGCGCATTAGGGACGGCTGCGGGCTTCCTCTGACGTTGAAGTGTCTAGTCTGCGACCGCAGCCGCCCCTGCGCGGTGCCGCCTTGCGGCCCGTCTCCTATGGGGGGGGGTCTCAGAAGCCCCCGCGCACCGAAGGACGCCCTCGGCGTCTACGGCAGCGTGAGGCCAACTACACACTGCCGTCCATCCCGGGGGTCAACCAACAAATGTGCAAAGATGCACAGAAATGTACTAGGGCGGACAGCCCCCTGCTGCCCGCCGACGACCCCCTTCGTGGCCCCTATTAGTCGCCTCTTACGACAGGCAGGGGATACCGTGGTGGAATTCTCCAAACGCCCCCATTCCACAGTTTAAAAAGCTGCCGCTTTCGCGATGCGCAGCCATATACCTAGGTGTCTGAACCATGAGACCAAACAGATTTCGATGAATTTTGATATCAAAATAGTTTGAGACCCTCGGAAGGATATTGGCTGTTTTCTTACCGGAAAAAATATATAGCGGAACTTTTATCCCGGTAAATTCTTTCAAGCGGGTGAAGTGAGCAATAAAATAGTGTGTACATGCATTAACATCAAAACACGAATTGGAAAGAAGATTGTATTGCTTGTGTGTGTAAATTTTAATTATAACTTTTATCGATTGCAGTAGTATTTGAAATCGGTTTTTATTTTGAAACCGATATAAAGAGAATCATCCCATTTCTTTTTGAGGAATTCCCTGCTGCATCTTCGCAGTTCAGGGTTAGACAACAACAACACATCTTTGCTACGATAGTATCCAGAAGCTATATTGAATCCATTACCCAACACAAAAATAACCATGAAAATCCTAATTATTTGATTTTTAGGAGCCCCGCTCTATAGTTTCGAAGTTCATATTCGAATACTGAGAAAATTAAAATGGGCCATTTGGAAGTTATACGAATCCCATCGAACCCAAAAATAATCATTTAAATCGGACCATGAGGTTAAACATTATCGCTAAACAAAAATAAAAAAGAAAATTACGACGAATAAATAAACCTATCTCCTTTAGATTCAGTTCAAAGCCGCCGACTGCAATATGCCCTAGAGACCCCAAGTAACGTGTACCTACTTATTGTCGAATGTTTGCATTTATTCTTAACTAGCTTTTGCCCGCGGCTCCGCCCGCGTTATAAAGTTTTTCAGGCTAAAGTTTTCCGTTATAAATGTAGTAGTTTCCCGGGAGCCTATGTTCTTCCCAGGGTCTCAAACTGTCTCCATACCAAATTTCATCTTAATACGTTGGGTAGTTTTGAGTTTAACACGTTCAGACAGACAGATGCAGCGGGGAACTTTGTTTTATAATATATTTTTTAGAACTTTTAAAGTGGAACAATCCCGTCATACATCATTGTTGCATAACTTTAACCGTTTACGCAGCGCAGGCAACGGAAGCTCTCAAAACTAATAATTTTCCCCGTTTTTGCAACATGTTTCATTACTGCTCCGCTCCTATTGGTCATAGCGTGATGATATGTAGCTTATAGCGGTCCACAAATAAAGGGCTATCCAACACAAAATGAATTTTTCAGTTGAAACCGGTAGTTCCTGAGATTAGCCATTACTCCTCCGCTCCTATTGGTCATAGGGTGATGATATATGACTTTGAGCACTCCACAAACAAAGGACTATTCAACCCAAAAATAATTTTTCAGTTCGAATCGGTAGTTCCTGAGATTAGCCATTACTGCTTCGCTCCTATTGAATATAGCGTGATGATAAATAGCCTATAGCACTCCACGAACAAAGGGCTATCCAACGCAAAAAGAATTTTACAGTTTGGACTGGTAGTTCCTGAGATTAGCCATTACTGCTCCGCTCCTATTAAATATAGCGTGATGATGTATAGCCTATAGTATTCCACGAACAAAGGGCTATCCAACGCAAAAAGAATTTTACAGTTTGGACCGGTAGTTCCTGAGATTAGCCATTACTGCTCCGCTCCTATTGGGTATAGCGTGATGATATATAGCCTATAGCACTCCACGAACAAAGGGCTATCCAACGCAAAAAGAATTTTTCAGTTTGGACCGGTAGTTCCTGAGATTAGCTATTACTGCTCCGCTCCTATTGGGTATAGCGTGATGATATATAGCCTATAGCACTCCACGAATAAAGGGCTATCCAACGCAAAAATAATTTTTCGGTTTGGACTGGTAGTTCCTGAGATTAGCGCGTTCAAACAAACAAACAAACAAACAAACTCTTCAGCTTTAGATAATAGTATAGATAATTTAAAAAAAAATACCCTAATGTTTTTAAGTTCATATGATGTTGATTGATTTTAACTTCATAATTTTTAGTCATCGTATGAATGTTTTTTTTTTTATACAAATACAAACATATCTCTGCGGCGATTCTCTACTTGGGTTTTGTACGGACTGTGGCGACGAATGTCTGCAGGTTCAAATCGCAAGGACCATACCTCGGAATTTTCTAAAAAAAATTGTATATACTTTGTGAATTATCGCTTGCTTTAAAGGTGAAGGAAAACATCGTGAGGAAAAACTGCATACAAGAAGTTTTCTGTAAGAATTTTTAGGATATGTGAAGGCCAGCGTGGTGGACTAAGGCCTAAGTCCTCTCAGTAGTAGAAGAGACCCGTGCCCGGGAGTGGCACAATATATAATACGGGGCTGATATTATTATTATATTATACAAATAAATTACGAAACAAGCAAGCCGCTCGCCTATTGGCAAGCAATAAGACTGCCCATAAGCAAACACGCAAACTATGTCCGATCGGTAGCTCACCAATCTTCCATGTTGAAATATTTTTTAGTAAGTATAAAATGATAATAATTTCAAGCGGCGATAGCCTAGTTGGGTGTGGAACGGCCTGCCGAGACGAATGTCCGCAGGGTCAAATCCCAAGGGCACACACCTCTGACATTTCTAAAAAATCATGTGTGTATTCTTTGTGAAGTTATCGATCGATTTAACAGTGAAGGAAAACATCGTGAGGAAACCTGCACATCTGAGAAGTTCTCTATAGGAATTTCGAAGGTGTGTGAAGTCTACCAATCCGCACTAGGCCAGCGTGGTGGACTAAGGCCTAATCCCTCTCAGTAGTAGAGGAGGCCCGTGCTCAGCAGTGGGCAAGTATATAATACAGGGCTGATATTATTATAAGTATAAAATGAATCTAAAACCATAAACTCAAATAATTTAATAACAAAAAACATTTAATACAATATGTATAATAAATTAATAATAAATTATTCTTCGCGAATGAAGTATGGCAGTACGTCGAGGGGCGCGGGGTAGTCGCGCAGCCATCTTGGTCCTTCGTACACGTCGCCAGAGTTCCCGTCGCGCCACGACCCGCTCGGGAGGTAGATGTCACGGGAAACCGCTCCCTCTTCTACCACCGGGGCGGCCAGCAATCCCTCTCCAAGCATGAATTCTGGGGAAAACATTTATATTGGATAAGTTAGTAATGATTGATTTGACTATTAGTACTAGTCTTAAAACTGTAGTTAACAAATGATATTAGTTCAACTATGAGGACTCTAATGAATAACTGATAATATAGGACAACCAATGTAGAAAGTATCTTTTTGAGCATTAGATGATTTCATTATTCGAATAACTTATGGCGTGGGTGATACAATTTTATTTTGATTGATGGATTAGATGTACGCTTTGTATAATGTGTGATTACGGAATAGACCGAATGAAACCTACTATGCAAAGATCAACTCGATTGTGGTACTGGAAAACCCTTATGTGTGTTCCATAGCATCCACTATCCTGACTACTATCTGAACTGAGAAGACACTAACCGTCCCAAACTCCATGCGCGACTTCGTCACTAGGATCAGCCCACCAGATGGGCGGGTTGACAGGCGTGCCCTGCTTGACGGAGGCTTCCATGGCGGCCACTATCTCGTCAGCAAAGTCAGCGTGCAGCTGGGTGTAGCGGCGGCAGATTTCAATCGCCTGAAAGATAATTTGATAGATAAAATCAATAGTTTTTATGCAACTAAATACAAATTATATTTTTTTAGGAACGTTGCCTGCTTAATGTTTGAACATTGCCCGCATCAACTTCTACATTATCTTTAACTTCTAATAACAGTACGAATATGTATTTCCAAACTCTAAATAATACTTCGTCTCATACCTCAAAAGTGATCAAATCCAAACCCACCTCCTCATCGTGATCCCAAGGCACAAACGAATATTGAAGCGAAGGCATGAACACGTTAGCCTGGAGCCATCTGATGAACAACTCTTTGCTCGGCAGTCTTCTGTAGTACAGGTCCTCGTCAACGTATCCATTGCCACCGATCATGTCGGGCAGCACCAGGGTGTAGCCGTTGATGTTCATCTGCAGGAGTGTGGTGATGAGGGTCGCCAAGCCGTTGTTAAAGCCCCAAAAGGTGTCCTTGTCGACCATGCGGATGAACACTGGTAAGTCTTGGGTTCTAGAAAAATGTGTTAATCCATAAGTTTTTGTAAGATTAAGTAGTGTTCCAAGAAGATGAACATGGTATAGTTAGTTTAATTTGTAACAGATTTTTGTCTATTATTCATTCATAAGAGGTCTGCAACGAATTGGAAAAGGTGTTCATGAATTGAACTTCTGTTTGGTATCTCAGAAAAGTTTAAAGAGTGTGTGATTTTTGTGGTTACCTCAAACCAGCTCTGATTTCAATCATAGGACCGAATTCAGCGACAGCTCGCACGTACGAAGATACGATGTGGCCCGGGTGGAGGTCGATGTCGCCGTTTAGTACAGGGATCTACATAATAAGATTAATTGCAATATAATTCCACATTACTAACAGAAAAAAAAATAGCCCATAGATAGAATTTGAGCAGTTTGGATATTTTACTTTCTTATCTTCGCTTTAATATAGTCATGTGATTAGAATAGGATCTTCAAAATAGGGTCTTCTTATAAACTTCAAAAAGATTCATGATGTGTTGACGATTTTGGTATTAAGAACATTTTTAGTCTGCATTCATTACTTACAATTGGCACAAGAATTAAGAAGTTTACCTGAGGAGACCAGCTAGATTCTCCAGCGTCGAACTTGACGCTGTCGATGTCGTATGTATCCAGGAGGTCGCGTACCCTGCTGCTGTACCACTCGACTGCTTCGGGGTTGGTGAAGTCGATGTATCCGGGGATGGAGCCGTTGTTGTTCCACCACGTCGTGTCGGGGCTGCCTTCCTCGTTGACGACGAAGTAGCTGGGGATTGGGGAAATTTGTGGATAAAGCAAAGAGAGATCGAGTCTAATGGTGTGTGAGAATTATTTCATTATATTAATTTATTCAATCTAACAAAAGATTTCCATTCTTACCCGTTGTCCAAAGCGTGCGAGTACCAAGGTTCACAATCTTGGTTGATAAACGGATGCATCCAGATGGAGACCCTGAAGCCAAGACCTTTGATGTCCTGCACTAACTGCCTCAAATTAGGCAGTTTCCTCTCATCAACAGTCAGGGATCCGTAGCAGATCTCCCACAGATCATCAATTTCAAACTGGGAGTTGGGGAAACCACTATCCTTGATCTCGCTAGCGAAAGCCCAGAGACTGTTCTGGTCGATACCACGGGCGTATCTTGCCCATGACGAGAAAACTGGGTATTGGATCATTCTGTAGTCTGGAAGCCCAGAGGGTTTGCCCAGGTAAGTGTTGACGGCATGCAAGTGAGCGGCCTTGGGGTTCGAAAAGAACCAGATGTCGTATTTGAGGATGTTATGGGTGCGCCTGGAGGAGTAGGGATCGGCGACTTCAGCAATGAAGCAGATGTGGTTTCCGACGACATTGTGATAGTCAACGAAGAGTGGCACCTCAGGGTGGACGTAAATGTACTGACCGACGGAATTCAGCCAATATCGTTCGAAAACGGCGGAGTTATCGGCCTCTTTGGAGATTGCAGAGTATTTTTCCAGGTTGCCATTTTGGATGGGCCAGTATTGCTCTTTCTGTTCCGGGCCTCCGTACCATTGGCGAGTACCTGCGGGAGTGGTCGTAATAAGTGAGTAATTTTCACCAAATATACATTTATTGTGATTATGGTGAGTAGCACAACGCGACGGTTAAATAGTCAATCTGATTTCTTTCTACCAATCACATGCAAGTGAATGAAAAGTCGTTCTCACGAACAAGATACCTACCACACAGTGCTAAGATATTACCCTATTTTTCTAAAAAAAACTCTGATAAGTAAGATACAGAGCATACTTTTCCGCTGTTGTCTAGATAAATCGATGACATAAGTACATATACGATAATCTTCTTATCTTTCCGATAAACCTCCAAATTTGAAAAAGTTTCGAGAAAATGCTCGCCAATAAACATTAATAAGTTAAAATTGACTTTCATGAGGTAAACTGCTTTGGCTTACTAACAAAGGTGATAAGATAATGATGAAAAGTTTGTTGGTAATGATACTACTTAACGTACAAACGTTTGCCCAAGTTGTTGCCGGCAGACATTCAACATAAGATTAATGATAAAACCTTTTGTTTATCGGCTATTATAGAATATGATACTTCACTTCGGTTTTGGCAATCACATGAAGATGAAAATGCTCATTATGGACTAAACTAATTACTTGATAGCTGATAATCCAAACTAGTTACTAGGTAGCGGATAATTATATTTACCAAAATCAAAACAGTCTTCAAACACGCGGTCGCTGGGACCGTCCCAGTGCACGCTGACGCGGTATGCACCCGCCTCCTCATCCATCCAATGATTCAGCTCGAAGGTCACCTCCTCATCATCAGAGGAGATGCGGCGGCCGATGTGGCCCACCAGTTCGGCTTCTCCTGACACTTTTAAAGGATTAAATTAGTTTAAATAAGGGGCTGTAATTTGGATGTTAAGACCTGTGTGATATGCAATTGATTTGCTTCTCGATTTTTTTGAAAACAACGGCTCTTGATGATACTGAAAAAACCTTATTTGTTGCTTTTTGAAATTAAGCTTCGTATTTAAATTAGTTTGTGTTAAACGGTGGAATCGATATATAAATTAAAATGTATTCAATATTGACAATATAAATTTACCTCCAAAAGCGGAAAACAAGAAGCCCTTCTCATCGTCTTCTGCGATGACGATGTCGCGTTGGTTGCCCCGCGGGACGGCACACAGTGCCACTGTCACTCCTGCAGATATAACATCCTTTAATTTTCAAAGTTCTTAAGTATCGTTACCCTTTACCTTTGTGGTCATTCTTGCTTCAACGAAATTTGGAAGATTAATTCTCTGTAAATACAAGCAGTTTCTAAAAAGCCATATGAAGTTCGGAGAAAATTATGCAATTCAAAAATTACCGTAAAAATATTATATATCTGTAAATTTACGAAACACTGATTCTATTTGTTATAGTCATTAGAAAGGCCAACTATTACGGTTATTTGAGTAAAAAAATTACGACCCTAGACCAAATGGTTTAGCTTCAATTACGAAGTTTAGCGGTAAGGTCGACTTTAATAAAAAATAAGCAAAACTAAATAACTTTCAAACTACGCAATTTCTGGCAACGTATATGCGGGTTATATCTTTGCATGTTGACGTCCTCTATTCACCTGCTTAAGTTGGACAGACGATCGTAATACATCCTGTATATACATTAGGTATCCAATATAGTAAAGTTTTTATCGCCAAACAATCCCGGGAATATCCAGCCTACACTAATAGGTCATTCCCACCCTTCAATTAAAAGCCGTTAATTTTAAACCTAACCGACCTACCTGCCAAAAGCACTAGCCACTTCATCTCGCCAGCACTGACTGTCGGTTACAAACAATATAACGTTATATTTAACGCATATCAACAGTTATCAGATCTCTTGCCTCTTCCAAATATCTGACAAACGTATCTCCGAAATCCCTTATAGTAGGAGCCAAAGTATATAAAGGGTGATGCGTTATTGTTGTCTTTGAGAGCGACTGAGGAACGTCTGCGTTCGTGTTTCAATAGGGTAACGAAGTTATTTTGACAATAATTAGTTATATTTATAACTGTTTACCACCTTTTATGAATGTGGTTATTTCTAAAATGTAATAATTGGAATTACTCGTGTAAAGTATTAAGTTTAGCAACGGACCGGGTGTAATGCTCCTTTAGAGTTGTGTCTGTAACTGTTAGATTTAAATGATGCTGTTTGTTCGGGATACACTGGCCAACCAAATCGCGACAGACAACGTAGATTTTGTACAACTTTGTTTACTAGCTGACGCTGTTCAACGCCGAAACTCCGGTTACGATGACTAAAATTTATAATATAAAATAAACAGTATAGTTTTGTTGTTGCCATATACTTACTATATAAGTTGGGTTGAACGTGGTACGTTTCTATAGCTATTTCTTTAAAAGAAAGACTAATATGTGCCTACGCCTACCCATTACCCAAAGCAACAATTAATTTAACCAGAATAATGCACATCTATATAGTTAAAATATGTAACAGCCTGTATGTATCCATGACACTTGCCATTTTGCAGAAGTCTCGACCATACGCATCCCGGCAGCGGTATCTTCATAATCTAATCTGAAGCGAGATACTTACATCACTCGTCAATGTATCGAGTATTTTGTTGTTGTCAATACCTGCATTAGTTTTATACCCGGAATGGTGTTTTTTTTTCCTAATTTTTTATGGTAGGTATAATGAAATAGCTACTTATATGCTGACAAATGAGCAAACGGTCATCTCATTTCATACATTTTGTTTCGGCTTTAATCTGGGTAACTAAACAAGTATTGTTTCAACTGCGAGAACTAATCACTAACTAGACGTGAATTTAAATTCTTTACTTGCCAATACTTGTTTAGTTACCCAGATTAAAGGCGAAACAAAATGTATGAAAATGGACCTTGAGGTATCGCCTTAAAAAAGTTTATAAGAGTATAGTGTAAGTGGTTAACACAGAAGCAAATCTGTTGATTAATAATTTCACAAAAAGTTTATTTTGTTTGTCATATTAAATAAATGATTATTTTACTTACCTCTTTGTTTTCCTATACAGTGTAGTACCTACATCGTTATCGACAATCATTTTTGGAAAAGGTGGCAATTATTTGATTAATTAAGCAAACCCGCAAACTAAATTAAGCTCAGGTCCAGGGAAGGTGAGACTTCATCGTTGGTAATCTGTGAGCAGCTAGACAGTGGCTAGGGTATCTTGATTATGAGCGGACAAAATATATGTTTACTTACTCACAACGCAGGCTGTGCGACATGGTTTAATCATTTTAACAATTTTTTACCGACTGCAAAGGAGATAAGTTATATATTCGTAATTTTTTATTGTTGTTCAGCAGTGTATATTTATTCCGTGATTCGATTTAAAGGATTCTTTTACGTTGTATTACGTATTTAAAATTTAATTTGTACTAAAAATGAGAGGGAAGCAATATTATGATGGATAAGTGGGTATTTAAAGTTATGTCGCAAAATAAGAACAATAGCTGTGACACCAGATAGGTAATCTGCCATAGCCATAAGCTATAAGCAATCATATTGCTTAGTTATTAAAATTATTTGCAATCTTCTAGGCGCCACGTAGATTTGCACTAGTGGTAATGTATTATACCTTAAATTTTACTTTTTTTAGTGCGATAGATGGCGTGCTTATAAATTGTTCAGAAAATCGTTTTATAAAATATTGTAGCTATATATAAAATTTTACGAAATATATTATGTTAGATAATCAATCAATGTTTCATGGAGTATTCATATAAATTGATCAGTTTATGTATTATTTATTTGGTCATAATTTTTTCTTTTGGCACTTGGCAGTACAATCACATGTCAATGTCAGTTTAACAAAAAACAAAAGTTGCGCTTGTCCGAACAATGGCAGATCCCAGAATTCGTCAGATAAAAATTAAAACCGGCGTTGTAAAGCGCATCGCTAAAGAGAAAGTGGTTTACGAGAAAGAAGCCGAGCAGCAAAGGAACAGGATACAAAAGCTAAAAGATGAAGGGCAGGACGAACACAACATCCGAAAGCAAGAAGAAGTTTTGCAGGAGTCTCTAATGATGGTCCCGGATTGTCAAAGAAGGTAAATGAGCACCCGCTAAGCTCATTTTTAGGTGGCAAAAGCTGGTAGACAGTGTTAATTTGCATAATTCTGTTTATTTCCATAGTTTTCGGTGTTACAAGCCGCAGATGTATAGGTTAAGTTCACGCAAAAAAAATGAGTCATGCTTTAAAGTTAACAATGAATGCCTATTTGAATTTTTATTGTTAGTATACCTAACCTTGAATTCTCCTTGCTTAAGTAATTTACATACAATCATTATTGGAAAAATAAAAACTTTGTTTTAGATTGGTAAAAGCTTTTGCGGATCTAAAGAATACATTAGGTGCAGAGCAGGACCTGAAGGAACACGAAGATTACATTGCTGCGGAACAAGTGTTGAAAGACGCAGAAGCTCAACTCCCAGACACAGCTGCTTTATAATAATCACATTTACTTTTCTAATAGTTATTAATTTTATATCAGTAATCATGTATAATCATAATTTTAATTTCCGAGGGAATTTTACATTCCAACCTTTTATTCCTGCACCATTTCCACCACCACCACCTCCACCACCTTTGTTTTTTATCCCACCAACACCAGTTATGCCATTGGAAATAGAAGATACTAAGGTAATGAAATATTATGAGTCCCGAATACCCCCAAAACTACCTAAACCTAAAACTCCAGTTACCATATCCCTTCTCAAAGACAAATTAAAGAGTGTGTTACTGTTGCTAAATGATGTAAAAAGTAAAGAAAATGTGTTGAGAGAGAATATGAACTCATATTCAGATGAAGAATGGAGTTCAAAGTTAAAAGACATTGCGGATGCAAAGAAGAAAATTACAGAAGAAATGAATGATGTTAATGAAACAGATTTTTATGAGATAAGAAAGATGATCACTTCACGTATTTCAAAACGCATGCGTCTAAAAAGACAGAAGGTGGAGAGGATAATGGACAAAGAACAGAGAAAAAAAGATAGAGAAGAAAAGTCCAGAAAGATTGATGAGTATTTGCAGCGGGTTAAGGATGAATTGAACAAAGCAAAACAGGTATATGGGTGTTTTCAGTAAATTATGTTTTGATCAATTCCGAATACAACTTTGAAGACATACATAGCTATTAGGGTCTGTGGTTAAAACCTTAAGAAATAAGGGAACATATATTTTTTAAAATGATGCAGCAATGTCCTGCAACACACAACATTGGATGGTATTAACTGTTAGAACTATATTACAAGAATACATTATTCTACAATTTTTGTGGACTTTTTCTACCAATGTAATAATAGTGATTTGTCTTAATAAATTATTAAAAACTTTTATCTCTATTTTCCAGGAAAAAGAAGCCAAAGCCATTGCAGACAATGTACTTAAAGATATTCTCCGTAAGAAGCAAGATGCAAAGAAATGTTTGGTGAAATTTGATGCTCTGATAAAGCTGCGTAAAGCTAAGATGAACACAATGAAAGGGAGGGGAGAACTAGTATCAGAACATGAAGACAAAGCATTTAGAGATGATATAGGTAAAGAAATATTTTTTAATTCACAGATGGGGATAATCTACCATGTGCTTCCACAATAAATATTGATTGATTATTGTTCATGGCTCACTGATGCACTATGTCCACAGTACAAGAGGAATAATTAATGTATGCCATTTTTTTCTTACACCTTATTGTCTTGATACTGCACTGGATAGCTTTTGAAATTAAAACAGTGACTTTGGATTTTGTTAGCAGAAATAGACGAGACAGATGATTATGCATAGAAGAGCCAGTTATTAAGATGTTATCTACAATATTTAATATGTATTTTTTCTAAATATATTCCAATTCACAGAAAACCTTAAACTTCTCTGGAAGAAACAACTCAGTATATATGAGAAGGAAGAGGAAGACCTTCAAGCCAAACTGGTGGAGGGTGTGGAGACAGTCAGTTCAGCATCCCAAGCTACAGAAGACCAGGTGCGGAACAACTTGCAGGAGTGGCGGGTTGCATTGTTTGGTGGTACACTTCCACAGAACAACTTTGTGGGTGATATGCAGAGATTTGTCACAGTCAGGTTAGTTGGATGGATTTTTTTGTGATAGAGACATGTAGGAAATATGAATGTGCTAGGTTGAAAGAGGATGGTATCTGTGTACTAAAACAAAGTAACAGCTGTAATTATATTATGCTTTGTGCCCTTTCATAAATTTTTTACGTTTAACATTAAAATTATTTTACAAAATATGAGTACATATCTTCTTTTACGTGACAAAAGTACTAGAAATTGCGCGACATTTAGATTTTTTCTTTCACCATGTTGTAGAATATGATATTTTTAGTTAGTTACTGCAATAATAAAAAAATATCAAAATTGTAGTTAACTTTTATCACTTTGCACCCGTCGATATGCAACTTTATTCCATTATGTGATGGATAAAGTATTTTATATAATTTTGTATCAGATCAATAAAAACATCTCTTTAAGAGCCTGTCTCCTTCGTCTCACACAGGGTGATAGCATGTAATCATAGAAATTAATTTTATTTATTACGTGTTCCAGGTCTGAATGGGACCAGTATGTGAGCAGTGAAGGGTCCCCCATGCCCATCGGATGGGTGCCGCCACAACCATGACCCCAGCTTTCGACTATGTATATAATATGTAAAGGAGTTTTGGAACATTGCGTCTTGCACTTATGTTTTTATACAGCTTTTATAACATTGGAAATTATGAATGCTTAATAAAAAATATATGTAACTTTTTTTTTTAATTAGTCACACTTGCCCTAAGAGGAATCTGTGCGAGTTTGTTGAACTTTTTAAATGGCTTTTTCATCGTATGCACAGTGGCTAGCACACGCGGGAATTTATTACAAAAGTTTTCTGTTTGCTCTCGCCCGTTTTCTTGGGCAATAAATTTTGCTTGGTAAGAAACCATGCTACGTCACTAGGCAGTTAAAATACACGAAGACTTTGTAGACATTGTGACATATTTTTATTATCGGTAATAAAACATCCTGTATTAGTGTTTTTTTGCACTTACCACTTTCATAATGTTAAGGGAAATAAATAAAAGACAAAAATCAGTATATCCAAATCTTTTATCATTTGTATGAATATTCCGTAAGAAATTACATGTAAAAACCACGTCAATACATTGGCGTCGATCACACCTCCCTTTACATCTACACTACGAACTATCGAATTACTTTACTATACCACGTTTGCGTTAGAAAATAGTGAATCAACGCATCTAGAACATAAGGTCTTATTTATAACAAAACCTTTATAAAAAAACGAGCAATGAAGAATACAATGCAATTTACAAGAAAATATTCAAGAATTATAATAGGCTACAATATTACTTTACCGTAATACTATTTGAAATAAAAAGACAGAGCAATTAGATATCATCTGTAAAGTGTAGGTGAAAATGTTTTGAGCATAAAAAAAATGTCATAAAGTAAAATGGTTTTCAAACAGCGTTGCATAAATGAACCCCTAAAATGTAGATACATTTACGCATTTGAGAGCGTTCTCTGTGTACCGAGTAGAACTCGAGTGGTAAGAAGAATTTCACAAATAAACAATTTAAACTGTGCTTATTTTGACATTTAAAAAAATATACTGAGTGAAATATACATTTTGAGTAATAATTTCAACGTATTTTATTCTTCTCAGTTCTTAAAGACAAGCCCCCTTATTCATAGACGTTATTTATCTAAGGACGGAGCATTGCTGTGATAACAAGTCTGTTTCTCAGTTTTGTTTATCTGACAGGTTGCTGTTCGTTCAGCTTTGTTTATCTGACAGCCAACTAGTTCAAGTTGTATTTCAATATTAGCCAATCACAACGGCCCTATGTCTACGCACTGCGAAGGCTGCCACGCCGCCGTCAGCACTGAGAAACAGATTTGTTATCACAGCAATACTCCGTCCTTAGATAAATAACGTTTATGAATGCGGGCTAGTTATAGCGGCTTTATCCTTAATGACCGCGAATTCCTATTTTCCTAACGCGAACGGATTATAGTTCCATCACAAAACGGCAGTGGGCGGCCATTTCATCATGAAAAAAGATAGAAAGCTACTGAAACAAGGCGGTCGAAAACATATTCTAGTCGAATAAATAAATTTTAACGAGTTTCTCAATAATAAGGCATCGTTAAGTTAAAGGCTTCGAGATTTTCACCATTTGGAGGGCTTCCTCGCGGTTGGGCCTGTGGGCCATAACCCCTAACTCTATGCAACTCAAATACTTTGCAGTGACCATCACGTCACACATTGCTAATTTGGAAACGTCACTAACTTCAACTGAATGTGTATTGCAAGGCAGTTCAGTTGCCTGGAGTCAGTATTACATTACCGCTGCTATGCAAGGATTTTGTTGCACTTATGTCTTATTCAATTAACCCTCGTAACCTTCAACGAAATTTCTAAAATTTGTACATAAACGCCATCTTATAGTACTTCAAGCTCGTACAATCGCAAACAGAACTATCCAATCATATGCTTAGGACCTGATTTAGAACTTTAAATAGCCCTGAACTAGGTTTAATGACGTCACAATATAGCAATGGCATCGTAGAGAACGTACTTTCATATATTTTTTCATACGTGGCACGGCACCCTCTGCACCTGATGGCTACCGAGACGTTTGGAGAGATAGCCGGATATCCGGTGCCGATAACCGGATAACCGGGACGCGTGAAGAACACGCTAAAATACCCAAGACTGCTCTAAAAAATTAAGCAACAAAGGCGCCATTGAACGCAATAAATCAGGTCCTGAACATGCCTAAACTTTCTTGTACAACTGCATAACTAGATGAGCAAATACATCGCCTATAAAATTGTCATAACTTCCCATAAACAGTATAAGCATCATCCATAATGTTATGCACTGCATTGTGCTCCACATCCTAAAACATGTCTTAATAAGACACGACGTTACCTGGCGGCAAAAATAGACAATGATGCTCACTCGTAAGAAACCTACAGCTAGTTCACGACAGATCAGTGTATATACACGTACATTTAACATTAACTGAAGCCGACCGCCTCGCTTCGCTTAATATACTGAGGTAATACGGCATACACTCGCGCGCCAAAATTTGTCGTGTTATTTCATCTTTACGCTGGCAACACAAACCTCACGCGCCTCTAGCGGCAAGTACGGACCAACGCCTGTATTCTCTATGACAAGTTATTGCAGGTTTCTTCTTGTCATGGCATTGGGACACATTAACTCACTGGATCTGTAGGTAAGTCGAGTAATTTAAGGGCTTTTCCTGATGTGATTTTTGAAACGAGTAGAAGATTGAACGCAACCAAGATGCTGACTAATAACATTATTTTGATTTTTTATGTTTATACGAATGTTAGACATTGAAATAAAAGTAATTTTCTGGATTTTATAGCGGTTTTTTATATCATTATTTTCGCCCGACATTTCGAAGACTGCAGCCTTCATGGTTACGGGGGGACTCCGAGAGACACGTCGGGAGAAAATGATAATATAAAAAACTCGGAAGATAGTTTTATTTCAACATTCACTTTGTCAACCGTGACTTTAAATAAAATGTAATTATAAGAGTACTATCTCCTGTCTGGTCAATATGTAAACAGGCGAATAATTTATTTGAACACACACGCAGGCTCTTAGACAAAACACAATTTGAATTCAAGTCTAAGGATACCTATGGATCACTTATTTGTACCTTACAGCATCAATGAACGATTACAATCGGTTATTCCTAACATTACACGACTCCGTGTCGTTTTATTGTGATTGGTTGATACTACCACGTGTTTGACGCATCGGTCCCTCGACCAATCACAAATGTCAAAATTAATCATCGACTCACGAATCACGATTTTTGGAACATTCCAAAGGGACAGTTCTGAGAACAAATCAATCAAAATCTCCACGATCGATCCGAAGATAAGAAATCCAGATATTATCGATATCGACGGTTTTGGTGACCTGTTGAACGCGTAATTTGTCATAGAGAACATGGCCAGCTTAAAAATCTTATTTTCCCATTATTATTAAAAATGTTATCACTAATTGGTACCACTAGAATCACGAGTGAAATTTTTACATTAAAATTCCTGAAGTTCGTACATTCATGACAAGTGACATCACAATGAATTAGGGAATATAAACTCTATTACACACGTAATAGGGCGCAGCGTTTTTGACAGCTCCCTTCGGTTATTTACAATCGATATAATTGACTATTTATGTCACTATTGTCTATTTGGTGTATAGTTTCATGTACTATATATTTAAGAACGACTCCTCTGATAGTAATGTTTTATATTATTTTCTGACTCGCAGACAATCTGTACTTTTTTTATATTAAAGAAAAAAAAACTTACAATCATGTATGCATCAGTTATTACATATTTTTCGTATTACTATTTACTGCCTTTTTATATAATATTTCTAAAATTTTTGCATTAATTAACTTAAGCCCAGCACGGTGGAAAACTCCTCTCATAAGACCAGCAGTGGGACTGGTTACGGATCTGAATTTTATTTTAATGACTAGCTAGTAGCATAACATATTCACAGCGATGAGAGTACTGTCAAAAACGACGCCATTTTTATTGTAGTGTAATCATCAGCCATGTATTAGATATATACACAAATTATTCCCTATACAATTGTCTATTTTAAGTTTAAGTTTTATTACAAAAAAATCTTGATAAATACTCGCCGAGAATAGACGAACACAAGTGTAAAGATTATTAGGGTGTATTCTTTACTCATAAATTATAGTTATATGCAGCGTTTTTTTTGTGGGAGGAAACAAAGGAGATTTCGAAAATATCAAGAAAAATGCTATTAAATATACAGGAATGGAGAGAGGGTATAAAAAGTTATGAACTTACAACTCTCAAGAATTAGCGTGCCTCTAAAAAAGAAGTGACAAAAAAAGCCTTTTTCCTGTTATTCTGTGAAGTTTTTGCCAGTAGTCTAAATGAGGAATAAAATATTACAGTACAATAGAAACATTTATGCCAAACATAATTACGGTTATTGCAGTTGTAGAAGTTATGGATTTAAATTTATATTTGTATGTGTACACATCCAGTACATAGCTAATGATATAGATTAATAAGTACATTAAAATATTACATGTTCAACGGACTTTTGCGAAAGCCTTTATCAATCTATAATATACTTAAGTTATTGCTATCAATCTTCATAGATGGAAAAAATCTTCCGCATGTCAACTCTTTTCACTCGATCAGTTTTTATTGATATTTATAATATACACAAAAATAAATCTTATGTATATATCGATAAGTGCTACATCTCTCACTCTTATAAGATTAGGCGATTATGAAGACGGGAATCGAAAACTTCGTGTGAAAAGAGCCAATATTAATCCGTTTCAGTACACATGGGCTATATTATTTTGGCTGTAAGGAAAGTATTCGACACGACGCGACACATTCGTGCACCAACCGGCACCTCCTCGTCTATCCCTTGGCTAATATTCGAAAAGATCTAAATAAATATACTTTACAAATATTTTTTTATACTTTTTCAAATACGCGAGCAATTGACGTGGGAGCTTCTTCGTTATCGTTTTCGACGTAAACCTACATGTTGTGGGGACGCGTTATCGATTGGAAATCATCGATTTCTTTATCGATTGCAAATTGGCTTTAAAAATCCGTATCGATAAATTTGAAATCGATTCCTTATCGATATTCTCGCCCCACTAGTATTTTTAAAGGTAAATATAAAACGTAGCTTATATTTCGAAAATTTATCGACAATAAATAATTCTCTTTCCACGAATAGTAAAAATACAATTTACAATGACACGAATTCAATTCTCAATTTACGTAATTTTGAACACAGTAGCATCACGAATTTAGATTCATTTTCACAAATATAAGCATGTCTTGTTTTACTTATATTTAACACCTATATACACGAATTATATCTAATTCACATTGATTATAAAAAGATATTTTTTTATCTTTTTTTTTTAAATTATTAAAGGGTGTATTGTTATGATCAAAGACTAAACATTTTATTGAATTCGAAAATAACATTGGAATAGAAAGTTGGGTTCTAAAACATTAATGAAGTTGGTATTTTGTTTATAAATCTTTTATTGGAAGTTAATAAGGATCACTTTAAATTATTACCAACTATCCCTTATCGATATCACGAGGATTTTTAAATATACAATTATCGATACATTTTTTATCGACCCTCTTACTTATTTGAACTTATCGAACACTTAGTGTAATCTTTTTTTTTCATATTAATGATATTACACTTTGGAGTGTAAAAGAATAATAACTTTTAGACGCCACGCTAACCCCACGTTTTCTAGGTACACCTAACCAATAAACAATAGCACTCAAATTTCGACCAGAGTGTGATAACAGTAAGGTCGAATCCGATTAAAATACGGGTTTCCCTTGCCAGTGCGGCGTCTACTCTCAGCTCACAATTACTCCATAACACTAATTTATCGATATCCCACGTCAATCGCCTGCGCATATAATTTTACTAATCTAAACTAAACTGACTTAAAAAAAACTTATTGCGTTATTATTTACAATAATTCAAGTATTGCAATAACATAGAAGCACTTGGATGTGATTTTTAAAAGTTATCGACACGCCCTGTGGTGATTTTAGGGTGCCATTTCACCGACTGAGCAGTAAGAGATCGTGGGAGTAGTCGTATCGACGGCGGTAATTTCAGAGTCGTAAGGGTCATTTTCCTGTAAGTACACTATTTATATCATTGTCTCCCCCGTGACTATGAAGACTTTCTTTTTTTTATTTCAATGATCGATCTCAGTCGATCTGTATATTTAGACCACTTACTATAAGGGTCAAATTGGTTTTGTAGATGATAAAATTGATAAAATTTGAGTTAAGTTTTGCATTTACAAAATTAATTTATTTATTTTAAAATTAAAAGTGTGTTTAAAAAGCATCTACACATTAAAAAGTTGAGAAATGTTAATCGTGTTTTGACTTTCCTGTAAAGACGATGTTTGTTCCTTACATTTGAAATTGCCACTGTCTGTATTAAATTCCATGAAATATCGTTTTTAATATGCAGTACATTTGAAGAGGCTGCGCTTCTTGACAAAAATTACGGTGAAAGACTTCATGAGAATTCGGTAAATATCTGTCTTGTGACTTGTCTTGTTGTTGTCCCCACTTTACTGAACTACCTTAGGATTGAACAAACTTTTCATGTTCAAATATGCTTCATACCATTTCGCCCGGTATATTGAAACCATTATTTGTTAACCCATTATCATTTTGGTCCTATTTTTACAATATCAAAATTTATGCATAATTATTGATCATAAATTTTAAACGTTGTATTCTCATCATTACCTAAAATTTATAGTAATTTTCAAACACTCTGTCAGGCTGTCTTGTACCCCTAACATGAATAATTGCGTCATAGTATACGTCAGGTTATAGTTTTGTTTGATTAACTCTTGGTCTCTCGTGGCTCGCCGGCGAGCCAAGACAGCTACATGACATTTGCGTGTGTCACGGGATTATAACCTTATATACTACATAATAAGGTTATTTTTCCGTCACACGCGTAGCTGTCAATGTTTGGCGGCAAACATTCAGCTACCTGTACATATTTGAAAATAAAATTTTGACAAGTCATGACGGGTTAAATTTGAACAGCGCTTCGCGAGTATATTCGGAACTAAAATTTGACAGATTGAACATCAGGTGCGTGTAAACTCCGATTATAAATCGTGTAACCACGGTGACAGTAAACTCAAAATGTTTTTTCAATCAATAATCAACATATGACAATCGTGTCTCTCATAGGGTGAGGTGGGGTAGCTCGCGAGGTTCTGCTATTTGATACGTAATTCGTCCCCCCTACTCAAAACGTATTGGAATCCGTAGTACGATCTTCTTTTCAACGTAGTGTTAGTGATGATGGTTCACAGTAGTTGGTGGGGTGGTGGGAGCTGGCTACTGCCACAGCGCGGCGTAGTTGCCGAGCAGGGGGGCAGGCAGCGGCCCTCCCGCGGCGAACACGCGCGTGCCGCTGTCGTCGTAGCAGTGCGTGTAGATGGCGGGCGCGTGCTTCACCTGCGCGCCGCCCTCCGGCTCCTCCTCCGGGAACTGCGGGACACACTCCAGGGTCACATTCCACATATACATATTGAGTCTTCCAAATTTGTGCTAACATTATAGCTATAAGTAATTAAATTACTGTAATTATAGTGTAAAGTCTGCTGGAAAACCTAATAAGTAAATAAGTGAAATCCAACTAACGCGATGGATGCTGGCCGAATCTAACATATCCCTTTGGAAATAGGGACTACACGGGACTTCATGTGGCCAATAATGATATTAAGAGACTTGTAAAAAAAATCATAATTATTTGTAGTCTGCTATACCTATCGATTTAGACAGTGTTGCGATGTTTCAAATATCGATACCAATATTGTACATGGTAATGTACTCCTAAATACAGTCTAAACAAAAATGGTTGGCCATGAGTACATCTGTTTATCAATTTTCAGAAAAACAATCTAAGCGATGAAAATTACAACTAAAGTATGATATAAACTTTTAATTGGATGTATTTGAGATCACAATACTCACAACGTAGCCTCTGGACGCCTTCAGCGTGACAGTCTTGGTGGAGTGTATGTTGCTCTCGAGGTATTTACCCGCTCTCATGTCGTAGAACATTAACAAACCTGACAACGAACAAACAAACAGTTAACATTATCTGTCACATACTTATACAGTTTAATAAAAATATTTATTCAGTTTCGTTTATTTATTTTGGAATAACAAAGCTGCACAACAAAATTTACAACTGTTTACTGTATCAACATTTAATAAGTGTACAGTCCACGACGTTATCTACAATTTACTTTCAACAATAAATTGTCGAGAATTGTTCACAGAATTAATGACCAGTGTGCGTGGAATATAGCAAAAAATCGACACCTCGTGTAGATTTATTGTGATTGGTTGGTACTACCACGTGACTGACACATTAGTCTCTCGACCAATCACAAACATCAAATTAAACATCGACTTATGAGTCGACTTTTTTGAGACCTTCTAAGAAGGCTAGGTTGTATCGTGGCGTACAGAAAACCGGTAAGCTACGTTAACTATCAGAGCAGCAGATTGAGATTTTATAGATTTGTTACTAAACTTAATAATATATTTATTTATATTGATAAATATAATTAAAAACTACTGTAATAGAAACTAATATAAAGACTAAACTAAGATGTAAAACTGTTCTGGTCTCCAAGATACAGGCATCGCCTAGTTTGGGGCCCCCTGTTAATTAAAGTTTAAAAATTCTGTTTAAGCACAAACAATTTTAGCATGTGAATAATATTATGTTGTCGTTTACTGTTGTGCCAAATAAAGGTTTTATTATTATTATTATTATTATTAATGTCGATGTGTTACAAACACGATACGACTCCGTGTCGTTTTATTGCGATTGGTTGAGAGACCAACACGAGACTAACGCATTTATTCGTAAATTAAAAGAGATCGACATCGACTCGCGTTTTTTGGAACATTCAAAGGGTAATTGTTTCTCGTTTTTCGGCATGGTCTAAAATATAGTTACCAAGTCCAGTGCCGATGGTGAGCATGGACCCCCTGAAGGATGCTGATCTGATGCCGCAGCCGTTGTACCGCGAGGTGATCTTCTTCACGGACTGCAGCGTGCGGCAGTCCAGCAGCAGTGTGTACGACTTGCAGCCGATCGCGTACACGCCGCTCTCCTGCAACGTACCACAAAAATACTATATAGCTCGTTTAATTAAAGCCAGCAATTTCAGAGTACTTCACTACATAGTATAAAACAAAGTCGCTTTCTCTGTCCCTATGTCCCTTTGTATACTTAAATTTTTAAAACTACGCAACGGATTTTAATGCGTTTTTTTTAATAGATAGAGTGATTCAAGAGGAAGTTTTATATGTATAATAACATCCATTAAATAGTGGAGAAATACTGTTATTTTGTTATGTTATACCCGTGCGAAGCCAGAGCGGGCCGCTATGTTTTTATATACAACGTTCACAGTTTTTCTGTAGTGTATTTAGTATCAGCATTGCACCCGTGCGAAGCCGGGGCGGGTCGCTAGTACACTATAATTTTACAGAGTATGTTACAAAAATCTTACCTATTGATTATATTAAGAGTCAGATATAAATGCAAATTAATCACGCTATACTTTTTGGCGAAGAAAAAACTGTGTCTGTGTACCTGTAAAATTGCATAATAGGGTACCGGACTTATTTTTGTATTTTACTATTATCAAATATTTACGTTGTATAAATTATAACACAAAAGGAATTATTAAAATCCGGTAAAAAATCAACAAGTTATGAGTCTTTGAATTTCGGTCGAAGGGGTAGTTAACAAGAAACAGAAAAGAGACAAAATATCCACATGTGACGTCATCGGGAATTACGACGCGTGCGAAAGAAAGAGATGAAGCGATATCCCCACATCATGCCCGCTTCTGCACATTACAATATTTTAAATATGAATTACTCGCTCATTTTTTAATCAATTTTTATGCTGTTTTCGCAGACGTGCTTCTTTTTCGTATTAAAAGCCATTACATATAGAATAGTGTACAAAATCAAGCATAGGCCGGTCCCCTATTCTGACAAATTCGAGGTCAACTCTGTCGCTGAGTGACGTTGTATTTAGACTAAATTGTATTCAATATCGGGCAGATTAACGTCCATGTTTGTTGTTGGAAGTTGGCAATTTACCTATTTCATTCGACTGTCTTCTTCAAATAGTTAGCTAGGTCAGGGCGCCGTGAAAAAGTACTAAACTTGTAACTGCGCCGCGGGTTACAAAAGATTGGGAACCCAGGATTATAGGAGTTAGTAAAGTTCTGGCATGGTGTGCGTGTGTGTACCTGCGTGGCGAGGCAGACGAGGTCCTGGCAGGAGGGCAGCTTGCGCGAGAGGGTCTGGCGGAAGGTCTCCGCGTTGAACACGTGGATGTAGCCGTTGAGCGTCAGCGCCGCGATCTCGCGCCAGCGGGGGTTGAACGTCAGCGCGCGAACTTTCAGACCTGGACACGTTTATACACTTGTTAAATCAATTCTATATGGCAGACCTATGTTATAGAGTTTTATTTATAGCATAAACGTGGTTGTTATTGGTAACACGTATCAGCGTGTTTAGAAACACTGTCTCAATTTTCGAAAATCCGTAATATTTTTTTGGGTTTTGGACAACAGCCCCCTCGAACTACAATTCAAAGATCACATCGAGATATAACTACTTCAGTTGGCTGTCAGATAAACAAATCCAAAAAACTACAAAATTGTAGAACCTATTTCTTTGATTGCTTCGAGTCATGGCATGAGTGAAATAAGGTATTGTACCAGATCTGCAGTCCCTGAGGGCGACGGGCGCCACGTATGTGTGGTGATGCGCCGGCGCAGGCTCCGCGTCCTCGCGCCCGCCCGCCCTCCACAGCGCCAGCTTCGAGTCCCGCGACCCCGTCACCACGAACTCGTCGTCCAGCCAGCACAGGTCCAGGATCTGGAATGAACATATATTTGGTAATGAGTAACACAGGTGGGCAAGCGACTTGAGAAATTTCCCAGAAATACCGGTTTTGACAGGTCCTTTTAGAAATCTTTAGGAGACCTGTGTTCAAGAGTGGACTTTATGTAGCTACAGAGGATAATGTCAACAATCAGAGCATTTCAAGAAGTATTTTCATCCCCTCGATATAAAAATTTGAAGTTGAGCTATTGAATGTATAATAAGATAAAGTGATGAAACCTCTCACCCAGTCTTTATGTGCCTCCCCCACGCAGACGGGGTCGAGGGTGGGGAGGCTGTAGATGGCCAGCTCGCACGAGTTCCTGGCGCCAGTCGCTAGCAACGTTCTGCAATATACAATATCGTTTTTATACTATAATATTTAATTACACAATCATAGTTATTCCAGTATTTCTCCAATAGGGGACCGGACTCATTTTTGTTCTTTATTATTATCAAATATTTACGTTATATAAATTAGACCACAGAAAAAAATATTTAAATCTAAAAATTTAAATTAAAGTTATAAGTCCTTCAATTTCGGTAGGAGGGGGAAGTAACAAGAAACAGAAAAGAGACGCAATACCCACGTGTGACGTCATCGGGCATTATGACGCGTGCGAAAGAAAGAGATGAAGCGATATTCCGACTTCACGCCCACTTCGGCACATAGTAATATTTGAAATATGAATTACTGGCTCATTGTTTTACTAATTTTAATGCAGTTTTCGCAGGATGGTTTATTTTTCGTATTATTAACCATTACATATAGAATAATGAATAAAATCAAACACAGGACGGTCCCCTATTGTTTGAGTCAGGTCGGTTTTAGCCAAGTACAAACAGTGTAAATGTCAAGTTAAATCGGAGTTACACTGGTGAATATTAAGTAATATAAAGCTAATTTGAATTTCTGTTATTTAATGATTAATTGAATTTAAATTAAACTAATTTTCCGGATTCTATCGCGGTTTTTGTTTTTTATTTTTCTCCCGACGTTTCGAAGACTGCAGTCTTCATGGTCACGGGGGGGACCATGAAGGCTGCAAAGTTCTTCAAAAAAAACCGCGATAGAATCCGGAAAATTAGTTTAATTTCAATGTCTAACATTCGCGTAAATATAAGAAATCATTAATTGAATTTATATCAAGATATGACTAGTATTACTTAGCTGCCAATTGGCTTGTGGTCTCCTAATGTTATTTCCTTTAAAGTTCACATTTGTGTTTCAATATAGTGTCATTGAAAGGCAATTGTGGTTACCTTGAAGGGTTGATCTGCAGCGCGTGTATGCCGGTCTGGTGTTCAGGCCCTGCCCACGGCGCCCGAGGTCTGAGGGTCGGGATCGCGTCCAGGGATCTAGTGCGGACGTCGTACACCATTAACTGAAAAGAAATATATGACGTTGACATGAGATGTTAAGTCTTATATCCAGTAGTTAAACTGGCTACAATGTCCTTCAAACCGGAACACAACAGTGACAACAGACTGCTACTTGGCGGCAGAAATAAACATTGTGGTGGTATCTACCCAGACGGGATGTCACATATGAGCGACCTACCGCCAGTAAACTATATATGTGGGGAATAATATCTGGTCGTATTTTAAGAGAATTATAATAAAATGTTGTACGCATATCTGATTTTCGGTGCATGAGAGAAAGGTGATAGTCCTTTCTCTTTCTCTTGCGAGCAATGGCGGCTACGGCAGACGCTCGGGCGTGCGCACAACCTTGTAATTAAAATTGAGTGGTCAAAAGTAAATATTTTGAGTAGGATTCCTTCTTTTATTTGCCCCTCATCCCTACATATATGCAGTAAGGGCTGCAGTATATTATCTTGCATATCTCACCTTGTTACACTTGGTGCCGAAGACGACCTGCCTGTCGGACAGCCATTGCGAGCAGAACACCTTGTTCATGCTGCCGAGGTTGATGGGCGTCTCGCGGAACATGTCGTGTGTGAGCATGTGCCGCGTCGCGTACGACGGGTCCACTGAACGCGCCTGCGAAAACACATAAAACACATCTTACTAGAGGTTTAATATAAGGAAAAGATGTATCAAAAATACAAAAAAACCTATACACAAACGATCCAACGGAAGATCAGAGAGTCTACTTCGAAAAACGAAATCCGTAGTTTCGGATGACGGATCGTACATTTTGTTACTACGAAGTGTTACGGATCCGATGACGGATTCGACAACGGATCCGTAATCGGATTTTGACACTTATGACATTTTTACTTTCGTCGACCGCACTATGAAAACCCATTTGGCATAAAATACATCGTTTCTTCGTTCGGATCTTAGCGTCAATTTTACGAAAGCTCTAAGCCTTTCGTTTGATTTTCGTTTGGTATTCCAGAGGCTTTAAAATGTTCAATAACTCCTGTGTGAAGAATTGTTGCAATAGGAAAGTGCTGGGCGAAGTTGGAAGCGTCTCTAACTGCGTAAAACCTTCGTAACATGGAATTTGTAAGAACTTATAGGACTTTGCCACCCCTTTTTGAAACCATCTGCGAGGATATAGTTCCACTAATTCCTCCAAAGAACATATACGGGGAATTGATACTACCACTAAGGTAAGCTACAGAAGAAATATTACTTTCTACCTTTCTCAAGAACCTAGCTGGTATTAGTATTGTAGTATTTTTAAGTTCTAAATGATCTTGTTTTTGTTTTTTGATGCATTGTACTAAAATGTATATAATATTTGTCTAATTTCATATTTTGACTTCGCTACATTTTTATTCTAGGAGTTGTTAGGGAGCTGTGGAACTAAGTATAGATGGGTCCATGGCCCAACAAAAGTCAGCCTCATATATTGACTAAATTTATAAAATTTCCACAAAACTGACAAGAAAGGACTCTTATAAAAGAACAGTGAGTTAATAGTTTAATAATCATTCATCGAAAATACCTAAGTATCATCTACACAGCATTAGCCTTTAATTTAAATAAATTTAAACTCTTTATTAACTTAGGTTAAACAAGCCATTAATCATATTTTGTCATTTTTTCATAAATATGGAATTCCAGGCATATGTAGGTAGGTATAGCCCTAAGAAAACTTATGAATTTTATGGCATCCTTTGTACAAAGTGCCTATGACTTTGAATTTATTAGACTTTAAACATAATATGTTTTATGGTTTCAGAATAGAATAATTAAATGACTGCCATAACCAATACTTCATCAAGCATGGAAGATTAACTACGAAATATATGTTACCGGAAAATAAAACATTATTACAATAACTTTTCTATTAGCTTTTTATTTTTTTATTCATTTCTTTAAACTCTCTCAAGATCCTCTCCAGTACTTTCTTTTTGTCAGTTCAGTCAAGGCGAAGGACCCGATTAAAGAGGTCCGCCAGCGTTGCTGGGCGCACTCGTCATACTCTCCTTGAAACTGTTAGGTGGAATCATAAGAAAAATGTTAATTGTTTACTGTAAAGATAGCACAAAATACATAAATAAATAGGTTCTTAATCTTACTGGGA
This sequence comes from Manduca sexta, assembly GCF_014839805.1. Taxonomy (NCBI): domain Eukaryota; kingdom Metazoa; phylum Arthropoda; class Insecta; order Lepidoptera; family Sphingidae; genus Manduca; species Manduca sexta. The sequence continues at coordinate 12,641,651 of NC_051122.1, forward strand.
TGAAAAAATAATAAAATTCACACAAGGATTCAATAAATTTTACCAGCAAAACCATTGTATATATCGATGGGAAAAACTAATGATTTTTTTAATAGATCAAACCAAGGAATTTACTTGTTATTACACAATAACTGCCTTTACAATGAAAAAGATCATTTGTTTAAAGCGAGTAAATAACATTTTAATAATAAACTTACCAATACAATAAATAATTTTACTTGTAAATTACAATTCCAATTTGTTGTGATTTTCGCCACTCAACTTGACAATGTCCATCAATTGTCAAAAATTCTAATATTCCACAGATTAAAACATAATGCAATAAGACCGTAGATTGCAAAATCAACAAAAATATTTGTTATTTTGTAACTAATAAATATTTAGAGTTATGAAATAATAGTTATATTCCAGAAAACCTAATTAGACATCGAATTTATACGTTTTTTCCACAAGAATATCATAGTAGGTAAAAATTTACGGTTTTTGAAGACATACATCTCTAATCCGACACAATATTTTCATTCGAACGATTGTTTATGGTTCCGAAAGGAACGATGACGGATACGAAGTAATTTGGTAGTAGGGTTAAATCCGAAGTTCGTCGTTTCGTCATTTCGGAACGACGTTTCGGTGTTCGTTTTTCGAAGTAGGTCTACAGTGCTGGCTTCACTGACAGCATATTGCTGAGTTGGAGCCTTTTTTGTGACAAATATAGTTTTAAGTGTTTTTTATCCGTTTCGTTTGTTTGATTATTATGTGTATGTAACTTGTGTTTGTTGCAAAATAAATATCTTCTCTTTCTTTCTTTAAATATCTCTAAAAAAACGTTTTACACCGCGCCGTCAGTAAAATGATTTTGATGACATGAACAGTCCATTGACTTTATTTGTGATTTAAATTATTTAACATGTGAACTTGTTAAAATATAAACCACACGTATCATTTAAAATACAGCTTATCATGTAAAATATTGATTTAACTGTAGCTGTCCATTTCAAACGAACCACTCCTTTTACATGTCTTTCAAACAGGTCTGCGAGTGATTATTATTTTTCATCAGTCGACATCTACCGAACCCCACTCGGCTCACCATCAGGGGCATTATGATCACTCTGCCGTGTCCTAATAAAGAAACCTATGGATCACCTGAGCCAACGCCACAGCGTACAGTATCAAGTAGGAACATTACATGAAGCTTAGTTACAAGTGTTACATAGCCTCGTATTTTGCCTTGGAACACACGTGGTGACTATGGGTGCCATAGTTGCACACCTGCCTACCTCTGCGTGGATAAAGGCGTGATGTGCGTTTATTTATTTGTGTCGTTTACCCTCAGGCGAGTGAGTTGTTGTCATCCATTGTTAAATAAAGCAAAATCTCCTAATAATTTTCTAAACATATGATCACGTCACATACACGTTATCAGTGATAAGATATGTGTCCCCACACACCCCCGACTCGTGGCGATCACGCCTCCGCCTGCCGACCACCAGCTGGCAGCCAGAACACCCGGCGAATGGCGGGTATTATGGTTATATTTAATGTTAGATTGTGATGGCTTAATCGTTTTTTGATAACGAAAACGTAATTCGCTCGTGGATTAATTTTGAAAATTTTACATTATATTCGGTTTGACTATTGCCGATGTATTAAGGTTAACGTGTTTTTATTAACGCAATAAAAAAGAGAGGAATGATATCGTCTCAATTTTGCCTAATTTTTTATACGCAACTAGGAGCTTTATTCTTCATGACATTGTAAACTCGTAACATGGCCGTGGTACGTTATCTCCGTGAAATTCGCGGGGAATAAATAGTACTCTATTATAAACGTGACGCGGTGCGTTAAGTACTTGTTATTGTGTGGTATAGGGCTGCCATTACCTAAATTGCCGACGTCGAAAACACGGCAAAAATCTCGGACATTTGAGCGAAATGGGGATTATTCCCCGGATACCTTTAAAAACTTTTTTTTGCAAAGTGCGGTGGCACCTAGGTGCGTTCGATCGTCGACTATTTTGCTATGCCTTCTTGAATGCGGTACATTATGAATGAATTTTTAACTAAGATTTATTTCAATTTATCGTTTATCTATAAAAAAATTGGATTTCCCCTGATAACAAAAGCGTCCACTTTAGGGTATAAGGCCCCCGAGACACAATGTCTGTTTTTTTTAATGTTGTGCCTATTGTAGTGTCTTCTTATCGTTGTGAATGTGGTATTCACATTAAAAACACTAATCCACCCAGTTCTTCAGCCCAAATTTATTTTAATTGCAAAAAGACGGATTTGCGCCCGTAAACAGAATAGGGCGCCCTGACCATATATTTGATTTATAAAAAAAAAATTGATTCTATTGTGACACTTGTCTAGGACACACAAACATCACGAAACTAGCGTATTTTTTACACATTTGCAATAGCATTAAGGTCAGAATGTATTTGATAGGATTGAGGAAACGGTACAATGGAGCCGATTCTCATGGCCGTTGTATTTATATCTGTAAACCTCGACTTGTAACTCTCAAGTTTGTGTAGTCAAAGCTGAATCCATTGTAAATATTAAACAGATAGTATGTTTTACTTTTAATAGCCAGCAAATAAGTGGAGCACACTAACGCGTGGGGACTTTATTATTCGTTAACATAGCAATAGTTACATTTTTGGAAATAATATCGACATTTGTGTATTTGACTTAATTAGTGTAAATGGTTTATCCGTTCTAATTGAAATAAATAACTAAATAATAAATTTGGCAGGCTATTTGACTTAAGCGACATATATTTGTGACATTGAGTTTTATACATATTTGGAGACCAACTTTTCCCGCATTATTTGAACATAGCCTCAATGTTTTGAAAAAAAAATAATTGCTTAGTAAATTGGCTTACCAAGCGTTAATATGTAATTTAAATCTCAGATTTAAAATATACATCTATTTGGTAGTGAAAGTTAAGTATTTCATTCTAATTTCTTTATGACCTAGGCCGACAAAATGTTTCATAAAAAGTCATCTCTAAGGAATAAAATAAGGGAAGGTTTGTATAGGAAGTCGTTATTAAAAGGGCTATCAATGTGGAATTTAGTACGTAAACATAGTATCCTTTGCCATCGGAGGAGACTCTGTTAGGACTTCGTTTAAACTGCAAACAACCATTCAACAAAGACTTGAGGAAAAACTGAGCGAACAAGAATTTACAATATGAGCTGGGTCATTTCCAAGAAAGACAGTGGTGTGTCCTAAAAGTATTGACAAGGGGAATCCCATCAACAAATCAATTAGATCAAAAAAATAAAAAAATACTGGTGTCTAACGATAATTTTTTGTAATTCGAATCCCATCGGCAAATCAATTAGCTCAAAATAAAAAAAATACTGGTGTTTAACAATACATTTTTGTAATTCGAATCCCATCGGGAAATCAATTAGCTCAAAACAAAAAAATACTGGTATTAACGATAATTTTTTGTAATTCGAATTCCATCGGCAAATCAATTAGCTCAAAATAAAAAAAATACTGGTGTTTAACAATAATTTTTTGTAATTCGAATCCCATCGGCAAATCAATTAGCTTAAAATAAAAAAAAATATATGGTATTAACGATAAATTTTTGTAATTCGAATCCCATCGGCAAATCAATTAGCAAAAAAGAAAAAAAAACTGGTGTTTGACGACAATTTTTTGTAATACGAATCCTATCGGTAAATCAATTAGCTCAAAATAAAAAAATACTGGTGTTTAACGATAAATTTTTGGGCTTCGACAGATAATTCTCGCGTTTTTTGTACTAGAAAGAGTAACGTCCTTTAGATTATCAAAGGACGTAAGTCGATTATCAGTATTACATTGTTGCTTTGGTTTTTGCGATTACTGAATTTATTGAATATTATGTGGAAACCAGCTGTGACCGCGACTTTGTACGCGAAGATAATTATTGCCAATATACGACAAAACAAAGCCTATATTCTAAAGCCAATTATATCTCGTCGTTTTGTAGATGTAGGCTAACAAACAAAATCAGTCAGGCAGAAAACAATTCTAAACATCGCTAATTTGTGTTCTATTACTCTTGTTTAGTTACTTCTCTATATTTTTTATAACTTTTTTATAATGTACAGACATACCCCGCTTTGCTGTTTTATTATAATATACATATATGCTTATACCCTTTGTATAGAAAGTGTAAGGAATTTCGAAGATGTGTGAAGTCTACCAATCCGCACTAGGCCAGCATGATGGACTAAGGCCTAATCCCTCTCAGTAGTAGAGGAGGCCCGTGCTCAGCAGTGGGCAAGTATATAATACAGGGCTGATATTATTATTATTATAGAAAGTGTAATAAATAAAAAATAAAATAAATATAGATAGTTGATAATTTTTATAATACTATAAAGTGAAGTTTATGAATTTGGATTTATGAGCCATAATTTTTTACTTAATAGATATTGTAAATGTTCATTATATTCTGGAACATTAAGGAATTTATTTACAAAGTAACGATGCAAGTATTCTGTATTCTGGGTTCTATAGCAAAAATGAAATCCTAAAACATGTTTATAGCTGCATTTCATTTTTTAAATCACATCTATTTATGGAATAATTAATAACAAGAAGGCATTTCTAATTATTATCAATAGTTTATCTTTTGTAATTGCATTCCTCATTTATCTTTAAGTTATGCAAACAATGAAATACCTAACAGCTCCATGACTATAATTCACGAAACACTTCATTAATGTCAAAACACTTGTCCTATACAGGGATGGCGAACCTCTAATGGTTGATATGCCATTATTTATAAAAAAATGGCCTGTAACATGCCAACCAGGATGGGTTTAATCTATCCAAGTGCCTTTTATTAAGTGACTTTTTTATGAAACTATCCTTGTCCTATACTATTTCTATATGGGAAAAGTCTACTTGCTTAAAGCTATTGTACACTATCTCATTAAGTTTACAACACTAGCACTAACTACAGGATGCTTGTGTCAAGCATGGGACAGCGATTGCCTAATTCATTTTAAGTTTGACACACACCTTTATCCCCAAAGAAGTAGACAGAGGTGCAACCCGATTATCCAATTTTTATCATGTATGTTTCCAGTTATAAGGTGGATGGGAGCATATCGTCATATCAGGCACAAATTCTAGGCTCTGAGCCGATATTGAAGAACCCAAATAAAGTTTCAAACCCAGAACCTCAGCACAGTAGTCATACACATGCAATACAAATTCGCCACATAGGCAGTCAAGTCAAGTATATGATGTTTATTTATTTGTCAAAGTTGCATCAACTAAGTATCACTGTTAAACCTTAACATTAGCATAGTTTACAACAGGTTTTTGTTCAAATGCTACTTACACAATTATACATGCAAATGACAATACAAATTATAACAAAGCCTTATTACAATTAATTAAAATGAATTTAGATCTAATATTAAAATTGAATGTTAATAACTCACCTCTGGTGCCTGAATTTCTCTGGATCGTACATAGTCCACAAAGTTGTATGAGGTGGACAGTATCTGGTGCTGTTGTGTGGGCGTCTCCTCATCACTGTCACTATCTGAGTAGCATACAAAGTCTTCCGGTTTGTCTGGCTTACGTTGCTGCTCTAATCTGGAATGTTTTTATTTTGTTCAAAAAAGATTCGACACTATATTATGCTAAAATATATTTATATTGGTTACATTTTGTTAACTTTAAATTGAAATATTTCTGAACTTTTCCACACTATTTAAAAAGTTTTATTGAGTAGACTGACCATTGTCTTAATATAGTAGAAATTTCTTAGTGTGGAATTCTAAAATATTTTAGTATATATATTTAAACATATTTTTGTTTGACTGCACCCTACTTTGACCTATTTTGGGTGCCTTTTATATGATAAATTTTAAAAATTCAATTTCATTCCACCTAAGTATTTACAGTCAACATAAACAGATAAATTTAGCCAAGTTTCTTTGTTTAAGTACTAAAATTTATTGTTATCAGTTTAATTATAAAGCATAATAATGTTTAATTTATATCTCCAGGTGACAAATCCAGTGCTGTACAACTTGATGCTTTGTAATACCAAATCCTTGGTGGTATTGCCAATGCTTATTGCTACATTCAACGCTTATCATTAGGTAAACGACCTGCTGTTATAAAACATTAAAAATGCTCCACTGTAAATCAAAATTGATATAATATTTGTAAGTAATTACAAAACATTTTCATTACTATTTAGTAAATTAATAAATATTCAAGCAAATTTATATTCATGAACTGATATTTGTTTTTATCGATTTGACATTCAAATTCTACAGTTTTTATCGAATTTACGTACTAAGTAAATATATCACACGTTACTGCTATAACAACCTTGAGTGCGTGAGGTCGTGTAAACAATTCTAATGCACCCAATATGACTTAAAAACACACACATTCATCAACAAAAAGAAACGTTTATTATGCCGCAATACAATAAACACACGCAGTTTGAAACCAATTGCAAAATTATGTGGTAATTATCGGATATAATATATACCTCAATGCTCTGGCCTTCGCTCGTCTGTCCTTTATCCTGTTGGGTAAATAACACGAGGGATACCTTCCCTCTACGGGCTTACGGACCGTCTGCGCCATTTTATGAATCGTATCACAACAAATTGTACAAATCACTTTCGTTTCGTCCGACTATAGGCATACCAGCAACACATTTTTCATGACAATGGATTCTTTTATTTCACCATTTGTGTTATTATCACGCGCCATTCATTAACTACACATGTTATAAAGTTTTTCAATACAAAAATATATTCGTAAAAATAAATAAAGTTATTTTTATTTTTGATATTTTTCACAAAATACAATGCTGACGGCAAGCTGGCTGTCAGAAGTGTGGTCACATCAAAAATATAATATAACAATACCAGTCTTTTATACCAAAAAAACTACATACTACTACTGTATAATATGAAGAAAAAAATGTTTTTTAGTAATGTAAAGTGACTAAATAATTTACTATGCAATATATTTACTAAAGGTTGTTTGACGATATTCTATTGTTAAACCTGTCGCCATCTATCGAGTGCAACTTGTACTTACTATACCGTCAGTACTATAAAACTATGCATATTGCAGTTGGCAGAAATGAATAACAGGCTCGAGGTTCTGAAAAGGATGACCATTATAGTATAGGTTTACTTTATGAACCAAGATGTAGGCTGACTAATGTTACTGCTTTTTTCTGTCCCATAATCAATTATGTTGTTAAAGCCCGTATGTACATATAATATTAATTTCCCCCATCCATTTATACCTAATATGAAAAGTATTTCGGTAGGCACTTAAAGTAGATAAGTATCTACCTATTTTATTACATTGGAAAAGGGTGAAGATTTAATTAAACTGCATTAGACCAGCTATTCTAAGAGCTATATTATCTATATGACTAAAAATACGTACCTACTTTAATTTCCTGCCGCTGTGATATACCGCTTTTGATGAAAACAGACCACGTTTGCTTAGGATGTGTTATGTATAGTTCAAGGTTTTGTTTTGTTATTGTTTGGCTTGTTCCCAAATTATTCATTTTTATTGTAGGTTTCGGATAACCTTGTCCTTGCCTATAATTTGATAAGAAATCCATTATAAATGTCTGGCTCTAGATCCTAGATGACTACTGGCTTAAGGCATTGAAAAGAAAATGCATAATAAGTAGAGCTCATAATAAATACCAACTTATATACCTGTCGCCTTAGAATAGGCAACCAAACCTATTGTAGCCCTGACGTAAATTATTGCCGTTCTTTTCGTTTATTAAATTTTCTAATAGCAAAACTTCTTATAAAAATAACACTTTTGGCTTACGATTTTTTAGAACCTGTAGCTTATTGAAAACTAAAAAACTTATACAAATTAGGATACGTTGGAGTAATACTAGTGCACGGAGTTAAAACCTGTGGTTTCATATTTGTAACTAAACTGTAACTAAAACTAACACAGTAGCAAATAATTTTGGTAACATTAAAAATTACACAGACTGTGTTGTCTGTTTAAGAAAATGTTGTGGGGTTTAATAGTAATCTTGAAAGAACGAAATCACTGTGATCTGGTTTTGCCGCAGCGCACCGTATTGTCTGGTCGGGCCTTATTTATTTATCTTACTGGTGGTAGGTCTCTCATATGTGACAGTTCGCTTGCGTAGATACCAACACAGTGTCTTTTTCGGCCGCCAAGCAGCAGTGTGGTGGGTTCTGATTTGAAGGACATTGGAGCCAGTGTCACTACTGGAGATAATAAGACTCAACATCTTGTCTCAGGGTGGCGAGCGCAGTGGAATACCAAACAATACTTTGTAATTCAAGGTGTTGGATGGTGTTTCTACTGTTTATGGGCAGTCGTATCACTTACTATCAGGCGAACGGCAAGCTCGTCGCGTCTTTCAAAGCAAAAAAAAAATCGAATGGTCAGGAAGTTTAAAGTAAATTATAATTTTTTTAATTAGGTAATTAATATTCATAATTACGTCGGTTGCATTTTTTTTACAAACGAAATAAAATACTACTAAAAGACTGACTTTAAGCTAAAATATTCGTATGTTTTCTAGAAATTAATATGCTGAGAACCAAAGAGCGCAGCGGCTTTACATTAAAATTGTGACACAGTTGGTGGCACTTTTTACATTTTAATAACCTCTGGAGATATGAAAATATACGCCCCATTTTAACTTACATAATATCAAAGATTTTATAGCCGTTTTATTTTTCTTTTGGTTGTGATTTTAATACTGAATATCTTCTCAAAAATGAATTTGGTTGTGAACTAGAGCGCAAGTACAATACTTTTTTTTTTACGAATGACTGAAATAAATGGCCTTAACCATTTATTTAGTCATTCTTTGGATTATAATAAAAAGTTATCGTTCGAGAAAAGTTCTAATAATTTACTTAAAACTATTCTACGTTTATTTACATTAATTTATACATGTTTTCGGAAAGACGATAATTACATTCATAAAACTTAAATAATCAGGCGATCACGGTTTGAAGCGCACCATAATAAAAGATTTTAACCAGATTTGGTCGCCTAATGAAAATATAAGTATCGTTATTTCTTATTTGGTCTACGGTGATACGGGCCTGGAGCCTAGTTCACTGACCGCCTAAAACTGACGTAATAAATAAATTGTTGTATCTATGAATAAATAAATATATAGTCTGTATATTTTATTTGTTCCCCTACTACTTTTGCCGTAAACAAAAATAAAATATCTTCCTATAATTACGCCACAGCTTCGTAAGTGGGTAATAATGTAAAACCGATTGGATATCGCGATATTTTCCCCAGATTGCATTCCGAGCAACCATTTACATAATCCGACAGCAGACAAGTGAATGCGGTGGCTAGATTTCTGAGAAAATCTTTACTTAATGTTGACCTGAATTTCCATTTACATAATGATGCTTCAGTGTCGTTTGTTTGTTTGTTTATGAGCTAGCCGTCGATGGCTTCGGCTGGGGGCATCTTCGTTATCACAAAAAATCTTCCCAAAGATTTTACTTGGTTTAAAACCAGCAAACAGGTTCATACTTAAATTGTTCGGTGCTTCTTAGCGCAATTCGGTACTCCAGCATTTAGCAGAAACAATTTAGTTAGTTCCTTCCACCGATCGCTTTCTTCGAAAAATTTACGGTTCCTCTTATTAATTTCCCTATCCTTCAATACTGACAAGGCATTCACCAGGTATCCATATTACAAACTTAGTTACAGTCATTATTATGTTCTTTAACAAAACTTTATATTTGTGTTCATAAAACAATAGACTTCTCTAAAAAAAAAAAAAAAAAATTCACGTCGAATTGATAACCTCCTCCTTTTTTATGAAGTCGGTTAAAAACAGTGTAAGTAGGTAGTGTAACGGTCACTTGCAAATTTTATTTGGATTATAGCCTATCATGTAATAAGATATATATTTTCTAAATTGGCTACAAATTCCAATCTTGGACAATTGACTATTTTCTACTCTAAAATCTCATAATATGACATAATTTCATTAAATCGAAAGTAGTACTGGAATTCAGTGGCAATGGTAAGAACTCAACAGAAAACATCTGTCGTGCGGGATTAGAATTCCACTAGATATAGGTATTTTATTTACCCAATGCGGAGCTACATTGATCGGCGCGGGCAAGCGCGAGCATTAACAAGGATCTCACGTCACAAATAAAATTCAATTGAAAGAAAACGCAATAATAGGATTATTTGGAGCTGTTCGGAATCGTAATGTGTCAACTTTGGAATCTGATTGAGGAACAGACTAGCCCTTGACAAATAAACATTATTAATAAGTAAGTTAAATAAACTTTGTGTCTTTATTTCCCTTTTGTTAAAGAGACTGATTTATTTTCATTGAATAAAATGTATACGCGTTAGGCTTTCACTCAACTTTTTTTTGATTTCCGACGATTGAATGCGTCGGTTATTTGTTCCTGATTCTCGATACAGCAATTTTTATATTTTGGCGAGTTCAATCCTATATTCTTGAGCCTTGATTTCCTATTTTCCCACGAGACGCTTGGGTACTTTGCTTGAAAAGTCTTGAAAAAGCCGATATTTACATTCTAACTATTGAAATCATTGAGCATAAGACGTAACGACTGTTGTTTCAATGATTCGTGCAACGTCATGCAATTTATCCGAAGATCTTATAGCATTAGTGCTGTTTCTGCAGTTAATGAGGATACTATGCAAGCGAGTTACTCATTTTGCCTTTTAGTTGCTAAAAACCATTATTATGAATAGTTTTTAGTGTTCGCACGAACTAACATATTTATTTTAATTCAGCATGAACTATTGATACTGCAGTGCGGTTTTCTGTTTATACAAGGTCTTTTAATAATGTATATTATATTATCTTGTATTGGGGTCACTCGACACGGTGCCAAGGCGCTGGTATAAGGTATTTCTGGGACAGATCCTATTTACAGAATTTAAAAATATCATTTAGCAATAGATGCTATCGGCTATGAGTTAGCTTTATTTAACAAAAATATTTTTGTAATTACTAGCAGACTTATATCAGCAGTTATATGAGTAAATAAACTACAAATTAATCAAATAAAAGATTATAAATATAACTACTGATTATTTTAAATAATTACTGATTAGTTATATAATTATATGTTAGATAAGATAGGCAAATATTATTTCAACTTCTTTGTCCTCTAATTAACGCATCTTAAAACTAAAACCAAGAGTTTTGGTAGTCAAACTATCTCAAAATTACGTAACATCTAGATCGTAGCTTGAAAGGGCTGAACTAATCTCAAAACGGTCGTTCACCCAGAGGATTCAGGTCGCTTCATTCAAATATTTGTAAAAGCTATCGATTCGCCCATTTGTATAGCGCCTGGGCTGTGAAATAGATCATGGACTCCATCAATCATAATCAGCTTTTAAACTAATCAATTAATTGCATCCTTGTAATAGATGTTACAAACATTGCTTAGGCAAATACTTTGTGTCATGATTTGTATAATTCGTTTTATAAGTACAATAATCCACGACGCTACGTGCGCAGTAGACCTTATACTTTTATTAGCAAGAAGATATTTGCTTTTTATTAATATATTAATACTGTGTCAGGTTCTTCTCGATCACGTGGAGCACAACTAAGCTTAGTAAACATGGTTTACGTTATTACTTTATAATATAAGAACGAATATTTTTTGTTATCATCGAAAAGTGTTTCGTCCCATATTAGAATTAGTGATACAACAAAGACTCCCAAAGCCAATGGGACTAAAATAACCTCAGTGACCGGTGCACTCATCTTCATTAGTAGATACCTTAAAAAGGTAACCAACGCTCTTATACTGGATAGCTTTGCAAAAAAATGTACTGTAGGTATATGTTATTTAATGGTATCTCTAGTAAATAAAAATTAAAATTTGGTCCCCCGAGGCAATGCTTGTGCGTTGGGTCTTCACACGGAATGCATGACCTGCACGGGGGGTTATGTGCCGCCTAGTCACACAGTCAAGTGAATACACTTCGTGGTTGTAACAACACATTGAGGCCTATAATGGCTCGCGAACATTTTCCATCCTTTTCTTCTCTGCTCCCTCTAAAAGGTTCCCATCCTTCCACCAATTCTCTTCCCACTCTCTTCCGGGCCCCTGCATTAGCTATGTTGGAGTATTCCAGTATCTCATTCGAAGGTTTCCACCGGTGTATACTGCAGAGACACCTACACCAAAAAACCTTCATTAGATATATGTACGACCAGCTTTGTTTGCACCTGTGCACGACCCTTGGGTATCGATTCACATAATTGTTGCTATCAAATGCATTTCATAATACTTCCAGGTATTGCTGGCAGTAAATTTTATGACGCTGGGAACACGCTCCCCTGTTATTTTCAGCAGGTCATTGACTTTGCAGTGCGATAGTTCACAGTAGGTTATGAAGTAACTCTAGTTTTTATACAAACGTATTATTTTCTTTAAACAGCGCGACGTAGTTGGATTTCCCAGGCTTTCCATTTTGCTGAGGCCCTTCCAAGTGACTTTCAAAAAGGAAAGCTGACTTACTTAATGCGAGAAAATATGTCTACGACTTGTGGTACTTGTATATATATGTTCTATATAACTTTATGGATAATAAACAGTTAAATTTGATATTGTGTAGAGATTTCCAAAATCCTTTTTGAAATGACATCGCCTATGATCGATAGGCTATCAAAGTAAAGCTACCAGTTTTTAATAAACAGATTGACTGATAAATATAATTTTAGAAACGAAGCGTTTCATCCAATTACTTCAATATGTTATCTTTGAAATAGTTCGCTAGCTGTATACCGTGTTATCATGAAAAGTGCACAAGCCGTTGGCTGGATTTTTAAAACAAAACCATTGCAGGCGAATAGTCGGATCCATTTTAGTCCATTCCGTAAAATGTTGATATAATTGAATGTTTTTAGTTCAGTGTATATTTTTCAACTCTAGACTAAGTAACAATGTTTGTATGTTGTTTTAGTGTGGTCTAGATTATCCTTTGTTGTTTCCTACGCTTTCCATTCAAATAGTAACCTAGATAAACTAACTTTTGTAAAGAAGCTATTCAGATGGAAAAAGGTCTATGACTAGATTACTCTCAATAATGATACTATGTGTAAAATTACCATATTTTTCCATTGTATTCTTTGTTGTTAGGATGAGTTTGTCTTGTAAAATGTTGTGGCATGGTTTGTACTGTCCGCGCGCGAGCTCCGAGGAATCTTGCAGAATGTAGACATAACGATCTAAACAAGATATTACATTATTAGTGCAATAAATATATTTCGCACTTTCGGTCCCTGATCTTGGCCCGTAGTCGAAATGCCTTTCAATAATTGTTAACTCTAATAAAACATAGAAAAAAATTATAACATTGATATATCCTATCGTTAACTTTATCGCTCGAATAAGTCATTCTCTTACACGATTATAGATAGTAATTTTGGCTACGGCCCCTTATATAACCTAATATTAACAAAATCACTGCATTAAATTCGTGCACCGACTATACATGCTGCACATTTAGCTTGACTTGGCTGACGTTGACTGAGACAAAAGCAGATTATAGGAGTTACTATGTAGTACTATCTCTATTTAATTTTATTTTGTAATATATCTTTGTAACAAGATTGTATTTATTATCATCCTTATAAAACTTTTGACTTTCTCTCGACATTTTCCACGAAGATCGCACCAAAGTCATCTTTGCAGATTATATCTCTTTGATATTACGACAAGAATACTATATCAAGGATCTCTATAAGTAGAGGTACGAAGGTTCAATGCCGTTTACGACTCGTTAGTGCTGACGGAGAGCGCCGGCTTCTTGTCCCTGCGGATATAATAAATTTAAAACTACTGCAGTTATTACGCTTTGTTACATTATGTCGACAATGTAGCACTCTGGATGTTTATTTGTATATGTATTATAAGTACATCCTGGGTCTGGCAAAGTGATATTTATTTTCAGCTTCATTCATTCAGCTCGGAGTTTGGAATTTGTCACATCATGGGACGGAACACACTTAGCGAAAAGTTGGTGCCCCGGTTGCGGTTCTGCATACCCCTTCGGAGATAGATGCGTGATGTGTGTGTGTGTGTGTATAAGTACCTATATTTCGGTTGGTACTTTAACTTATAATAAAAGTTATTTCAAATGACTGTATTTTCGTCTAAAAAGAAAGTATCTATCTCTGTTCATCGTTGTGTCTTGTTGTGATAATAGTATATAATACAGTTATACAGGTATTACATAAGATTTATTTTCTTTAATTTCCCTTTAAAAAAGAATCACATATATTGACCAAATATACATAGCCTGACTAGGGAAATAAAAAACCTGTTTAGGGGACGTCACTTGCTTTTACGTTTTTCATTTAACGTTGTAATTTGTTCCTTTATCACAACATAGTTAGACTTTAATTTTCCTGGTTATAAATAAAATCTCTATGATACTAACCTTAATAAACCGCAATTAACAAGATATTCAACGGAAAAATATCGGAGTTGGTATTGAGTGTGCGAAGTGCGCAGGTCACGGCGGTATTGCTGTGGCTTTATTAACGGATCTCCAGGACTATTTTTGGAAGATCCCAGATGTTTGTTCGGAGACAATTACAGCCTTCGTCTGATAATTAACCCCCACTGATCGGCTAATGGATTGGACGATTTGGAACTTGGAATTAGGCGATAATGGAATAGTTTCTTGATCGTAATTTGAGGATTCTTTGTAAGAGCTTAAATGACCTTTTTAATTTCTTTTTTGGGATTAACCTAATTATATATAGTTATTGTTTCGGGATAAAAGACCGCAGGATGCAAGCCGCTTCTAAAATATCGGCCTCGAAATCTTTAGAGAAGGATTATGTTCAACAGTGGACTTCCTGAGGCTGATCATTATGGCTGTTCTTGTAATACCTAAAAACATGCTTAATATGTTTTCTTGATTTGGTACAAATCGACAGCATAATACTGTCGTTTAAACAGATGCAGAGTACTTACATAACATACCTTTTTTGAATTATATCGTAATATTATAATACGCACATGTTATTGAATAGTAAAACTAAAATTAACAAATGTATATTTTTTGGTAATAATGATAGTTCGCAAACTATATCAGAGATGGCGTTACTGGTTTATTTTATACTAATGGTTGCTTCGAATGCCTAATGTATATATTTTTTTATTTTTATGAAAAATAATGTACTAATTAAAGTACCCGTAATAAACAACGATCAACTTTGTTAAAATATAAAGATAATAGTACAGTAACCATATAGCTTTTATGACTATAATATTTTCTAAGCAATAGTTCGTTGTACAAATTATTCCTAAATATATTATACTATATTATATTTTTGAGACCATACAAATAATATGAGATGTGCTAATAAGATTATAAAGCTAAGTTTAGAGTAGCAAGTTCTTGCAGCAATATATTGCGTAAGAACTTCCACGTATGTGTGTACACTAGAGGCAATATTTTAATAATCCACTACACATGCGACTCGCCGCAAGTCCCGAGAGCTTCAAAATTTGCAGAAGTTGCTGTGATTGTTTAAGTCAACTACTGCAAAATTTCTTGCTAATTTAAACCTTGCTTAAGAAATGTTGTATTTTCATATTTTTCAGAGGATTTCTTTGATTGTACTGTTTATGTTTTACGTTTCAAGGCGTGAGTTTGTACTTTACGACGCTATTAACCTGCTAATCTTAAGATCTCAAGAAATGAAGCTCAAGATTAAATCTTTTATCATAAGGATCTTCAAGCATAATAACTAGATCTCTTCCGAGTTCTGCGAATTTTTATATTCACCCTTAATAACTTAGGGTAAAATGAAATGCGGAATCAAAAGTTGTATGAAAAGGAATTTTAGGAAAAATACTTTAAAAATAATATATACGTTTCTGTAAATTAAGGGACTTACTTTAACACGTAGTATTGACAATATCGGTATCCACACATATTGATCCTCTTCAAAAACATATAACGGACTTATTATTAACAGCCATTATTAGTAAGTAACCTCATTCTTAATCCTTGATCCGATCCCGAGAACAGACCAATGAAAATAAGTGATTTGTAAGCTTGTCAATAAACTTTATTCTGATTGGTCGATTTTCACGATGGATCGCAAAAAGTGATTGAGATTTATTGAAACGGTGGTTAGACGATAAT
Source organism: Manduca sexta (assembly GCF_014839805.1). NCBI lineage: Eukaryota > Metazoa > Arthropoda > Insecta > Lepidoptera > Sphingidae > Manduca > Manduca sexta. The sequence continues at coordinate 12,657,880 of NC_051122.1, forward strand.
TTTGATACGATGTAATATATGATAATGAGTGTTTTTACACAACACAATTCCCTATGTAGACAGCATTGGCAAAGGGTCCTTATACTTAACCCGAATATTGCTGGCATTCCTTTACGTAGAATCTAATTTACTAGTGGTAGGTCTCTCATATGTGAATGTCGACCTGGGTAGGTACCGCCGCAATGTCCATTTCTGCCCAATCAGCAGTGTGTAGTTACTGATGTGTTCTGGTTTGAAGGATATTGTAGCCAGCGTAACTACTGGACATAATAAGACTTAACATCTCATGTCTCAGGATAACGAGGGAAGTGGAATACTAAACAATACTTTGTAATACGAGGTGTTCGATGGTGTTTCACCTATTTATGGGCGGTCGTATCGCTTACCATCAGGCGAATGGCAAACATGGCTCGTTATTTAAAGAGGAAAAAAAATCATTAGAACGATTTGCAGAAGGCATTTATGTATATTAATATCTATACTTATGTTGTGTCGGGAAATTTCACCTTTCGTCACTGGTAGAGAGAGTTCCAAATTAACATGCATAAAGTAACAAACCGTAATCAGTTTTACATGAACCGAAGTGGCCGGTATATTGGCGCGGCCACTCCACGCTCTCGTCATTGGAGCCTCGCCAAAAGTAAAGCAAAGTATCTCTGCTGAGTCGGCGATTGCTGCTTGTTCTTCAGCACGAACTGATGTTACCAATAGTTGCTGTTTTTATCATAAAATTGCATGTCGATGGTTGTAAAGTTAATTTAAATTAACGACATCTGTTTGCGAAAAATTTAAACTAGATTTTGAAGATAAATAAAAATACACTAATTTCAATTACCAAACTTAAATAATATCGCTTCATCAGAAAATTAACCGCCTTACCACCGTCAATAAATTATCATTACAAATTCGGGTTTTTATGAAGTAGGTATTTAGGGATGCTGCTTGGCAATGTAAATGTGTTTATAAAAACTTAAGAACTAAATATTCTTTATTTTGTTTATGTTTCTTGCCCACACGTACGTCACGACTTAATCCTTAAAGGGGTAGTTTGCACAGGGCACTCACTTTTCACCATGTGTGTACCGTCCCATGATGTGATAGGGGGCTAGCCTATCGCTATACTGGGCACAAATTCCGGACTCCACCATGATACAGAGCAGAAAAAGCCAAATATCACTTTACCGACCCGGGATTCGACCCCAGGAGCTCAGAGCGCTGCCGTACTACGCATGCAGTACAACAACGCTAGCGAGGCAATCAATTTTAGGCATTACTTAACTGATTAAACAAATTTGTAAGTTGTAATAAGACTTATTATTAATTAATTTTGGTAACATTTTTGTATTGGAATTGACATTAAGTTGAAGTTGTTAGCAAAAGTTAAGAGAAATTAATTACTATACAGTTTTACTTCTAAGAATAATCTCTTACAGGAAACCTGGGTTCGATAGTATATAAGGAAACCAAAGTAGATATTATGAATTTGTAACTTATAACTTGAGTAAGAATTAGGATTTTATTTTGCATTACTACGCATCCCGCAAGAAACAAAATTTACCTCTTTGCATGTATATTAATGGTAAAGAAAAAACGATTTTCACGTTCGTGGTTCAATTTTGCATAAGTATATTTAGAGGATAAAGGGAGGAACAAAATATCCTCTTATAGAGACGCGAAGATGAGGAAAATGAAATACAAAATACACTGTTATGGAAATTATTTGAAGAATATACTAGTCCAGCTATCTGGCAATATAGCTTAAAATTGATTTATGTTTTTGCCCTAGCAATTGCATTGTAAAGGTTTATGATTGATTCCTTACTAGCCGAAATTCGGCCACGACGGCCAATCTTAATGGAGATCAGCCAAGTACTCATGAGATATTATAGTGCACAAGTGTGTGGGTAATACACAGATGCACTCTCTGTTCCTTCATTCTCATAGTACGGTGAGACGGCAATCCGACATGACCGGAGAGAGATCAGGCGCAGGACCTACGGCTTTATGACACGAGGGTATCACACCGCCAACTTCCTGGCTCCGAGCTACCAACGAAGTAATTTTTAAGATGGAAAGTGCAGTCACAATTATTTTGACTTTATCCAGGATTCAAACCGAGCACTTCAGCGCGGTAGTCGTACTCATAGCGTGTACTTACAATTATTACAACTACGCTATTGAGCCAGTCTATGCTTTATACAATAGTTACGACTGTAGAATTGGAATTTCAATTGTTAAACTTTGCTAAGATCTGATGATTTAATTTGTAACCAATATTATGGGACAGGCGAAGCAACGGCACGCTACAAAATGAAACGGTCATACCATTAATTTAAGAATGTGTGCCAACAGAAATAAAGGTCGTCGGAGAAGGGGCGGTTGAATAGCTAACGCCACACCGGGGTCTGGATTGCGTGTTATAGTTACATATTGTGCACAATTTCGCCGGAGGTGATATGAAATCTTGAACAGTAATAATGGTAATATCTATTAATTCTTCTTATAATTTATATGTAATTTAAATTTTTGGTTATAAGAAAAATATTTTGCCAATAGTGTTGTAAGCCCCTGTAAAGATTTGTCACCTAGAATAAGTGCTTAATATCGTGTATCATCCATATGTATTTTTCTGTAATAAATCGTTGCTGAATCTATTATCTATTAATAAATAAATAAATTGTATTTTTTTCTTAAGTAATGATCATTAAAACAATAAAGGTACGTCATTCCTGGGACAGCATGACTTTATAGGATGATTTATCACTTCATGGAAAAAAAGACCGTAAATTTTCATTGGACTGCATTTTGCAAATATATAAATAGCTTATTAAACTGTGTAAGTAAATAAATATGAATATTTTTCATATTTTTAATTACATTAATTTAAGATGGCTGCTCTATTTCACTGGTAAAAAATAATGTCATTAAAATCTCATCTATGTTAGCAATTTCAAAGTAGTCCCACGAGATGATCTTCAAGTTATTAGAAGTTTAATTAAACTTCACCGTAAAGGGCGATCGGAAAAATATTACTACTAAAATAGTAGAAAACATTTTCGTTGGTCATCTAGTCGTTTAACAATAAGCCTAGCTCAAGGAACTTGTTTCCAGAGCCGTAATAAATAAAAAGAAAAACAATAAGCCTTCTATAAAAGTTATAATTATTTTACCTTTTGTTGATAATAATATGAGGTAGTATTTACATACTCTATGAATTAACACATTACTTATTATAAAATTAGCAAGCCTTCTCCTATCATTAAAGGGCTAGGGGCCTTGTTTTCATTTAACGTAGCAGTACTAAATATGTAAATAAGTAGGTAACATCCACTTTTTCCTTTTTATATCCATCCTTTTTACACAATCATTTGTCTTTTTGTTAAGGCTATTATATATTTTTTAATTTCTTTCTATTTTATATATTCAAGTTTCCCAATGAAGTCAATTATTATTCATAACAATGTAATTAGGCATGTTTTATGTCTTTACTCTCAATACAATTTTACACATACATTGTACTTACGTATATTCCAATGTTTCACAGTTGGCGGACTCTAGGACATTAATCAATATGAAGTTAGAAACCATCGTGAAGTAATGTCGAGTGTCTAACTTAATTTATTACGATTGACGACTTGATATAATTACCTGATAAAGTAAAGTACCATCTGTTTGCCGTTGAGGTCGTAGGTTTTTTCTATATTCGAACGTGAAGAGCAAGTAAGCAATTCGTCTTATTGTCACTATTAATGAGCAGTACCAATTAACTAGGAATGTCACAGCAGAGCTGGTTCATGGCGCTCATCATCTTAGTTCCTTATATTATTTTATATGAGTACAGCAAAGAGACCTCACTGCAAGTGGAGTGGGTTCCAATGGGTGTCAACTGACGGCAGATGATTACCCTTCGACAATCGACACAATTATGCCGGCCTGCTGTAGACGGATATGTACAGGCTGTTCCCGGAACGCGACACACACCTGAGCCAATATAGTGGGTTTTATCACCTTGTGTACCGTGGTCACTATTTAGGCGGATATAAAATATACCCTACCACCAGCAAATCATTATAATATTAGATGTAAAAACTCCATCCGGTAATCTATGCCTGGTATGAACTTCGACGGACTCTAGCAAGTAACTAAGATGAAATATAAAGGGAAAAATTGCTGATCTTTTTCCAATAAGTATCTTTAATTTTGTTACTAAAGGAGGTGGATACACAAATATTTTAACGTTAACGTCTCGCAGGAGGCTGTACGCTATAGATTTCGCAGCCTAACGTACAGAAGAATAAACAAATATACATAACAATCACAGAATGCATGTAAGTTCCCGCTTATACATACTATGTAGGGTTGTCACGTAAAATTTTTGATTCCGACAAGTGGAGTCAGATATACTTAGGTTTTTTTTTAAAAAATCTTTATTGTTCTGGTTTTTTAAATAAAATATATGATTTATCGGCTCTACAACGAAAATTCATGTTTTTTCGATAGAGAAAAACATATATACTGTAGATCTCTCGTATATAAGGAGCCTTTGGGTAGGTTCCACTGAAATCTCTATTCCTACTGCCATGCAGCAGTTTGTATACACTGTTGTGTTCAAATTGGAAGGACATTGTAGCCAGCGTGATTACTGGGCATTATGAAACTATTTTTTTATACGCAGGGTTACAGAACTACATGCGCTGAGTTACGCGACGCAGTATTTTGTAATTGAACAGTATGGTGCTGTTACTGTTTATGAGCGGTCGCATCGCTTACCATCAGGCGAGGTCTTCTCGTCATTCAACTGTAAAGGTCGTCTCGTCATTTAACTGTAATCCAAGGCAATATCCGGGTGGGCATAAAATACTTAAAAATTAAAAGATGGCGCCCTTAAATCCTTATATAATATTTCATCACTTTTAACTAAACACTAGCATTATCTAACATTTTTGTTGATCAAAATTCCGAAAAAAGCTTGGCTGATCCGAAATAGCCTAGACTAAAAAAATAAACCGCTATCCGTCAGAAAATCACCACCCCGAAAACTCCCCACGTTAATCCCAAAACCGATAGTTGGCAACCCTAAATAGGTAAACAGTGGGTTGTCCGCATGTCCTTTTTGGCACGTTTCCAATAGCGACGCCGCGCTGTCCCGCTTCTAAAAACATTGTTCTAGTAATTATCACTGAACGAGATAAATATTGAATGGAATTAAAAATCTTTTTGCTTTAGATGAATATTTTGCTGGTGGTAGGATATTGGTATCAGTCCAACGTAAAAAAGGTTTAAAACCCGCCATACTGCCGTGCTAAGCCAAAAGCGGTGTCAGGGAAACCTTATTTTAAAATAATCGCAGTTTTGTAAATACAGTTTTATAGTTTTGTATGTAAAAATGAGATAGACACTCTTTTAAAGTTTTTTTGAACAAGTTCTAAACAAGATACCGTTATTTAGGTGAGTTCATTGGATGGGTATTTTTTTAAGCTATCTGACGAAATAAAATTTAAGATTTTAATTTTTTTGAGATACCGCTTTTGAGCTTAGCACGGCAGCATAATAGCCCACGGAAGTTTCGTGTACTAGGTTAAGCCTGTGTGTATTCGGTCGAACAAGATTTCATAATTGTGTCCACTAAAAACGAAATTCCATGAAAAATACTCTCTGAAAAATCAAGAAGTAAGTAAATCATGCAAAAAAATGTAGTGGATGATGTCCCTGTGACATATAAATTAACATAAAATTGTATTTGTAAAAAAAACATTCACGTCGAATTGATAACCTCCTCCTTTTTTTGAAGTCGGTTAAAATTCAAAACCATCGCTTTGAAAGTATAATAAATATTCAGTATTCCAATTTCGAAACTACAACCCTAAACCGCATCCCCTTAGGAAGATGTACTAATGAATAACTAATAAGAAGGAAATAACGTTAGTGCGGGTAGTCGGTAAAAAAGTGTTATTGTAGCAGTTATGGCTTGGAGCGCCGTAATGGGCTCAATGAACGAAGGAAACTGAGTTTTAAATCTCGATAATTAAAGTATCTTATTTTAAAGCCAGTTCCGCTAGTAAAGTTGATTTTTGTAATGTGATTGCGTTAGATTAAATAAATATCGGCCAGTGAAACATGTATGTCCTGTGATAAATCGTCATTATTATCAGCCACATAAAGTCTACTTTTGAAAATAGCCTTGTGAGTAATATATTGGTGTTATTGTATCGGTCATAATATTAATTTATAAAAAAGGAGCTCCTCACGACATCGAGAACTACAGACCAATAAGTCTCCTACCTTGTCTATACAAGATCTTTTCATGCCTGATAAACGGAAGAATTAGAGCTATTCTAGAACCGTCACAGCCGATTGAACAAGCGGGCTTCAGAAAAAGCTATTCTACTGTCGACCACATCCACACTCTGGACTTACTGATGGAAAAGTACCAAGAAAAACAAAGAACTCTACACATCGCTTTTATCGATTACAAAAAAGCTTTTGACACAATTTCTCATACAAGCATTTGGAATACGCTAGAAGAACAAGGTGTAAATACGGAGTACATAAAGATAATAAAAAGTATATATAATAACAGTACAGGTAGAGTAAAACTCGAAAAAATCGGCTCTAGTTTCCCTATCAAGAGAGGCGTGAGACAGGGCGACCCTATGTCCCCGACTTTGTTCATCGCCGTACTAGAATCCATAATAAGTAAACTCAACTGGCAGAAATGCGGACTCTATATCAACGGGCATTACCTTAACCATCTGCGCTTTGCGGACGATTTAGTTCTGCTTTCTGAATCATACTCTCAACTCCAGTTCATGCTACAATCATTAAACGTACATAGTAAACAAGTAGGCTTGGAAATGAATTTATCGAAAACTATGTTGATGACAAACAGCAAAGAGAATAGAAAAAAATTTATAGATAATATACCACTCAAGTATACTGAAAAATACATATATCTGGGGAAACAAATGAGCTTCGACAGGAACAGCAACGACCAAGAAATTGAAAGACGCGTACATCTGGCCTGGAATAAATATTGGTGTCATAAAGAAATATTTAAAAGCAATATGCCCATAAAACTTAAAACTAAAGTCATGACGACATGCATCTTAGCATCTCTAACATACGCCTGTCAAACTTGGAAGTTTACCACAAAGACAAGAAATAAAATATCTACATGTCAACGGGGTATGGAACGTAGCATGCTCAATATTAGGAAGGTCCATAAAATACGTCACACTAAAATAAGACGCTTAACAAAAGCAACCGATGTTTTAAGCCACTCCTTAAAGCTTAAGTGGAAATGGGCGGGTCATATAGCGCGTCTGCAAGACGGCCGCTGGACAAAAAGGGTAACGACATGGACCGGGCCTCAAGGCAAACGCTACAGAGGAAGACCGCTTACGAGGTGGCAAGATGAAATTATTAGGATAGCAGGTCATGATTGGATACAGAAAGCTCAGAGCAGAGAACGCTGGAAATCTTTGGAGGAGGCCTTTACCCGTGGAGGGATTCTGGAAAACCCATAATATATAATAAAAAAACTAATTAACTGTACTAACCCTTTCTAGAATTAAAAGGCTTTTTATTTTATTTTATTTTATTGTATCGGTCTACTTCAGTTCAAGATCCAGATGTTATAGAAGGGATCACAAGTGCCAGCAAATTATTCCACAAGGTAAGTAATTCGAACTTTTTAGTTTACCGTCGTTTTATCTTATTAACAATAAAAGTGCGAAGGTCTGTAACGTTGTTTGAATGTTATATACTACACGTTACATTTTTAATTAAGTTGCGGATTAGAAATATTAGTTTAGTTATAGCGCCTACAACCTGTAATAGCAATGTTGCGTAATATAACAACATTGCGGGTTAATATTTTATAGGCGCTACGTATGTTTATACGTGTTTCTATCTTCAGGGAATAGTTAGAATAGAAACAATATCTATAATTTGGGTAAATTATTAATTCGATAAGCGCTTAGGTTAATTACATACATGCGTGTGTGTCTGGAGTGGGGAGATGTTCGCTTTGTAGAAGGGATATATGGATTTGTGGCATAGGCATTATTCTCTAATCTATGTATCCTCTGTTGTACCTGCATAATTCAGACTTCATTACTACTATGAACATATTACGGTTGTGAAACCAGTAAAGTGGTGGCAGTAGGTTATATTTTATATCCGTCCGGATAGCGGCCACCGTACAAGGTGTTAAAACACGCGATAATGGGTCACGTAAGTGTTGCGTTACGGGATCAGCCTTTGTATATCCGGTTCCAATAGGCTGGCATAAATTTGTCGTCTGCCGAGGGGTCAGATTATTGGGCCACACTTTACTTACCATCAAGTGCAGTGGAATTACTTTGCTATATAGGACCTTCTCAATGTGGGCGTCCTAGGCCCGAATTAAGCCGGAAAAACCCGCCGCTGCTTATCATCAAAAAGAGAGAAAACAAAAAAAAACGTACATTGAAAAGGCTTTCTAATTCAAACGTACGTGTCCCTTGTCTCTTAAAACGAGCCATGAGAGCGCTAAACACCCCCATCAGGGGCAGTTAAAAAGTTTAAACTCGTGTTGATGTAGATGCTTCATGCAGCTTCTTAAGCTGTTAGGGAGTATAGCTTTGTTTGGATAAAATACGAACAAAATCGGTAGATAATCGGGGTTTTAATAGATGACTAATTAATTATTTCGTTTTTTGTTGCATAAGGTACGCTAAACTATATACTATTTAAAAGAGATAAGTTTATAACCTTGAATGTAGGTGGTTATTTCTGAAAATACTACTCCGATTCTAAAAAGTCTTGCATTAATAAAATAATATTATCCGCCGAATTTTAGGCTTCTTTTTATTCTGGGAACGGACTATTCTATCCATTGATTTTTACTTTATATATTATTTATAAATTCTCTCTCTCTGATGAAAATCCAAACGAATAAATATTTTCATAATAAATTATAGTACAAATATGCTTGAAATCCAAGAAGCGATATTAGCAAAAGAACGTTATACCAAACTCAAGTTCTGACATCAAAATGCACCCAATACTCTCACAAGAGTCTGAAGCGATTCCATTCTACATGAATGTCACATCGGCAATATATCTACACTTGCATTGTCGTTGATTCGCGCAGTTTCAAACGACTTTGACTTTGCCTTCTACCGTCTATGTACCTAAGTGTTGAACAAGTTGTCTAGATTATATAATGGCATAGGTAGATACCTATTATATTTAGAACACTATGTATTAGACATGATATTGCACTTTTCATAGTTTTGAGGATTTCCTACTTCAAAGGAAACCCTCAAGTGATTACTCTATTGTCCGTCTGTCTGTCAAAGCTTTCTGAGGAACGTGCAGAGGTATTAAGTATAAATTTATATCAGAAATTGGAGTCTACTCTCTTTCAGTTTTGAAAAATTAAAGTTTTAAGTCAACGCGATCCAAAGATATCACGACCGTTTATGTCACATATTTTGTAATATTTAATTTATTATTCGTTTATACACTTTATATACAGAGATTAGAGAAGTATATGAGTGGATTTAATGCCAGACGCATTGTCATAGACTAGGGTAATATTTTTGGATTTCTCAAGGAAATCAAAACCTATAAGGTAGTTCCTATTAACCTAGAATCATGAAATTTGGAAAATGCAATAACTTAAAGCACAAATAAAGGAAAAAAACATAAAAAATCGTAAATAACTTACAAGTTTGTACGACACCTTCAGTCGCGAGTCCAACTCGCACTTATCCGGTTTTTTAAAACAAGCTCCTAGCACATCCTGGAACAGAACACGGTGATTAGTGGATGCCCTTGTTGCATCTCTGCCTATCTTGGGAATAGAGATGTGATAAGTGTTTTTTTAAACATGTTGTTCGTGACGAGCAAATTCAAACTTAACCGTGCTTAAAAACAGAAGATGACCAAACAACTTGCTTGGTAAGCCACATAGCTCATTAGCCTTTTTAAATAAATACTATCGTTCAACGTAGCTTAGTTGAAACACCTTTTTATCGCAATTAACATTTCTAACTACCCTTTTTATTACTCGATAAGGGCGGAGTTGAGATTGATTGATTCTAACGGACTCGTCGCTGAGATGGGCGTTAAGGTTCGCCATAACCGAGTAATTGAATACTAGGAGCCGTTTTAATAAATGACACTCACCTTTGAGTAGGATCTTAAGTAGACATTAAATGTATTATTAATAAATTAAGAACTATTAATAAATCAAGTTTAAGTTGTCAATTGAGCCGGCGCTGTTAAATAAACAAAACTCTGTCAAAACCCGTCATATTCAAATGACTAAAGATATCATTTTAGCTGTTGATATCTTTTTGATAACGTTTATGAATAAGGGGTATAGTCTATACTAATATTATGAAGAAAAATATTGGGAACTACTAAACCGATTTTTAAAATTGTTTCACTAATATTCTTATTATTACTCTTGATTGCTGTATTTATTATTCCGGAAAACGTTTTCACGCGAACGAAATCACAGGCAAAATTTTGTAATTACATAAAGTCAATCACACTACCTAATTTTGATATATTTATTTAACTCTCATAAGTATCTAAATAGATAAAAAATACATCTATTATTAGAAGCACCTGTAACAGAAACGGCTATTGTTAACTTATAAATGCGACTGTCACTTGTCACCCGTATTGAATGCTATTGAGAGAAGTTAATAATGCGCCAATTGTGAGGCTGACAATCGGCCTTGGGGCAGCCATCTATGTGGAGCGAACTGTGGCTGCTTCGTGGTTGAGGCTTTTACGCCTTTGACGTTTATTGATATTATAGGGCTCGATTTTGAGAATATTAGAAAGGGTTATGTTTTAAAAATCGTTTCATTAATTTATTGAATGTGTTTGAGGGTTGAATCGTGAGGATTTAGGATCCGTTTCCAGCTTGGGAAACGTTATCATGTTCGAATTTAATGATGTAGGGTAAGCGCATGTTTTTTAGTGATTTTTTATTGTTCATCTCGGGATTCATGTAGAAGTAAGTGTAATTAGTCACATTATTAAATCTTTACCCCCTTATTTATAAACGTTATTTATCTAAGGACGGAGCATTGCTGTCATAACAAGTCTGTTTCTCAGAGCCGACGGCATGGCAGCCTTCGCAGTGCGTAGACATAGGACCGTTATGATTGGCTAAAATTGAGATACAACTTGAATCTAGTTGGCTGTCAGATAAACAAAGCTGAACAAACAGCAAGCTGTCAAACAAAGCTGAGAAACAGGCTTGTTATCACAGCAATGCTCCGTCCTTAGATAATTAACGTCTATGAATAAGGAGGTTAAAGTATTAGCCCCCTAAATACAATAAAGAAATAAACCCTTTAGATAAGTTTTACTAAAGCAAACGCAGCAATTCTGATACAAAATATATAGAATAATAAAAATTTCGGTCCATTCATTCATCCTTGTCCCCGTCAGCTTAATTTCACTCGCTGTGTGACGCTTGGAGTTTCGCAATTGTAGGTAAAGTTGAATAATTCACTCTGTGGACTATTGCTTCATGTAGAATAAAATTTTCATTCTAATTTCTTACTGATTTAAATATTCAGCTAAAGTTACTCGTAATATCAGTCCTGTATTAATTACATTTATTTATAAAATTAAGCCCCAAAATAGAGTATAATAAACGATTTTTATAATTTTACTAGCTTTTGCCCGCGGCTCCGCCCGCGCTATAAAGTTTTTCAGGCTAAAGTTTTCCGTTATAAAGTAGTAGTTTCCCGGGAGCCTATGTTCTTCCCAGGGTCTCAAACTGTCTCCATACCAAATTTCATCTTAATACGTTGGGTAGTTTTTGAGTTTAACACGTTCAGGCAGACAGATGCAGCGGGGAAATTTGTTTTATAATATATTTTTTAGAACTTTTTAAGAGGAACAATCCCGTCATAAATCATTGTTGCATAACTTTAACCGTTTACATAGCGCACGCAAAGGAAGCTCTCAAAACGAATAATTTTTCCTCAATTTGCAACATGTTTCATTACTGTTCCGCTCCTATTGGTCATAGCGTGATGATATATAGCCTATAGCGCTCCACAAATAAAGGGCTATCCAACACAAAACGAATTTTTCAGTTGAAACCGGTAGTTCCTGAGATTAGACATTACTGCTCCGCTCCTATTGGGTATAGCGTGATGATATATAGCCTATAGCACTCCACGAACAAAGGGCTATCCACCGTAAAAAGAATTTTTCAGTTTGGACCGGTAGTTCCTGAGATTAGCGCGTTCAAACAAACAAACAAACAAACAAACAAATTCTTCAGCTTTATATAATAGTACTAGCTTTTGCCCGCGGCTTCGCCCGCGTTATAAAGTTTTTCAGGCTAAAGTTTTCCGTTATAAAAGTAGTGGTTTCCCGGGAGCCTATGTTCTTCCCAGGGTCTCAAACTGACTCCATACCAAATTTCATCTTAATACGTTGGGTAGTTTTTGAGTTTAACACGATCAGGCAGATAGATGCAGCGGGGGACTATGTTTTATAATATATTTTTTAGAACTTTTTAAGAGGAACAATCCCGTCATACATCATTGTTGCATAACTTTAACCGTTTACGCAGCGCACGCAACGGAAGCTCTCAAAACTAATAAATTGTCCCCGTGTTTGCAACATGTTTCATTACTGCTCCGCTCCTATTGGTCATAGCGTGATGATATATAAACTTAGAGCACTCCAAAAACAAAGGGCTATTCAACACAAAAATATTTTTTCAGTTCGAACCGGTAGTTCCTGAGATTACCCATTACTGCTCCGCTCCTATTGGTCATAGCGTGATGATATATAACTTAGAGCACTCCAAAAACAAAGGGCTATTCAACACAAAAAGATTTTTTCAGTTCGAACCGGTAGTTCCTGAGATAAGCCATTACTGCTCCGCTCCTATTGGGTATAGCATGATGATATACTTATATCATATAGCACTCCACGAACAAAGGGCTATCCAACGCAAAAAGAATTTTTCAGTTTGGACCGGTAGTTCCTGAGATTAGCCATTACTGCTCCGCTCCTATTGGGTATAGCGTGATGATATATAGCCTATAGCACTCCATTAACAAAGGGCTATCCAACGCAAAAAGAATTTTTCAGTTTGGACCGGTGGTTCCTAAGATTAGCCATTACTGCTCCGTTCCTTTTGGGTATAGCGTGATGATATATAGCCTATAGCACTCCACGAACAAAGGGCTATCCAACGCAAAAAGATTTTTCCGTTTGGACCGGTAGTTCCTGAGATTAGCCATTACTGCTCCGCTCCTATTGGGTATAGCGTGATGATATATAGCCTATAGCACTCCACGAACAAAGGGCTATCCAACGCAAAAAGATTTTTCCGTTTGGACCGGTAGTTCCTGAGATTAGCCATTACTGCTCCGCTCCTATTGAGTATAGCGTGATGATATATAGCCTATAGCACTCCATGAACTAAGGGCTATCCAACGCAAAAAGAATTTTTCAGTTTGGATCGGTAGTTCCTGAGATTAGCCATTACTGCTCCGCTCCTATTGGGTATAGCGTGATGATATATAGCCTATAGCACTCCACGAACAAAGGGCTATCCAACGCAAAAAGATTTTTCCGTTTGGACCGGTAGTTCCTGAGATTAGCCATTACTGCTCCGCTCCTTTTGGGTATAGCGTGATGATATATAGCCTATAGCAATCCACGAACAAAGGGCTATCCAACGCAAAAGATTTTTCCGTTTGGACCGGTAGTTCCTGAGATTAGCCATTACTGCTCCGCTCCTATTGGGTATAGCGTGATGATATATAGCCTATAGCACTCCACGAACAAAGGGCTATCCAACGCAAAATGAATTTTTCAGTTTGGATCGGTAGTTCCTGAGATTAGCCATTACTGCTCCGCTCCTATTGGGTATAGCGTGATGATATATAGCCTATAGCACTCCACGAACAAAGGGCTATCCAACGCAAAAAGAATTTTTCAGTTTGGACCGGTAGTTCCTGAGATTAGCGCGTTCAAACAAACAAACAAACAAACTCTTCAGCTTTATATAATAGTACTAGCTTTTGCCCGCGGCTCCGCCCGCGTTATAAAGTTTTTCAGGCTAAAGTTTTCCGTTATAAAAGTAGTAGTTTCCCGGGAGCCTATGTTCTTCCCAGGGTCTCAAACTATCTCCATATCAAATTTCATCTTAATACGTTGGGTAGTTTTTGAGTTTAACACGTTCAGCCAGACAGATGCAGCGGGGGACTTTGTTTTATAATATATTTTTTAGAACTTTTTAAGAGGAACAATCCCGTCATACATCATTGTTGCATAACTTTAACCGTTTACGCAGCGCAGGCAACGGAAGCTCTCAAAACTAATAATTTTCTCCGTTTTTGCAACATGTTTCATTACTGCTCCGCTCCTATTGGTCATAGCGTGATGATATATAGCCTATAGCACTCCAGGAACAAAGGGCTATCCAACGCAAAAAGATTTTTTCAGTTTGGACCGGTAGTTCCTGAGATTAGCCATTACTGCTCCGCTCCTATTGGGTATAGCGTGATGATATATAGCCTATAGTACTCCAGGAATAAAGGGATATTCAACGCAAAAAGAATTTTTCAGTTTGGACCGGTAGTTCCTGAGATTAGCCATTACTGCTCCGCTCCTATTGGGTATAGCGTGATGATATATAGCCTATAGCACTCCACGAACAAAGAGCTATCCAACGCAAAAAGAATTTTTCAGTTTGGACCGGTATTTCCTGAGATGAGCCATTACTGCTCCGCTCCTATTGGGTATAGCGTGATGATATATAGCCTATAGTACTCCACGAACAAAGGGCTATCCAACGCAAAAAGAATTTTTCGATTTGGACCGGTAGTTCCTGAGATTAGTGCGTTCAAACAAACAAACAAACAAACAAACTCTTCAGCTTTATATAATAGTATAGATAGATAGATATGTTAACAGAGGTAGAAAAGAGTATGTGGTTTCATTTATTAAAGCAATGTAAAAATGAACTTGTATAACAAACTAAATTTAAAATATGTTGTATGAATCAATAATAGTATAGATAGATATGTTAACAGAGGTAGAAAAGAGTATGTGGTTTCATTTATTAAAGCAATGTAAAAATGAACTTGTATAACAAACTAAATTTAAAATATGTTGTATGAATCAAACATGCCTTGGAGGATGTTTCTTATGATTATCGTTGTTAGCTTGGTTTTTGTGTAGAATATGTCTTTTCTTTTATCACATTTTATTTTACTAGTCATAGACCCATTGGTAATAACGTTTTACATAACCAAATAACAAGACGAGACGTTTGATGTAAGAGCAATGACCTCCCACAAATATCGGCACCCAGAACTTAGAATTAACAATTACGTGGTACTGCACTGCTCTCATACTCAGAATTAGAATAGTTAAAATGTCAATTTTAATGTTAAATAAGATTTGATATCATGTAAACTGAGTCTAGAAATAAAAAAGTAGTTCTAACTTTGGGGTCTTTCGCTTAGAAAACATTTATAATATATATTAGCATTTGCTCGCGATTCCGCCTGCGTTTTCCGGCATAACAGTCTCAATTTATATTTATCCAAGATAAAAATGGAGCCTATATATTTTAAGTTAGATCTCTAGCAATACATTGGTGAAAACTGCATTCAATCAACTTCATGCTGAAGTTTTGCGTAATGCGTGTACAAACATACTGATAAAAATTCTTATAGCTGTTTCTATAATGTACAGACATCGGCCGGGTACAATTTTATGATATGTATAGATAACATTATAATGATCATGACAATATTTTTTTAACGACAAGAAACAGATGCTTCCACAGAAATGCCAAATTAAACAAGCTTGGCGAACTGGTTTTCTCAAGATGATTGACTGTCAGAAAATTATATTTTGATTCCAAAAAATCTATAACTTAGTAACTATAAATATAATGGTATGAACTCTAAATAATAATGTTATATAGTGTGGCTTCGTAGTTGAACTATGACAAGGCTTATCATTAATTCAGAAGATGGAATGCTGGTCTAGAGCTCAAAGTTAGTCTAACTCAGCTAATTGTTACATTCGGGTACATATACATAGCTTTAGTAGTTACTTCGTGTTGTTTTAACATAGAAATATTTCAATTGTTTGAGTATTCTATGAATTATTAAAATGGTTGCTATAATTTGATATTGCAATTATTTTAACAGCAAATGAAATCTGCATGAAATTGTTTGTAGCATGACGTAGTAATTAATCTATACTATTATATAAAGCTCAAGAGTTTGTTTGTTTGTTTGAACGTGCTTCTCTCAGGAATTATAGGTTTGATTTAAAAAAATATTTTTGTGTTGAATAGCCTATTTATCAAGGAAGGTTATAGGAAATACTATCACGCTATAACCAATAGGAGCGGGGCGTTAATAAAAGATGTTCGAAAAACGGGAAAAAATTATTCCTTTTTAGAGTTTCCATAGGGTGCACTGCGTAAACGGTTAAAGTTATATAAAATATTCGGTTATAAAAGCGTGCGGATGTAATGAAAGCATCTCGCTATCTCCCTCGCACGCACTTCGAACAGTGATAGTGACGTCACTGGTATACAAAAGATTTCCTGCATGATTAAACTAAACCACCATGCCAACGTAGTTTCGAGAATACGAAAACCGGTGATACCAACCGGGACTTTAACGCTCATAGAATTGCGAACAAGAGCTATATACAAATGACAATAGGGAATATTAAATTTAATATTGTGCCGTGTTGGCGCGTGTCGGGGGAATTTTTCGTTCAAAAGCCACACAAAGCCGCGCCAACCAGCCTGTTCGACGTTTATTTTACCATTGTTAGGAATTTTCAATATGTTATATTGTGTTTTAAGCTGAATTGTGGCTGTTCTTTTAGATTTATGAATTAATTTATTAAACCATTAAAGCATTATTATGGACTGCGTCGGTGTAGTTTTATTGCGTGCGCGGTACGACATTGTTCTGAGGTTTTGGGGTCAAATCCCGAGTCGGGTAAAGTGATATTGGATGTTTCGCTAAGTATGCCCGGAGTCTGGAATTTGTGCTTGATATAGCGATAGGTTTGCCTCCTATCACCTCATGGGACGGAACATATTTGGCGAAAGGTTGGTGGCCTCATAAAAATCCGTTTTAGCATAATACAATTCTAACTAGAGTGTATAGTTTGAATACAAATTTCATGTCTCAAAACTACTGCATTTATTTGAAGTTTCGTATCTTCTTTCCTCACTACCGAACGAATAGTAAATGCTGTGCCCTGCACTATTGAATGGACCTTTTTCGCAATTTCCACGCTTTCCAGATCTCTGTAACAATTTATGAATTCACAGATACATTCATGCCTTTGACGCCGATCTTTGACGGGGTAGGCAGAAAAGTAACTAGTCTACAACATTTTTGAGAACTTATATCTTTAAATAGGGGGTTCGATACTAAAAATGATTTCTAAGATTTGCAGGTATTTTATGGGGGAAAATATACATACTTATATATTTTTTCTGTTGTTAATTATATTAAAATGAGTAACGTAAATAGGCCGTAAAGTGTTAAGATACGAACCGTAGAAACTTCAGTATTTAAATATATGTTGATATATAATTGTTAATGATCTAAGTATATTGACTCGTCAATTTCTTACTGTAAACCGAGACAGACCGCACCGTCGTTACCTAACACAAATATAGAGTTAAAATAAAGCGAGAAGCAGTAAAAAATAATAAAATAAGGCAGTATACTCGTGGTTACACTGTGCGAGCTGCTACTGAACGGCGAATGTTACTTTATTTGTTCATTCCAGTGTTGCATTTGTCAATAGGCACTAGAGGACGCTGCATAGGAATGCCAGCGGCCTAGGGACTGTATAATTTACTATAGGTCTAGGTCTCTCATATGTGAGAGTCTGCCTAGGTAGGAACTGTGTAATAGCAGGAAGCAGTGTGCAGTGACTGCTGTGTTCGGGTTTGAAGGGCATATAGCCAGTATAACTCCTGGAAATAATAAGACTTAACATCTCATGTCTCAGGATGGCGAGTGCAGTGGAATGCCAAACAATACTTTGTAATTCATGGTGTTGGATGGAGTTTCTACCGTTTATGGGCGGTCATGTCGCTGACCATTAGGCGAACGGCAAGCTCGTCTCGTCATTAAATGCAAAAACCGGCAGTCTTTCGTTTTGGTAGAATAAATAGCTAATTATACTAAAGTGTAATTATTATTCAAACGAAGTAATGATAATGACGTGTTATATGCATAGTTGTAGTAGACTCAAATATGAATTTTCCAAATATGCAATAACTAGTAAGTGGCTCGCGTACTAACTCGCCCATCGTGGCGTATCTGTAAACCCCGCTCCCTTCTCACTGCGGTGTCGTTTCACAATCGATATCTGTCAGTCAACTCTTTTTGTACCTCAGTCTTTGTGCCAACCGCTCCTGACCTTTTATAGTTCTGGGACGCACTTGGGATTTGATTGTAGGGGTCTTTTGGGTATCGGACCCCGCAGTCAATGCAACGAAACTCGCGAATCGGCTATTGGAATCCCCCGGCCTAGCGAATCTAAGGTCCTGGAGGAAAGTTGGGATAGCTTGGAAGGAAGTGTGAGAAGGATAAGGAAACCTCTTAGAATGGGAGGAAGGGAGAAAGCTAGGAACTGTTCGCGAGCCCTCATAGGCCTCGATGTGAATTGGCAACCATGAGGTATACACACTTAACTGTATGCTTAGGGAAAGTTGGGAGGGGATAGCTTGGAAGGAAGTGTGAGAAGGATAAGGAAACCTCTTAGGTAGGAAGGGAGAAGGCTAGGAACTGTTCGCGAGTCCTTATAGGCCTCAATGTGAATTGGCAACCATGAGGTATATACTTAACTGTGTGCCTAGGGCCGCGGCAATTGTCCCCCCGTGCATGGGCGTGCATTCGGTGTGGAGACTGAGCGCACAATAATTGCCTCAGGGGGGTTGATTGTAGGGATTGGGTACATTCTAGATTTTAGTCTACAGTTATAGGTAAAATTTTTGAGTTTGTGAAGAGATAATCGTCTCTAGAGACTGACTCATGGTATTCTATGTTAAGGTTGGACTTGCCTGCATTGACGATGTCTACGTTGTGATCTTCGTCAGGTAAGTCGTGAACGAATGTTTTTTTTGCTCAAGTAGTCCAAAACTGTGACATAGTTGGTGAAATGTGGGTGTGATGTGACACACCTCTGTCTTAATCAGAAGTTACTAAACCATGAAAAAAACCGCAAAGTAAGTTGTACAACTATCTAACCTTATGTTAAAATATTATATTATGTGATAAGTAACTCGCGAACTCGAGAAAATGCAAAGCTGCTCTTTCATCGGCAAATGTATGAACGCGTTTCATAAACCGTTAATTATAATTTACTGAACGAATCCCTTTACGTTAATTAAATTCTCGCTTCACGGCGCTTGTGTTATGTGTACGTAACCTTTCCGTTTGTTTGAAGCAAGATGGTGTCTCGTTTACGTATATTACAATATATGCATTTAATACCACGATAGATATGCTATTTGTTGGTGGTAAGATATATTTTATATTCGCCCGGTTAGCGACCACCGTACACAAGCTGTTAAAACTCGACATAGTAGTCCATGTAAGTGTGTTGCGTTCCGAGATCAGCCTGTGTATATACGGTTCCAACAGACCGGCATAATTGCGTCGATTGCCGAGGCCTTATAATCCCTCGTGAAGCGACATTCTATAGGCTCGCCTCATATCATATCACGGGACAGAAAGCACACGGCAGTGAGTGCATCAGTTGCACCTCTGTCTACCCCTATGGATATAAAAGGATATGTCTAAACTAAGTAACTGACTGTAAAGTTAAACGATTGATATTTTCAAGTTATATTTTTAACTGCGTATAATTTTATACGAATATAAAGAAACAAACATTTATTGAAAAACAAATTCCTTTATCGAAACGACTTCAACAAAACATCACCGTACAAAGTAAAACGAAAGTTTTTTCATCAAACGAAACCTCGCAATCGTTCTATTTCTAGATATTAGATCCGAGACCCAACAAACGCTGGCTCTTGGGCTTCGAGAATATTCTCTATCGGCTATCCGGCAAATCAGTCTCGATTCACAACGCTCACCAGAGTCGTAATGTTTACTTATTTCTTTGTATTTTGGGAATTTGTTTGATTTATTCATTTATAATATGTGATATTAAATATTGAGGTTAGAGTTACTATAAGGATATATCAAAGGTATATCCGGTTCTAACAGGCCGGCAAAATTGTGTCGACTGCCGAGGGGTAATCATCTCCCGTCAGTCAACATTCTATGGGACCCCACTCCACTTACCATCAGGTACAATGGAGTCACTTAGCCAAACCCTTAAAAACAAAAAATACGAGCGCATTACAATGTCATGCAGTATTTTGTAATTCCTTCTGGTGGTATTACAACAGTTGTAATAGCTACTGTTTATTGCAGTCGCGTCGAGTGACGAGCGACTGTCTCGTCTAATCATTAAGTTTTATCAAGCGTTAGGTAACCAGAAGATGTTGAGACGCTAAATATGCTTTCTCATTGTTGGTGTTTACAAGTGACATTTAATGCGAATTTGCATAGGTTTATAGGAGAAAGTTGTGAGGCATTTAAAACAATGCCGTATTATCTGAATGTCAAGCGTGAGTATGGTAATGTAGGCATGTTGTGCTGTGGATGTCCTCACGAAGTATGGAGTCATAGAAATATTGCTCGTAATGTTTTTGTCGAGTGATATTTGGATAAGTGGTACTGGTGGTAGGTCTCTCTTATGTGAGAATCCGTCTGGGTAGGTACCACTGCAATGTCTATTTCTGCCGCCAAGCAACAGTGTGTATTCGTTGTGTTCCGGTTTTAAGGACATTGTAGCCAATATAAATACTGGACATAATGATGGTTAACATCTCAGGTCTCAGGATGGCGAGCGCAGTGGAATACCGAACAATACTTTGTAATTCAAAGGTGTTAGATGGTGTTTCTACTGTTTATAGGCGGTCGTATCGCTTACCATCAGGCAAACGGCGAGCTCGTCTCGTCATTCAAAACAATAAAAAAAAGTAACAAGACAAGCAAGATGCTCGCTTGAGGGCATCACCACTGAAAATAACAAACCATCATCAACCAAAATCACCAATAACTTTAAATTACACTACACTTTGAAAGACAAAGCACTGCGTGGCACTATTACGTTCGTCGACATAAGTAATAACATGATGAAGTCATTGAGGTTTCATTGACTGGTTTAGTAGATACAGACTATTAACCATTTAGACCGCTTCCAGTACGATTTATATCACCTAAAATAGGGTAGTTTCCTATATTTCATTTAGTTAATTATTTTATATGTAATAGAAAGTAATATGAAAAAGAAATTCTTCTGTGAAATCAGCATCAAAATTGGTTGAAATATAAAGCAAGTTTTCATATAATATATAAAATATTGTTGTGAGCAAAAGTGGGGGTGTGTTGAGATAACGCGCTGTCCTTTTCTAACTCACGCAACGTTATCACCGGTAGCGTTAGGTGACGTCACATTTCAATATTGCTGTAATTTGACAGCTTCCCTTTCCACAAAATTTCAAAGCTTTATAACTTATTTATTGTTGCGTGGATTTAAAAAAAATCTTTTTGCGATAGATTTTGGATAAAAAACATTTTTGATAAATGTATTTTTAAAAAGTTGTCCACTACCTTATTATATATAAGCCTCTCGAACTTTCCTTTACTTCAAACAATGTACAAAGCCTACACGTACTTAATGTGGAGCGATAAAACTTTTTATTCCTTGCAATTCAATACCTGGCAGCCCTCGCTGGCTGAATGCCATGTACCGACCTAAGCACCGAACCCGTACTATTGCTATTCATAAATTGTCCTCCCAATTGAATTACTCAGGGACAATGCTGCTAAAAGAGAGTTCGTTTGTTTGTTATTGCAATTTTTAGTCTGTCATGAGATTTTTATGTTAATATTTTAGTATGACAAGGGTTACCATACCCTACTTCTCCTTCCCTCCTTTGTCAGTCGACATTTTATCTAGAAGGTTCCAGTCAGAATAATCTATAGAATGTCGATTCTTGCGGGATGATATTCGTTGCTAGTCGACATAATTATGTCAGCCTCGGGTTTTATACCTCGTGCATGGCGATCACTACCCCTGTGGATATACTTACATATTTTACATAGCTATTGATAATAAGTATGGCGGTAATTATGCAGAACACGAGAGAAGTTGTATGAGAAAGTTGTTCGATCATAAAATTTTTAGGGTCTGAAGGGTGATGTATTTTTGCGAGGTATATTAAATTAATATCGCCAAAACGGTTCAGGTACATTGTATGAACATCTGAAATAACGATGAGTAAGAATTCGAATCTTGGGGTACACTATTATAGCGTTCACAGGGAGTTTCCCTGATACTTAAGTTCTATTAACTATATACTTGTCTTTTCGAAAACAACACTTTGATTTGATGTAAAATAAAGAAGTGCGAGTTTGAAATAAAAAGTAATTTTGATTAGACAAGCCCTGAGGTCACAATTAGTACAAGACGATAATTTGGTAGGATATATTTTATACCTGCTTAGATACCGAGCATCGTACACAAGGTGTTAAAACCCGCCATAATAGCCCACATATGTCGCGTTCCGGCATCAGTCTGTGTATATCCAGTTCTACCAGGCCAGCACATTTATCTCGACTCCTGATGTCAGTCAACATTCTATTGGACCCCACTCCACTTACCATCAGGTGAAGCGGGGTCACTTTCCGAGCATCTAAAAAAAAACGTGAATGTTGATAGACTGACCCTATCACACCATGTGACGGATATAATTGCAGCGAATTAAGGTGCACTAGTTGCTCTTCTAGCTAATCTAGTAGACAAAGGCGTGGCTTATGTTAATGTAAACTGATGTAAACTTCACGCTATCAGCTGGTGTCGTATAGCCAACTAGTACGTCATTTTTCACGGCAAAATACCCGTCATAGCAGGCTTGCATTACGTATCATAATTCTGATCCCGCGCGGAGTTTTTAAACTACAAAATATCTTTAATCTAATTGTGATATTTTGTCTGTGAGTTCTAGATACGATTTACAAGAATTATTAAAAGCATGCGATCATTAAAGGGATTATAAATTGTGGTACACATATAACCTCGGCATATTCCCACCGCCAAGGCTATGGCTTTATTAAATACGTATCTCGAGAGTAGACGAGATGCCGACATATTTGTCGATAATAGTCACACCATTTACAAAAATATGTATTTATTTTTAAGTCATTTTGTTACTTCACTTAAGCATTTTTCGTATATTTGAATTAACAGTTCCTATAATGAAGAATGTAAGTAGTTGTTTTTTCTTGATAATTTTTATTGTTTTGTTTTGTCTATTTGTTTTTTTTTACTCAAGCGTCTTTGGTGTATTTCCACTGTTAGCTTTATGATACTAAATAAATAAATAAATGGGTCACGTTGAGTGATTTAAACTGCTTAAAAATTATAATCAATATAAGTAAAGTAACCTGTTAATATTAAGTATTAACAACGATTCCGCGTCATGAATCCCCGAGGAATCTAAAATGTGTCGTATTACCTCCGAGGTGATAATTCATTAGACGGGTTCCGACGACAATCGATCCCGAATAAATGGATTTTCGATACCCGAGTAGGGTTATTTCAGGCTTTTTGCTGCCATCGACGTTTTTGTGCGATGTTTAGTTGATTTATTATCAGTTTAAAAACCGCTGATGAGTTATTGGTGGAATAAAAAATGCGTTATTAAACTGTGAGGGCTAATGGTCATTTGAATAATTATTTTATTAATTTACAATATATGAGTATACATTGTTTATACTAAGTATGGCATCCGTGTGACACTCTATGCCAAAAATCAATGGCAGATGGATTTTCTCACCTGAAGGACGCTGACCTTTTTGGTCTTTCTGTCACGGATAGCTGGAGTGTATGCCAACAATGCTGGGGGATTTTTTGTGTAGTCTATAAGTTTTCGTTTTATGTAAGTATTAGGTGTATATCTGTATGTTATCTTTAATTATTTAAAGTTCCTTACACTGTATTTAGTACTTACCCAGTGTTATCTGGTCGTGAGACGCCAAATAAAATTATTTATATCTATATCTATCTATCTATCTATACTTATAATAAATCTGTAGAGAGGTCAATTCTGTACATGAAATATATTTCCAAAATAACTATCAGGGGGTGATTAGGGATCGATACTGATGCCAAAAATGTAATTAGTAAAATTTTTGTCTGTCTGTCTGTCTGTCTGTATAACCGTTATAGAAACAAAAACTACTCGACGAATTTTAACGAAACTTGGTACAATTATTTTTCCTACTCCTGAGCTGGTTATAGTATACTTTTCATCACGCTACAATGAAAAGGAGCAGAGCAGTGAAGGGAAATGTTGGGAAAACGGGAGAAGTTACGCCATTTTTTAAGCTTCCGTCGCGTGTGCAACCTTAATGGTTATAAGTTCCTTCGATTTCACCATGATCTCATCATCAGACACTAATCGGACAATCGGCCCACCCGCATACCACAATGCATTAAAAAAACATCCCGACAAATTGAGCACCTCCTCCATTTTTGAAGTCCGAAATCCACGCGGGCGAAGCTGCGGGCGGAAGCTAGTAATAAAATAAATTATTATTTTCATTAATTGACTAATTATAACAAGGTTTTATATTTTTTCACAAATTGAATTATACGTGCATATCACACTTTATTAGATAGAAAAATCTATAATCCTTAAATATTAATAAAGGAAGAACCATAAATTATTGTCTTTTATAATTTTTAATAATTGGAAAATTACAAAATTATTTTTCCAACAATAAAAAATTGACATAGAACTTTGTAATAGTGAGCTAGCGAATCATTGCTGCCTTTAAATGTGAAGAAATACCTGACGTTATATAGGTACTATACCATTCCTAGATCTATGACTGTACTTGCTATCTCCACTAAAAAAAAGTTATCACTGTTATTGTTCCAATAATAAAAACCATCTTTCTTTCAAAATCATTAATCGATAGAAGAAACACTCCGACCGATTGCTTCAGTTCGATTTGTTCCATGTTACAGCTTACTCGTCGTAGGGGAAGATAATGAATTGTCTCACGAGTGCGTTTCGGACAGGATTTTGATCAAATTGAACCATAATGTACGGAAGTATGAGCGATAGTTGAAGTTCGTATGGGGATGGCAGAGAGACCTGTGTGTGGAAACAAAAATGCCCTATCGTTGCAATTCTATGGGGTTCGTACTCTTGGGACGTAAAAAGTTAGTTCATACGTAACGTGATCGTTTCGGACGGATTTAATACCGTTGCATGAACAGAAGTTTAAAAAATTAAAACTCAGCTACGGAAAGAAATCAGGAAAATATAATACACGGACGTAATTTAAATTAAAGTTTAATTTTTAATAATAATTTAAATTATGACGATGGCGGAACTTTTAATATCTATATTATAATATCAGCTATGGAAAAAAAATAAATAGAGAAATAGAAAATACTGCTACCTTATTTAAGTAATAGTCTAAAATGAATACGGTGGTTAGGGTACAACTTAACTGAGGACGTGTGCCGCCGTCAAGATTTGCAAGTTACATAATTAAGGACACTATTCAATAATTCACATACAGATATTTCGTTGGCTCACTATTATAAGGTTCTGTTGAAATAAAACTATTTTTACGAATTTTTATCATGTTTTTTTATTAATATAAAGATCTTTTTTCTCCCGACGTTTCGAAGACTGCAGCTTTCGTGGTCACGGAGGGACTGAGGTGTTGGTCATCAGAAAAGTCAAAGTAATAATATTTACTTACATTTTATAATTATACACAATTAAAATTTGTAGCTGTTGACCGTTCAAGTATCAGGTTGTATGTTGTATTTGATGTGAACATTTGGTTCTACGTCTTTTTAGTTAAATTATTCCAATAATACCGATAGATAAATAAAGGGAAACCATGAATTAATGTCTGTTCTAATTTTCACCACGAAAATTTTTAATCTCATTTTTGTAATATAAGTAAAAATTCACATAGGACCTTGTAGCAAGCTTACAATTTGTTAATATTATTGCTATGAAGGTTAAATAACCCGATAGACTCAGTCCCATTTCAATAAAGAACTACTAAGGGATCATTGCTGGTCATTATGAATAGTTCTCGTTTTAGTCGTGGTTCTCGTTGTGACGTATGTAGCGACCTTTAAGGTTTGTATGAGTGCAATCATCCGTGACACGCCCATTAGACATCCCATCCCATCCCTAGACACGTGTGTACACACTACGTCTTTGAAGTTTATAGAATTGTGATTTCCGAAATGTCGAACTCAGTTAATGTCACACAAAAATCTACATATGTCATATAAATGGCTTTGCGAGTTTTTGTATTTTTATTTTGTCTTCATTTTACAGAATTTTTGTCATTTAATGACTACAGATGTTTTTGGGAAACGGTAGATTATATTGAACTCTGTATAGTTGTATTTTTTTAAAGACTGAATGTCGAAACGAGTAATCCGTTCGCATGATTCACTAATCATGATGCATATTATCTTTAAAATAGTGAAAGCACCCGAACTTCGCATTACAAACAACGTACAGCGCTTCACAATGGTGTGCGGCGCTGTACAACGCGTTAATTGTTACATAAGTAAAATTATAAGTGTTAGACAAAAAATCTAAAAAGTGCTGTTTTCGCTTCCGTAGTTCCAATAAAGACCCGCAATATTATATTTTTTAATACCTATAATGTACCGACATACGTCTGTTACAACTTTATAATAATATGTAAAAAATTATTATTTTTTCTTCCCTGTTTCCAGTTACACGAATTTTATAGGTACGTCGAGTTTTATCCATTTTAAAACTTGGCCAATAGTTCATAAAACCGTCTCACGTCTGCCTCGCGAGCGAACCACTAATGTAATTACTTTTAAAAATATTACCCGTGTATTTATATGGACATTTTTATTACTTTAACGAGTGCGGGTCAGTTTTCGTATGACCTTTTAGTCTCCGATGAACGTGACGTCATCACCACGTCATTGATGGCGAATGTAACGCCGTATCTAGTTTAGTATAATTAATTATCCATACATATTTATTTAAATAGCAGAGCCCGGTGTGCGTGTATATTAATAGAAAAGTAATTTTAGAATTCTTTTTTTTTATTCTGAAAATTTACAGTGACTTATTACATCTAATTACAAAAACTAAGCTCCATTTACACGTTTATACATATATGTGTCTTGATAGAATTTGTTAGTGACCTAAGATACAACAGCAAAAGAATACAATATTTATTTGTAGATATAATCAATATAAGAAGGATATTTTGATCATATTCTGTAAATGTCTGTTTGTCTGTTTGTTAGCGCATATCTCTGAAGCTACTCAACGGATTTTTAGTTTTCACAAATGGCCCGAGCAAAATATAGGTGTTGTTTCATTATTATGGGATATCGGAGAGTTATCGTCATTTTATGATATTTGCAATTAACTCTAAAACATTGTTTAGAGTTCTTCTACGCTGGAATCCAGGACGCTCTATTACATCTTGGAACAAATCAGGGCGGGTTTAAAAAAACTTACATACATAGGTTCACGCTGTTTTATCTTTGCAGAGATAGGCAGAGGTGTAATCAACTTTCACCTCATAGGTGGGAGAGAGGGTTCATTAGGTGTCCCAGTCTCCCTACGCCCATTGGCAGAGGTAATAGCCGCCGAGGCAATCAACGTATTAAATTAATATCATCTGTTTTATTGAAGGTTGCGGATAATAATGAACAAATTGTCGGTTACGTGGCGCGTGAGTTATTGATGCGGTAAGGTCGAAGTTCACGGGTCTTGTCGGTGGACTCCAATACCGGGGCCAGCGAGCCAGCGAGACACCACGTGAGTTCACGTCTATTGTATCCGAATCTAAAGTATCAAACTGGTTTTCAGCTTTTGAGAGTTATATACCATGCGAAAGTGGTTAGATCTTTTCTGATATATATTTTTTATGATTTTTTATGTTTACGCGGTTGTTTGATGTTGAAATAAAAATACTTTTTTGCGATAAATTTGTTTCATTTTTAATCGCGACGTTTGGAAGATTTTGACCATGAAAGGTTTTAATAACATTTTTTTTAATAGTTTAATACTTCTTTTGTTCTGTGAATAACACAGATTATAATCTAACAGTGGATAATGATTTATGATGTTTACAAGAATTTTAGACATTAAAATAAAACTAATTTGCGGACTTTATCACGGTTTTTATAATTTTCCCCCAACGTTTCGAAGACTTTGTAGGCTTTATGGTCACGGGGCGGACTTAGGTGGTATTAGAAAAGTCTATCTACCTACATTTTACAATTAAACAATTTAAAAATATATTTTTTTAGTTGCTTGTGGTCCGATTTCCGCAGAATGAGCGCACAGTGTCTTGAAATCTGGCAGCCGGTCTTTTGGGTTCCGATTAAATAAATGTAGAATAGGGTCCCAGGCTTGTGTAGGCTTCCAACCTTCATTTCTATTGAAATTCGGATGTTTTTTAATTTCAATAATCCCACGAATCATCCTAGGTAAGAATCGGTGTTCTTTGGCAAGGATTTGTGGTTTGTCTAGTCGTAGATAATGATTGACGCCTCCTTCAGAGTGTTCAGCAACTGCAGACTTCGCAGAGCGCCGGTGTTTCACGCTTTATGTTCTTTTACGCGAGTTCCTATATTTCTTTTTGTTTGGCTGAAAAAGACAGGCTACAGTTGCAATCTATCTTGTATACACCCGATTCTTGCAGAGGTAGACACTTGACAGGTGGTAAAAAAAGAATAATCACACCATCAAGACATATGAAATGGGTCATAGATGTATTGAAATCAATTGTTAAAATTAAATCTGTATAAAATCGCATTAGTATGAACTACCATGGTGTTATAATATATGTAAAAAAAATAAAAAATAAATATATCTGGCCCCTAATTCCATACGACACATGTTATGTTAACAGTTCATAACAAGTACGTAACGCACCCTATCCCGTTTATAACAATTGAAAATATAGAATACCATTCCATGCTAATTTTATTAACACAGTCCTGTTACGGGTTAACGATGACATAGAGAATAAGGTTCAAAACTATAAAAAATACAATATTGTCAACAAAGCCTCCCCAAACTATCTCGCTGACGGCATCGCTATTTCTGCGGCCCGCGAGACAATAGGCAACACAATTTTACATCACGCGAGCGCCGAATAAAACTCAGCCCGCATCCCCCCTGGGACTGTATTTAGTTTATTCGCGATACACCTACTGTGCCGTTAGTGCCAAAATTGTTTGCGAACTTATCCATCGCTTAAATGCGTCGGCTGTAAAGTTTGTCAAATAACGGTAGTTTAAGCTTTGTAATACAGTAGTTTTGTAATATGTATTATTTAAACTATGTCTACGTTCTATACTCTATTTTATTTTATTCAAAAAGAACAGAAAATAGTTACATATTAAATAAGTAAAGGGTAAAATTACACATGTACTGCATCAATAAACATGTAACCAACAATACTGTTCACAGTTTAACAGAAAACTTTACAAAGAAGCAACAAACGTCTATAGGTCATAAGTATGAGAAAATCTCAAGCCTGCGATATTCAACTTATAATACATTAATACAAAGTAAGTTATAATATACTCTCGGACATTAAGCGTATCAAATATGTTGTTAGTGGTAAAGCTGTGTTCATCTATTAGTAGCACACATATCAGATGCTGTACCTTATTATTTTATTGTATTGAATCATGTAATATGTAGTGTCCTTGGTTATTACAAATAAATAAATAAAGTGCTTACAGGTGTAGTTCCTGTACTTCATTGCTTGACAGCAAATAACGACAATGTATACTGATCTCACTTTTACTTTATCACCTCTATTTTGAATTGATATCTTCATATCACCAGCTTAAACCACATTTTGACGCTAAAATTGATAAATATCAGGACATAACTTTTACAAAACATTAACACTATCTCTAACACTTCGTCACAAGGTATACAATTACGCGACATCGCTCCATTACGGGAGAGTACGTGCCCCGGCTCGGGTGACGCGGATACGAGGAGGCTGCAATTAGAGCTGATGTTATCACCAACTGATAAGGGTTGCGGAACGTCTTTTAGTGTTAAGATGTCGGAAGCGGTGGTTTGGTTACGTGACATGATATGGTATACTGCTGGTGGTATATTTGTATTTGCTTGGATAGCGACAACCGGAAACAACGTGCAAAACTTGCCTTAGTGGCTCATGTAAATGTGTCGTGTTCTGGGATCAACCTATGTATATCCGGTTTCAAACAGGCCGGCATAATAGTATCAACTAGCGAGTGATGACCATTTCTCATCAGTTAACACAACATGCCACTTACCATTAGGTCCAGTGTGGTCACATTGACATGCTCGAATAAAAAAAACATGCAGATAAATATGTCGGAATATGCAGTCTTCCTATGACAAAATAAACACGACCATTTACGATTCAGCTAGGTTCCGCATGTTTTGCTGACCGGTTAGTGAGGGACAGCCTCTCGCAAACACCGCGACGTGCCTTGAATAATGAGAGGTTTTACGGCTCCGTGGGCATTGGCTCTTAATTTGTATTTAATTTTACAAGGGTTTTATGTGAAACGCTTTCTTTGTAGGTCTTTGTGTTTATCAGCTAAGCATGAGTAACTCTAAGTATTTGTAAGCATATGTATAATATTCGTGTCGAAAAACAGTCATATATATTTTTTGTATAAAATTGACAAAAAGCTATCTATACGTAATGAAACAAAGTCCCATTTTCTGTCTGTTTGTTATCGATTTTCTCAAAATTAACTGAACGAATTTCTTTGAAATATCGTGTGGAGATAGTTATAACCCTGGG
Source organism: Manduca sexta (assembly GCF_014839805.1). Classification (NCBI taxonomy): domain Eukaryota; kingdom Metazoa; phylum Arthropoda; class Insecta; order Lepidoptera; family Sphingidae; genus Manduca; species Manduca sexta. Next base: position 12,688,878 of record NC_051122.1, read on the forward strand.
AAGGTTAAGGTAGGGAAAATATATAGCGGAACTTTTATCCCGTAAAACTCCTTCACGCGGGCAAAGCTGCAAGCAAAAGCTAGTGTCAGTTTAAAAAATTCCATGGCGCAGCAACGAGCCGGTAATTCAAATAGAGGAAATTAAGTGATAATGGGACCCTGAAGACAATCACTACAGACCTAGAGAAGATCGGTGTAAATTGTCAGTATAATTGCAGAGCTTTATTAATTAATGATGTTAATACATGATTTACCACCGCTTCCCCCCTTCCCCCCCTCGTTATCAATTTCAACCGCACCGATCAACGCACTCATTACTCCAGTGTTAAACAATGACCAAATACTACCTGACCCACATATTTGTTTGTTCAAAATAGGAATATTAATTTTCGCTAATTATAAATGTGGAGCCTTCAACCTTGGGCCAGTTTTTGCACACCGCCCACGTATTTCTATTATTGTATCCATCCATCAGATGTTATCATCATGGTTAACCTTTAAGGGTATTGAAAACCGAGTAAAAAATTATGTAAGTGTTTATTTTTAGCCTTTCTGTGATTTTAATAGCTAGCTGGATAGCAGTGGCTTCCCTTTTTAGGTTTATTTAGTTTTTTTTTTTATTAAATTGGCCGCGATATGTTTACTAAGGTAATTTTTTTGCTTCAGGTTACCTTTTGAAAAATTTCACCCTTCGCCACTGCTGGATAGGTCGACTTTGCTGGTGTAGAATATATTTTATATCCGCCCGAATAGCGACCACCGTTCACAACGTGTTAAAACCCGCCATAGTGGCCGACGTAAGTGTCGCGTTCCGGGATCAGCCTGTGTGTATCCGGTTCCTACAGGCCGGCATAATTGTATCGACTGTCGAGGGTTAATTATCTTTCATCAGTCACCACTATGTTGGACCCCATTTCACTTAGCATCAGGTACTGTGGGGTCACTTTGTCGAGCACTTATAAAAATACCATTAAATATATTTTTATATATTACCTTATACTACTAAAGTAACTACAAAGATAAATAAAACAGCAATATGTCGACCTACAAAGGATATGAATTCAGTACCGCGCAGTGGTCTGCAATGCACCACGCTGTTGGCACCGTCTTCGAACTTCCAACTCGTTACACGGAAATCTGGATCTTGTTACTGATGCTTTTGATAACTGAACCAATTTGTATGGAAATGTTTGCTGGTTTATGATATTCTCCTGTAAGGATAGGTAGTGCTAATTGAGGTAAGCTCTAAGCGATCATAATTAAAATTTATTTAATATATTTTATGCACTAAAATGTGCTATGGAGTTAAACTGAAAAACTTCTGAAACAAAAAGTTAGAGACGGATATTACGTAGGTAAAAACACACTACATATGTTGTATGTCATTGTTTACAAGCAACAGTGTGCTAGAACTCCTTGGTTCCGCTTTCACAGACACTAGCAAATGTCCTGGGCATTATTTACCTGCCGCATACCTGATGTATAAGAGACTTAATTCTATACCAGTATTTGTTATGAGCCTTAACCATAGAATTGATGAGTGCTACAGTCATGTATATAACATACAATACGTCACGGTGGCAAACACAGATCTTATAATACTGAAAAACAAATCTATATCTTTTAATATAAATAACTATCCAAGTGTAACTACATGATATTTCAAATAATTTTAAGAACTACGATAACTCTCCAACGAACTGAAAAATAAAGCACAACACATTCTTCATGTGTCTACAGTGAAACAGATTGAGAGCTTTCGATGTACTACGACGTAGCGCCGTAGCTGTGTAGCGGCGTAGCACCGTAGCCGTGTCCTGGCTCAGTTTACAGCACCCACAATTTGTCTTACCTGACGCTTATGTGGCATTCAGTTTTTATGTGCGGTGTTATTTTACGGCTATGTAAGTGATTGTTTATCGTGGGATAAGGGATTTTATGTACAGGCTTATAACGTATTTTTTTGCTAGGCTCGGGGATGAGATCAATTTATCACGGTTAGGAGAGGACATGATTCTCTAAGTGTGAGGGTTACTGGGCTGCAAGAGACTAGAATGTTAGTTGGCAATTACCACGTGTAAGTGAGGTTGGTACTGTGGTACTTGGTAGGTAGTAGGTACTCCTTACCCCAGTCTACCAGTACACTCAGTCGTATTTTATACCTGTCATTTTTAAAGGTATAAAATAATATGTGTCAACTTTCAACATAGGAGAATAAAGTCCAAATTTCTGTAAAAACCGTCTGCCGAATTTTTCTACAAAATCAAACGGCATATATCGGAAAAATATGAAATAATTATCGTAGCCAGCGAAATATACAATTTTTAAAGCAAACCCCTCCGTGAATGTTGCCGTGAAACTCCGTGTTGCAGGCATATTAAACATTTCAGTATTTATAAAAAAAAGTATGATATTATTTTTGAAATAAAAGAAATTTTTACGTAAATAGACAAGTTAACAGCATGTCATGAGCAATCACAGCTCCATAATTTTAAAACTTTATTTAACAGTAGGCCCCAAAAAAGTAAAGCCTGTATCTTGAAGATCAGTAAATAATACTTATCGAACGTATCTAAAATAAATACCTAACAACTGTACAAAGAAAGCTATCATGTGTTCTGGTAACTTGGGTATCAGAAAATAAAGTTTGATCCAGCGGGGGGTATTTGATACTAACATTTAAAGTAAGTCGATAACATAAAAGGTTGCTAAATCATTATAAATATCAAAAGAAAACAAAATACATTTGCTACACCTCAATCGACAAATAAATTTGTAATCCTCTACTATAGCTTTTACCCTACAAAACTATCCTTCATTTAACATTTTTCACAACTGCATATGCAATATTTTAAACTAGTTATGCCGCAGTTTGGCCGTCGCCCAGTAGTTTGACTGCGACACGAGTTGGCCGCCTGCCCCGCCAGTACGTCTCGACATACAGACGGACGTTGCTGTTATGCAATACCTTATACAATTATGTGCTTGTCCATTTACCTTATTTACTTGTGGATAGCTGTAGATATGTTTATTTATATATTTAAAAATGAATCCCTATTTCCCTTGGTCACGCCTTCACGCGTGAACGGCTGGACCGACTTCACTATTTTTTTTGTTGTGTTTCTTATTATCAGGAGAAGGTTGTTATGAAAGAAAAAAGTCGAAAAATTGCGCGGAAAATTAGAAAATTTAACGAAAATATTAATTTTATATAACTGTCAATTCTTTGAAATAATTGTCAGCAATTGACAGAATGCGCGCTGCAAATTCACAGTTGAGACGGGACAACGTCTGTCGGGTTAACTAGTAACGGTTAACTAACTACATATTATTATTATATTATGGACAGTCTTGTATTATGGAACCTTCGTCACTGATATAGATATTCCCTCTTATTCATAGTCGTTATTTATCTAAGGACGGAGCATTGCTGTGATAACAAATGTTTCTCAGTGCTGACGGCATGGCAGCCTTCGCAGTGCGTAGATATAGGGCCGTTGTAATTGGCTAATATTGAGATACAACTTGAATCTAGTTGGCTGTTAGATAAACAAAGCTGAACAAAGAGCAAGCTGTCAGATAAACAAAGCTGAGAGGCAGACTTTTATCACAGCAATGCTTCGTTCTTAGGTTAATAACGTCTATGAATAAGGGGGATTGAATATAAACTAATATAGAGAGTCTTTATTAGAGCAACAGAAGCCAAAACATTTTATCCCGGGAAAATACATAGCCTTATCCTGAAAAAACTTCAACACGCGCACAGGCGCGAGCAATAGCTAGTTCATAATATACTTGGGTCAATATTAAATCAAGTTTAAACCGTGTGAAACAGTATAATAAATGTACAAGTACATTTAGTTGGATTGCTAATGTATCTGACATAATGGGAAAAATTATAAAGATGATTGAGACTTGCAGTTGCAGCACGTACGGTTTGCAGTCTTAGAAACGACTGCGACCGCAGGCAACGATGCGGTCGACCACCATCGCAGGCTGCGGTGCGACCTGCGGCTGCGGTCTGCGGCTTATCTCGGACTTGTATCTTAATAAGAATATTATTATCCATTAGAATATGTAAACTATGAATTCGCGACGTTTTATGATATAAAAAAATATTGATGTTTAGTTTAAATTATTGAATGTTTAGATACAGTGTTCATCGTTCAGTGATCACTAGGCTTACTCTCTATAATTCATAAAATAATTTCGAATACTACGCCTACTCGTATAAGTTTGTCAATCAATACCATTTCCAACCTGTACACGAAATTCAGAAACTAGGCAAAAATTTCAGGTTACATTTTGCAGCACTTTTTTGAATCTCTAACAGTATTGATACATTTGTTACCGTAAAACGTATTCTAAAACAGTGGAATATGATTTAAAATCCCTCTTCTGGCCCGCAGTAGGTCGTATACCGATAATATATGTAAATTAGTAGAACCAGTTTCTATGTGAAAGATTTAATGTTAGCTCGCATGAAACCTTTTAAGCAAGAGTTTTGCGCTTATAAAGCCTGCAATTATACCGTTCTTGTTTCTTATTACTGCATAATGTGCGCACTGCAATTACTTTTTGTTAGTCGAGGTCGCTTTAAACGATTGTATTTATGACGTAGTAATGTAAATTTAGAGAATTAGGGCGCGATGGCATTTTTACACGTAATTTTTACGAAGATTAAACTGTGTTGTTACACGGTTTATGTATGTTATTGTGGCAAATGTCCGAGCAACATCACAAATTTAAATATTTTTTAAATAACTAGGTATAAGATCGATTGTAGGTATCACACAAGAGGTGGACAGAGATGTTATTCATTACACACCCACAAGTCGCCAGCTATGTTAGGCCCCTTAGACTAGGTCAGGCTTGTTGCCATTTACTGGACACATTTCCAGATTCCGAGCTGATGATCGGAAACCAATATAGCTTTGCCTGATCCGGGAGAATCTGAGACCACAGCATAGTTGTTCGCGCACGCAAGACATCTACCCAGTCATAGTAATTTGAGCAGAATTAAAACACTAACCCCCTTATTCATAAACATTATTTATCCACGGACGGAGCTTTGCTGTGATAACAAGTCTGTTTCTCAGCTTTGTTTATCTGACAGCTTGCTGTTTGTTCAGCTTTGTTTATCTGACAGCCAACTAAAGTTGTATCTCAATATTAGCCAATCACAACGGCCCTATGTCTACGCACTGCAAAGGCAGCCATGCCGTCAGCACTGAGAAACAGACTTGTTATCACAACAATGCTCCGTCCTTAGATAAATAACGTCTATGAAAAAGGGGGTTAATACAAGATTATACAATAAACATTTTCCATAGAAGATACTTGTCTAACTCGTCTACAGAAAACAATAAAAATAATATAAAATATAACCTGTTTTATTAACTCCCAATATCAGAGTAAGCGCGCACACTGCCGGGTCGATCACCTTTCGACCTCTGTCTAGGCCCCGCTGACCCATCCCACTCTGATATCATGTTTTTTACCGTCTACCATCCACGCGGGCCTTTAATTGGCATTAGTCAAACCAGGTTAAATTTAACTGAGTGACGTAATTTTAATTGTTGTCATCCGAACGTGTTAATATTTCGTGCGGGTTTCTAATTAGCCCTGTTATATAATGTCCCACTGCTGATCGGCCTCTTCTCCTATCGAGGAGGGATAGAATGACGCTGACCTCGCTCATAGGTAAATTCTATAAATTCTCAAAAAAAAATATGGAAAATTATTAGATAGGGTTCCTCAGGATGTCTTCCTTCACAGTTAGAGCTAGTGATAATTGTCAAAAAATATTTTTGGATCACTTGGATTTTATATGAAGCACTATTTAAACAGTTTATAGTCTAAACTAGAACACTAGCACGTTATTCGATGCTAAGAGATCTCTAACACCCATAAACATGAATATTACTAGACGTATCATGGAAACACTACGTGACCAGGGGAAGTTATTTAGGCTCCTGAATTATAATTCTCATAAAAAATGATTAATTTCAGACAAGATATTAAGTCAAATAGACAAGCCTCGTGTTTCAGAAAAACTTATTTAATTAATCAATAGACTTTTTCTAAAATGTAAATACATAAATTAAATTGTTATTATGATTTATTTGTGTTTCGTCTAAATTTTAATATAGATATGTCGTGTATATATTTATAGTTCCAATACAAATGGATATGGATGTAACAATCTGCTCATGAAATATTAAGTAAAAGATTTATTTATATTTTACACATCTATTAAAACTAAACATCGTCACCATCAGAGAACACTTATAAATGGCATTCTAAATCAATTCCTTGGTTATTTCAACATTGCAGATGTTTATTTGTGAAGTTCGCAGTCCCGTAAGCCCGCAGCGTCCTGGATTCACCCTGCTTTTATTTTATCGCCGCTCAGGTAAAATCAATGTTTATTTTCTTCGACGGTCGATGGTTAAAACTGTATTAGGTTTTTGTTTTTGCTTCTACAATCACCTGGGTATTTGAAAGGGTGGGAACGGCTGAAATCAGAAGCTCTACCTGAAGATAGAAACGGATATAAAAAAAAACTACACGGCAAACAGACTTCTTCGACAAATTTCGACTAGCAAAGGTCATTTCATCTCTTACTGACCAAAAATGCCTCTATAATTATGCATATTCCGCTTAAAATACCCAATGTAAAGGGAAATTGCCGACAAACTGCGGTAAATATTAACCAAACTAAGACCTAACCTTTGCACCAAACCTTGAAACGCGTAAATATTAAGCACTATTTCAAGTCACGTGACATAATTACGAAAAGTATCGACCAGACGGATTTAGACCAAGGCTATTACACGCACCGGCACAGCCGTGTGAAACACCACGTGTTTTATATACAAATTATACTTAAGGAAATAATCAGTGTACTTATCGCTGTCACTTCTCAAATATCTTTGAAATTATTGTAAAGAATTCTTAATCCCTGTTAATTTTCAAGGGTTATTAAACAGTGATAAAGTATGAAAATTGTGCCGTCCATTCTACTTTTGAATGTCTGCCACTAATTTATGTAATAGATTAAGGTACCACGTATTTCTGTTTAGTCCAATCACCGTATTCTTTGGAGAAATTAATCCTTTAGCCGTTATGTTTACATTAAATATCTAATATCGTCGAATATCATAGGAGACCCGTGTCTAGGGACCCAGAAAACGTGAATTTCTCCAGAAGGCTATCACTTAGCTGTGACAATATTGATATTATCGATAGGTTAAATAAGTTTGTTGTCTACACGTAGAGAGGTGTATACGATATAGCTAAAGACATTTATGTGTATACGATATAGCTAAAGACATTTATGTGTATACGATATAGCTAAAGACATTTATCGCTCTTGTAATAGTAATATAAATAAGTAACCTAGACCTACTTATCTAGAAGTCTTTGGGGGAGGCCCATATTCAACAGTCAACATCCTACGGCTCACGGCGATGGAGATGAACCTACTTATCAATCAACTAGGTGTTGCTCGCGGTCTCGTTCGCGTGATGAGACTTGCTCGCTACAAGCCACTAAATCATTCTAGATATCCATATTCACATCTCAAATAGCAACGATAATAACGTCATCTATTGAAAGACTTATCGAAAATATACCCGGATAAAAAGTAGTATATATGTTAAAGAGGGGCATGGTCTATATAAATATCATTGAAATAAGTTCAGCAGTCTTTACGATTACTTCGAAGAAACATTTAATAATTTTCATAAATATTTATATTAGTAAGACATAAAATATTATCTCTATTTTTATGGTGTAATTCCGTATCTTGGAGTCATATTGTGAGAAATGTGACTGTATGGTATGGCATCGAAAATACACTTTCATATACTACTTTACCTCCATAATGGAAATATTGAACTACTATGAAACTGACAGTTGCAGTGTTTCTCGGCAACAAATTGAGTGCGAACACAAGGTACGTTTCTCACACATATTTGCGTTCTTTGGACTGTTTTTTTGACGTTTACCTGACGCGTACCCAAAAGGAATTATTCAAGGCGGTATGTAATTGTTTACATGTGTACTACAGAGCTGTTTATAACATAAGTGATGTAAAGAACTGACCCATTTCTCCCCGATGCTGCGTAGTCAAACGTCTCACGCCTCCGATATCGACATGAAGACGTTTGATAAGGGTTCCATCCCTTTGGCATATTCTAGCGATTGATGGACTTGCGTCTTGGTGGCTTGAGATCGAGTGACGTATTCTAATCTGGGACCAAAGAACCTTTATCGTTTTATTAGTATAGGGTGTGCTTGACATCGCCTTAATAATTGAAACCACATACTCGTCTTTACATCTGCTAATACAGCCAGAAATCATTCATGAATAACAAATATTTTCATTAAAATTTCCGTTTTTACTTCTTCCTATTTATCATTTTGTAGTTTAGTGCGAATATGGCGTGTGCGTGAGAGATCTGTCTGAAAATGTGATGTTTACGCTGCGATGAATTCTCTTTGAGTAGCAGTAGTGGCATTCGAGCGTGTAAAATTTTAATTCATTTTTATTGATGTGTATTTTGTTCGAAATATTTTATATGTACGGTTTGAGTAACTTATTATGTTATTTTGAAGAACATAAGTACGTGGTTTTATTTAGTAACATAATCTTAGAATGACATCATATTAATCACTATTAACTATTGATTTCTTGGGTTATATAATTTTAGATTTTCTAGTGCCCGACCTCCAAATAAATCTTACTCGTTAATCCCCTCTTCTTTCCTTTAAGGTCGGTAGAGCATCCATAAAAAATCCGTGTAAGAGAAAACTCTTACACGGAATTCACACAAAGGCAAGCTGTTTATTTGGTCGCAGGAGTGCCATAAAATAATAATTTGGAATTCAAAGGGACATACCGTTTTCTGTGAACCCTAAAGTTCTAGTGACCGACCCACGGATAATGTAGGGCATTTTAATAGGGGGTGAAATATAGTCTTAAATCCATCCATACGCAAAGCACATCTTCAATCAAATGTAGTCTTTAATAAAATGCACTCGTATACATAACCCTTTCAGGCATACGGACAATAAGAGTAGAATTTAACACTCCATTTATAGAAATAATGCGTTGTACGAGCGTTTACCTTTGTACTGCTCGGTCTCGTATATCATGCTGCCTTTTTGTGGAAATTAAGGTTCGACCTCGTTATGATAAATGATCGTGAATTATAACTATTGTTTATAGCTTGTTTATGGATATTGTTTTTGGGTACTGTGTAAGGGACTTTTTTCAGGACGTCTCTATGCTGTCTATAACACGACTAAATATAGTAGTATTTTTTTCTTGCTTTGAATGACGAAACAAGCTTGTCGTTCGCCTGATGGTAACTGATACGTCCGCCCATAAATAGTAGAAACACCATCCAACACTTTAAATTACAAAGTAATTACAGTTTCTAGAGTTTTCTTTAATTGTTTCGAATGACGAGAAGAGCTTGCCGTTTGCCTATATTAAATTTTACCAAAAATACCTGACGACGATACAGTCTAGTCAGTGATTGCCTCAAGTAAAACATCAGGTCTGGTTCACAGTTACTTTATCACTGGTTGACGATCGGTTTGTGGTTTTTGAGATGTAGCTTGAAGGTAGATATCAACATTTTTAACCGACTTCAAAAAAGGAGGAGGTTCTCAATTCGACTGTATGTTTTTTTTATTGTTTGCGTAAATACCATTAAGTTAGTTTATGATGTTTTTTGATATTATGCTGGTTCAGGCGATATTACTTCTTCGTTTATTGGTCTTTTTTGTAAACAACAACATTATCATGGTAATAAATATTAAATCTGATTTGCGTTGAGGCTCTAAATCTAAGATTAGCTTGCAGTGCAGTATAGTTCCATACTGAACTTTGGCTTTCGTCGTTTAAAGTTATGGACGCAGGTCCTGGAGTTGTTGCTATTGTTTAGGGACAAGGAGCTATTCATAAAACAAGTGGCTAGAAAACATTATAACTGCATTCGAGGAAGAATATAGTACTACGATAATAATAGTTTGCTAAAGGAATCTCTGTATTTTTAAAATTTCTGAAAAACAAAAAAGCATTTGCGCGACGCGTTATTAAAAAAACGTCGAAATTTTTGGGTAATATTGAAAGGCGTTGCTTTTACGAGTGCTATCCGTTTGTCTTTTATTATTACAGTTAGTACATAAAGTAATGAGACGAAAACGGCGCCGTCCCCGGGAGGTACAATTTAGAACCCTGGAGCGCTAACAAGTGATGATATCTGACGGTACGGTACCGTCAGCAACGTTAGACGACGATTAGTAAATCTATATCTAATTTTATATTTTTTTTATATGTGCAAAGCAAAATGACTGCACCTGATGGTATGGAATGGGGCCCAACAGATTGACGAGAGATTAATTATGATATACAGTAATACACAGGCTGATTATGGAACGCGACACACTTACTTTGGCCGCTATAGCGGGTTTCAACATCTTGTACGGGGGTCGCTATTCGGGTGGATATAAAATTTATCCTACCACCAGCAAATCAAATAGTTCCTGAGATTAGCGCGAGAAAGAGTGCCTATGGCATTAGGTCCGCCTACATACATTTGTATAGGTGCAGTAAATAAATAAATGTTATTAGTGGAGAGAGTGGGGAGGGAATAATAATAGCCGTCCCAGTTTGTCCACGGTACACGACACGGTGCGCCCTCGCAGGCTTCTTGAGTGCTAAATTTGCCTCCGGCGAAACGACGCGGTGCAAGTTGGAAGATGTGTTTTTTGTTCAGCAATAATATGCACGAATAAATACAAATTAAGTCTGTAATTTTTAAATGAAGACTTATTCGTCAGTTTGTATTATTCAAAAGTGATCAGGACTTAAACGGACTGACGAAAATATTAAAGATATTTTTTCCGTTTGCCTCTTTATCCTGGTTAATCTTCGAAATGCCTGAATTTTTATCGTTGAAATGTTTATTGGCTAAAGAACATTTTTTTTTATTGTTTATAGGCTTGCGTTTGACCACTATCTCGCCGTATGGTAAGTGATGATGTGGTCTACGCTGGAGCATGCTTGCCTAGAACATACTTATTCACTCGTGACTTGAAGATGACCCAGATTATAATTATCGGGAAACATAGACTCCGGCAAAAAGTTCCATTCTTTATCAGTGCGTATGATAAATGTGGAGGCAAACAGCCATGGTTGGAGCTGCAAATAAAATTGGCTCGGTTAATTGCTACAATAAAAATCTTGTGCCTTGCGCCAGAACTCACGGCTCGCTCTTGACACTAAGTAATTCACAAAAGGAAAACGTTGTCGAATTAAAAAGGGTTGCGGTTAATTACAACACCAAACGATACAGTTTTTCTTTTGAATTTAACTAAACTAATTTACCTTTATTCTCTATTCAGCGCTGAGCACGCTTTACGCTTTTTGGATTAATTAGAGCGGACTTTGATTTAAATTGTGAAAGAATTTTTATTGCGTACTATGTATCGACTTTTTGGACTAATGTTAATCGTGGTGGTAGATATTTTGTAGGACAGTCCGTCTGCGATGGTTCACTGGAATGGCTATTTCTGCCGTCAAGCAACATTGTACAAGCATTGTTCTATGTCAGTTTGAAGGAGATGTAGTCAATATAGTCATTATGATTTAATATGTAATGAGTGGCGAATACAGGCAAGGTTCACGCAGTGATTGCTTTAAATATGCTGATAAAAAGATATTATAAATTGGATTATGGATCCTGGCATATCTCGTTTCATTAATTCCGACTAGAATTTGCTACAAATTTATTGCCTTTATTTTTGATAAGATCGGCAGTAGGTACTGTCAATCATTGGTGATATGATACTTACCATCAGGCAAACAGGTTGGCTTTCCCGTCATTTCTACAAAGAAATCTACACAACACTCACGCCTTTATCGCCGAAGAGATAGACGGACTCGACTGGTGCACCCACTTTTCGACGTGCGTATTTTCTCCCATAATGTGATGGGGGGCGAGCCTATTGTCATATCAGGCAATAATTCCAAACTTCAGACTGAACAATAAAATCCAACATCGCTTTGCCCGACGCGGTTTTCGAACCCGACTCAACACTGCAGTCACCGCAATCCAACGACGCCACTGAGGCAGTCGACAAATCTACGTGCTACTTCTATAACTTATATAATTTTGTAGCTACTTGACTAAATAAGATTTAGCGCAGTTCACACTCGGATCAATGTGCTCTTACACAATTTGGATCTGCATTGCGCTCATCCCTGGTCTTCCATTACTGTACGGTAAATAGATCCAGTACGTCTGCATTGCAGGCTCTCACCTTAGCGTTGTGCAAAACATAATCCTACTAATATAAATGGGTTTGTGATGATGGTAGAAGTTATAAACTGCTGCATGACATTCGATATTTCATTGGTTATTGGATAAATGAATATGTTTTAGAATAATGGATAATGGTATTTTTATAATAGGGTTTTCACGTAGCCGTGAACTAAAACTAGTTTAGAATAAAAATGTTTTTTACTAATATCAAGGCTTGTGAAACTTTCGATGTGTGGATGTTTGTATGTTTGTTAGAAGTAAACATAGAAACAACTGGACGAATTTGAATAAACTTAGTTACATAAGTAGATCATATTCTAAATTAACGCACAGGCTGCTTTATCCCGACATAAACATATCACATTTATTTCTCGGTAATTTTTGCACTGGCCTATTATAACAATCTAACTAAAAATAAACGTGTAATTATGTACTCTATCGAATCCAAACCGGCTGGTGCGATTTTAATGAAATTTTGAGGTAAACTTCAGACTAGTCGAGCGGGTGATCCTGTGAAGTTTGGTAACGACTTGACCACCAGAAGTCCTCTATAGTATATATAGATGACTTCTAGTGGTCCATACGAATATAGATAATTAGTGTTGTGGAGTGAAGCCGAGATGGTCGCTTATTACTAAACATAATACTACTTCTGCCCTATCTCAGTACAATAAGATACCCCGGGGACGTTCTGTATGCGCTGATGAAGGTCATAGCGAGTTTTGGTTTGCCGGTGTGGGCCATGTAAGGCTAGGGGCTCTAATTCTCTCTCTATGATGCTATAGGTACTCACAAGTGTCAACATTGGGCCGTAAGACCAGTGAAACCAACATAAACGTTCCACTTCCCTCAGGTGGCGAAAGCGATAACGTGTTCTTTCCCCGCGAAAAAAATTTACTCCTGCCGTCGAGCAACAGTTTACAATAGATAATCACTGTTGAAGGAAATTGGAGTCTGATTTATAAGATCTAAAATCTATTGTCGAATGACAAGCGCAGTTCAATGTCACGTATAGTTTTGTGAGTCGTACCTTAAAGTTGGAGCTAGTTTAGGTATTCATTAGGCAAGCCATCGATTTAGACAATAATTTGATGGTTTTGCTATTTATTAAGTAAGCGGTTGGACCGTCGATTCAAACAAAAATGCACATTTTAGATATTTAACTACAAGTAACCTACATTTCCTACTAGCGGCTACAAAGCCAGAACACAACATTCTTTCTCTCTGTACCGTCAAAGAACATAGGATCTAATGTTATTTCTATTCAAGTATGTACATACATTGAATGTTCTAGCTTTTGAGGTAAGGAATGTTTTGTTGATATATTGTTTTATTTTACTTTATATTTTAGTGACTATTACCTAAATAAAATGTGTGACTCATTATGATAATGGCTTGATGTAACTGTATGTAAATATTATCAGACTAAAAAAGTTAACGGCCTTGGTGGCGTAGTTGTCTTGTGTGCGCAGTACGATTTTCGTTCTGAGGTCTCGGGTTCCAATACCGGGTCGGGCAAAGTGATATTGGATTATATTGTTCGGCCTAGAGTTTGGAATTTGTACCTGATATGACGATAGGCTCGCCCCCTATCACATCATGGGACGGAACACACTTGGCGAAAAGTGGGTGCCTTGGTTGCATCTCTGCCTAGCCCTTTGTGGCTTAAGGCGTGTTGTGTTTTTTTAATTTCTTAAATAAATTTTATTGGCCGCCATTTGTTCCACGGTAAAATTACTTACGTTGTAAAATTCTGCAAATATTAAATATAAAAAAAAATCGGATTTTATCGCGGTTTTTCTATTTTAATTTTCTCCCGACGTTTCGAAGACTGCAACCTTCGTGGTCACGGCCCGCGATAAAATCCGAAAAATAGTTTAATGTTAATGTCTAACATTCGCGTAAACATAAGAAATCATTATTTTACAAATAGCTAGGGGTAATCTATAACACATTTCAAATAAACAGTTTTTTAGTTTGAACATGCAATAGAAAACAATAACATTGAGTGCTATAGCCTAACTCTATCCTGGAAACGGACATCACCTTAGGCAGACTCGATAGAAACTAGTAATGTAAATGAAGTCAATGCAGACGGAATCATAGCTATAGTATACAGGGTCATTTTGACATTGCGTTACTAAATGAAACCACATACTTTTCTATTAATAAACAACACTTTACAATAACATATTTGCGTCTAAGGCGTAAAATAAAAAAGTGTAAGTTTCGAACAAAATAAATATTACTAAAAAATATATTTAAGTTTACGCGCCGTAATGCCACTATTACTTCTCTAAGAGAATTCAACGCAGTGGCAACATTATACTTTCAGTCAGAAATACTTACGTACACGCCATATTCGCATTAAACTACAAAATGTTCAAAAAATCAGAAAACTAAAACCAGGATTTTTGGTAAGAAAATTAATGGATGATTTTTGACATAATGTCAGCAAAGGTGAAGACGAGTATATGGTTTCATTTAGTAACGCAATGTCAAAACGACCCTGTATACTTACATCATAACTCTCAAGAAACTTTACCGCGATCTGGTAATTTGTATTTCATGTATTAACTGATGTAGAGTTCATACCTGAGTATAATGCACCGGGCGCAGGTGAAATTGGCTCGCTTCCAACAATGTTAGGCCAGTTTACATCCACTTAACATTTTATTACTATTGTTTAGACCTAGTTTTTATTTCTTAAGACTTTTTACGGTAATGAAAAGAAAATTCTTCAAATTATTTGTTTTATAGGTAATTATAATGTCACCTTATTAATAATGTTTTAAATGGTGAGAAATGAATTATTTGAGTTACTTATGAAATCGATAAGATCTAAAATCAATATTATAAAATAAATGAAAATGATCCTGACACGTGTCACTGGAGATATAATATGAACCCTGTATTATATACTGTCCCACTGCTGGGTACCACGTGGTACAGCGTGGTCAACTACGCTGGCCTAGTGCGGATTGGTGGACTTCGCCTACCCTCAAAATTCCTATAGAGAAATTCTCAGGTATGCAAGTTTCCTCACGATGTTTTCCTTCACCGTGAAAGCAAGCGATAATTCACAAAGCATACACACATAGTTTTAAAAAAGTCAGAGGTATGTGCCCTTGTGATTTGAACCTGCGGGCATTAGACATCCATAGAGATGTTGATTTATTGTCTAATTAAAAATAATAAATATTGAAAAATGAAGACTAACCTCATAAATTTCACTATAATCGTCATACAAAACAAAAGGCGACTGCCAATGAGCGTGTACCAAAATCAGCTGTTAAGGAAATCGCGTGCCGCCGCATTGCGACGTGCGATCAATACCGGCCGCGGAGGCTAGCACGCGTCCGCGGCGCGCTTTCTTACATCCCAGGCGCCTTCGCAAATCGGCCGGGTTATGTGTGGAGCGACGCGGAATTTAAATTTGGAACTCGGGTGTTTTCGAATGGCGCGGGCCCTCGCTCTTTGATTGGGTGCTTTTATACGCTATGATTGTTTAATCAGCCATTTTTATGTTCAAATGGAAATTATGTCGGCTTATACAGTTTTTTTGGGTAATCAGAAGTAATGGAATACTGATTGGCAGGGAATATTGAGATTTCAGTCTTAGATGTTTAAACCACGGTCCATTGGAGATATGACGAGATAAATGGCTTTTTGTAAGTCACTTATCTGAGCGGATTAGGGCTGAATTTATCTGAAAAGGGAAATTTGGCTGGACATTTTAGATATTAACCAGCAAGTTTACGACGGTGTTATGAAAGTTCTTAATGTGGTTATTTATTGAGGGTTCTGAATAGCCTTTTCTATTTTAAGTTATATTATTTTTAAATATCTGTATATGGACCGTAGTACTTTGTAATTTAATAAACATTTAGCCTATTCTAAAAAAAGAATAATTTTACCAAGTTATTGGATAGAAATATGCACGTGGGCCATATGAGATTGAATATGTCTAGCAGTACGATTTACATAAATATAGAGATCTTCTTAGTATGGGATGATATCAGCCACTAAGTATTTTTTCTGGAATTATGCATAAAAAAATATTTGTTCACAGAACTGGTTGGGCAATATATTTAAATATATATAATAATGTTACATTTAAATACAAACAAAATATGTACCAATTCTAAACATTAAAACAAACATTAAGTCAACAAAATATATTATAAAATTTTTGTTAATTTATCAACGTTCGGTATTATTTGACCGATGAGGTTTTATTTATCAGTGCCTAAATAAATATGTTTTTTTACAAATCTCTGTCCTATTAATCTTCTGCAAATAATAACCTCCATAATTATTTTAAAAATCACAGTTTCAGTACCAAACCTAACAAGTTATTCCGGTAAAAAAATCAAAGAGGTAAATTTACCCGTTACCACGTAGGCGAACATAGTTGCACTTATGATAAGTCAAGGTACATAAGAATATTTAATTATTACTTAAATAAAGTAGCTTATATAAACAAAGATAATTTATATTGAACATAAAATAAATGAAAGATTAAGTAAACAAAGAAGCCAACTCGGGCTGGCAGGAAAGCAGAAATAAAATGATGTATATATGTAATTTTAAATAAACGTTGTTTAAAAACATTCCCGATCGAATAAGGTACATTCCAGTTATAGATTGCTGCATTGCGGCTCACTGGCAGGATTTTAGAATACAATTGTTCTCGACGAGACAGCGACGCGCCCGCAAACCTGTCAGCGACATATTGCGAAAAATATTAACCAGGCCGCGATTAAGGCCGCCAACTAGCCTGCTACTACGGTAGTCTTTCTCATTCTCTTCTCGGTTTGGTAACGGAGGGTTTGTTTCGAGATAGCATGCTCCTGGATTCTGTTGGGAAGAGTTTTCGGGATATTTTTCGATTTTAAATAGCAGGATGTGAACGAAAATACATGATGCGAATGATTTCTTAGTGCGTCTTTGAGCGCTTTTTACGGAGTACATAGTTAGTTATGTACCCACTTTGTTTTAGAATAGTTTTAATGCCAAAGAGTTCGTAATTATAATAATGTTTTAAGAGGAGGAAGATAATTTTGGGAGAATAGGCGTTTGGAACTCTAGTAATATCATATAAAAAACGGAACATTAACTTTGTTACATGTTTTTTTTTGGTAAAATAGCCAGAGTACTATCCTGATCTAGCCTGTACAGGGAATATAAAGTAATGGCTGTAATTAAAGTTGGCAGTATGGCTTTATTATTCAAACTGCTTTATTATAAAAGCCGCTTACCCAATAGTATCCTCCTAGATTGTCCATTACAATAAGGACTAAAACTACATCGAATTTCAAATTGCAAAGTAAATCGTTGGGTAGTAGAAAATAGAAATAAATGTATGGTAATTATTTACGTAGTGAAAAAGTAAAATTCGTAGATAAACAAAATAGTCTAGGACTTCCTAAAGCCACCATTTTTCAGCACTTATCATCATCATCATCAGCCTATATCTTTGTCCACTGCTAGACATAGGCCTCCTCCAATATACGCCATTTTACCCTGTCTTCGGCCTGTCGCATCCAGTTCTTACCAGCGATCTTTCGCAGATCGTCACTCCACCTAGCTAGAGGGCGTCCTACACTACCTTTGCCGAGACGTTAAGATTACGTTTTCAGCACTACTGCGACTTATTGATCTACAAAATTGTCTAATCTGTTTAGTAATTTTAAAAGATAAATACGATTTTCACTCGAAACTCACCGATAAGCCGTAAGCAAATGGTAGAGATTCATTTAACCGGACACTTTTAGGTCAGTCTGACGCGGCGTATTTATTCATTGTCCCCCTCACCAATCAACGATATTAATCAGGGGATAATAATAAATGTTTTGTCCCTTTCTTTCTTATGTTGAATGATTTGAGAGTGAAGGAGAAGATTAATTAAATTAACTATCAATATTACCCTAATATATAAATATTAAAGTTTATCACGATAATTGGGTTTTGGGATGGTCATAGAAGTAAATGCAGAAACCGCTCAATTTATTGAAATGAAATTTGGCATTCAAGTATACTAAATCCAGGACTTGAATATAGGATATTTGCAGTCTTAATCAAGAAAAGAATTTTTATCAATGTTTAATGTTCTTACTAAAAAAATGACGTCTAAATATCATAATAATGACACAATCGAGTACTTTGCGAGATGTCATGGTAGGAGTTGGACGGGGAACATTAGACAACTCTTCAATCCTTTGGTTTTTGCGAACAGGAGCTGTTGGTGACTGTAAGGAAGGGCGGAGATAGTTCAAGGTCGGAATCTTTTGTTTTGTCCTTGTTCGAAATGACTTAGAGGTTTTTTGGGCAATAGGCCTTTCGTACGAGAGTTTAATTTGAGCAATAAATGCGAAAGTTTGTGAGGATGTATGTATAAATGTATGTATGTATGTAGGTTTGTTCCTCTTTCACGAAAAAACTACTGAACAGATTTGGATAAAACTTTACAGTAATATTGGTTATACATCAGAATAATACATAGGCTACAATTTATAAAGATTTTGTGTAATTTGGTCATAATAATATAACGAAACATATCAAATAAGTCACAAAAAAATATATACCGGAAAACTTCACGCGGGCGAAGCCGCGAGCAAAAGCTAGTATCTACTTACATATTTTGCTAGAAATAAAACACTTTAAAGAACTTTACTCGCCCATACTTACAATATTAATATTCATCACATTACATTGGTACAGAACTCAAAACCTCTCTGTTGGCTTATCCACTGCGCTAGACTGTCAAACAAGCTAATTAAAAGAAAATGCAAGTAAATAGTTAAGTGGAGTTTAGCGTGTTATGATTTCACGAGAGCAGACTTTCATCTGATAAGCTAAGACGTGACCACCGTCGCGTATCACTGAGCAATGCAAATGAATGCTTCATAATGAGGCAGTGATTTGTTCATGCTCTTGCGTATGGGCGCCATCGTTTATTTCTCCTGCCGATAATCAGTGGGCAAATCACATCTATTTATTGCACACTTGTCGCATAGGTTTTAGAATATTGTTAGGTTATAATTCTGGATCATGATTTCTTATGTTTACGCGAATTTTAGAGATTAAAATAATATTGTTTTTCGGATTTTATCCCGATTATAGTATAATTTTTCCCGACTTTTCGAAGACTACAGCCTTCAAGGAGTCAGTCCCGGAGCAATCACATATATCCGAAGGATATGATCAACGATGATGCGCTTCCTTCAACGTGTCACTCGGAAAATAGTTGGCAAAGAAAAAATTAAAAATAACTCCATTGAAATATTTTTATTTAATATGCAAAGTTACATAGGTGTAAGACAGGGTAGTCTAGACATAATGTCAATTGAGAGACGTTTTTTGTAGTGACTAGAATTCCGTCCATGGATACTCTATTTATAAAAAATATACAACACTGGCTTTTATGTAAAAAAAAATTTAAGCTAACTATCAGACATGTTGTCAGACGGGTTTGTACATTTCACGTGTCTGCAATACACGCAACACGTAATCTACTTTACTTTTTCACAAGGTAATAAAGACTGTCTGAACATCTTTCTACCGCATGAAGAGATGAGAGTGAAACGTTTAGGAAGAAGGTAAATAAATAAAGGGTTATCTAATGGTTTACTACTTTCAAGAAACATCCAAAAGACCAGAGAAGTGATAGATCTGTAATGCTGTCTCTACGCGGTGGAGCAAGGGGGCAAATCGATCGCCTGCCAAAAATGGTCGCTAGGAAAAGAAGGGCCTAATTTCTTTTCCTGAACCATGTCAAAAAACATATTTTTTTTGTTTGCATATGGGGTGTAAGTTGATATTCGCGGCTGGCCTCCTATATAGTTGAGACAGGCCTGAGGTTGTCTATTTAAATAATATACTACTGTAGATTGTCTAATGCGTAAGTCAATTTTGATGGGTACCATAGTACCTCTTCTGACGAGCAGTATAGTACCGTCGAGTTTCCTTTCGAAGTTTAGTTTGTGTAAATATCGGGCATAATTAAGTTGCCTTAGAAGTGTAATTGTATGACCTGTATTATATTGTGTGCTTCCATTCAGTATTAGCTTGTAAAAGTGGCGATACCCTAGTTGGTTGTGGAACGGACTGCCGAGACGAATGTCCGCAGGTTCAAATCCCAAGGGCACACACCTCTGACTTTTCTAAAAAATTATATGTGTATTCTTGGTGAATTATCGCTTGCTTTAACGGTGAAGGAAAACATCGTGAGGAAACCTGCATACCTGAGAAGTTCTCTATAGGAATTTCGAAGATGTGTGAAGTCTACCAATCCGCACAAGGCCAGCGTGATGGACTAAGGCCTAATCCCTCTCAGTAGTAGAGGAGGCCCGTGCCCAATAGTGGGACAGTATATAATACAGGGCTGATGATGACGATGATCAGCCTGTAGTCTGGCATTTGTGTCCAATATGGCGATAGACTCGTCTTCTATCATGGAGTGGAACACGTTTGGTGAAAAGTGGGTGTTCTGGTTGCATCTCCGCCTCTTCAGGGATAAAGCCGTGATGTGGATTTATTTTGCAATGTTAGGCTGCGATACGTATTTTTTGTTCAGTCTTGTTTGTGTAGCTACTATTTACTGACAATTGTTTGTTAGTCTCGTCATTCAGTTGCTAAAAGTAAAGATACCTCATAGCTTTTTTGCATCAGGGAGTTCAATACGGACGAATAGGTGATTTTTTCGGCAGTTTGGCAATTTCACAAACCGTACGCTAGTAACAGCTAAGCTAGCACTCACCTTCGTTTGTTTGCAGTAGTCTTTTTCTAGTCCTATAGTTTGTTATAGCAGTTTAAAGGTTTCCAAAATAGCGATATCCCAATAGATGAATAAAACATGTCAATTGAAAATTACTCCGGTACAATGTCTTTCTTATAAACTTTATAATATATCTTTATATAATCGTAACAAATGACAGCGTTTTCGCTTTAGTAATAACATCTACTAGTTTAAGAATCACACATATAAAACTTGAGTTAAATTTATCACACAATTATTAAGTCTTTAAATTAAAAAACCCAATGTGTATAAAATGCGCCATTATTTTATTCGACGTTCATCGCTCAATACTTTATTTTAAGCCGATTTTGTGGAAACCGACAAGCCCCGCCATCTTTTATGCGAAGAATTTGTTTTACGCCAACTTACAAAGTTGCTTGAATTCGTGTGACAAAAAACTGTCGCATTCAATGCACGTGCTGCGAGCGCTGTCAGTTTTAAGCGTCAAAGAAAGCGCTGCGTTGTTTTTTGGTCTGTTCACATCAAAAGGGAATTTAAAAAATACATTTCCTGACGTGACGCGGCCGGTCGTAAAACTGAGCTAAATATTTCCCGCAACATGTTTCATAAAATGTGGTGCGTTGGATTTGTGTGAAGACATTATTCCTTTAGCCTGGCACTATGTAGAGATTTTCCTTCGGCTCATGTTAGAATACTTTCTATTCAAACAGCACCACTTTAAAAAAAATATTTAGGTATCAGTGGCGAAAGGTGAAATATTCCGAAAGGGAACCTGACGCAAGATATACGTGCTAAATGCATGAAAAATAGCTTTAATGATAATTATATGCTACATAAATTCTACTTATTTTATACTATATAATTCTACTACATAAGCCGGCAGAAATAGAGTTATATGGACCCTTCGCCACTGTTAGGTATGACTGTCTTCTTATGTGTTTTAAAGTGATGATTATAATATTATGATAGCCAGTCGGGAATAGAACAGTCTACCGAGACGGATGATTGCAGGTTCAAAACCCAAGGAATACCTCTGACTTTTCAAAGATGTGTATATAAAGCACAACACCTACTTTTCAAAAATGTGTCTTATTTATCAACTATCGTGCGCTTCAACGGTGAAGAAAGACACAGTGAAACTTATATACCTGTGAATTCTCAAAAAAATAATTTTGAAGATTTATTAAGTCTGCTACCCTAACCACTCTGCTAAGCCGCACTAGGTCAGCGTGGTGGACTAAGGCCTAAAACCATCTCAGTAATAGAGGAGGCCCGTGGTCAACATAGTTGAGACAGTAAAAGAAAATTACTCTCTTATATATTTAGGTTGCAAAGCGTTCAGTTACGAGGTGGGGGGATTCACGTTTTATTGTGTGTGCCTAGATTCTGTATGCCTATATTAGTGGTACCCATATACTGCAATGGTGTTTACCTTTAAGTAATTTCTGATTGCTAGAGGTGTATTTTTAATGTACGAATATGAAATAGAGGTACAAGAGACATCTTGAGTAATCAGCATCATTCAATGTCAACATCAGAGCTCTCTGATACATATGTAGCTTAGTGACTGGCCGCCGTCAAGCTTGACGCTCTGACAGTACCCGGCACTGAATCGTGAGGCCTGAGACGTGTGAACAAACCTTTTATATGGGCTCTCTCGCTCAATTTCAGCAGCGCGGGAAATATATACGGAAAAATTAATTGGAAATTGTTACGTTATAATTTTCGTCGATCAACGTTTAAAATAAAGCGATGTTTTTATTGATATGAACCCAGGCTTACGTTTTTGCCTCAAAAATATATCTGAAAATATATTTGTGCAAATTGTTATCTGAATATTGTTTTTGCAATTTGTGGGGTTCTGGATCTAGTGTTATCGTTTGTGGGCAATGGATCGGGAAGACTTGGACGCGGATCTTAAGTCGAGTATTCCTCTGTGTAAGTTTTTCTAACACCTATGTTACGATTTATCAAATGCGGTTAACGTCAGATAGGCATCGATATCTTATGAGAAATCCAATTCTGGACAACTGTTAGAAGTTACATAATTTTTTCTCGACCTACGTAGTTATAAGGCATTTTGGGACTTTACATCTTACATCTCAGGTAGATGATGCAGTAGAGTACAACACAGTACTTTGTAATTCAAGTTCTATACTCTGTAGTGCTGTTTAGGAGTGGTCGTATTGCTTTCCATCAGCAAGCCACATGCTCGTCTCGTCATTCAATTGCAATATTCCATCTAAGAATCGAATCCAGGTCTTGTCAGACCTCAGGAGAGAATAGCATATACGTTACTACTAAACCAGGGTGATACACAAAAAACCTAAATTTAACGCAAGTAGATCAAAGACCAAAGCATTTAATCAGGCCTGTGGTCTATCACTTGGCTGGGGTCCAACAAATCGCTCAATCTGACAGTTCGACCTATAAACACTGTAGCCTTTTTGTGGATCTGCAAAATCTTATCAGCAAGTGTGGTTATGTATCCGGGAAATGGGTATTTGAATTTTACTCCTATGTGAAGTAATAGCAATTTGCTTCGACTTATTGTATGGATAGTGGGATTTCGCAAGCTTTAATACTCCCTCCCCAATTGTTTTTTCTTTTAAATTTCGCAGCCCGTTCGAGATTTTTTGATGTACATGTGCAATGGGCGTCTTTAAGCATAAATTGACCTACTAATTTGCCGGTTTTAGCAAAATAAAAAATATCAGTACGCCTCGTGACCATGAAGGCTGCAAAGTTTTCGATACGTCGAAAGAAAATTACAATATAAAAACCGCGACAAAATCCGCAAAATAGTTTTATATTTAAAATATTTTTCTTTTTCAATTATCGTCCTTTTTATTGCCTCCGAAGTCTGATGATTCGACTCCCCACTCAAAGTCCACCCTAGTCTACGAGCAGACATCCCTACTCCCAGCGATAGGCTTGTGATAGACGTCGTCGTTGTTTCTGCCTCTAACAAATTAATTCACAACATAAAAAGCAACATCAAATCTCTTACTTTCCCCCTAAATCTAGTCAGCTTATTGGTGGAGCTCCAGGAAATTGCTCACGCGGTTACCTCGAGTCCTGCGCGCTCCGTCGGTAGCAAACACCCCACGAACCACACACAATAAACAGCGACACTGCACAAACCAATCAGTGAAACACAGCTGAAAAAAATATCTCTTACTTATATTGAGACAATGGCAATATCTCAGTCCGATTCACTCATATTCATATGCTATACAAACTTAAATTACTTTTTAATAAATGTCAATAAATAAATTGCATTAACTCAACTATAACAGAGTAAACATTTTAAAAACAAAATCCAATTGGGCCTGTTTCATCGACGATTCAGATTAAATTGGCAACAGGCAATTAACAACCGTGACGAGCGACGTCGAACGAAGGGTAATCAGAATTAATGGAGTGGACCACACACGAATACATATAATATTTGCAACAGATCAAAAATGTTGTATACACCTGTAAACAGAGATGTGAATTAATTGAAATATATGTATTTTAAATACAAATATAAAATACAAAATACCTATTTTTATTTTACATTACAAATACTTTTTTCGAAATGTAGGGGAAAGGAAGGTGAAACGGACCCTGTTGACAAAACGGTCCACCTTAATAATTTTTAAACGAGTAACCGCATCTATGACTTTGTCACATCAAAATGTTGGCCGCTAGGTTCCCGCTCTCTGTCAGTGTATTCAATTCTACCGACCGCACGAGCACTGATTTAGCCAGGTAAGTTATTTTTTTTAGATTTTGATCAAAAATTTTCATTTTTCATTTAGCCTACACTTTGGTTTGGTTTGTGATAATGTGTTCTGATGATAACTGTGTGTGAAATGATATATGATTAAACTAATAACCAAGTATGCAGACTTTATTTCAACTTATAATCTCCAAAATTTTAGATTTTTGTTGTTTATAGCAAAAAGGCAAAACGGACCCAGGCAAAATGGACCGGGGTGCCGTTTTGCCTTCAATAGAGTATCTAACAAGAATTTTAGTGTAATTCCAATGAAATTAGGAGAAGATAATGTTTTTAATATCATAATAATCTCTTTTGCTTTGGTTTTAGATCGTAAATAATTACAAAAGAAAATCCAATCGGAATTCTTGGAATAAGTCCAGCATGAAAAATTCAATTGAGAAAGTGATTGCTGGAGAAATATTCCTCAATAAGGCTGCTATTCTGTTCCTGATACTAAAGACAGCTTTGAAGAGAAATTTGGAGAAATATAGGTCTACTCAAAATATTGATAAAGGAACAGAGAAAAAACTGGATAGATTTGAAAAAGTACTTAGTTTCACAAAAACTTAAAAAAAATAAAAGCAAAAAAGAAAATCAGGAAGAAGGAAAGTGAAAATACACAAAAAAAAAATCTAAAAAAGGAAAGGCAAGAAAGAAATCTGATATGAAAAGCACAAAAACAAAGAAAAAATATAGTTCGTCTGACGACGATGACGCTAAGTGCCTGTACTGTTCTCATTTATACTTAGAATCAAGTGGAGGTTGGGTAAAATGTCCTAAATGTCATCTATGGACACATTGCGCTTGCGCAGGAGTCACGGATGAGGATGATGAGACAGTATTTCTATGTGAAATATGTTCTGACTAATTAATTTTATGTAAGTCCGTTTTGCCTTCATTTGTGGTCCGTTTTGCCTAACCCATGAAGGTAAAACGGACATATTAAAGGTATTAGAAATCATCCAATATCTTTGTTGCCTGTGATTTTATCAAAGCCTGATTCGTACATAATATAGAGCTAATAATGTTCATTACTTTTACTTAAAAGAAGTTGAATAAAATGAATAGTTTCTTTTCTATACCTATTTTTTGTTAAGTGGTTCGTTTTGCCTTCCTTTCCCCTATTTAGTATTTTGTTTGAAATACTTTATATAAATATTTTGTATTTGTAAGATACAATATAGTTTTATTACATTTTTTTATTAATTTTACTTGATTTTCATTCTTAAAATTCAAAATTAATTTATTTATGAACGCACTGATCGCGATCCTTAAATATAATACCTGCTTACCAAGTTCTGAATCTGTTGAACGACTATTTTCATTCGGTGGAATGATTATAAGGCCCATAGACGTAACATGAAAGATGTTACTTTTTGAACAAACACTAGTATTTAAATCAGTTAAAATAAGTACAAGGTATTTTATTTGGAAAACCTATTTTGAAATTACGTATATTGCATTTTGTATTTAAATACTTTCCTTTAAAACTGTTTTGTATATCTTTTTTAAATACTAATGTAACAATGCATTTGCATTTAGTATTTAAATACTTTTACTAAACTATTTTTCACATCTCTGCCTGTAAAGATTTGTCACCTAGAATAAGTACCTTATGTTGTGGATCTTTCATATGTATTTTTCTGTGATAAATCTTTGGTGTGTCTATTAATAAATAAATCACATATTATATAACGGAAGACACGGTGTATATTCGCCATCATCCTCCACAGCTAGTTACGGCGAAGTATCATGGGCGTATTTGGGGATATGTGTTATCACAATCACGAAGTCAGGATTTAGTAGTTACAGTTTGAGTCACAAAATAATTATAATTTAAATCTATCACACAAACTACCATGGAATGCTAGACAGTGTCCACGCACCCACAGCACTAGTCTCCAATGATATTATTCGAACACTTGATCGTAACCAGCTGAACTGCTATTTCATAGGATTGTCAATCTTTTTGTTTGCCAGAAGGCCATCTTGATATCGTCTAAAATCCCCATTGTTTTGTGTAGCGTAGATTCTGTCGAACGCCATAAGATGGCGTTGGCGTTCAACTCGATATCGACAAATATATATTTTGCTCCACAGCTGGCAGGAGCTAACGTAGTCGTCCACGTAAGTGTCGCTTACCGAGATCAGCCTGTGTATATCTAGTTTCAAACATGCTGGCATAATTGTGTTTATTGGCGATAGATGATCACCTCCCCTGAGTCGATATTCTATCTGGACCCCACTTCACTTTCAGGTGCAGTGAGGTTACGTTGCCTTGTCCGTCTTTAAAAACTGGTAGGAGATAGGGTCTGCGGTCTAGCAGATGCGAATTCCAGTTCAGGCACCATTCAGTAGGCAGACGTCAGGCTAATAACTGATAAAGAAAACTAAATCAAAGCGGCTGTTTAAAAAAAGTGTTGCGTCGATCCTAATTGAGTAGAAGCAGGTAGAAGAGAATAAGTTCTAACATAATATAGCTACTATTACACACGAAAAGTACATGATAGCGTAGTTAGGAATGGAATTAGACTGTTTAGGCGAAGGTCCACAGGCTCAAAACCCACGCCACACGGTCCAGACTTTGCGAAGTCATAACGGCGAACGAAAACCGCGTTTGGTAAACTACATACTTAACATTACAACAT
Organism: Manduca sexta; assembly: GCF_014839805.1. Lineage (NCBI taxonomy): Eukaryota > Metazoa > Arthropoda > Insecta > Lepidoptera > Sphingidae > Manduca > Manduca sexta. Next base: position 12,716,396 of record NC_051122.1, read on the forward strand.
TAAAATTTCGAGTACATGTGAAGTCTCTTAACCCGCACTGGGCTAGTGTCGTGGACAAGGGTTCGTGTCCAGCAGTGGGACAGTATATAATATAGGTCTCGTATTGTTATATTTATTATTATAACACGCGCTGCATCTCCTGTTTTTCGTTTATCATCATCATCATCATCATCATCATCATCATCTCAGCCACAGGAAGTCCACTGCTGAACATAGGCCTCGCCCAAGGATCTCTACGTCGACCTGTTGGAAGCGGCCTGCATCCAGCGACTTCCTGCGACCTTAGCCAGGTCGTCCGTCCACCTTGTAGGTGGGCGTCCGACATTTCGCTTGCCTGTACGTGGCCTCCACTCTAGAACCTTTCGACCCCAACGGCCACACTAGCTCGAAAAACCGATGGCCGTTAGCCGTTTTTCGTTAATAATATAAAATTCCGTAAAATTTCCAGAAAGGCCAAATTACATAGATATGTGAAGTAATAGCTGATATAATGCAGATAATCTGTTATCTTGTTTGCCGAGTGATGCACTGTTGTGTGAGCCTGATAACAAACACGAACTTCTACGATTTTTGCAATATATTTAATTGATTATGCTTCTTGAGTAGTTACTTTTACAGTTAGTTTCTTCACAGCACACATCACGCATTATCTCCGAAGGTGTATGCAGAAGTGCAATCAGGGCACCCACTTTTTGCCAAGAGTGTTCCGTCCCATGATGTGATAGGGAATATTGGGTTCGTCATCAGCTACAAAATGTGTGTAATATGCAAGTTCGGATAGTGACGGTACACAAAGTGTTAAAACCCGCCATAGTGGCTCACGTAAGTGTGTCGCGTTCCGGGATCAGCCTGTGTATATCCGGTTCTAGCAGGTCGGCATAATTGTGTCTTCTATCGAGGGTAATCATCTCTCGTCAGTCGACCTTCTACTGGACCCCATTTTACTTACCATCAGGTACAGTCGGTTTATTTTGCGGTGCACGTGTAAAATATAAAAAATCCCTACTTTCTTAATATTGATGTGAAATAATGTTACGAAGATTTTTGTGTTATGCTAAATCATTTTAAGTCCTGGAGGCTTTGTGTTCCAGAAAGGGGACGGAGAGACATACTCGTAAAGAATTAAAATATAATTTTATTTTGCGAGCATAATATGAAGAAACTGCTCTAAACAACAATGAAAAAATCAATTGTATTCTTTTTCTTCTCTTTATCATATACTGTATTCTACACCTTAAAGTAATTTTGAAAAGACAAAACCAGAGTTTCTTGCCCGTTCTTCTCTGGTGACAACTGGTAGTAGAATTAATTGACGGAATCTAAATAATGTATAACATTTTACGGTTAAAATAAATCATTTCATTTCATAAGGACTGTCTCGTGAGAGGTACATTTATGCCTGGACAAGTTTAATAGCCTTACATGAAATAATTAAAACGTAGTTTTGCCCTATGAAAACAATATCGATTTGTTTGTTAGTTGTTTGTTCGTGAACTGGATCGTTAGTAACACATTAGTTCTTGCCTCTGAACTCAGTGATTTTGTTTGGAACTTTCACTCACGTATAAAGAAGGGTAAATTGTTTAGTCTATAAAACTGAAAATAAACATAAAAAGTTTTAATTCTTTAAAATGATAGCTTTCTGTCTCTTTTCCGGAATACAAAGGACCCAGGATTTGAAGAGATTTGGTCATGTTTACATTGCGTTTATTTTTATAAGTATTTATTTAAGGGGTAGGTTTTCAAAATTGAAATGTCAGCCCCATTATTGCTTACAAGATTAACAGTAAAAGTAATAGAAATAAAAAAAAAATGATTATGAAATATAATTATGCGTAACAACTAATCAGTTAGCGCAACTTTAGACAGTTGTTAAATAATTTATATAACTTTTTGTCCTTATCCGAATTAGGAGAGGCCAAAATACAATTGATATTTTAACCAAATGAAACTGTATAATAGGTTTTTTTTAAAAAAAAAAGGTCTTTAGATTTTTCTTTGGCTCACACACTCATACCTTTTACCTTCGGAGGAGTAGTAGGCCAAAATACAATTGATATTTTAACCAAATGAAACTGTATAATGCGTTTTTTATTAAGAATGTAAGGTCTTTAGCTTTTTTCTGACACACACGCCCACACTTTTTACCCCCGAAGGAGTAGTAAGTGTAACCAGTACATCCACTTTCCTCTGTACGTATTTTTTTTAAAACACAGGAATCTGTTCTTGTTACTTGTAAAACTCAAGGTCATTACATAACCTTCATAGAAGTTGATGAACCTTATTGAAAATACTAATTAGCACGCGTCGGGATTAGAACCCAGGCCTTCGCAGACTCGGGCTTATCCGCTAAACCACGGTACATAATCCCATTAACTTATTGACGACGGCAGACGAAATGTGGCGGGTTTCGGCTGTGTAACGTTTGGGGTAGGTAGAATTGTATGCGTTTTGGGAAGGGAAATTAACGATGCGAAACGATGTTGATAGATGCAATATAGGTTTACAACGACCTCTTATACTGGGATGGAGTTATCACATTTATCGGTGAAGGAAAACATCGCGAGGAAACTTGCATACCTGAGAAGTTCTTTATAAGAATTTTGAGGGTATGTGAATTCGGCCAATTCGCAATAGCCCAGCGTGGTGGACTAAGACCGAATTTCAGTAGTAGAAGAAGCCAGTGCCCGGCTGTGGGATATTATAATACAGGGCTGTATTTATTAATATTTATTATTAAAGTAACCACACGGGACTAGATAGTAAAGAACAGAATAAAGAATAGTACTATGTTGTATAACTTAGAGCGAATATAATATTGACCATCGGAAGACGTTACTTTGATACTGGCCAGATTTATGCCGGCTTGTCTCGCTTCTTCTGCTAGTATTGATGGATGTTGGGTGTTTCTTTTTTATAATATGTTTGGATGTTTATTAAACTAAACATAAAAACAGTTAAATGTATTTGAAGGGGACCTGTGTACACAGGAAGTCCTTGATTAATTTGTATTGCAATAATTTATCCTGGAAAAGTGGGAATCCTAGCATAATCTATTTACTACAAAAAACTTTATTTTCATTGACTAGTTGTGGTCACCACTGCCCCTCATGGGAAGCGGAGTAGAGTCCAGATAGAATGACGAGATATCAATAGACATTGCCAATTTACAATATTATGCCGGTCTGTTTGAATCGGATACATAGGCTGATCCCGAAACGCGACACTTACGCATGTCACCATGTAGGGTTTTACACCTTGTGTTTGTATACGCTAGCTGAGCGGGTACAAATAAGAACTAACCTTCAATCATTTAACTTCTAGAGTCTTCTGTGGTAATCATCATGACTAACTTTAACGAGAAAGAATGACAGGTTTTTCACTATACAAAGCTACATTTTTGGAGAAATAAATAGGAAGTTAGAAAACAGGATAAAACAAATACGAGGGAAATGATAAGTGAGATGACATTGAGGATTACAATTGATGGAAGACAAAATGAAACATAATCTTAGTTCTTAGAAGAGATAGATAGAGATTGTAACAGGGTTCAAGGAATATATTTCCGTCCCATGATAGGCCAAGCCAATTACTACATCAAGACATTTTATTTGTTTTCGAAACCCATTTCAATTATTTTTATTACCTGATCGGAAAACTAAACTCAAAATATTTTGGTATATACTTATCTTAAGACCACTGAAACTGCACCAAAAACTTAATTTTCAAAGAATAGAAAATATTTGTTTATCTAAATAGCAATAAAAGACGGTAACTGGTAACAATTCAGATCACGTAAACTTGGACAAAGGTGTTTTTTATATTGAGCCATTATCTCGAGAGATTCTTAAGTCGTGACTTATCTGCACTGATACTAAATATAAACACGCTCTTGAAAATATTCGTAAGATTTGTGTCGGATTCTTTGGGACTTTGTCTGATTGACGCAAGGATTGTCTGGATTTGAGTTTATTAAGATGTAAGTAAGTCCACGGAAAGTTACATTTTGAGGGCCTGAAAAACTTAGTGTGAGATGGGTGTCTAAATTAGGAACATTACTTAAAATGATTATCAAGTTATCAAGAAAAAAAATGGAAAAAATGTAAGAACCATTGTTGCAAATACAAGGCGATATTGTCGCTATTCCTTAAAGGAAACATTAGTCGTCTAATCTCAAAAAACAATTAGTGCCTGATCGAGATTATATCATTATTGATTGTGACCGGTGGCATTTGATCAGCTGAGGCACCAAGCCCGAGGTTATTTCGCCGGTGTGTTTAGACGCAATGCAGATCACGTGTGCGCTGGGACAACTCGAGCCTTCTGTATACGCCCTTAAGGTCTTCCTTCCCGGTCTGGCGCGGGCTAGGAATAGTTGGGGCGAAAGGGAGCGAGCGAAGGGGTTGGCGGTGGCGAGTCGGCGTCTGCGTGTCGCGTGAAGCGCGCGGTCGATGCGGGCTCAATGCGCGCGCCTGGCCGCCAGCCGGCACGCCGAACGACTTCATTCCGAGCGGAGTTCTCCTGCCGAGCGGTCGATTGCAACGCTTGCACTGGCCGAACCGTCGGCAGTCGCGCCGGCGCCGCCGTCGGCGATGGACCACGACGAGGACAGGTCCCTGTCCCTCGGGACGGAGGTGTCCACCTCCGTACCCCCGCCGAGTCCTCTCACGGGATGTTACTTACTCGCGGTGATAGGCGAGCCACACACTCACGAGCACAAGGAAATTATTCTGCAGCGTCTTGTTAAAGGTAAGGCTGTATACATGTATCCCGGCGGACCTGTCATTGTGACAGCTGTCAAGCGACGCCGGCTCGCGCTTGCCTATTGTTGGAATTAGAAACGTTGTTTTGTGATTTTTTTGCGGCACAACATGCGCTTTCTCTATTGATACTGTCGATTCGGAGTTATGTTTGTTTCGTGTACACGTTCACTCCGCTAAACGTTCTTTATCGTTCAATTGTTGAATAGGTGTGTTTTTTTGTTGTATGTCGAAAACGCCGGCTATGTAGGTCATCGATTACTTGTAATTAAATTACGAGAGAAATAATGTCGGATGCGTTGTTCTCGCGACGGACTGGCACGCGGCTGATTTGCATGTTTTTTGTACATTTTGTGGTGCAAAATTGCTGTCAATGCGGCACGTTTGACAGCGTTAGTGTCAGAATGGGGTCACTATGGGCATGCTGCGGGTCGCTTTGTCCCCTCCCGTTACGTCATCGTGTTGTCATAGTGTAATTGGCCTGAAAGCAGGAATGCGGCATTGCGTCCGTCTTACATAAGTTTAAAAACGCAATCATGAACACGCCATAATATTTACAAGGAAAATATAAATATTTTCTACTTTCACAACTCATTTGTTCCAGAGGTGACCTATGACGTCATTTTTATGTCCTTAAGATGCCGTGGAAAATTGGAATTATAAAAATACCAAACTGCAGCAAGACCGTTTTCAGCATAAAAACAGCTGAAAAATATATTTCAGGATATTCATCGCGTAATAAAATCGATAGAAAACGACATTTTGACAAACACATCCATGGTCAAATTTGCATACAAATACAATTAACGGAAAACAAACAAAAAACGGCAAGCCGTGAGAACTAAGTCAGCAGAACAATAATGTAATAAACATTCTATGTAAAAACTATATTTAAGTTACCTATTGTATGGAATATTCAAGATATTTGTCTTCCGACGGCATCCGTTTACCCGCATTGGGGATTAAGTTTGACCTGAAGAACCTTCAAAGTATTATCACTTGTATAAACTATTACAGCAAAGTTACATAACTCGAATGATGAAGATTTTAAGATCACAGTTTACGAAAATTATTATTTTAGAAAAAAAAACATTTTTGTTATTTCATTTATAAGAAAACAATAATTAAACTTATTTTTAACTAAAACGAAGCATTGCAAGAAATACATCTATTTTTCACAAATTAATTTATATATAACACAAATTTCGCATTTTAAAGGAAAATTCTACCAGTAACATCTCCTTTATCAGCTTGTATTCTCACACATTCAAATTCAAAATAAATACTAATAACAGAATATAAACAAATAAACAAATAAAAAACACACAAATAAGTTAAAAATTATGAAACAATCGACGAAGGTCACTCATGACAATTACGTAACAATCAAAGGATATTCCTGTCTTAGGAAATATACAATGAATCATTCCTAGCCTTATATCTTCATATACAAACATTTAAATTTAACTTATAAATAAAAATAGTATAAATTATTCATATTATTCGTTTTTCTTAAATCGAGTTTTAATAATTTAAATTTGTATTTAAATCTTGCGGCTTCGGTCTTAGAGTTCAAAACATTAAAGCAAAAACAAACATAATTTCTTAATTGCCTCGTTTATTTTTATCCGGAAATAAGATAAAACAAATTAAGAAATTATTCTCAGTTCACATAATTCATGCAAATAAATGTTAGTCAAAATTGAATTTTATAAACACTATATAAGTAAATAAAATAACTTAGCAATGATTGTCAAGTTTTTAGACCATAAAACGATAAATTTGATAATATTAATTTGGAATTATCATTAAGGATTAACAAAGGTTATCGGAAGAAACTAGGAATGAATTAAGAAGGACTAATCATTACTAAAACAGTATTTACAAAAACACGTTATTAGAAACCGTTAGGAATATTAATAATTACAACTAAAAATATAACGTTAACAACGGGTAAAATAACTTAGTAATATTAATTCCGAGTTTTAATTTGGCAAATATATTTAAAACACGATATAAAATTACTTCATTAAAACAATACATTAACTAAATCGAATAAATTTAAAGGTTTTGGCGTCGTCTGTTTAGTATAGTAATACTTACACAATAGCATTATAAAAATTCAAAACGTCACACATATGACTGAAATGACACAACAAAGGAGCTGAAGTGAGATAAAAATTTGCTAACTCATATCTTAGAAAAGCCTGCCTCTAAATTAATATTCATAAATTTATTGTTAAACATACTTTAATCGCCCCAACTAAAACCGGACTATAATGAAACAGCTTCAACATGTGCCGACGGAAATCCGATGTAAGCCAACGGAAATATCTTTCGGCAAATCAATGCCTACAAAATTATTACTATAATTACGGTTAACAACATTTAAATTTTATTAATTTAATAAAATTAATTATTATTTGCTATTTATGTTTTAATTTTCGGAATATTAAATACGAGTTTGGTGACCTACAAAATAAATCGTATACAAAATAAAACATTGAGTAAATTTGAAACAATTCTTTTGAAACATTTGATTATTTTCTTGATACGTAAAATATAAACATAACTTCATTATGATAGGTTTCTGTTGGTTTCTATTATCGTTTGATTAATATTAATCTAAAAATAAAAATATTCTATTTAAATAATAAAAAAACTATAGACGTACAACACGTAAATACAAATAAATAATTTATGCGTTCAAATCTACAAATATCATACTCATTATAACAAATGATGCTTTGTACGGCTAACCGCGGATGTAATCCCGCATTATCCCTCGGGAATTGTCCCATTTTGTGGGTTGAAAGCATTATACAAGTCATTCTGAATTATAAACTATACTTGTATTGTAACTTAAGAGCCTGAAATGGGTGTAAACCCTTTTAGGAGGTGGCCTTATTTACACAACACGGGTATTGCAATCTGTCATACAGTGTGGACACACCTTAATATATACACTATTAGGAATATGGGAGTATATTTAACAATTGTTTAAGGCGATACCTCAAGGTCCATTTTCATACATTTTGTTTCACCTTTAATCTGGGTAACTAAACAAGTATTGGCAAGTAAAGAATTTAAATTCACGTCTAGTTAGTGATTAGTTCTCGCAGTTGAAAGAAAAACGTAAAAATATTTAATAATCATGGATATTTCTGCCTTTAAAATTTCGTCATATTAAATTTTAAAGGCCGAAATATCCATGATTATTAATTATTTTACGTTTTTCTTTCAACTGCGAGAACTAATCACTAACTAGACGTGAATTTAAATTCTTTACTTGTCAATACTTGTTTAGTTACCCAGATTAAAGGTGAAACAAAATGTATGAAAATGGACCTTGAGGTATTGCCTTAAGTTGAAATAAATAAAAGATATATTTAAAAATGGAACAAATTTAAATTTAGAAATTCTTAATTAAAATAAATTATAACGTTATTTACATTCTTGTTAAGGCATTTAAATTTACGATCACTTTTTATCGATTATCAGGAACTTGTTGAAATAGTATTTTTTCTGACATTACATCAAGATAAATTAAGCAATTTTGTACAGTTAGGCCCGACTTGGCCGACTCGCCCCATCCCCAAGTGGGTTGACGTCAGACAGGAAATACGCATGACAGAGTTCTTCCCTACCAATACAGAACGACTAATATGATTACTGATATAAAAAACTGGACGCAAACACGAAAAAAAAGCAGGTCCGCAAGCATTAATTCAAATATAGAGCAAGGAAGGTGATGTCGTCATTATTTTAAACATATGCAAACACTATGACGTAATTTATTATACAATGCACGACGAGAAGCCGCATGCATGATTTTGTACTAACATTGCAAACATTAATATATCACATAAACTTGCCAAGGACTGCAAGGCGTTAAACACTTTATGACATTATGTTAAGTTAGAAAATCCTAAATAGGTTCATTGGCTTCAATATTCTTATAAAGACGGATACAACACTAGTTTCTTTAAGTCCTGCAACTACAAAAGCAGTAAAGTAGAAGTTACTAACAACACAAACGTCATTGGCAGATGCGCAAACCGCGCCTTGCCAGAGAGAGAAAAAAAAAAACACAAACATCATCATTTTGATAAAAGTAAGTAATTTTGACAGTTATTGTCAATGAATCCAGTGTAACTACTGGACATAATAAGACTTAACATCTCATGTCTCAGGATGGCGAGCGCAGTGGAATACCAAACAATAGTTTGTAATTCAAGGTGTTGGATGGTGTTTCTACTGTTGGGCGGTCGTATTGCTTACCATCAGTTGAACGGCAAGCACGTCTCGTCATTCAAAGCAATAAAAAAAATGAAGAAACGTGTGCTTATTAATGGATATAAAAAGGCAGTATGTGTGTAACAAGGTCTCTAGACCAATAAAAGCAAGTATGTCATCAAATATTTACAAAAAACTCGACAATTTAAAGCAGTATTCAGGGGTATAAAGGATCACTCTTGTCCATCGAGTATGAAACTCGATTACTCCTGGGATGCGAACTTTGAGTTGGACTCGAATAAAATATTCAGAGGCAAAGATAGTAATGTTTTATTTTTGCTTATTCTCTACGGGTTTTGGATAATCTGGTTAGTTGCGTTTCGGAAGTTGTGTTAGACTAGCTTTTGCTTCGCCCGCATGTAAAAGTTTTTTTGGGATAAATATCCCGCTTTATTTTTCCCGACAAAAGTAAGTAGCCTATATCCTTCCCAGAGTCTCAAACTATATCTAAACCAAATTTCAAGCCAATCTGTTGGTCAGTTTTTGAATTAATCGCGTTCAGACAAGCAAACTCTTTAGCTTTATATAATAGTATAGATTTGCAATCAATTATTAAGCGTAGTGTAGTTTACTTAGATTAAAGTAAGAAAAATATTACGTCCAGCTATGAGGGGAAACACTACCTACTTAATTTAGTAAAAGGGATGTTGTAGACCACGCCCTCACACAAACTACACTTTGTTAATGATTAACTGGGCCTAAATACTTTCTTACTTATTTGCGGTAATTTTCACCCTGCGGAAAATTATTCTAAAAGAAATAAAAATAAGTGCGTACAAACAGACTTATGCCTTGTATTATTGTTGACGATGAACCCGTTGGAAAAAATTAGGATTTAGAAAATCTACCAAAATATTTATTTCATTACGAAATGACGACATAAACATACAGTCGACAATCGAAGATAAATTACAACCTATTTTTGTCAACAATTTAAAAACTCAAAATAAATTGTTATCAAAGACATCGGTAAAAATTATAAAAATGTGGACATTCATAATTTTTTTGCCATAGTGTTGACACTCCTCAATATTCGAAGGTTAACTGTAAAAAAATACACCATTAATACTATCTTATGGGAATGTTATCACATTAATTACTGGGACATATTACCATTACATGATAATTAAATAGACTATATTAGTAATTAATTAAAGCAGCAATTTGTTTAACTAGGGCACAGGTCAATGAAGTGGTGCCTTGTCATGGGGACACTTCGGAACTTAATTCCTAAAGGAACTAAGCATTTCGAGAGATCGACAGATTTTTTTTTATGCGTGCACGGCAGAGCTACCTCTTGCACCTGATTGTAAGTGGAGTGGGCTTCAATAGAAGTTCAACCGACGCAAGATGATTACCCATCTTCAGTTGACACAATTATGCCGGCCTGTTGGAATCGGATATACACAGGCTGATCCCGGAACGTGACAGACGTGGGCCACAATGGCGAGTTTTAAAACCTTGTGTACTTTGGTTGCTATCCGGGCGGATATAAAATATATTTTACCACCAGCAGGATGCGGCCAAAGATATTTTTAACACGACCTTACTGGATCATTGAATAATACCTCATGTAGTTTCATATTACATTAGCACGGATGTTAAGAGATTTTTATAATTAATGTTTTCGCCTAAAAGCAATAATCAATGGAAACCTGCAAAAACATTGCATTCGCGTACAACGCTGTTATCATGTTCCGTACTGATTTGATAAGATATGAGATAACGATGTAAATACGCGATTATGGCATCGTATCACCTGTATTTATAACGATATGATTGTGCGGACGCGGGGGCCTTGACCCGTGGAATTAGGATTTTTTATATTGTTTTTATACAACTAATTATTTACTCGTCATATAGGCTAATAGCAGTAAAATTACTTAATTATAATTTATTAAGTTACAGGCCATTAGCGGAGTTTTTAACGGACTTCAAAAAAGGAGGTTTTCAATTCGACTGTATGTTTTTCTTATGAATATTATAAATGCGAGTTTTTACATATGTTTTGTCTGTTAGATGTTTCTAAATGCATATATCTAATTTGATTTTGATTAAATTTGCACCCTGATATATACAATTTGAGAATAACAAACTATGGTTCCATTTGAAAATTTTCATTCGTTCTGAAAATGCTATTAAAATTAACTGGCGATAAAGTTTTACATTTCGATCACTGTCATTTCAATGGTTTCTTTAAAACGTGACCAACTAAACAAGGCGAACATTTTCGACTGTAGCTACTGAAGACTTATAAGAGAGGTCGCATATGATTATATACTATATTTTCTACTTACGACATTAGTGTTAAATGTTAACTTTTCAAATTGTTATTTTGAATTACATTTAGGGCATATTTCAATATATACTATAGAATTCTTTCATTTACCATTTATTTGAGAGCTTGACTTTTATACAGACAGCGTTGAACAGGCTCTTAATATACTAATCAATTTCAATCATTGTGTAAAAAATATTTGGTAAATATAACATAAACAAATAAAAAAATGTAGTTGGGTAAATAAGGTTAAATATTGGTGCTCCGTTCAGCCGAGTTATAATAACTGACCAATTTGATGTATACCATTTATCTGATGACTGATAAATCATTTGCAAATGCAATACCTAAAATGTATTCCCTTCTGCATTGTAAAAAACTGTCTACCAATGACGAAGTGTCCATACCACCGGATTCCTACCGGCTTCCCTTTTAGGTTTATTTACGTTTGTCTTAGTTTTTGCTTTCTGTTAAATTGACCGCGATATGTTAGCTAAAGATTTTTTTTAACCAGTTACTTTTTGAAAATTTCGCTTTCCCACTGTTGTCTGCCAAAGATATGGCTATACCTGTCGTAAGAAATTTGCCCTGTTTGATGTCCTTTGAAAATGCAACATGACTTGCAGGAATAGTGGTTTTATCCACGTGTACGATGATTGGTACACACTGAAAAATTGCGTAATATCGTATGACATAGTTTAGGGCGACAATAAAGATATAACATGGGTATCAAGGTTGTTAATAATGACGCATTTCGTTATAGGGGTATGGCTCAAAACCCCTTAATAAGGTTAAAAATTAAGAATGTATTGACTGGTGAGGTGGGATATTTTTTATTCTATAAACTAGCTTTTGCTCGCTGATTCGCCCGTGTGTTGGAGTTTTCCGGGATAAAAGTTCTGCTATATATTTTCCGGGAATAGAAAGTAGCATATAACCTTCCCCAAGTCTTGAACTATCTCCGTACCAAATTTCATAAAAATCGGTTCGATAGATTTTGAGAAAATCGATATCACACATAAAGACAGAAAAGGGGACTGTGTTTTATAATGTATAGATATTTAAATATCTAAAATAAATTAAATTTCGTAAGATTTTTTAATACTTAACTAGTAGCTTATTACACCATGAGGAGGTTAAGGTAGTAAATTTTGATGTAGATAGTAATTTCTGATACTAATCGGATTCTGATAATACTTTCTCTAATAGGAAGATCCTTCCTTAACTGCTACATTTTTTACTGGACACCAAACTTTACGCAGGCACGAGTTATATTTATATTACAAGACTAGTGAACTCTTACACGTAGTAACCAAAGTTAACTTCCTTATGTCAGTGCAGTGGATACGTGAACGGCTCTAAATGGCAGTTGCGTCACGGCTGCAGCGCTTGCGCAACACCCTGCGAACTGCGATGGGCCGTTTAGATCCGACCATTGTTTTTGCTATTTTTAGTTCGGGCCGTGGGATGGGGGGTTAGGAATTGCAATAAGTGACAGGCGATGATAAAAATATTTTAAGTTGATTCAAAATCCAACAAATCTATATTTCAATGATACTAAGTTAAAATGAGTCGTAAATCAACGTCGTCTGTTCCTAAATAATTTGTATTTAGAATTTAATTATAATGCAATTATGTTAATAGTTTTAAAAGATCTACACTAGATTTTTTTCTACTCCATTAATGTCCGTTACTTAAATCAAAAACCTCAAGCACCCCCGAATAATTTGGCTTTCCATCAATAAAAAAAATCAAAACGTATCAACATCGTTCTACAACGAAAACAGATTACTCTCCGGTACTCTCCTTTATACAAAATGAGATGCTGTCAACCACTGGTATTCTGTAAGTAGCATGGCGAGGTCAAAATGACATATCCATGATTTTAACGGATATCTGCAGTCTATCACCTCTTTCATGTTCATGGGAGTTGAGTTGAGTTGGTTTGGGACTGGGAGATAAACAGATGTTCAATTCTACCACTTTCCTATTCATCGCGTTCCCAGTCCAGCAAAAAATATAATCCAGTCTAGCTTCCAGTGAGATAGTTTCTCTGAATAAATAACCGTTCACGACCTAACTCTGTAAAAAGAAAACTGGTTGTAATTAGGTACGCCACATGCCAACGCTATCGGCTCTCAGATGCGCAGCCGCTGTACCACGACAATATTATTATTTATTATACACTAGTTTGTGCTCGGGAATTGGCTTGCGTTATACACCTTAAATGTATAAAAATTAATTCGTTACTTGTATGTTGACGAATTTCATTCAAATCAGTTCAGATGTTTCTACGTTTAAGTAAACTTAATCATTTATAATATTAGTAAGATACAACGGTTTCAAGTTACTATGATTTACTACATCACCCTAGTTCGACTGCTGGAGGATGCCCTTCGTATGAAGGGTGCCTTTACATACTCTGTATTTAAACCTTTCTTGATATTTAACATTTCTTGACAGTTCTTCGGAATACTGGCCTGGTTAATTAAGGTTTTGGATATGTGTATGACAAATTTCATCTAAAAATATTCAGCGGTTTTTGTGTTTACTTCTTACAAACTTATACAACTATCGACTGACCCATTTCTTTTGCTGCCCTTTGATAGAATAACAAGCAATTTAAAATATTGTCACATTGATCCGGTAAATACGATAGATAAAGTGATAACGAATCCTTGCTATACAATAATTGAAACAATAAAACACACCCTTTCGCGGTTTTATTTAATACAAGATAATTTTTGTTCAAGGATTCATTTGCGTAAAAGTATTTTTCTCGAAATGAGAGTTTAGTCCAATTTCTTAGTAGCTATGTCAATTCAGGACCATCTAACTGCACGACAAACTCAAACTTAAGCTATAAATGTACTTCTAACATCTGTATACATCTTCAACTTTGTTTTTAGTAAAATAAAATATATCTATATCCTGATGTCCAATTATTATCATCAATTTTACACCAAGGATTTTCATAGGCACAATCTATCACTTCAAACTAATACTGTTACATAATATACCGCAAAGCGTGAAATTAGCCCTATGGAGTCATAAAAGGTCGTAGGTCAAGGTCGCGTGACCTTGCCGATGAAACAGGGTACAAAGGAAGGAGATCGTTTCTTTATGTTTATTTTACGAAGTTTTACAAATTTTATTACTTTACGTAGATTTTAGTATCTGTTTAGAATATGTCGCATTGCGGATCGTTAAATGTGTAAAGTAAGAACTCGGTAACTAACTGACTGTAGTTTCATAGAAGCACATCTTGGTAGAATGCATTTCATATGCGAGAGACCATCTTAGCCTGAACCGGTATCTTTTGCTGCTTTGTAGCAATGTTTAAGTCATTATTATATTTACGTTTGATTGAATTTTGGCCATTATGTCAAGTTCCCAACTTTATCTCAGAAGAATTAGGCAGAAGACTACATAGTGGACCAGACCGCTAACTTTCTATTTGTCCCATAATGTTGTAGAACGCTAACCTTATTTTATCTGTTTCCTGATTATCATCTAGCCCTAATAAAATACTCGAAATATTTGTTTAAGAGTTCAAAATTAGATGAAACACTTATTCATTTGGAGCCTTGAAAATAATAGTATCAGTCATGTATATATACTGTTCTACTGTTGGGCACGGGTCTCTTGCTACTGAGAGGGTTTAGGTCTTAATCCACCACACTGGCCTATCGCGGGTTGGCGGACTTCAAATACCTTTAAAAGTTTTATGGAGAACGTCTTTTCCTTCAAAGCAAGCGATAATTCACAAAGAATACTCTCATAACTTTAAAAAAAGTCAGTCTTTGAGTTTAGAATCCACGAAAATTCGTCTCGGCATTTCCACTTCCAACTAGGCTATCGGCTGTATTGATAATGCCTAAATGTTGAAATCTGCAGACAAAGTATCCCATCTAGGATAAGTAAAGAATTTCATAAATTACTCACCGTAACACATTATGCCAATGTGGTTACAGTTAACACCAGTATCGATTATGAAGTTATCTTATTACCGCAATGATTCATTCGATTAGACTCGACCAGAGAAATAAAATACGAGATGAATGAGCGGTTACCGGATATCTTACACAGGTTACACTAGATCTAGGCATTAGTCCAGGTATTCTGATTGAAACATTTACAATTTTATGCGTTATTTGTGGTTTTCTAGTCTTGGTAGTTCCGGTTAAGTAATTCTCTATTTTGCTTCTGGGAACTAATATGTTTTGAGGGTAATCAAAGCCCGTGTCGTCTGGTTTTTTGGAAAAAATAATTATTTTGCTTGGACATAATATCTTAATACTTCCATCAAAGATTTTCAAGCACTGAGTTTTCTCTTAATATAATCCATGAATATATTTCAAAGCTAAAATAAAATGAGAAGCTTATTTCGACTTCGTCAAATATTTGTAGTAAATATACGAGTTTGAGACAATGGTATCGCCCCGATAAAGCCAACGAAATCGACTGGCTTTTAAAAACAATCTCGTGACACCTAGTCACAATGTTTCAATTACCGTAAACTAGTGATGCGACACAACTCCGTCCGCGGTCCATCGCGCAATTCCACGCACCGGGACAGGTTCGCACCAAATCAAACAGTCACAATACGCCTGTTAGCGCATGATTCACCGTGTCGCCGCGCGCACCGCTTTATTGGCGCTAGTGATGGGTTGAGGTGGTCTGAGTCCCGTTTTTGGGATTTTTAGGGATACCGGTTGATGTAATGTTTGCATTGTATGGTTCGCCGTTAATTTGCCGAGTTAGCATAATTGGAATTATTTAAATTATTATGAATGATTCAGAGAACTTTAATTTTTATTTGCAGCTGGGTAAAAATAAGTGCAATTAGTCAAGTTGTTACGAAAGTTTTAATTAGCATCAATATATATCCCGTAATTTATAATTAAATTGTTGAAAATAGGTGTTCAGCAAAAAAAAAGTCTACTAAAACGTTACTTATACTTTTATTGCTCTAATATTCGACACCGTTATAAATATTGTTTCGTACTTTACTTGCATTCCATTTATTTTATTAATAACCCTCCAAAATAACCCATAATATCCCTAAAATAACCGCAATCCCGGCGGGATCGTGCCGGGACACGCGATCCCATCCTTATACCCGACGGAAACGTCCGCTTCCTTATGAAGTCTAAACCGAACAATTATGTCAGCCGACCCTCGATTTAGAGAGGATAGTGATGCGCGATCCCGTTATGCGTCATGTAGATTGGACTATTAGTGAAATAAACTCAATTTATATGAGCAATCGTCGGGTCTTAGTAATAGGAGAGTTTTGCCATTACAAATGAATTGGTTGGTGTTTGCAGCTTTGAAATTGTCTTGATTGGTCATATTTAATGCCTCAATCAGACTAAGGTTAGGCAGACTCAGTCCCGTCCACTGGCGTATCGTCTTCGTTCTAATCGAAGGATTGATGACCGTATAGGTAAATAGGTGATTTTTGACTCTCTTACTGAAAATGAGTTACACAAATATTTGAAACGCCAGATTTTTATAATAAACTGATTGATTTTTTATTCCTTCCGTCGAATTTCGGCCACGGCGGCGAATCCCAACGGATATCAGCCAAGTACGTAGGAGATATAGTGCACAAGTGTGTGCGCAATACACATCACTCTCTGTGCCTTTACTCTCATAGTCTGGTGAGGCAATCCGACATGACTGGAGAGAGATCAGGCGCAGGACCAACGGCTTTACTTGCTTTCCGAGGCACAGGGGTATCACACCGCCAACTTCCTGCCTCCGAGCTATAACTGAGTAAATTTAAGATTGAAAAACCCAGTCACATGCATAAACTATAAGATATAGGTTATACATTAATATCTAGTATGTAGCTTATAACAGCGCATTCCACAGCCACTGCGGATATGTCGATGAAGTCAGAAATTTAAAAATATTACATCGCAAACATTTCACAGCGTCCATCGATTGCAAGTCGCATATAATATGAAGGCCGTCTGCAAAAATTCGTATTTGATTTATGACTACACTAGTAAATTTTGATTGGATTTATTGGCAGATGCTAGAGCGTTAATGTCATTTCTTCTACCATAAATGATGATGATTCATTACTATAACAAAGTTAAAGAGTTTGTAAAGGGACGGTTGTTCTGATTTTTTTTTCTTTACTGAGTGATATCGGCTTCTTTTATTTTTTTACTGAGTGATATAGGCTTTTCGTTTTCCTTTAACTTATCTTGAATCGAATTGAATGATATTTTGTCGACCTATATATCGAATATAATCTTAAAGATTTCACACTCCAAGTATTATGTTTCTAGTCTAATGAGAAATGATTCAATGTTATTATTGGTAGCAATTTACATTTTATTTGCATTAGTTTAACAATAATGAATCTAAAAGTAAAATCATTAAATACTAATTTATTCTTATTTCGCGTGAAGGTTTCCATAATCCACAAATAATACTGCGCATTGCCTTATTTATAGGCGTTTAAGAAACGAATTCGCGTTCTATTTTTAAAATAATTTACAAATTTAAATTATTAAAAAAAAATATAAACAAAAACAGTAGACGTAAAAAAATTAAAGTACAATATGTATAACATAATAAATCTTCCAAAACACATTGTTTTATAATTTGATAGTAAACTACAAGTACTAAGAGATAATCAACCGCACATGCTTTTCTTTTCACAGTAGCGTGTCCGTTAGAAACAAAGTATGTGGACCTCGACAGATGTGATGCATAGCAGATAAAAAGATAATTAAGTGATCGCCATTCGGCTGTGTCCGGAACGCTTCGTAGGTACTTTGTTTAATATGCTAATTGCTTTACAACTAACGCCCCTTACTAAGGAGGATAGATGAAAAAGCGAAGGAATTACGATGCATAACTATTTTGTCGATAGAAAAACTAGTAGTAAGCGAAATTTCGTCTAGGAATCCTGTAAAACTTGGATTGTTGTATTGCGATTTTAAAGGTCGACTTAACCTGAAGGGCATTGTAGCTAATTGGACATCGTCGTACTTAACATCTGTTCTAGGATGGCGTTCATTTTCTTTAGTTGAATACCTAAAATCCTAACTGAATACCTTTGTATTAAAATGTACTTTATGTCTCATCTAGTGGTATCTCTATTACAAAAAGTTTTGCTAACTACCATATATAATAATATAATATCAGCCCTGTATTATATGCTGTCCCACTGTTGGGCTCGGGCCTCCTCTACTACTGAGAGGGACTAGGCCTTAGTCCACCACGCTGGCCTAGTGCGGATTGGTAGACTTCACACACCCTCGAAAATTCCTACAGAGAATTTCTCAGGTATGAAGGTTTCCTCACGATGTTTTCCTTCACCGTTAAAGCAAGTGCTAAATCACAAACAACTATGATGCTATTGTATAATATACATTAAATTGTGAATAATAGGCCGGGTGGTAGCCGGAAGGTGGCCGGGAAGACCTATAAGCGTTTATAAGGTTAGGCGATCAAGCAGGGGCCAGTGACACGGCGAGGGACGTACGAGCCGCTCGCATATTCAATATTTTCACTCAGTTGATCAGATATTGACGGTTTAACGGCGAATTGACTTAAGCGACATTTGTCTAAGCGACATTTGCCTAAGCGACATTTGTCTAAGCGACATTTGTCTAAGCGACATTATTTTCCGATAAATTATAACTATCTTAAAAAAACATAGATATATGTGCCGATTTTTAATATGTATGGAACTTAATGTCGTAATATAATATCGCTTAGACCAATTAACCTTTTAACCGTCGATATAGAACAGATCAAAAGGTTTTGAAGAACTTTAATTCGTTTTTATTACGTAATTGCAGTCTATGCGTTTTTGCATACGAAAACTTCAACATAAAACAATAATAGTAATGAAGTTAGTAATGAAGTCGGTATTATTGAACTGTATTCAAAAACATGCTCAATAACAATACATTATTGATGCTTATCTTTATACGTTAATAAATTATTGATAAGATCGATTATTTGCAAACTATGAAATAATTATTCGGTATGCATAATATCTCTATTTAGAGCTCCATTTCAACCTTCGGTTTCTAAATAGGAATCCACTAGATCATTTTTAATTTTGTAATTGTGCAAGTAACTACCATCAGGCAACTGCATTCTGGCTAAACCATAAGGATATTTAATAACATGCATTCTTTTCGTTTAGTAAATTTTTTAACACTAACAGCCAACGCTTTGCCGGAACAGGGGACTATAGAAAAATAAGATATTGCACATGAGTTCCTAATATTATATCATCCTTCGTAGATGAGCACTAAGAAAGATGTCTTAAAATTCATCCCCTGAGTCTGTTAAATCCAATAAGACCTAGTAAAATAATAAACAAACCACTGCCCTTGATTACAATTGAATTTGCATCTAGATAGAGTATCGATTGATGAGAAATTATTTTTCCTAATCAGTAGACACAATTATACCGGCTTGTACGACGCATACACGGACTCATCCCAGAACACGACAATCGTAGATCAATATAGGGTTTTACACCTTGTGAAAAGTTGCTATTAGGCTGATACATCTAATGCCTTCAATGATTCCTAAAAAGATCAACACAATATCCAATTAAGTCTGTGCACTTGCGAGGCTTCTCAGAATTTCGGGGCTCGTATTATAAATTTAGATTATCAGCGGCTTCTAGACCCAGTTAGGTTTCATTTGTCAGCCTGGCTGTCTGAATTTCATTTAGTAAATGGATTTTCGTAGCTCTAAACTTATCTAAGGAGGGCAGTCTGTAATGTGATGGCGGTTTGAGTGCTTTTGTTACGGGCTACATTGAAGTTAATGTTAACGGAATTTAGCAAAAAATAAATCAATCAAAATATACATATCAATACAATTATATAATGCTGTTTTCAAAATTATTGCTATAAGTCGTGGGTATGTTAGCTTTGCCTTGATTAATTAGCGGTATCAATGCCTTTAGAGAATTAGTATTGAAAGTTATATGAGTTTTAATTATCGTGAGTATCCCAATAGTTAAGGACTTAGTGCTTTCACTATAAATATCTTTTACCTTTCAATGACGGATGAATTTAATAACATCCATAAATCCAATAGCAAATTGAAGTAATCTTGAAAATTACCGAATGAAATATTGAACGAAAATAGATTACAGAGATATTGTAATCCTAAGAGAAATTGTGCATGATTGTAAGGAAGCGTGAACTACATTTTGTATTTAACAGCGGGTCATCGGACCGATGTGGGCGTCGCAAATTGGGCATATTTTGTGTCGGTATCATTGGTTGCAGTTGTTATAATGAGATCATTTTGTATTGGCTTCCTTTGATATTTATCTTGTCTTCTTCCATTTACTCTTGTGTCTCGTGGGATCGGTGTAATAATTTGACGTCAATTTCTTCTGGAGAACCTAATCCGGAACTCTTATTATACAAACCCAAATACAGAAAATAGAGACCATGGAATTAAGTTCCAAGATTTCTCGATGCCTATATCCACTAGACTATTAGAATCAACATAATATGGAATGCTCATATTAAATAAGGAATCTAAGATCTCATACCTTATGCCTTTGCAGGCCGCAATGCTGTACCATATTACAAGATTTTAAAAAAGAAATATATTTTACTTTCTGTTATCTATTCCTCGGTCTTCTAGGATTATGTTTTCAAAAATATTTCATATATAGTCACATAAAATCTACGATTTTATTATATGTATATACATATATTCCTCCTCATACAAGCTTGGAGTTTACAGTCATCTACTAAATATAAAATACGAATACGATTTATATACATAATATATTGTTTATACTGACTTATGTTTTCGCACTTTCACGAAGTCGCGTCAAGTCAAGGCGGGCTGGTTTTTGTCGGTTTTGAGCCAAGGTCAAGTTTATTGTTGATATAATCATCAATTTCAAGTTTGCAGTAGCGCAGGTTAGGTTAATAGCATATTTGATATATATTGTGTATCGGCTTTGTGGCTCCATCGTTAAGTATTCGATCAGTAATATGATCAAGAACTGTTTATTTCTTCTATTCTTCAATCTATATGTCCACAAAATGCCGAGTGTATCTTGCATTGCAAGCCATTTTATGTTCAGGGCAATCCTCATCCATCTTCTTCCCGCCATGTGGACCAAGTCTTCGGTCCACTTCATCAAAGGCCTATTTATGTACTGGTCTAAAAATCGTAGCTCCTAATTTGGCCACGACACATCAATTTGAATTTTTATCAGCCTCTAGCAATATGGAGTCTACGAGGAACACAAAGCTGTTATTTCGTGCTTCGATGCCATCAACTTCTTAGAAGACATTGACGCTATCCAGGTTAAGGTGGTTCATACATGGTATACATAAAATAGGCTATGATAAATAGAAAATAGTATAGAAACTTGCGCATTAGAACTAAGTCAAGCACCTATTCGTGATAACGTCACCTAAAATGCTAGCTGTAATTAGTCACACATTTCTCTGACCTTTTGATTGCATTATTAGTTACACTTTCAAAATAGCGTTATTTAACGCAAATGTTAAAAAAACACAACAGCTACGTTCTGATGTAAAATTAAAATTTTCAATGTTACGTCTAGTAAAATATCTTCTAAATTTACCGGTTAATGCACTACCATGTTTATTTAATATGAGATCAAGTACTGTTCACGTAATAGCTGGTAAGAGAATGATCAGTCCGCTCTCCGTTTCTATAGGAGGATAAATCTCTCCTTTTCTCTATTATCAATGTTAGTCTTCTCCTTAAAATTGCTAATAGATATATAAAAGAAATATAAGTAAATCAGGGCACATTATTTAATATTATGATTATGTTGAAAGTTTTAAAACTGGGTTTAGGTATCAGTTAAAAATATAAGGAAATAATAAATTATGAGTAAGCGCCGATTCATGATTTCTGTGAAAGGCATGAAGTGTTTCGATATTAAGAAAATCAGTAATCGATATCGAAATTTGGTTATTGATCACTAGGTTTTGCTCGCGTCTCCGCCCGTGTAGGTATCCTTACTCTAAAAATACTGTGATGTCAACTTTTACTGGCAGATTATCTGATGAGAACTTGTAATTTACAAACAAGTAACACAAATGGGTACTCAAATTTAAATATTCAACTTTTAAAAAAAATGTTTAGTGACTATAGTAGCTGGGCTGCCGAATATTTTTTTAATTCCATTTATACATTATTTACTACTTGCAGCCCTCTGTTCTGATGTCACGATATCAGTGATGTTTGGCGACTGACATATGCTAGCTGAAGCTAAAACATTATGTTCCATCAAATTCCCGAATATAAAACAGGTTTTTGATTCTGCGAAGTGTCGCCATTCTATTTTTATGCAGACATTATCTGATCTAGTTAAAATTCATGGCCTAGTCACGAAGTCTAGACGCGGACTAATTTCATTTTGTCTCTCCGCACCATCTGACATATTATGTATTTTAATAAATTATTATGTAAAAGTTGTTAGATTATTTTATAAAAAAAATCTTTCATTTTGATGTACAGTTTTGGGTTTAAGAGCGAGTATCCCCAATAATAGAAACAAAGAATGATAATAAAGCTTACATTAATTGTATATTTCCTTTCTTATATTATATACTTCTAGGACCCTTTGGCTTTTGTAAATATTTTTCCACACCTGTTATCAAAATTTGGTTGATTACTACATCTACCTGTAGAATAAAACTCAAGCTCAAACAACCATTTTTATCTACATTCAAAAATAGTATTACACTGAAAAAAGCAATGACGAAATATCTAGAAATCTAA
Organism: Manduca sexta; assembly: GCF_014839805.1. Classification (NCBI taxonomy): domain Eukaryota; kingdom Metazoa; phylum Arthropoda; class Insecta; order Lepidoptera; family Sphingidae; genus Manduca; species Manduca sexta. The sequence goes on from NC_051122.1 coordinate 12,739,514, forward strand.
GGATATCAAACAGATTAAGTGTGACAAAAACTGATATGATCCAATATAAAAAACTAGCGGATACTTGTCAAAGCAAATTTGCGATTACAAATGGCCTTTCAGCGTATTTGTCTGTTCGTACTACGAGTTAATACACAAATATTGTGATAGCTCTTTACATGGTTCTGGTAATACACACTACATTATTGTGTGCACTGCAAGATTTGGTGACGATTTGAAGTTGTTTTCGTCAATATGGATAATCAATGAAGGTTAGCAGAATTGCGATTCCATTGAAAATTCATAGAATTTAGTGATTTAAAGGATCAAGTCACTGGCTCAATTGTCTTTTTTTCCTTCTTACTTACAATGTCATAAAAGCAAATATAAACGCAGTAAACTTTTGAAGGGAAATATTTTATAGGTTACTTTTTATCCCTAAAGTAAACAAGGTTAATACGGGCAGAACTACGAGTAACATAATATAATTTAGTGTAAAAAAATAGCAAGACATTTTATTCATTTTACTTCTTCGTCAGGCTCAGACACATAAACTCCAATGCTGAACACAGGCCAAAGTGACTTTATTGGTTTGATACAAAATGATTAAAAAAGCCTTATTGCAAAAAATGATATAACAGTAATATGCAATGAATAGCTAAAAGTTATTGGTGTATTACCCTTTGACTCACGGTGTCAAGGTCCAACAGAATCTGACCACACGTGCTGCAATACAGACCATATAATAATATTAAGCTTCGAGTTTTTGCTTAATTTTGCTTTAGATAAGATTATCTCTATATTATGGTTTTTGTGGCCTTATTTATATATGAAAGTTGTTTCTATAGTGGAAGGCAGTCAAACTAGTAGTTGGTTCAAATTATAGATAATTATTTCCACCCTTGGGAATTGGAATCGTTGCAGCCCCTCAGAGAAAAGAAATTGACATTGGCGTCGATATAGATATTGGTGTTTAATTAAATAACAATGAAAGAACTTTAACTAAAACAGTTTCAAATATATGCGTGATAAAATAAAAAAAACAATCTTCCTTAAATTTACCTCATAAAGATTGAAATGTATTAATAAAGTGTGTTTATAAATTCAAAATCGACTTAATGGATTGCTAATGATAATTTATTATTTTATCTATATTCAAAGTTTTAGTAGCAGCGTTTGATACCAATGCTGCCTTAAGTTTAACTTCCACCTCGGGCAAGGAAATTTAGTAAAGTTTTCGATTTAGTTTCCTCGATACACCGCATGAATTAGAAACAGCATTATCGAATACCAAACTAGTACTACAGAATTAACGATGTCCAACTAAGTACTAGTAGCACCTCTACCTGTTTTACGTATCAATCAGCATATCGCAGTTTCCTGCTGAATGTAGGCCTCTTAAACTGAGCGCCAATCCTCCATATCTTGAGCATCCAGCATCGTTACTGGGCGCCTTTTTGAACAATGACAACTATATCTATTTATATTTTCCATACACGCCTTTAGCATAGTTCCAACAATCAGAGAAGTAATTCGGTCCATAAATAGTATTTCCATTAGTATGCATGCGAAATGATCTTAGTCATAGAATGTTCTGGTGCAGTTAGCATCGCTAAATATAACGATGAGAAATCATTTTTACACAAACAGTTTCTAGGTGTAGTAGTTTTATTGATAACTATAATTGATTTTATTTCTGACTAACGACCCGCCCCGGCTTTGCACGGGTGCAATGCTAACTATTTATTGGATGTTATTATTATACATATAAACCTTCCTCCTGAATCACTCTATCTATTAAAAAACCCGCATCAAAATCCGTTGCGTAGTTTTAAAGATTTAAGCATACAAAGGGACATAGGGACAGAGAAAGCGACTTTGTTTTATACTATGTAGTGAAGACATTAGGTAAAGATTCAAATGCATTTGAATTTGCTGTTTCATCAGTTTTACTTTAAAGATTTACATTAAGCATTTAAGGTAAAAGATAATCATCTCTCGTCAATCGATATTCTATCTAGATACCAGACCACTTACCATCAGATGCAGACGAGTCGCTTCGCCGTGCCCGAATGAAATAGGATTTATTACAATTCCATCGCTCATAAAATTAGCATTTGCTACGTTCATTCTTAAATTTGACATGATGATTCCTTAAATTGTATATTTATTATTTTTTAAACTTTTATGTATTTTGTCTTAATATAATTTTATTCTTTTAATAACGTTGAGTACTATGCAATACTTTGTACTAACTTCGCCATTAAATTCAAACAAAAAAAGAAATTAATCCACAAGGTTGCCAAATAATTTGAATAAAAAGCAATTACAACATAATTAACAGTTAACGCTGTTAATAGTTAAATTAAACGCATCTTAATTTGCTGCTAAAATAGGTTTTATGTTTTATTGAATTGGTTGAGAAATGGAATACCAAATCAGATATATTTGGATTACCTAAAATACTAAAATCTAATTTACATCGTAAACTTAGCATATAAGCAGTCAGATAGCAAATGATAACTGTTGGTCACAATTTAAAACATAGAACAATGTAAGATAGGTACAGAGGTAATAACTCCTTCAATAGACAATTCTAGGCGTTTGAGAACACCATCCTATCTTAGGTAAAAAAAAATATAATCCAAGGTTTTTTTATTGTTTTGACTGACGAGACGAGCTTGCCGTTCGCCTGATGGTAAGTGATACGACCGCCCATAAACAGTAGAAACACCATCCAACACTCTGAATTACAAAGTATTGTTTGGTATTCCACTGCGCTCGTCATCCTGACACATGGGATTTTAAGTCTTATTATGTCCAGAAGTTACAGTAGCTACAATTTCCTCCAAAGGAGAACATAATAGTAGCTATACACTGCCTTTTGGTGACAGAAATAGACATTGTGGTGGTACCTACCCAGGCGGACTCTCACATAAGAGAGACCTACCACCAGTAAAATTTTAGAAATAAAAAACCATAATAAGAAATTCATGAGCCTCGGTAACGAGATTCTAAACCCCATAATTATAAACAAGGGTAATAATTCACATCGCATTAGGGGCCATAAATTAACCGACAGTACAGCGCACCTGCGGGCTTAGGGTTGAAACTTGGAGTGGCAGTTGGTAAGTAATTTGTTATTTTCAAATTCCTGTGAATTTGATATACCTTATTATATTAAGAGGGAGAAGGTGCTTATACAGGGTCATTTTGACATCGCGTTACTAAATGAAAAAAAATATATTTGGAAATAACAATTTACAATAAGTTACTTGAGCTGTAGATGTAAAATAAAAAAGTGTAAGTTTCTAACAAAATAAATATTAATAAAAAGTAATTTTAATATTACGCGCCCTAAAGCCACTACTACTACTCGAAGAGAATTTGTTGCAGACGTAACAGCATACTTTCAGTTAGAAATGCATCCACGCACGCGCCATATTCGCATTAAACTACAAAATGATAAAAAATCAGAAAACTAAAATCTGGATTTTTCGCGAAAATATTAGTTATTAATGGATGATTTTTGGCACATCGACCGCAAAGGTGAAGACGAGTATGTGGTTTCATTTAGTAATGCAATGTCAAAATGACCCTGCATACATACACTGTTTTTTGCTGGAAGGAATAGGAGTGAAACTAGTTTTGCTGTTCGTCCCGTGATGGGGTACAGTGAATCTATCGTGCATTTTCAAGAAACTGCGAAGTTAGATGTTGGTAACACACAAATTGATAATTTAAAAAAAATAACAGTCACAATATTGTGCAATAATTATAACATAATAATTATCTTTTTTATGATTCTGAAGTTTAACCTTTAGTTCCCTTCTTTTAAACCAATAAAATAAATTTATATTCGACATTTATTTTTTAATCAATTAAAGTATTTATAGGTATATTAATTATAATCAGTAAGTTATACCAATACACCAATCTACTCTACTGTTCAATTGTTATTAATTTGCTATAAGTGCTAATTTTCTTTATATATATATTGTTAAAATTATTTGCCTATAAAAAAATAAAAATGTGTCTAAGTTTCTCAAATAAATAAATATACAGGCTACTTTTTATCTTTCGAAAGTGCATAGCACTCTCATCCCAGGCTATCTTTCACACGAACAGAGCTAAATCAAGTATCACATATAGGTTAGGTAGACAAAGCATTTGAAATATAGGCGATCGGTTCAACTCGTAAATACGATAGATGCTAAATTCTGCAGCGAGTGCATTGGCAGGTCGCCAGTGCGGGGTTCCGGGTTCGAATCGAGTTTGTTTGGTACTTCCGTTGGTGTGTTGGGTAACGTGCTGTGCTGGTTACTTAATATGCGGCCATGTAGGGCTGTAAACGCTATCATATATAGTCATATTTTATCAGTAGAAAGTCAAATATCAGGAAGTGATTGTAACTGGATTGGCAGTTTGATCTTTTTGAATGCTAAGACTTTTATATAACTGTATGTTAGTTAGGTCGATCTAGGTGTACGACGTCACTACTGCGCGCCCAAGTAGAACAAGCTGTGATAAATAATGAGGAATAATTGTCAAAAATTTTAAAAGGCTATTATAATTATTTTCTGTTCTCCAATCTTAGTCTTCTTCAAAGGTAACAGCATGAATATAATTGTTCAAACTCGAATATACTTTGTACACTAATATCAGCCCCGTATTATATTTAGCGCCACTGCTGGGCACGAGACTCTTTTACTTCTTTTACTTTTCATGGTATAGGCCTTAGTCAACCACGCTGGCCTAGTGCGAGTTAGTAGACTTCACATTCGAAATGATTATGGAGAACTTCTCAGGTATGCAGGTTTCTACAGAATGTTTTCCTTCACCGTTAAAGCAAGAGATAATCCACAAATAATATTCACATAGCTCGCATAACATAGTTTGAAGCAGAACCGACTGACGAGACGAACGTCCACAAGATCAAAACCCAAGGCCTTGCACCTCTGACTTGCAGACTGCTTATCAAAAAAAGACAATACCATGGTAACTTAGGCTTCCTCATACACATCTACCAAATGCTGTAATTTACTATAAACTGCATTACTCGCAATATTGTGAATTCTCTTTATCGTAATCATAATGTTTGTGTGGGAGTCTGTCTGTCGTGCCGTCTAGCCGCGTACCGTTTGACATTTACTGGAATTAATGCTCTTTATCAATTAGCAGACGAGGTATTTGTGTGAGCTAATAGCTTGATATTTATTAGGAAATGTCTGTAGATGTATTGGTTAGTAATTACACTGGTTACAATGTCCTTCAAACCGAAACAACTTTTTCCACACTGATGTTTAGAAATAAATAGGTTCGGCAACTCTTTTCTTTGCCGCACTATCAGGCTTTGGAATAGTTTGTGTGGGGCATGTACTTGCTTTCACACTGATACTTAGATATAAAAAGGTTTGCCAACTCTCTTTGCTGCACCATCACGCTTTGAAATAGTTTATCTGGGCGCGTGTTCTGTCCTTCCTATAATCCTGGGTCTTTCTGCCGTAGCGTGAACAAGTATCTTAGTAGGCTGGCATGATTGTGTCCAATGGTATGAAATATCCATCTGTTGCCATTCGATAGTTTATCTGGATGGCATCGCGCTTACCATCAGGTGCAGTGCATTTATTTTGCCGTGACAGAATTAAAAAAAAATAAAGTAGTGGTACTTGTAGACGAGCATTAGATCACTCATTGTTATCTATTCTGTGATGGTTGAATTTTTATAAACCTTGGAATGGATTTAGGTATTTGGTACATTAGATGGACGGTTTAGCATAGCTTTCTTAGTGCAAAGTTCTGAAGGGTAAAAGAGTTAATACACCATAAATTATATATATTTGTAGGAACGCTCTAACGCACTCCGAAACGCATGCAATCGCGAGTGTACAAATGAATTACAGATCCATACAACGGCAACATAACTGCAAGTTCGGCGAGTCGGCCCCGATGATCTCATCTGTATGTACACCGTTATCTGTGAAGGTCATTAGTTGATCGTGACGTACAATTTGAGTGGAAGAAAGGGGTGACATGCTCTGTTTCTGCTGGCAGTTTATAGGTTGTCAGTTGATTTGATTGATATTTTTTATATCGGCAAATGAGCTAGTAGGTCGCCTGTTTTATGTAATATTAGCTTTTGCTCGCCGTTCCGCGTGAAGGAGTTTTCCGGGATAATATTTTTTTCGGACTTACTTGATATGTATCGTTATATTATGAGCAAATTACACAAAATCTTATGTGTTATTCTGATGTTTAACCAATATAATTGTAAAGTTTTATCCAAATCCGTTCAGTAGTTTTTTCGTGAAAGAGGAACAAACATACATACATCCATTCTTACAAACTTTCGGATTTATAAGTACGATACTGCTCTGAAAGTGGAAGTAGTATTTTGGTTGAACCGGTCCATTATCTATAGACAAATATGTTTTGTCACTATCACTTTTATTTGTCACGCTATGTTTCTTCATAGCATGGCAAGGGTCGATTCCCAAAAACATCTAATAATCTAGACTTTGCTGGGTATGTAGAAGTTTGTCTTATGCCTGCAGGTTATGTAAATGTTAGTGTATCTAAAAATAAAGCGTTCACGTAATAAGCCGGGCAGAGCAAACATAATAAAGTTTATTGCGTTTACAAGAACACATTGAAATAAGGAATAACAAGACGGAATTCTTGTTATCCAATTAATTATTATACTATATGCATTTCGTCCAGGTTTAGTAGCAGTCAAAAGAGACTAAGAAATTGTAGGTTTGGTCCTCAGGTTGGAAAACACTTTGTGTTTTTGCTTTGTTCAACAAGCAATTGGGTAAACTAATGTCAAGTAATTTTCACCAAAGATAAATATTAAAATTACCAAAAATAAATCATAGTTACCTTAATAAAGGGACTAGTGATTAAGAAGAGTAGGGGCTATTTAAATTCGAGATATCGTATTTGCCCTCATGTTTCGTTCGTCTAAAATGATGGTATCGTAACCTGTTATTTTTTTTCTTTTTCTCAATGATCGTCAGTGAGTCCTTAATTTTTTTGAAGGCTGGCGAGCTGATGGTCCCCTTAATGGTAAATGGTAACCGTCAGCCAGGATGTCGTGAGTTCTTCTGTTATTGGGGTTACGAATAAGTAGTGACGATCACTTCTCTTTAAAACCCATTAGGCGCCCATTTCCTTTTCAAATTAAGTTTCCAACTTCCGCACTGAATTATTTACTTATGCAACTAATTATCCAGTGTCTTCAGAATATGCAATTGCCTTTTTTAAACTTAATTTAAATGTTGAAAGAGCTGTATTTTTTGCATAATTCCCTGCTTTCTTTCCGGAGTGTGTTTCCTGTTTTTTTAACGCTCTTTGACGTTGAGATCAGAATATTTGAAGATATAACTAGGGCATCCATTAGAGACTTAATATTTGTAATAAATATGGTTACTGTTCTGCTGATTACTTTGGGTGTTTGGTTATATTGCGTACTCGGTATAACTCAGGTTTAAGGTTCCCAGGGAAGTGATATTGGGATTTTCTGCTCTATGCCAGCCTAGAATCTGGAATTTGCGTCTGATATGGTGTGTTCACCCTCCTATAACATTATGGGACTGAACAAACATGGCAAAAGTGAACACCGTGGTTGGACCTCGGTCTGTTTCTTTGGGAATAATAGCGTTATGTTAGTTTGTATTTTTTTTATTTATACTGTTATAAAATTTATCGTGTTTATATTCTACTCTTTGGTATAGATTTTTTTATGATTGAGGTTGATAAACCCTTTCATCCACTAGGTTGGTCATACATGCTGGCACACACACCTTCGAAACTTGTAAAACTTTCTAGTATACAGGTTGCTCACGTTTTCCTTCCCCGTTTAAGCAAGTAACAATCGACAATAAAAACTGACGTAACTGACTGAGTTGCGTACTCTGGGATCGAAATTGCGTCAGTACACTCCGAATCATTAAGCTTTGCTCTCTTTATAAAGGTTATAAAATCTTATATGTTTATACCAAATACATACTCATAATACCGTCTAGCCTGAAACAATTTATCAATATCAAAGTGTTTGCCATACCTGGCCATTCATTGACATTTAAATGTCACTATACGTCAAAATAAACAGCAGCGAACTGACACACATTCTTGAAAGCCGAAAATACTGCATTTGGAATAAACCAGCTAAATAAGGCGCAATAATTGTCGGCTAACGGGCCGTCTGTCCGTGCAGATCGCTTCGCCATGGCACGACCTTGGAATCGAGTCGCTGCTTAAATTCACTGTGATTCATACTGACTGGTGTCACCACTGAGCCATGAGAGGCGAGCGATTTGAGGCAAGATAACGTGCAAGCATCCGTGAATGCCTATATTTCTACTTACTATATTATGATGATAACCAGAAATGTCATCTTTCTCCAGTGGTGTAGCTAGGTAACAAAGAGAGCAGATGGGTAACCCTCCCCTCAACTCTCTGTGTGTAATACGATCAGTAGCGGCCTTAAAAACGATGCGAGGATCCGTTCGAGAGAAAAAGGTAACTGTTTAGATTCCGACACATCCTATAGCACTTATGGTCCCGCTCTACTGTTTTCTCTGTCCTCTTTTACAATATATCAATGTTATGAACGCTAATTCTCATGCCCTATACCACTACACAGTCCATCAGATAGTAAGCAGTGACGCAAGCGACGAGTTTTGCGCATTTTTACGAGCGAGCCGGCACACTATACCTACTCGTATGTGCGTTATACTGCACTGATACAGTGTTGTGTATTTTAGTCGAGAAAGGGGACGTCTTATTCAAGTATGACATCAGATCATAATTGACCTACTTTGGAGTAAATATGTCTTAATCCGTTGAGGGAGGGAAGAAGATTTGTAGTGGTTATTTATTTAGCCAAAATAAAAATGCGTTAACATTGTAATTAAATGTAGATCTTTTAAACAGCTGAACCAATAATATAAATTGTCTAACTACAATAATAGAAGGCTAGATTGCCTGGAGTAAGATAGTTATGCTTTTTTTCCGGTTCCAAAAGGCCGGCATAATTGTATCGACTGCCGAGGGATAATCATCTCTCGTCGGTCGACATTCTATTGAACCTCACACTACTTACCATTAGGTGTAGTGGGGACATTTGTCGTGCACGTATTAAAACATTGCCTTAATAATAATTTTTCGTGAAAATCCTTAACCACGCCGTTCTTTCAACAGAGTCGGATAATAATAAATACATTAAAAATTCAACTTCAAAACCTACATAAAGATAAACGTCTTGCATTGCCTGCAATGACAATAGACCTTACAACGCTCAAAATTTGGGACCGCTCAAACATTCAGTACACTGCAAAGTCGAATAGATAAATTTTCGCATCAATATATTTATAGCTGTTTCAATGAAATTGGGAACGATTCTGTTTGTTATTACACGATCACTGAGACCGGTTTTTATGTAATTGCCAGTTTTATGCGTCTTTTAAATAGTTATCGATAAACCAGATCTTGTATCATTCACGGAAATAACGTAGGATACCTAAAAACTTTTATATAATTGAGTTAGAGGTCACAGGAATCAGCTGGATGCAGGTCGCTTGTGACAGGTTGGTCTGGAAGTCTTTGATAAAGGTCTATGTTCAGCAGTGAACTTCCAAAGGCTGATGAAGTAGTGGTGGAATAATTCCTTGATTGTCGTCTATGTTTTGCAATATCCTGGACATCTTCAAAAAACTGAGATTCTCTCACATCTTTTACCACGGTCTTCTACATATCTTTGTTCTTTTGGGCCTTCCAGGATGGAGATTTTTAGTGTTAAGTTTTTTAGATGGTCAGGTGGCTGAAATAGGGATATGGAACAATTTTCGGACGTCCTTAAAATTTTCTAAACGTATGAATGTGATTTAAAGTTGATTTACCGTGAGACAATGATACCGGTTTGAATGAAACTGTCCATTCGCTCTGAACAAATTGGCTGCACCTGCTTCCACTTTAGAAATAATATTAAAATTTATGGTATTATTTTATTGAATAGTTTATTTTTGTTCCAAACATTAGCGACGTAAAAGTGTTTTCTTAAATAAAAATATAGGGTTTGTTAATCTATAGAATGTCGTTTTCGATATAGGATTTTGAAGTTGACTCAGCAGTTCAAAGGACAATTCTTACAAGTCCACAACTTTCCAATCTTAAATCTACACCAATATAAATATAGCTTGAAATAACATTCACCAATGCAATCCAAAATAAGGTCAAATCGACCCTTTTTATAACACATAAAACCCGATATTTGATAACTTGATATGATACATAACGTGACATTTAATGGACCCTATAAAGGCTGTAAATGGATGATCACGTGCTAAATTCGGCCATAGCTATTGTTTATGGCAACCAGAGACTATAAATCAAGGTCGACGGCCGGAAACTTTTTGCCTCGTTAATAGGTGATGAGTGATATGGTACAAGGTTAGAGTTTGTTTTAGTTGCACGAAATGGTGCTTCGTGTGATGTAGTTTTTCTAACTTTATACGTATGGACTGTTTGAGATGATACTCCTGCGTCGTATATAAGTGACGACTAAAGTCTAAGAAACAGCTGCAGTTGTAGGTAAAGCAGTAAGTATATTGGATTACCAGATTCCAGATATTTTAACTCATTTAGCTTCTAAACAGGGTGGATTCGTAACTATCGCTTCCTCTAATATCGTGGATGTGGTCTTTTATAATTTGACCAGATCATCTTTTGGCCTTCTGAAAATATTAAGATAATACTGCAATCTCATTTCACATCAAATCAATTAAGAGAAATTATCGTTAGGCATAATTTTACTAGTCAGCTACAAATATTTCTAGATATGTGGTCTGTTATGTCTAGCGGTCAGTTATGCCTGTTATGTCTTGTTCCACGTTCATTGTAATTACATTTGAAGTAACACAAGGAACTCTGCGTTCCTAGAATTAAACACATTCCTAACGCGTGTGTTCGTTGCTTCAGTGAAATTGGGTAATATCGTGTGTTGTTTATCATTTTTATTTGAATCAGAGATTAATTTCATGTCTGACACTTTTTGTGGTGCAAATAAAAATCATATAGTAGAAAAATCTTGTTCAAAATTTTAGATCCCAGGTGATTTTTGTTAATTCAGTAAATGTAGTATAATATTGTAATATAGGTTTATTGTCATTCTCTTTTTATATTAATTTCAGTGCTTGCCCATCCAAGAAAACTCAATTAGTAAATTTCCAAAACTTTGTGGCTTTTAGATCTCTTAAATGTAAGAGACTACCTAAGGAGTAGGGGACGTCTATTTCTCCCAATTTTTAACGAGCAACTGTAGAGTTAGAACACTAGTGCAATAATAAAAATGAAAGTTAAGATCAATGGTTTAAAAGAATTCCACGAAAACCACTCAACGGTAAAATCACGTAAACCGCGAAATAATACAAACGATCAACGAATCGCAAAGTACAGAGCAACATTGTAACTGATAGTTTTGCCAACAATATGGTTGTGACGATGCAGAAAGGGTCCGTAGGCTTACAAAAAACTGATGTGGAGTACCAGATATGTTGAATTTTGTAGGGCTTGTAAGATTACAATATCAAATAAAGTTGAAACTCCTTCCCTCTTTCTAATTTCTGTACTTCCTTCTTAAAAATCAATATCACCCACAATTCTTGAAAAGATTTACATCCTAAACACTCGTTCATGGAGATTACCAAGTGATCTTCATTTCCTTTGCCTAACTTCTGGTATTATTATTTTACAAGGCCATTGTAGAATCCTACGTATCCTTATAACAAAGCGTAAAATTCATCTAATTTCGACAAGAAAATGTTGAAGTTTGTTCTCTCGTTTCCATTTTCGGTCCAATTTAAAAGTTCCAAGTAAAACTTTGTCATTTTTATGCAAATTTAGTTCTTTTTACGTAATATTCGAGGATTTATGTTTCTTTATGTTATCAACGTTCTGGTAACTTCAGTGTAAGTTAACAATGATTAAGAAGGAAATAAGAATACGAATAATTAATGACAGTTGTAAGGCCAGACGATATTAACGATTTTATTGAATTTATCACTGAACAACATTACCGATTGAAAAAAGGTTGATTAGTAGCAGTTTTTATTGAGATTAATGTGACAATTATATTATGAAGGTAAGTTTTTCCAATGATTTAACCAACGAGCAATAATTGAATACTTTCATAACTTAAACTATTCCGTAAGATATTTGAAACAATTGCCTATCGACTTAATTTTCATTAAGATTTATTAATAGGAAAGCTAGTCTCTGAGAGCCATGGTCTAGTTTTCATCCAGAGAACATGCGCTCATAACTGTACTATATTTTGACCCAAAAACAGGTTCCTATATAGATGAAGTCGTGGGCAAACCTTGCTAGTTTTATATATAACCAACGTCACGTTTCTTGCGTGACAGACGCCCGCCATCTTGATTGATAACAGCACCCGTCCTTACTCTTTATTACTCAGCGACGGAATGCTTCGGAGATACTTTTTAGGAGACTGAATCATTGATGAAATTCGGGAGAGATCTAGGGAATGGATATTAAGTTTTCTGGAATCGCATTATTAAATGTCCGTGAATAAAGTGGCATCGTCTATTTTTTGGGATTAAATGTAACTTGTGTGGTCTATATATGTAAATATATAGGTATGTAGTGGTAGAGCGTTTACAAAATATGTCATTTATATTAGGAACTTAATAGGAAGAATTTATGATAGTATCTTTTAAACTAGTAGATGGATAAGCCCCAATTTCAAAATCTAACGAAGCAAAATGACTCTTCAGTTATTATTATTAAGACTTTAAAATCTTGATCGGAATGATACACTATACATAATATCAATTTGTCCTTTCAATACTTGTCGAAACAGCAAAGTGTACAGTCATCGGCTCATTACCTCAGGCAAGGTCAGCTCTGAATGGCGCTTAACTACTTTGCGCCGCGGGTTCGGCTGCAAAAAACCTGTTACTAGTACATTGACTTATACACGTGGAGAATTATCATTAGTGATAATATGATGTATTTTTATGAGAATGGTTTTGAATGCATTCATGTTGAGGCAAAAATAGTCATAGTAGCACTATGCTCAATTTATAAGGTTTCGCACCTCAAAAGGAACTTTATAGGAATTTATTGTACGTTTGTCTGTCTGTCTGTTAAGACTCTTTCTCACTATTAATCATTTAGGTCTTCGGTCTCTTCAGCTGTGAAAAAATCCAACTAGTTTTATTATATCATTTCTTGCAAATTCTTTATTTCTCACAACGCTTAGGTATTACAAATAAGATCTATAGTAAAGGAGAAGCAAACTTATCGCCCTGCAGAAAAATGTTTATTGATTTAAGTTTGGTGACAATACATTTATTTTTTGAATTTTTTTGAAATTTGAATTTCGAATTAGCTTAGTTCTTTAGAATGGACTGTTTGAAATCTGATGCTCAGTTGAAGTTCGTTTTTCGAATTTCCATGATGGCGCCTGTCTGTTGCTGGGTCGATGATTCTGCGTCACCATTAAAGGGCGGTGGCTTTATAATAACAACCTCCTTTGACACCTGAATGACATAAAGGCTTCGTAAGGTCTACTATTCTCTTTCGAAGAATCTGGAATACTTAGGTCTTTTACTCTGAGCTAGGTGGGAGAGTAGTTGCATGAACCTTTAAAGTCGTACGTAGATAAATCTCGACTGCAAAAGAAAGTGAAAACTGATTGAATTGTAGAAAGTAGTTTAGCCTGTTAAAAAATTGAACGAAGAAAAAACGTATTTCATAATGTATTGTAACAAGACAACGGGCATATTTCTGAGAAAGTGGAAAGTGTATGAAATGTTTTCGTTTGTTTCAGCGGTTAACTAATGTTTGTTATTAATTTTAATTATTTAACTGCTACTTTATTAATCTGTGGAATTTATACTAGTAAAAATAATATTATAAAGTTATTCAAAGACTTAATTTTAAATCAATTATTGGAGATAAAAAGATTAAGCGAATTCAGCTGACGAAATTTATTTCTAAAATTGTCCCTTATACAGAATGGTATAATTACGATACGTCGAATTCATTGTTTTTGATTTTCCATCGATTCACTTAGGAATAGAAATATTCGTTTTCGTGAAAATCACTAATCCAATAACCTACATCGTGAAATATTTAAGAAAATCTTTACAAAACACTTCAAACTATATGGTCTATCCCATGTCTCAAATCATGGTCTCGTCTAAGAGCCTCTGACTTGCAAGTCCTTATTACCTTCTTCTGCCTTGAGAAATCCACTGCTGAACATTGGCCTCCCATAAATACTACAAACCAGTCTATTAGAAGCGACCTGCACCCAGCCAGTCCCTTTTACGAGGTCGGCTGTCTACCTTTCCAACTTATACCTAAAATTTCAACAATATAATAATACTTGTCCGTAATATGTACAAACAACAGTAAAAAGAAAATTTCGTAATAAAAATCAGCGTGAACGCAATGCCGTGCATTACAGTTGCGGTGAAATTTGTATAAGCCGTTATGCAATGTTTCTTGTGTTTGACTTTTGAAACGAAGCTGGGTTTGGTTACGGCTTGTACTGTAGGATTTACACATGTTCTGGGTTTTACAGGCGGTCTGATAGTAAGTAGACCAAAATATATACCAACGCAAGATAATATGATCTACCTAGTCCATTAGCATTTTTTTTGGATCCTGTTGGATATACTTTATTAGATCCTGCAACAAGCTTTTATTGATTCTTGTTTCTTTTCAGGCACAAAATACAAGGTTATTTTTACATTGGATTACTAAATGAAACCACAAAATTATCTTTTTAAAAATAACACTTAATAATACTCAAACCCTAGATATACAATAAAAAGTGTTGTATCGAATAAAATAAAAAGTAACTTTAATTTTACACGCCCTAATGCTACTTCAACTACGCTAAGAGAATTCGTTGCAACGGCAACATAAACTTTCAATCAGAAACACACTCACGCACATGCTATATTCGCACCAATATTTAGCGAAATTTTGGCTAACATTAACAGAGGTAAAGACGAGTAAATAGATTTAATATTTATTAACGCAATGTCAAAATTACTTCTATTAACATTATCCAGCTAAACCAGGTTTGGTTCTGAACAAAAGCCGAACTTTAAAATTTGTGAAACAGTGCACCCTATGCCACTGCAATAAGAGTCTATTTGTATTGTCGGAGTCAGAAGTGCATTCTCTAGCATAGAACCTAAGACTGCGTTCATGACTAGTTTCACTCCCGTTAGCCTACCGACGTTTATAAGGCTAAGTGGCCTGAATGTCAGACATTTGCATTCATTGATTACGTAATGCTATTTGCAATTGGCAACGATTACGCAACTGACAACTGACAAACAATTGCTCCGTCTTATAAACTAATATTTATATAGCAAAAATTCACAAATTCATGATAATTTATGCGAAAACTTGTTTTCAGAATTTTTAATAAGGTCAAATAAGTTCTTATGCATTTCGTGTTTTGACGCCGTTTCGGTTTTATTAAATTTATTTTTAGAATACTGACAGGTTCCGTGGCGCTTGGATGAGTCAGATTTGGAACTGATGTCGCGGGTACGATTTTCGTATCGAAACAAATGCGTACTAAAACCTACGAATCTTAGTGTTGATACTTAAATACAATTATTTAGGGTTAGCACTAAACTTGTAAAGGATATTTTCGTTTATAAATTTTATCTTTAGACTGTAAAAACATATATTTGACATTAATATTTATGTAACAGGTTTATCAAACAACTATGACACTGTTGATAATCATCTAAATATCATTCAACTTACAAAATTATAATGAAATCGTAAACAGAGTTTCTCCTCGCTTCTCGTTCTTTAATGGTATTCCTCAGAGTTGTCTAACTTTGCTGAACGCCTGAAGGCACCTTTCCAATTACGCAAAATTTAAAACTTTTGTAGCGAAAATTAATTTACGAAACAATTAATGTTATTAAAATTTTTCGTAGAATGTTTGCAATCCTTAGCAATTTTGCCATTTTGTCTAGAGAATAATTATACTTCACTATGCTCAAAGCTAACAATTTTGCTTATAGTAAAATCTCGCATCTTTTGGATTTTCATCAGTCATGCTACAAGGGCTTATAGAATGACAGAATTGATTCAATCAGAATGGAAATACAGTTTCATTGACAACCAAATATAATACAACTTCTCTTTTGAGATCGCGATGAATGAGATTACATAGTTGCACTCATATCCAAATATAAATACAACTTCTCTATTGAGTTTATGATATATAAGCTTGTTTTAGACTTTTATTTCCTTAAAATTTGGTCCGATATGGGAATAAGTTATTTAAGTAAAATTGTAAGCGGGTCCTCCTGCTAAATAAACGTATAAACTGCAAATATTTTTATTTGGTTGTTCTGGCAACGGCAAGGTAAACAAGGTATAGTGTATTCCGAAGTATGAGTCTGGTGTGTTTATATTAAATAATATAGGTATTTGAAGCTAGTGTAACAACTGGACACAAGACTTAACAACTCATGTCATGATGGCGAGCGCAGTGGAGTACCAAACAATACTTTGTAATTCAAGTTGTTGGATGATGTTTCTACTGCTTATGGGCGGTCGTATCGCTTACCAACAGGCGAATAGTAAGCTCGTCTCGCCATTCAAAGCAATAAAAATGTATATAATATCGCTATGGAGGCCGTACTACAATCAGTATATTTATTTAAATCAATATCACAAAACATTCACAGATACATTAACCAAGGAACTTCCCAAACCGACCGCTGAGTCATCACTGAATCACTTGCCAACAGCCAGCGTAACGTGACACGCCCTGCCCCCTAGCTCACTAATAAACTACAGGTGCGGGGCGAAGTGAATTGAATTGCAAGTGTCTGAATAAAATGGACACGTCTCACGCACGTCTGTACCCGCCGACCTTAAAGAAACCATGATTGTTTGACACAGTTCGGAGTTTGATTCGCGCGGTGCATTTAGAAAGTGTTTCAGAATTGGAATACGATTTGACAGGTCGGTGGCGGCGAAACAGGCGTGGCTGTTAATGCTAAGTTAATAGAAATATAGTTCTTGCAGCGACAAATTGCGCACGAACTTCCAGTTTACACTAGCGTCAATATTTCAATATCTATAAACATGGTCTTGTGCAAACTTCAAAAACTTAACAATTAAATTTGCCGTAATTGTTTACACTGTTAAAATTTCTTGCGGAAGTCCACTTTGCAAGTTTTTTGCTAATCTGCCTCGCTTAAGATCTTGTTGATATTTTAAAATGTAAGAAAGACTTTTATTTATTTTTGAAACAATGATATGCATTATTGAAGGGACATTGGAAATCTTATGAACTAACGTCATAGCGGTCTGCTACTTTACGTTATTTTCTTTTTGAGAGAAACTAGGTCACTATTCATCAATATTCCATCTTTTGATATAAATGGGCCTAGAAACGGATAGATTCTAACTATCTCACGTTATATATAAATAAAAAATCACCCAGATTTTATAATTGTATAGTATACATGACATGTTTAATAGTCACAGTTTTACTATTAATAAATTCTAATTAATTAACATGTTCTAGTCATTTGTAAAGTCTAGTCTGACCTTACGTGTGGTAAACCTATCGTGATAATGTGCAGTTGACGTAGAGGTCACACCGCCAGTCCAATTTGTTTCGTTTTATTTCAAAATTTTTCGCATTAAGTAATTTCAAATGTGTTTCTCCTGTTTTTACAATGTTTCATTATTTTGTATTTTATTTCAGGTAATACAAATTATTGGTGTTACAGCAATATATTGGTAAGAATAATCTAGAAAGAAACAAGATGGTATCTACGCATATAGATTTAAATCATTCTACGCAGACTTTATCAACCAGTGTTGAATGTCAGATGTTGGCCAATATTATAAAGTCCCGTACTAAAGCTATTTATTTAAAAATTCTTATCGTTTATCTACAGAAATATTTATTATTGTAAGAATCATTACTACAAAATTACAATCTAGTTGCAAATAAAACATTTAAATAAAAATGGCCGACAACAACGTCAAAATTCCAGACAGTATTTTTTAAACACGGCCAATTTCAAAAAAGGTATTTAGCAAAAAGATTTAATTTTTGTAACAGACCCATTTGGACAAAGCTAATATCACTTACGGTGACCATTAACCACCAGTGTTATGTGATGTCGAGTCACTTCACTTATTTGTCATGGCCTTGACATGGAGTCTAGAGATATTTATTTGTTTTAATTTAAATATAATTATGTGTTTATGATTTAGTTCTTTTTTACTCCAAACATTTCTGCCATACATATATATTTGTGACAAAAAACGTTTGCTTTCCTTCATCTAAAAAATACATTCCTATTCTAAACAATAACAACTTTCTCCTTATAGTAATTCGCTAACATCCGCTTTATTGGACCCCGGAAGAGTTTCCCGGGACTGGGGATAGTTTCCCGGGATGTGTTCCCGGATATTTGTCCAAGTTACGCACATAAAATGAATATTATAATAGGGATTGCGCAGTGGGGTTAAGTTCGGATTGATTCGGGAGAAATGTGTGTTATGTGAGCGGAATATCAATGTAGCTGCTTATTTGATAGGATGAAAGATGGATACAGAAATTGATGCGTATTATATGAGTTTATAATAATACATGAGCGAATCACGAAGTCAGATTAAAAGACTGACAAAACAAAACAAACCAGTAACTTCATAATCATCATTATTATCATCAGCCTATGTATTTGTCCACTGCTGGACATAGGCCTCCTTCAATATGCGCCATTTTACCCTGTCTTACCCAGCACCTTAACTTATTTTTTTTTTTTAAATAACATAACTTTTTTCAGAATACTTTCATAAAAATATTTCCTAACATTATTAACTAATAAAATCTAAAACATATTCCGGGAGTCAAACCCAAACTATGCCCTTTATCTCTTAGTTACATAACCATTTACTTTCGCCATCCATTAATAATGGCAGAAAGGTTACCTTGTGTAGATAGAAGCGCTTAAATGCCAGCCATTTATTCAGTCACGTTGCCGAGAATCGAACCTGCGCATCCGACAGCGATAGCATTTAAGATAGTGGCGCACCTTTGTTAAATGTAAGATAGAGAATTATAAGTATTCGTTACAAATTTAGTACTGAATTGTGTTCGTGTAATTAACAATCCCTTATTAGTTGATGTAGTATGTCTAAGTTTAAACTCTCTATTGTTCTATAGAGTAAGAACAAAAAAATATTTTATCAGATATTGATTTTTTTTTAGTTCTCTTAGAGTCTAAAAATGTTATAATAATAGTTATAAAATATAATTATAGCTACGAGGCTTCCTCTATAGATATTTACTGTGTAAAATATTTAATAATAGAAATTAATGTAATGATAAAATTCTTTTATATAATTTTGTATCGATCATTTATATTTCAAATTGAGAACAAGTTTTGTAAAAATGGCTATAGATTTGAATTAGTTATTGATAAAAATAGTTATACGCAATTTCTTTTGAGAAGAATAAGACTGGCCATCAAAATACAATTTAAATAAAACCTTGTTTGGCATTCCAAAACACGGATACCAAATTCGAATAACTTGATAAGAGCGTATTATAGTTGTAAATTAGTATTAATCTACGCGGGAATCTCCGCTGAGATTTTAAAAGAAATTTATGGACGAAATAAATCGACCTTCTTCATCTCCCGCTTTGGCTGCCATTATCGATAAAATACAATTATGTAACATTTATTTTTTTAAATTATTTCTCTTATTTACAAAAAAACTTGAAAGTCTGATATGCAATGTAGTATTCTCTGATTGTAATCCCTTTAATAATAAACAGTGTGTTGACGCTGCTTGGCAGTAGAAATAGTGTCTGTAGTCTTGTGGATGTGTGGTGCTGGTGGTAGGAAATATTTTATATCCGTCCGGATAGCGACCACAGTACAAATGGTTAAAACCTGCTAGTGGCTCACATAAGGGTGTTGCGTTTTGGGATCAGCCTGTGTATATCTGGTTCCAACAGACCAGCATAACTGTATCTGCCAAGGGGTAATCATCTCTCGTCAGTCGATATTCTAAAACCCCACTTCACTTACAATTGTTTATTACTTAAGTAGCTCACATGTTGAGTTTAACTGTAAATGTAAGTGAATTTATAAATAAATAAATCGTTTTTATATATACAAGACATTTATACCATTTCGATTTTTATTTCGTGAGATAAGTATTTAAATGCTAAACAGCTTTTAAATTTAACACATAAATTATATCCGATGATTATTTTTAGACTTAACTTCTGGGGAGGTCAATATATTTAAGGTCTTTTAATTATATTTCCGAATATAATAAATGTTAGCAAGTAGTTTGGTCATATCATACATGATAGTAATATGCTCCGGTCACAAATATTTAAAAAACTAATGAATGGCCACTGGGCTACTTCAGAACTTTTTTCTATCACGCTGGTCTAGTGACGACTGCCACACTTCACATACCCTCAAAATACATAGTTATACAGTTTCCTTCACGATATTGGTCATTATCGTTAAATCAAAATTCTACTTTACTAGCTTTTCCTCGCGGCTTCGCCCACATGAATGAGTTTTCGGGGATAATATCTCGCTATATATTTCTCAGGATAGGAACCTATAACCTTCCCAGGGTCTTAAACTATCTCCATACCAAATTTAATTAAAATCCGTTGAGTGGATTTTGAGAAAATTGATCACGTATAGACAGAAACGGACTTTGTTTTATTTATTTATTTAAGGACCTCCAACAAAGGATATACGGCACATAACAATATTGGTAAAATTAACAGTGTGACGTGCCTCTTCAATTATAGGAGACCACAGCATGCAAATTTATATATTAGTACAGCGACAAAAATAATAATGTTTGTTACTAATATTATTTAGGTATATAAGTAGAAACTTAAAGCTTTATAATATGTATGGATAATAAAGAGTTAATGTTCTTACAAAGAATGTTACGTTTGCAGCGTATTGTCACAGATCCACAGTTACTCATTACATTACGCCCGACATTATCTCGTTGACCCGAACAATTATGCTCGTGCGCCAATAATGAGATTCCGGAGTAGCGCCCCTCTGGACCTGTTTGGGTCTCATTTGGAATACGGAGTATATTATACTCACAAATCTTATCTATTCTAGTTTGGCCTGCTTTGCGATCACTTACTGATAAAAATATACCCAAAAATCTTCAATAATACCTCTCTAGTTTTACGTTGCTTTGCCATATTTCAAAACCCTAAGTGTTTGGATTTTAAAAAATCTCGATAGATACTTAGTTTTGAGTCGTAAATTCTTGTAACAACCTCCATGGCCCAATGTGAGCTACGAGTTTGATTTATACTAAGTAAAAATCAAAATTCACTAATATTTTTTATCGGGCCTACATTATCGATAGCCCCTTATAGAAGACACGTCTTACAAGACTTCTTCCAACGTAAAATTAAAATAATCACATTTAATGACCGGTGCTGCATTAGGGCAGTTCCAGCAGTATCCAGATACAGAACGCAGATTTTGGAGAGGCTCAGAAATGACCAGATCAGGACCAAGTTTTGGGCTCTTCAGACATAGAAGCTCGGCTTAGCTGATGAAAGACTAGGTATGGCACTGTTAACGACGGCAAACTGACGCATGCGCACTATCAGGTCGGGTGAATTAAGGTTCCGAATTAGGATGATCATTGTGATTTTGGTAATGTCTGGCGCCTCCAATGTCGCATTGTGTGTAAATAACGTCATTTAGTTGACGGAGAAGGTCGATATTATGACATAACCCTCAAGATCATGTATGCGAGACACCGTCTGGATTTGTAATTTGTATCTTCGTTTTATGAATTTCTGACAGCAAGCAGTGTGCTGGTTTATAATCTACTTTCAAGGACATTAATGGATTGTAGTTTTTGATAATTAATCCAAAATATTGAACGCCGATCAATTTTTTTTTGGTATTAAATAAAAATTACGAAACTTTCATCCACGTCAAATAAACACTATTTACATTAATATTATTAATATAGTTAAATTATGCTTGTAGTAATCTCTTAAATTACTATAATAATACTTAAGTGAATTTAAATAATCCTTTATTATTTTTTAACTACATTCATATTATTTTTTATTACTTTTAATTCTTAAATTTCATACGAAGCATGTATTAATCAAAACGTCTGCACTTGAGCTATTTTTTAAAACAAAAATGACGTGTCATTCCGGGAACGGTAAAAATAGGGTGTCTAAATGACCTAACCGCTCGTTACAGTGCGTGCGGCTTTAGGGTTGGGGCGTTATAAGGTTAGGGTGCTTAAGATCGATAGCCTGTCGAGTTGTAGGTACCTAATTTTAGTGACTCATCTGACTGGGGGATGTTTTGTCTGACGTGACTTTTTGGGACTTAGCCGTTCATATGGTATGGGGATCTTGAATTTTTCAATTGCCGTTTAGTTTTGAAGTTTCGTCTAATATCATATCTGTAGTCTGATAATCCAGTGTTACGTGACTCAAATTAACAAAAAAAAAAATTCACGTCGAATTGATAACCTCCTCCTTTTTTTGAAGTCGGTTAATAAATAAAGATTTCTTATGTTTACGCGAATGTTAGACATTGAAATAAAACTATTTCGCGGATTTTATCGCGGTCCGACCCGTGACCACAAAGGCTGCAAAGTCTTCAAAACGTCGGGAGAAAATTAAAATATAAAAATTGCCATAAAATCCGCAAAATAGTTTTATTTCTAATATATAACGTATAGAAGTTTTACTTTTAAAATTCTGCCAATATTTGCTTGCAACCATGTAAAAGTGTTCCCGGAATGATTTTGTATAGATTTGTTTAAATTTCGACAATGGTTCACCTACCTTAACATCAATACACACAGAAAACCAACGTGAAAACAAAAATGTATGTAACTTTATTAAAAATGGTCGGTCATTTCAGCAAGTCCCCACTGCCCTGTATCCCTCCTCCGCGTAAGCAAGTTAGCATGTCATTACTGTATGTCCGGGCTATGACGCACCGCGCTTGAATCTTGGCAAATCTAATTTTAAGCCCGCGTCGCGGCGGCAAATTGCGTTGCGTCCTGGACTGTATGTTAATGTTTGCTTGTCAATGGATAGTAATTTTACACGACTGCACATAAAAGTAATGCGTATAAAATATGACTGAATTTTTACGGAGTAGTTAATTGAACTGTTTTATTCATGTCTATTTTGTCAATTTGTCACATTATATACACATATGATGTGGATTAATACTTTGATGTCTGAATGACGCAATATTATGTCTTTTATAAAAAGATCTACGAGATACCCCACGATCGCAAAGCTCATCACCACACGAGCAACGAGCTCGTCTCTCCTTTCACTTTTAAAAAATTACTCCACAGTCTTTCAGATACAATCATTGAATCAGTTCAGTTGTTTTAAAACCGAGACAAAGCATTACGTCAGGCGTCTCAATAGTGTTATTGTTTTATGAAGTAATTATCGTTAATTGTTTGTTTATCTCCGATCTAGTAGGTTTCGTTAATTGTTCTCTGATTCATTAAGACCTCGGTCTGTACTGTTTCTAGAATTGTTAACAATTTGAAAAATTACTGGCTTTTGCTTGCAATTCTATACGAGATTAAGTCTACGTGTAAAAAAATTGTCTATACTTAGATATAATATAAATTCCTATTAGTGCATATGCCTGTACGGCGTAGTTAAATGAAGTGTGCGGTACGACTACCGCTTTAAGGTCTTAGGTTCGTATCGAAAGGTCCCGTAGTGATAATGGGTTTTACTCTCAGCATCAGCATGGTGTTCTAACTCACATTATGGCTGGAACACAAATCACAAAATAATTGTACTCTGGTTGCAATTCTTTCTATCGCATCGGGTATACAAGGCATATGTAACTTTATGCGTAGTCCAAAAAATAAAATTCACGACTGAATTTGTTAAATCCCCTGACACTGTTAATGAGCTTGCTATCAGTTATCCGCTTCGTTACCTTTTATACTTACCATAGACAATTCCATTTGCATCACTGACCTCAACTCCAATTGACAGCAAATGACATGTGACAGACGGTAACCGTATTAAATGCCAGCCGAGATTCCGGCAAAATGTCCAACGTAATTTACAAAATTTAACATGAAACGGGTAAAGTTGGATTTCGGGGACGGGATATATTTGCGTTGGTTTTTTGGGTCGCTGTTAGCTTAGGGATTAATGAGGGTACTTGATTTTGGTCTTAGAATATTATGTCAAATATCATAGTAAAGTGGCGCTAGCCTAGTGGATCGGACTGCTGAGACGCATGTTCGCAGGTTCAAATCCTAAGGGGACGTACTTCCGACTTTTCTAAAATTATGAGTTTATTCTTTGTATTTTATCGCTTGCTTTAATGGTGGAGGAAAACATCTTGAAGATACTTGCTTACATGAGAAGTCCTCTATAGGAATTTGGAGGGTGTGTGAAGTCTACCAATACGCACTAGGCCTAATCCCTCTCCGTAGTAGAGGAGGTTCGTTTCCAGCAGTGAACTGTATATAATACAAGGCTAATATTATTAAACAATCATAATTGAGAAAAAATAACAATTTACAATCGAGAACTGCGATCTGGCTTCTGAGCAGATTATTCCTTTGCTTTATCTGAAACACTATTGCAAGTAAGACAACCCATAATTAAGTAGCTAGTTACAGTTAATTTATTATATTACGAAATGTAGTATAATACTTACTTGGCGAGTTTTTCTGCCAGGCTATTTCTGGCTAATCTCAAATTTACGAGCATCAATGAAGTAAATGATGCAGTTGATTTTTCTAATTGTGTCACCAATTAAGTGTATATATGGTTCCAACAGGCCGGCATAATTGTGTTGACTGACGAGGGGCAATCATCTCTCGTCAGTCGACACCATCACTTTGCCCATATAAAAAAAAATAAGTTTAAGAATCGTAACCTTATTCTAACTTGCTTGCAACTTAACCCTTATTTTTGTGTTTTTTTTACTGAATAACCCACTTGAGTAATAAAAAAAACTCTAGCTATAAATAATAGCAACAAAAAAGAATTAGCAAGCTCACCGCCACCCAGTAATCCTGATAAAAATTCGGGATACCCTGAAGGTATTACCAATCCCAATAAACTACGATCGTCATCTTAACAATGCATTTATATTGTATAACTCGTCTCGTCATGTAAAAAAATTATATAAAATAATATTAAAGTAAGGTCAAATGGCAGATTAATTGATTTCTAATTATAATATAATTCTTCATACATATTTATTTATACTTATTGCCATCGGATATGCAGTAGACATATTATTCTAAATGTTTTTTACATTTTTTTACTTGTTTCTCGTTATTTTAATTGAAGTCCGTCTTGTTTTTAGCTTCAATTGGCGCCTGTTATTATGTTATTGCGTCTTTAGATAATTGTAAAATTGTTGACATATATCAGTTATTTCTCGGAACGATAGGTACATATCTACCCCCTTATTCATAGACGTTTTTTTTTTATCTAAGAATGGAGGAATGCTATGATAACAAGTCATAGGGCCGTTGTGATTGGCTAATATTGAGATACAACAATATTATGTCCACGCACTGCGAAGGCTGCCAAGCCGTTAGCACTGAAAAACAGACTTGTTATCACAGCTTTGCTCCGTCCTTAGATAAAAAAACGTCTATGAATACGGGGGCTAATATATAGTTCGCTGAGTTCAATTCCAATTCACACGATGGACGCATACCCGTGGTGTAGCACGGGTTCTTACCGCCCGCGGAGGACCCAGAATTTGCTGCTTCAAGGCAACGGGTTGGAGAAAGACAAAGTCGTTTCAACAAATAGAAGTTACGCAGGCCCTCCCTAGCCCCTGGTAGATTTGACAAAAGATAAAAAAAATAAAGGCTTGTTTTAAGCTTTTTGACCAACCACCCTTCCCCTTAAAGTGCAGACCATCAGCTACCCCCAAGTCACATGCACATGCAATTTTAAACCAAATTGTAAACCAAAGGCTGATTAAAAATAAAACATTATCGTGCCATCTTTACTGGACATTATGAAACTTAAAATGTAACGTGTCACGATGGCGAGCGTAGATCAGAGACAGCGCTTTGTAATTTAAGGCTGGCGTTGCCTTAGCCAATATATGAAAGATGTGGCTTGTATTGTCTTTCATTTCTTCCAAGGAATGCTCAAAACACATTAATAAGGAGAATTTTAGTCTGCAACAGACAAGTGGTTATTTTTATATGTGCGTTGATAATTATAAAACATGGTATAGTATGTGTGTTGGACTTTCTATATATTAACATTGAGTGACAGATTTTTTTGTTACACATAGCTCGCCCTTTCTATATGATCTAAGGGTGTTACTAGCAGTCGTAGCGCTTACCAACAGTCGACTCGTCACATTCATCAGAAATACGATATAAGAATACAGTTTGCTTCAAGTGGACACTTCGTCACGTTTTCACACTTGAGATGTGTGACTCGAATCTTGTGGAGTTTCGATTTATCTTGGATGGTTTTCTCGCCTTTTTATTAGAGAACTTCGGCTTGTGGCCTTGCTTGGATTGTGGTTTGTGACTAGAAGGAATAGTTTAAGAATTAGCTGCTAGGCATTCAGAGACTTTATCGATGTCTCAAGGTGACGTGACGAAGGAGTGAAGTGACCAATGCAGCTTTAATATATCTGGTGTTAACAGGCCGGCATAATTATGTCAACTAGCAAGGGATAATCATATCTCGTCAGTAGATATTCTACGTGTACCCTACTCCGCTTACCATCAAGTGCTGTGGAATCACTCTGCCGTGCACGAATAAAAAAAAGCTTTTTACTTTTATAAAAATTTCGTATTCTTAAAAGAGAATAAGGTAAATCTATTTTTGTTCGTGCTTTCATAAATTTCTACTGAACTCGAAGACTCAGCCTTCTTATTACTTCGCAGAATCTTCGCGTAACATTTCGGCAGAAATGAAAGTTAGTGACAAATATTTGTTCAAAGTTTGATAATATACCATGTGAATGTTTTTCGTTGAATTTTGGAACAATTTGAGTTATTAACATATAATAATGAAAGGTCAGAGAGACCTCGATGTTCCTTGTGATATTATGTTGGTATATTCATGGAGAAAAACCGAAAATCGGGTAGCATGGACACAGCTCCTTATCGACCTCGTCCAATCAGATACAACCTTCATTGATGAAGAATACAATTAAGAAGATGTTATAATTAATGATGTTAGTTTTTACAACGGTCAAATTAAGATTTTTATAGTGCAATTGACAAATAGTAAATAATGCTTACATTTATTGTAATTGATAGTAAAAAATATAGATTATAATCGTTTCTTCAAAATCGAATTCACGAAGAGTAATAAATATATAAATACTTCATAAAAGTTCGAATTTCTAATATAAAATTCCCTTTCAAACTATAAAAATGTTTTCTCAAGAATTAAGTTTTTTCCGAAGCAATTTCCGATGTTTCCAGATCGAGTCGGAAGTTGTTATTTTTTATATGGCATTTCAGTTGCATTTAACAAGGGTGCCGGATTCGATTATCGATTGCAGACTCCCTGTTCAGAAAAAGATCGGTTGTGGAATTGAATTTTTAGTCGAAAAGATTAGTTATTAATAAGTATTTTTATTACAAACTTTGTTATTCGACTAAATAAAAAGTAGGAAGGTGAATTAGTTTATCTTTTTTTAGGGAGATGGGATAAGGTACAGAGAAAGTGTTTTAAAGCTTCTGGAAATCATCCAAAAACTACATATCTAACTCCAAAAATTGTTTGGCTGAAAGTTGAACTATCCGTAGGTAGCTTAAGGTATATTTTATTTTGATTTTTTTCTCGGGGCAATGTGGCTTTGCTACACCTGATGTTAAGGGAAGTAAAGTCCATAGAAAGATTTTGATTGATTACTCTTATATCGGAAGATCACGCGAAAATCACGAGATTCAGAGTTTATTATATCTAGTATATTTAATGTAATTTTGATACATTTTCGTTCTCCGTAAAACCTAAACGCATGTTCTTTCCCTATCAGCTTCATGATAAAGGATGCTCGATATAGGATCTGCTATTTACCCCACAGCATCCGCAGCTATTGTGGGCTCGTTACTTTTGTTTCTCGCTTGCACTTCGAAAATAAACGATTGTATCGGATGTGTGTGGTTCAGTTTAATTTATAAGAGAAAAGCAGGTGATGGCGAATTTTTTTTTACGGTCGTTGCCACAATTTCCTTTTTGAAATATCGGTGATTTATTTACAATTCACAATTGTTACCGAAGTTGGAGTTTGCTTCTATTTACTGCTTAACTTGACTGAAACCTGTTTTAAAAAAAACTATAAAGCTGAAATATAAACCGTTTGAAATATAAAATATTTAATTTGTTAATTTTACTAAACACACATAAAAAAATAAAAAAAAGATTTTTCGTATTTTTCTGGTCCCAAAACTACTGAATTAATATTAATATTGCCGGAGATTAAAAAAAAGCCCACAAAAACCATTCCCATGCTATTCATGTTATCAAAAGGTGTTTCTAATGACCTTTAATAGACAACACAATGTATTATAAAATAAAATGTGAGAAATGATAAGCTTCATCCCAATAAAATGCATCAGGCTGCATACGATTGGCCATAAATAAAATCTATTCAATGGATAACAGCATATCAACTTTATATTCCCGAACGAATTGACAATAAACTTGAAATAGAAATGTATTCCGTTCCAAGTTGCATATAAAATGCCAGCACGTCTGCAAAATCGCAATAAAACACACTCGAGGACTGCATTTTATAACTGTATGTGTTATGTACAAAAATTATGTCAATTTCTTAGAAAAACTATCAGTATTTATAAAGTAGCGTATGATGTATTTTTGCAACTAAATTATAAGCCAATATATAATTATTGAAAAACAAATTATTAGAGAAGATAATATATCAAGTATTAACATAAATACTAAAGATCTGAGTCAACGGCAATCTGATATAAGTATTTCTATGCCTATTTTTGATACGGAGCAGCCTGCTTCGAGTAGAGGTATCGACAACAGTGTGCAGGCACCAATGAAAACGGTTAGTTACGCTGAGGCCATAAAGAGAGCGGATAATGGCATTAATAAAAACAACAATTGGACAGAAGTAAAGAATAGAAAAAAGATTAACCCTATAAGAAAGGGAGGGAATACATCGTTTGTTTCACTTAGGGCAGTCGAGCGTAAGAGGTTTCTACATGTCTGGAGATTAGATAAGTGCACAAACGAAGACAATCTAAGAGACTACCTTAAAAACTTATTGGGAAATGACTCCGGAAACATTTCCATAGAAAAATTAAAGGCTAAAACTGAGAGAGATTACGCCTCGTTTAGGATTGGCGTTTCAGAAAATAACTTTGAGAAGCTATGTGACCCGCAAGCTTGGCCGCTCAACATTGAATTTAGTGAATGGATTTGGTTTCGTCGCTCAACCAAACCAGGTCAAACAGAAACCAAGTAGATACCTCAATATTCTATATCAAAATATTAGAGGGTTAAGGACTAAGACTACACAATTTTTATCCTTGCTGCAGTCAACAGGATCTGATTTAGTTGCTTTCACCGAGACTGGCTTGAATGAAGCAATTCAAAATTCGGAATTCCTATTACCGGGCTATCAAATTTTACGATGCGACAGGGCAGATGGGCGCAAGCAAGGAGGCGTACTTTTAGTGGCCACACCTCGGTTCGAGTTGCGACAACTGAGTATGCCAGATAACATAAATATAGACAAGCATAAGTTTGAATTGATTTGTGCAGCTGTTTATGTACAAAATAGGTTTTTATTTATATGTTGTACTGTTTATATTCCACCGCGAACTGATGAGAACGAGTATATGGTTATGTTTAATATATTAGAAAAATTTCCGCGAAATATAAACACAATTTATTTATATTAGGAGATTTCAACTTGTGTTCATGTAATAAGAATGTGTGTAATTATTATGAGTATCTTATGGCCTTTTGTGAGTTTAGTCAGTACAATACGGTACCAAATTGTAATGATAGACAGTTGGACCTAGTGTTGAGTGCGCGCAGCGGTGTATCGGTGAGTGCGGCGGACGAGGGCCTGCAGCCCATAGACGCGTATCACCCGCCCCTGGCGGTGAGCCTCGCTGTCGGCGCGCGCGCCCCGCCATCGCTTGCGCCCTCCGATTCCCCCAAGTCGGTGCACGAGTGTTGCTCTCAGGCTCCTAATGCAAGTAGTCTTTGGAATTTTTACAAAGCTGATTTTTTAAAATTATACCATCTATTTAGTAACATAGACTGGAGTGATATTTATTGTTTAAGCGAACCGGACTTAGTATTAGATTTATTTTATAATAAGATATATGAAGTTTTTGGCATGTGTATTCCACAAAAAAAAGTCAAATCGATGAATAGACAGTATAGTTATCCGGTGTGGTACACGGCAGATATTATTAAAAATATAAAACTTAAACACCAACTACATAAAAAATACAAATCAAGTAAATCGCCTATTGATTATGAAGCTTTCTCACGGTGTAGGGCCAGGGTGAAAGCAGCCATTACTCAGGCGCATGACCAGCATCGTGACAGTGTACAATCACACCTAGCGACCAACCCACGGGAATTTTGGGACTACATAAGATCTAAAAGAGGTAGCGCAAATAAGAGTTTGATTATAAAGGACGATCGCGTGTTACCCGATTATGAGAGTGCTAGTGAGTTCGCTCGATTTTTTCGATCTGTGTATAGCACGGAACCAGCCGTGTTGAGTGTGGCGGCGGCGAGCGCTACTGCGCCCGAGCCACCAGGCGCATGGGTACACCTCGCCCATTTGCACCCAGCCGAGGTGCGACGCGCCCTCGCTCGCTTGCCGTCCAAGCGGTCAATAGGACCTGATGGTATTCCGGCATTTATATTCAGAGATTGTCGTTCTGTATTAGTGGAGCCGTTGCTACACATATTCAACGTCTGTATCAGGACCGCAACATTTCCTGGTCGCTGGAAACTGACTCGTGTTGTACCTGTACCGAAAGGTGGCGGTGGATCGGCGCCGAGTGACTATAGACCTGTAGCGATCCTTTGCACTCCAGCCAAAGTATTTGAAGCGGTCATTCACAATTGCCTTTATCCACAAGTAAGCGCTCAGCTATCTGACGCGCAGCATGGCTTTCGTCCCGGGCGGGGAACTGCTGGTAATTTGCTGGATTTGATGACTCGCCTTATACCAGGAGTGGATGCGGGCCACCAGGTGGACGTCGCCTACTTTGATTTCCAGAAAGCCTTTGATACAGTGGATAACGACATCCTTTTATCCAAACTGGCTAGAGTAGGCTGCACTCCTCGCACGTTATCATTTTTTGCCAGCTATCTGCGCGAAAGACGTCAGTATATTGACTGTCGTGGTTATCTTTCCGAACCATACTTTACGAGATCCGGCGTAAGTCAAGGTAGCAACCTGGGCCCGTTACTTTTCATCTTAATGGTAAACGATTTACCAAAGGCAATTAATGTATCTACACCGTTACTTTATGCAGATGACCTTAAATTAGTTTTTAATATAAAGCAGAACTCCGATCACGACATACTACAGCAGGATATAAATAGGGTTGTAGAGTGGAGCCTAAAAAATAAATTATTTTTTAATGAGAATAAATGCTCAGTTTTGTCATTCAGCCGTGCGCGGAGCCCAAACCACTATCAATACCACATGAACGGGATACCTCTCCAGCGTGTTACTGAGGTCAAGGATTTAGGAGTCCGGTTTTCTGCTGATTTGAATTTTAGGATACATATCACCAATGTTGCCAAAAAAGCTTACCGTAACCTGGGGTTGGTGCTACGACAGGCAAACCAATTTACGAACATTGGGGCTTTGAAAGCATTGTTTGACGCCCTCATTAGAAGTCACTTGGAATCTAATGCAGTAGTGTGGTCTCCATATGAAGACAAATATAAATTAATGTTAGAGCGTATTCAGAACAAATTTGTTCGATTCTTATATTTTAAACAGTTTGGTGTGTACCCAGGTTTCCCACTGTTGTATCCTACATTATTTGTTCTGGGAATGACAGGTTACTATAAATTGGAAATAAGAAGGGAAGTAACTATTGCCAAATATTTATTTAAGGTAATTCGGGGTAAAATACACAATCCTAGTCTCCTACAAGCAGCTGGGCTGTGTGTCCCGGATAGGTATGTAGGGCGGCGGCGTCGACCGCCACTGTTCTCGGTGCCGCGAGCTCGCACCAACTTATTACGGCATGCACCATTGACGCGCGCGCTGCGTGTGCTCAATGCTTTGTCCAACCAGATTGATATATTTTCATGCTCTTTGACGGAATTCACATCGGCCGCTTATGTAATAGTAAGTAATAATAAAATATTATAATAACTATTGTACTACGCTATTGTATTGGGTATTACCTGTAAAATAGTTGTATGTGGAAATAAATAAATAAAAAAAAAAAAAAAAATAAAAAAAAAAAATAACTATTTTGCCAATAGATGACGTTGTTTTACTCTCGCCATGCGGCGACGATAAGTTGAATATAATAATTTGAACTAAGATTTAAAACATTAAGCTCAGGAGAACAATGAGTTCACAGCATTGATAAAACACTAATAATAACTTTATTTTTACTATTTCAAACGTTGATTAAGTTATGTTGTTTGTAAACTAAGAACCAAGCTTAGTTAGTTAAACTAAGCTCGCAAAGCTGAGACATTTTTTTATTCGTGAGTACAAAACGCAAAAAAAGTCATCTATGCGACCTCAGTTAGTATAATTAAGTTTAGTTTTTGTTTTGTAAGCGGCGTATGTGTGCTGACTTTTAACTTTTACATAAATATTTGCAGTAGGATTAGTATAATTTTATGAGAAATATCCTTTACAAAGAATACTTGAAATATCCAAGTCTTGATGAACTTTGTTCTATTTATTAATTAAGCCTTTATAATGAAGTTCTTTGAGAGTGTTTACGCAGATTACTCGGCTAAACCACTTTCCTTTGCTGTAAAATTTTACTTTATATTGAATATGGAGCTTAATTGTGCTTACAAATGCTTTTTATAAGCTTAATTAACAGTATATAAAAAGCAACTTCTTGATCATTTGTGTTTATGTAACTACATTATTTTTTTTAAAGGATCTATGTCGCGATATAAATTTTTATATTATGTTCTAGAATGATGAGTATGTATATTGAACAATATTCCAGTGCTAAAAAACTCTGACAAATTTTAATTTGTTTCACTCACGTATTAAACTAAGAAATTAGTAATATACCAGTGGCGAAGATTCTGTATAACCCGATTCCTGTTTGCTTCCTATCTAGAATCTAATTATCATTAGAACGATTTGCAGACCGCGTTCATTCAAATTAGAACCTATATGTATTGAGGATTCCCTTTCAGAATATTTTACCTTTCGCCACTATAATATGTGGCCTTAATATTCATCAAACCTCATTGGCAATAAAAAAAATAAAAAAAGAAGATACAGAAAGAACATTCAGCGCTTCCCCATGACCTAATTGAACGCTGTCGCGCGTCACTTGTGTCCGCTCCCGATAGTATCAGTTCTGTCGGGAAGCTGATGTCCTTTGTTAGCTGTTATGCGCTTTGTTGTTCTGTCGTGCGAAAGCGACTTTAAGTGTTTACGTTATGGTATAAAATTGAAAATACTTATATAGGGAATTAAAGAAAATCTGGTTGGGAGAAAACATTTTTGTGGTTATGGTTATATTATTTTTACTGTATATTTGCAATATATTAAGGTAGATTGTGTTTAAATTGTTGTTACGTAGTCAATTTTTTTCCTGAATCATTTATATTTAAAGTTAAGTTATAAGACTTTGAGTTTTTTTTGTCATAACTTATCATAAAAAGATTATCAATAGAAAGCTACCTTGGCCTTGAATCAAATAAGTTATAATTTCTATTTTACTTTTATTCTGAGACGACTCACTTGAGTGGAAACCCGACGAAGCCATTGATAAAAATAATATTGCTTTGATAATTATTTGGAATTTTATACTGTGGAGGCCATGGGGCAGTCGTCTAAGAAAGACTTCAAATGCGTTGGAAAGACGACGTGAATAAGGTTTTATTGAAGGAGCTCAATAACACAACTAATGGAAGGTGTTAAAGGAAATATACACCGAAAAGGTTGAAAAAGGCTAATAAAGAAAAGGAATTATTTTGTACACTAAATATCAAGCTATCTTAATATTACATGTAGGTCAGGGAAACACTTGTGATGCTCCGGACACGTCATTGTTTGAACAAGTGATAGCTTGCATTATGATAACAAGACCGCAAACCATCATACCATATTTTGACACCGTCTTATATTTTGTTTTGGTTAAAAGTAAAAGTAACTTAACGGCGATAGCCTAGTTGGATGTGGGCCGGACTACCGAGACGAATGTCCGCAGGTTCAAATCCCAAGGGCACACTCCTCTGACTTTTCTAAAAATTATGTGTGAATTCTTTGTGAAACCTGCACATCTGAGAAGTTCTTTGTACGAATTTTGAGGGTGTATGAAGTCTATCAATCCGCACTAGGCCAGCGTGGTGGACTAAGGCTAATTCCCCTCAATAGTAGAGGAGCTGCGTGTTCAGCAGTGAGACAGTATATAATACAGTACTGTTATTATTAAAAATGACTTAATTTACTAGGTCCTTGTATGTATATTAATACCATCTAATTAAAGCAGTCTGCGCGGCGCCTTTTCAAACGAACACATAACATAAACAACATAACTATTTTCGTACATTATAGCATTTACAGACAATGTGTTCAGCGTAATGTTGGCTCGTCACTTTCATGCATTTTCAGGACACGCGTCATTTGCTCGTTTGATTGATTGTAGACGCGTGATTGGGGCTCTATTGAGTGTTACCCAATGTTATTAATGGCCCGAACACTAATTGTATTATAGAAATTTGGGTCTGTGGAGGTTTCTGAGGAATTTATAAAAAATAATTGACAGATATGTTAAAAAGATATTGATAATCTTTTATTATATATTTATGTAGTATTTGGGAGACATACAGAACAATTAGTACTGAACATACACAAAAATAAAAATAATAAAAAATCTATCAAAATTTCCACCAAAAGCTAGAAGCATACTAGAAGAAAGGGAACAGAAACAAATATTATTGAATACAAATTAACAAAAGTGACGTTTATAAAGCAGGAGTTTGAAAAAATTACTTGGATATTGGTATTTGCATCCCATATGGCTATAGGCTCACTTGTTCTTGTAGTGGGACAGAATACTCATGGCTAGCAGCGGGTTTACTTGTTACGCCTTTGCTCCTTGGAAAAAAATGCATATGTGTATGTAAAAAACTCCAATTCTGGATTAGAATATTAGCTACTGTTTTCAAAATTAACGTAGAGAATTTCACAAACTATTCCTACGTTAGAGGAAATGTACAATATTCGTTACCAAGCTTCGTAATTGCTTCACAAACTCCGCTTGAAGTATCTAAATCTGCTTAGACGGGTATATTAACGTCTACTTTAAATATAGATACACTTCTATTCTTCGTTTTCCACCTGTCTCATGATTTAATGACTTACTGCTGTCTATTCCTAGCTACTGATGTTTTCTTTTTATTGCATTTGTATATGACTGCTTTAGGCGTTGTTGTATTATTGTACGGTCAGTGTATTGAGTTCTTGGGTTCTATTTTTAGATCGGGTACAGAGATATTGAGTTCTTGTTGCTTACAATCCGGAGTATTTTGCCTATTATGGCGATAGACCCTATGGAAAAGTATTAGTTAGCATTAGTTGCGTCTCTGCCTACGCCTTCAGGGATAACTTGTGTAAATATGTATATATTTTATTTCTACAGAACACTGTCTCTCATTGAATTACTTTGTAATAGCTGGATTCAGTTCGCTTAACTCACGACACTGCTTGTAACAACGCGACCAATTATTCGAATGTGTCATGACATGTCTCTACTTTGTAGAGCTAGGATGACCTGATTATGGTTAATTTCGGTCTTCTCCTATAGTCGAAAGTGATAATGATTAGGTTCTGATAAGAAATCGTCATTGAAATCCATGTTTCTATGGAAAGAAAGCTCTCCAGCAACCCAGTAGACTAAGGCGTTAACTTAATAGTAGAAGCTCAGCAAAGGATCAGAACAAACATACAGGGCTGATATTATTAATCCATAATAGGAGTTGGTTGCAGCTTCGCTCGCGATATAAGCCTTTCTCGCTACAAAAGTCCTTAAAACACTGTAGCGATTCATAGAGTCCACTGGACGGAGCTAGTGTCATTTATTAAAATGAAATCTCACAATTGGCCATGGAAAAAAATTACTTGGATAAAAAGTAACCAGTTACACCAGGATATAGTGTATCCGTATGCCAAATTTTAACCAAATCCTTAGAATTTTTGCGTTTACTTCTAACAAACATCCAAACATTATCACAAACTTCGCATTTATAATATAAGACTGGCTGGTAGAACTGATCTATTGTGGCCAGTTACATTGTTTTTTTTTGTATCGTTCTTCTCGTGACATAATTAATAAGCAATTGCTCCGTAAATAGGCACAAAAGCTGTTACAACGTTGAATTATTTAATTATTGATCGTGTGATTGAATAATCACTTTTAAATTAATGAGTGTATTTTTTTGTTTCAGGTATGTAAACACGAATAAGATTTATGATATTAATATGTTCGAGAACATGGTAAGTAAAACAAAATATTGCTGACTGGTGGAATAAACGCAATGAAATTTCATGAAAAAATATAAGGTGGAGGAGGCTGATGATTTTGGATATTCTATGGGCATTTAAAGTTCATACAATCTTTTACTCCTTTCTTGTAAATCAGAATTTAATAGAAAAAAGTATTTAGTGTTAGGAATATATTACACCGTCTTCCTCTATTACGAAACATAATATATCTATCCTTTTTTATTAACTTTAGAGATTTCTTTTTTTTTTTTCATAGTCATAATTTCAAATGAATAAACAATCCACTATTCAAACCAAATACCCGAATTTAACACTAAACGCTTAGTATAAAGACACTATCCAAGACAGAATTGATTCAGTGACGCTATCTCTTAACAATGTGAGCCGGAAGTTGACGTAAATTCTCTGACAAACAAAATCAGTTCAGTTATCAAGACAATAAATAGTTTATTTTATTTATTGGAAGGTTTAGAAGGTTCTGGAGTAGAGCCACGAACTGGCAAGCGCGTCAGACGTCCACCCGGGAGGAGGACAGATGACCTCATAAAAGACCTCGCAGGCGGTCGCTGGATGCGCGCCGCTTCCAATAGGGCGATCTGGAAATCTTTGCGGAAGGCCCATGTTCAGCAGTGGACATCCTTTGGCTGATGATGATGATGATTTATTCATTACTCGCTTTTGGTCGTGACTTCGCCCACGGGATATAGTTTATTCCGGGATAAAAGTCCCGCTATGTATTTCCCCGGGATAAAAAGTAGCCTATACCCTGCCCAGGGTCTCAAACTATCACCGTGCCAAATTTCATCGAAATCCGTTCAGTAGTTTTTGAGTTTATCGCGTTTAGATAGACGCGGCGAGCCACTTAGGTTTATAATATGTAAGGATTGGCCCTCAGATTCTAGAATAATAGCTTTCTGAAATAAAAATGATAATATAAACACCTATGTTATTACGGATCAAAAAAACATTTGCAAAACATATTTGCTGCTTCGATGAACATGAGAAAATGAAGTAATTAACGCATTATCGCAGCCATAATATCGTGGATTTGTTACAACACTCAAAACATAAACATAGGTATACCGTATTCGCAAGAAATATCATTAGACTAAACAAAAATATGTTATCGAGTATACGTACTTAGGTTCCAACAAAAATATGTAACTAAACAAAAATATACATAAGTTTCCATTCTAATAATATAATGTTTAGTCGAGTCTAGTTAATATTCTACGACTTCCAAATTCCTAGTACATTAAATATCTTGCATAATCGATGTCGGATACCCGATTGGCCTATTTCATGTATCCCAAAAAAGCCTCAGAGGCCGCTGAACCCTTCAGTCCGCGGCAACGTTTGCAATTCGTCTCGCAATTCAGCCAGTGGGTTGATTGGCATGAATATGAATTGGACAATATAAATTGTATATTTTTGGTGCATTCGATATTTATGCAGTTTTGAGTTCACGAGAACATTCAATTTTAAATTGTTTTCCTGGTAAAATGCTGCGACAAATCGATATTTGACTTTCTATTTTGTTTTTACAAAAAAAAAAAAACAATTTATGTTGGATATAGCTGCATCAAGCTGTTTATTCACAACTCAAAGGATGTTAGGCAAGATTAATTGCATTAAATTATTTCGTAAATACATAATAAAAGCAATGGTTAGTCTTAACGTAATATTTATTTGCTATTTATTAAATTCAGCTAAGAACAATAAACGAAACATTTCATAACTTTCATATACACAGGCAGTAATTACTTTCAATGTGTGTCTGTTTTAATTAGTAGCTCATTCATCCGTAAAAAAACGCGAACACAAAGACAACTTGCAAATCGACGCTAATTCCATTCGGAAGTCAAATAATACCAATAAACGTTTAATTATTACATTTACATCTATAACATAACACAAAAAAATATACACATTGCGTGTGCGAAACAAATTAAAAATCGATTTAAATTTTTTGTCTGCCCCATTATTTATTAGACCACTGTGCTTTAAAAAAGTAAGCGCACATAACACGCCTTGTAATTTTTTTTATGTTGTTTTCCACTTCAACCCAATTACGAGCCCAATCACGGCAGGTTTTTGTTACGCATCGAAGCGGTAAAAGCTAGCACTTGCATGTATTCGTTTTGCTTTATTATGTATTAATAATTAATCAGTATCGAAAATTGATTACGGCTATTACACAGATCAGGCGTTTGTGTATTGTTGAATTGATTAAGGTGGAATTAAATTTTCTTATCGACAAATGAAAGTCTGCTTAGTTGATTTGGTAAAGCAATATGCTATAGAATATTTTATTAACTTACTATATTGTTTGTGTGAGAAAGGGAAATGCTACCATTTGTAGCAGTAATTCCGAACGAATCCTTTTTTCATGATAAAAGTATAGAACCAATGCTATTATAATGTTAAATAGACACAAAGTGAATATTCACAATTGAAAATAGCAATAATTGTTTCTATACTGACCTTACTGCTAGTTTAAGTTAAAAGCGTCACAAAACAAACCCAAAAAAATAGTTTTGTCCACTCGTCTCCTAGTCAAACAGCACTGCGCGCATGGTCGTTGACATTGAGTATTCGCTAGCACATTGCACCCGGCGCCAAAATTAGCCCGAGACGGCGTATGCGCAGCCAACGCCGCGTCTGCGTTTGGATTACCACGTTACTCTCTAACTACATGCACTGCACATGACACGTTATCTAGGATGAGTATTGCGCTGCACCATAACGTTTACTTTCGGATTTTGGGTAACGTTTAATATAAAATGTGATTACTTATCGAAACCATCTGAGTCTTTAACTACATATATTTTGCATTGTATGTTATCTGCACCTGTAGTATGTGTATTTCGCTGCGTGGTAACGTTTACTTTTCGGTGAAAAGTACGTCCATTATACGAGTTTTCTATTAGTTTATAACGCAATCTTTAATGTTTAATATTCGAAAGACATTACTAGACTTGAGATGGGCATTAGTATTGAAATAAAATCGATATAAATCTTTAAACTTCACTTAATTCTAGAGAAGCTACGTAGTAAATACTGGTCGTCGACAGGTACCAATTACTGCTAATTGGGATTTAGTGCTGACAATTATTGGGATCGCCTTGTCTCGATATCGGGACAAAGGGATGCTGGATCCAGCACCACTAGAAGTTCTAACTGAACTAGATAAAGCAAAGAAACAATTTTGAAAAATGTGACACAGTTTTATGTCAAAGAAAAGCATTAGACATTGTAGAAATTCAAGATGTTTGTAAAACTTTATAATATCCTTATACCTTGTTAATTGTTATATGTTGCTGACTCAATAATACAAGGTCCTTACGTTGGGAAATGAGATTTAAAAATGTCATGTTAGTAAAAATTTAATAGACAATAATTTATGGTTCCTTTTACCTTACATTTTCTAGTTTTCATTCATAAAGACATAGAATTATGTGATGTATAATTTAATTGTGGAAAACATATAACAGGACTTAGTAATAGTGAGCTAACGATGTGTAAAAGTATATTTTTAGGAATAAAGTCAAGTTACTCAAAATATCTGTTATAGGACTTTCATATTATATGTAGGAGCTAAGGTTTAAAGACAATGGTTTTGCGAGCGAAGTTTAAGTTACTAATACTAAAGAACATTCTTGATCAATTGTTAGTGAATATCGAACCACCAACTACACAACAAGCTGCTTCACGCACAAGCCTTTTCTTAAATCTGGAATATTTATTAACCCTGTCTAAAAAATTCAGACACATTATTATTTTAAATAATGTTTATCACCTCAAATACAATAATTAATAATTCCTCGCCACTGTAATGCCTAAATCAATGTCAATGAACCTATTTAGCAACCATTTGAAAGCTAGACAATGGGTTATAAATGCAAAGAAATTATAAAGATAGTAATAACAGATAATGGGAAAAGAAAGTCAACGGTCTGGTGAAAGGGGCTAAAGAGCTAATGGAATTGGATTCGAACTCTGGGCTATTGATACATATCTTTAGTGAAAGGTTTTTATGTGTGCGAAATGTCAAGGCTTCAGGTTTGGCTCTGAATATTTGTTTTTCCAACCTTCGTAATAAATAGGTGTTCACTATTTAAAGTCCTTCGAGAAGGACACCTCATAGGTTTAGTTTTAAAAAACATTTCCTTAAACATAAATAATTACCATATGTAATTAAAAAAAACTATTAATAAAACATTGAAATTAGTATACAAATAACACACAGACGTTGCCGTTGATCCTTAGACACCTTAGAATACCATAGCATAGATAAACAGGTTTAAATATTTCATTTCAATTATTGTATTTTCTCTACAAGCGATTTTTTTGTAATCTTTTGAGAAAATAAATGTCTATAAACAAAAAAAAAGAACTATTAAGATATTTCAAATACTTCGATTTTTTTTTATTATTTGTCATTGACCATTACAACTTGAAGGTAATATAACAACATAATTATGAATGCTGGTAGCAGTTTAGGGAATATAGATGTGAGTTTATTTATTTTATTACGCATGGAAACAGTTTACTTAACAGGCCAATGAATATACTGTAAACTAATTATAGGTTACCACAAATAGATAACATAAACAATACAAAAATTTATCGGTTCGGAAGATTACATGCTTTGGGTTTAGTAAGATGGTAGTTTGGTAAGAATAGTTGAATCAGTGGTGTTATGTATGCCACGATTTCATGTTTAGGGTTTTAAATCTCTGAATATTATTTTTCCTAACTAACTGATAACTGTTGGTACATACGTACATACATACATAACATCACGCATTTTATCCCCGAAGGGGTATGCAGAGGCGCAACTAGGGCACCCACTTTTCGCCAAGTGTGTTCCGTCCCATGATGTGATAGGGGGCGAGCCTATCGCCATATCGGGCACAAATTCCAGACTCCGGGCTGATACTGAGCAGAAAAACCCAAATATCAGTTTGCCCGATCAGGGATTCGAACCCAGGACTTCAGAGCGCTATTGTACCGGACGTGCAATACAACTACGCCACCCACATAACTGTTGATAGGTCTCTTATATGTGAGAGTCTGCCTGATTAGGTGTCTATTGCTGCCGCCAAGC
This sequence comes from Manduca sexta, assembly GCF_014839805.1. Taxonomy (NCBI): domain Eukaryota; kingdom Metazoa; phylum Arthropoda; class Insecta; order Lepidoptera; family Sphingidae; genus Manduca; species Manduca sexta. The sequence goes on from NC_051122.1 coordinate 12,781,427, forward strand.
AGCAGTGTGTAGTCACTGTTGTATTTCGGTTTGAAGAATATTGTAGCCAGTGTAACTACTGGACATAAGACTTAACATTTCAAGTGTCAAGGAAAGCGAGCGTAGTGGAATACCAAACAATACTTTGTTATTCAATGTGTTGGATGGTGTTCCTACTGTTTATGGGCAGTCTTATTTACCACCAGGCGAACAATAAGCTCGTCTCGTCATTCAATGCAATAAAAAAATAGGGGCTTATTAAGAACCAATAAGAATTCAGATTTCAGATACTACTTTTAATTCAAATCTCATAAGGTTGATTCTAGTTATGTGGAAAGTAAGACGTCTTATTTTTTTTGTTACCACACAGCATTATGCAACGTATCAGAAAGAGCGGATTATAACAGCATTTGTGTTACCAAGAATGACTGTAAATAGGGTTGTCACAGAATTTTTTTTATAAACTCAAGTCGCAGTTAACATAATGTCAGCTAGTTCTGAAATTACATTTATTTGGACACTCGAGGATAATAGTCATAGTTATTTTTCAGTTGAATTGTTACGCATACCTGGGACAGGTATGCGTAGCAATAAAAATTGTTAAGAAAGCCGCATAAATAAATTCTCAGGCATAATAATCAATATTGGTAATGTTTTTTTATTACATAATATTCGAGGCTTCGTCTTTCGTTAGCGATCTAGTTCTAATGTCGTCGTCATAAGTCACTTTGCAAGCATGTTTGCGAAAGGATTTGGCAAGTTTCTCCTACTGATCGCGGTCCACCGTGAGAGTCAACCTTTCTGAGATATCCAGTTTCAGATAAATCGTGCTAAATAATCCTATAAATTATGTTAACATTGATTAACGATATCTTTAGAGCAACACCAGAGTTTCTTGCCCGTTCTTCTCTGGTGAGAATTGCTGTCCGAACTGGTGGTAGAGTTAATATTGACGGAATCTAAGTAATGTATAACATTTTACGGATTCAAATAAATCTTTTTATTTCATTTAACTTGGTATCATCTTTCGAACCTTAACGAAGTCACCTTCCTACTAATGTTAGCCTAGAAACTTCGAAGCCGATTGTGGTTTGGGTTTCGACGGATTGTATCCAACTACTCAGCGTTTAACGGAAATATGAAATCTGAGATATGAAAGCTGATTGTGGTTTAGTCGGATTTAACGTTAAAGTCGGGTGTAATACTTTTCGAGGAATTAGGTAGATTCTTAGTAATGTTACACCTCAGGGATTTTTGTTCGCATCATAGGAAGAATACGCACAGTGGAAAATGTTGGTACTGGTTTTGTCACTGCTTACCCCTAGAACAAAATACGACAGTGTGTCTATGAGGCTTTTGTTCAAGAATGACGCTATAACTTCACCGTTTCTGCGAATCCGTATCGTTTTCATGTTTTAATTTTAACTCTATTCCTCCCTCAAATAGTTCTGCGCATCCAAAGAGCACCTAGCGCTATATTTGATCGCAGAAGACCGAGCTTAGTTAGCTGACGCTTCCACATCCATCCCTTTTTTTCTATACAAAGGTATGTATTACTATGTTGCCTCCTCAACTGTAACAGAGGCAGCCCTAGTGGAATGCAATAAAGTGCACTCGATAAAGGCCGCTCGGCTCACGGCGACAGAGCGAAAATTGGATTCCGCGTCATAAGGTCTTTACGCAACTGATCTGTGTGATACAATGGCCGCGGCGTACAGCAGGGCTATTTGTGGCTATTACGCGTTATAAACAAACCGAGCCTTGAAGGGACTTACATCAGAAAGTAATGTGGTGGGAGATTTCCGGAGATCCGAAATCCCTTTCTCCTCTCTTACGACCACTAGTGCATCTAATCCAAATAGAAATTCCCTTGCCGTCCAAATGCAGATATCTTTTCACTAAAACTAGCTATGATTCCTCTGGTTTTGTGCGTCTGTGCTGTAAAAAAGTGCTAAATTGCTTATACGTTCCTTGTCATCATTAATTTTTTAAGTCTGGAGTTTGTATTCCTGGTTCAGTTATATTTCGTGATCGTTCTCGCATGAGGTAAAATATTATTTAAGCATGAACTTATATTAAACCTTCATAAGCTATAGAACATTTCTAATACTGTCAGCTATTCAAAAGCACAGAATGCAACAGCGAATTGAATCAGTAGCAGAACGTACGGGGCGATAGAAAATCGGATTTCCATATGAATCTGCCGCTCTCTGCAGTTTTCAATGGACGGATCTATTTGCGAACATCGAGCTACGGGACAAGGTAGAGGATGGAGCGTTACAATCGGCTTTAATTTAAAATAATGTTAAAACATAAAACCTCTCCATCTTTAAAAGATTCTTTCAAGTAATTGTAATATGTAGATCACTATGTCTGTTACAAAAGTACTCTGTTACAGTGGTTGTAGCGGTTTGAAGATTATTAAAGACAGTGGAATTACTGTTAGTATTATTTACTAAATTATATCACTAAATGAGCGACTTGCTTTTCTTATTTAGTGAAATATCAAAAAGTTCAAATTATCAACGAACCTTGTCATAAGTTGCTTTCACTTACTGCGATAAATAAATGATTTATCAATATTCATTATAACTGGCTCATTTTGTATGATAATTTCGAAATTGCTTTACATTTGTACTAGTCAGAATTCGGCACCACTAGCAATCAACTCAATGTTTTAATTGAATTTGAATTCAATCATTTTCGGTTCCTCGACTTACACCATACTTTACACACACGCTCACTGCTTCATCTTTAAAGGATATAAAATTTCTATTGTCAATCCTTGGTAATATTATTTTATCTCGATATCTATTTTTACCTTCCGGATCGTAACTGGATCAATAAAGAAGAAAATTGTGTTGATGCATTTATGTTAAAGTACATTACGATAGTAGTAAAAGTGCAAATAAAGTAAGTAGAAATGTAATATCTTGCTTCAATGCGTCACAGTATAGTTTCTGAATTCATTAATGATATTTGGTTATTGGCTGGTTGATAGTCAATAAATAGTTGAATAATTCCTAACTTTTTATTATTTAGGCTTCAGTCAAACCCTACTGCGTCTGTTCAATGCCATTAATCAAAATATCACAGCCTCGTCATTTAGCCAGCACAGTGCACTCAATGAAGATAACTAGGTTCTACGTTTCAAAAATGTTGATAGAACATTGTAGCCACTGTTACTACTGGACATAATAAGACTTAACACTTCATGTCTCAGGATGGCGAGTGCAGTAGAATACTAAAAAATGCTTTGTAATTCAAGTTGGATTGTGTTTCTACTGTTTGTGAGTTGTCGTATCAGTTACCATTAGGCGAAAGGCAAGCATGACATTCAAAGCAATAAGAAAAATCATGTAATAATAATATACATAGCGTGTGCACTTTCTCGGTTATATTCATTGAATATATAAATCCCTTATAAAATCTCTTTAATTGCAAAACTTCAAGCCAGGGTCGACTCAGCACCGCCTGTAACTCTTAGGGATTAACTTCGCCTGTCTAGAGGCTTTAATGCAATCGATAAATGGCACTTTGAGAGCGAGCATTATGTGGTTTATAGACTTGAAGTATTTGACTACGTTTGTCGGAACTTTGGTTATTGGAGTTAGAGATCTGTTGATTTATTAGGAATCGGATTTTGGCTCTTCGTTTGAAACTCCAATTTCGTAATGTTCATTTTATAAATTTGTAAAGTTACTTGACTTAAAAGAATTATGTAGTATACGTAAGTACGTAAACCACATAATTGTCTTGGCTAAGAGGTCGACTATGTATTTAAAACTGTGATTCTAAATACTTCACAGTTCACGGATATATCTAAAAATGGAGAACGTTTGTAGCGTATCAATTTTCTATTGTAGGCATTGGGCCGTAAATTGTATTGGTGAAGATAGATTCTGTATTTCGTATTTTTCGATTCAGTTTTATCGCTTGTTATGAAACTGAAAAGTTTATTGTGGAGGTTTAACAGAAGATGTTCATGGCAGAGGGTCAATTCCGCCAGGTTTCTATCTATCTCACGATATCACAGCAAGGAAATCGCCATATATTACACAAATTTCAATTCCGGTCTTAGGTGATTTAAACTAAAACATCTTCTCTAGCCATTTACAAAGTAACACGCTCTATTAGATTATAGCAAGATCTAAGTAAAGGTAAATCTTCTGTACAACGCAAAACGGTTTATAGAATATTTCACATCTACTGAAATCAGTTAAATGTCATCTGTCTTCTCTTTGAACGCATGACGGATAACATCGCTTGCAATTTATGTACACAGTCGCTATCTTTAGTTGTTTTTGTTGCATCTAACAGATTGATTGAGATCTAGCCTGGAAATAAAGGATATGCTTTGAAACAGCGACCACCGGAGTAGACAAGTTGACTGTCATCGTTAATTTTATTTACGTCGTGCTTAGGGATTGAATAGATATTATAAAGGGTCATTTTGACATTGCGTTACTAAATGATACCACATACTCGCCTTCACCTTTGCTGACATTGTGGCAAAAAATCATCTATTAATAACTAATATTTTCACCAAAAATCCTGGTTTTAGTTTTCTGATTTCTTGATTATATTGTAGTTTAATGCGAATATGGCGTGTGCCTCGGTGTATTTCTGACTGAAAGTATGATCATGCCACTGCAACGAATTCTCTTAGAGTAGCAGTGGTGGCTTAAGGGCGCGTAAAATTAAAATAACTTTTTATTAATATTTATTTTGTATGAAACTTACACTTTTTTATTTTACATCTACGGCACAAGTAACTTATTGTAAAGTGTTATTTCCAAGTAGATATGTATTGCTTTCATTTAATAACGCAATGTCAAAGTGACCCTGTAAATGTTTAATAATAATAATAATATCAGCCCTGTATTATATACTGTCCCACTGCTGAGCACGGGCCTCCTCTACTACTGAGAGGGATTAGGCCTTAGTCCACCACGCTGGCCTAGTGCGGATTGGTAGACTTCACACACCCTCGAAATTCCTATAGAGAACTTCTCAGGTATGCAGGTTTCCTCACGATTTTTTCCTTCACCGTTAAAGCAAGCGATAATTCACAAAGAAATGTTTAATTAAATGTAAATGTTTGGTTTTGGTTAAATAAACATTAAGCTACCCTTGCTGGAGTAGGATATATTTTATATCCGCCCGGATCGACCACCGTACACAAGGTGTTAAAACCCGCCATAGTGGCCCACGTAAGTGTGTCGCGTTTCGGAATCAGGCTGTGTATATCCGGTTCCAACAGGCCGGCATATTTGCCTCGACTGCCGAGGAGTAATCATCTCTCGTCAGTCGACATACTATTGGACGCCACTCCACGTACCATTAGGTGCAGTGGGATCTGATTGGCGTGCCAATATAAAAAACGCCCAAGCAATATAATTTTGTTTTGACGACGTGGGGAATAAATTACATACATATTAATTAATATTATATCAGTTTATTAATAAAAACAGGAATAGTATAAAAACTTGAATATTAACCAGTAAACACATTCATATTGATCAGACTCTAGATTTTATCTCTCAATAACTGGAATTTAGGGCGTGGCCAGCTTTTCAAGGCATGAAGAGATATAGACATTTCGTTCCGCCCTGCTATCAAACCTTCATCAGTCTAACACAATCAGTCAAAACTGACATCAGTTTGACACCTCCCTTAAGGATCACTGTTCAACTGTGGATATTTTTACGCTTATGTTTTCGAAGGGTTTGGTAGAGGCATATCTAGATCATTTTGTCTTGCTTATCCGTCCTATGATGAATAGGTACTGATTTTGCAACCATATCGGGAAATTCTAATTCTAAATATATATGATTTTTTTATGAGAAATCTTATATTTTTTTATTAATGTATCGGAAAAACTATTCTAAGATTTGATCACAACTGTAATTAGTAAACAAACGAGGTAACAGACAGGTTGTGTAACTACATTTCGATTGAAACTATCCATTACTTACACTATTAATATCCATTTCAATATGAAATTCTCATTTTCAATAGTGCCTGAATCAATATTGCATTTGCTCCCGGCGTGCGGGGGGTGTGCGGCGCGGGAGGAGGTAGGGATGCCAACCTCGAGTCGGTGGTTATAATCTGAGTAATTGAAGCAACGTTCTCGTTAAAGTATTATGCAGAAGGGTGTTATTTTGATTTATTAAGGACGCTACAGTGGAAATCGGTGGAGTAAAATGGCGACGTGCTTATTTTCACCTATATACAATTTACATATATATGTCAATTTATTGCTTTGAATGTATAACTTGCTGTTTGCCCGATAGTGAGCGATACGACCGCCCATAAACAGTAGAAACACTATCCAACACCTTAATTAACAAAGTATTGTTTGGTCATCTTGGGACATCTTGAGACATGAGATGTTAAGTCTTATAATTTTCAGTAGTTACACTGACTACAATATTTTTTTCTTATTCTGGTGTGAAAGAGGTACTAATAAGATGTTACGTGTAGTCTTAACGTAGAATATAGGTTGCGTCATGTGAGTATAAACATAATTAAACCAGGCTATTCTACTAGAAGCACACGGGCTGACCCCGGAACATGTTTTGTCACAATAAGAATTATGACTAATTTTTCACAATGGTGGTGGCTCTCTAGTCGGGAGAAAGCATAACCCATAGTGCAACTCACCTTGTTAATTTCAGTAGCATGCAAATCATTCATTGTTAACCCATAATTTTCATCGCCATGAAATAAGTTTTCAATATCCACGATTTCGAATTGCGGAAATATATTTCTACTTGCAATTTGTGTGACAACCCTAAACAAGGGCGGGTCCGATCAGACGCATCAGGACGTGAAATACAAACGCTGGCGCGTAATATCCAGATATCCTGTTCGCTCGACACGTGAAATGATACGATTTGATTAAGACGCATATAAACAGGAATTAGATTTTTGTAACAGCTGTTCAATTCAGTCAAAATTTTGTTTTATATTATGCACTTACACTACACTTGTACTGTCTTGTTGGTGCATGCGCGGTAAGACATCGCTGGGGCGATGAATTCCTGGGCCAAAATCTCGGGTCGGGCAAAGTGATATTTGGGATTTTTGCCCAGTATTAGCTCGAGTCTGGAATTTGTGCCCGATATGACGATAAGGTCGTCCCCTATCACATCATGGGTCGGAACACATTTGGCTAAAAATGGGTGCTCTGGTACGTCTCTATATAATCCTTCGGGAATAAATGCGTGATGTATCTGTGTGTATTTACTAACAGCAGAATTGTTGGAGTGTTGTTCATTTTTAGGGCATTTAATTGATGCTGTTTTTTTTACTACGCATGCACTCTACTAGTTTTCAGCCCGTACAATTATAAGTACCTACATAGTTCTGGTTTGCATGCTCTGTGAAATTTCGATTCGTTTGAAGCGGGTAGTCAGCACTTTTGAAGCGTGGATAGTGCCTTATACGTGTTGAATAAGAATAGAGATAAAGGCAATTCCTTGCATAACCTTGTTGATCGATAATCGTAAATAATCGACATCCGATCTTTCGAATAAAAAACGTGGTAGTTTATAGGTACAATCGTTACACGAAGAAATGAGGTTTTCAAATTATAAAATACCAAACAAACAAATGCAAATATTATGTTTTAGCGTATTCTTGTATGAAGCAAAACATACTTTGCTCTTAGCGTTTTATTTTACGTTTTCCTTATTTTTATGGTTGGAATACTGCGTTGTTTTTCAAAGCTCTTCTACGATGTATTGTTAGTGTATTATTTTTAAGTCTCTTTGTGCAGAAAATATGTTGAATATTTTGAAATACATGTTTGTTTATCTTTGAAGTCGACGTCGGTAGCTTCAATGTAATTTCTAGGATTCGGTGGACTGGAAATCTTTAGGTGAGTCTATGTTCAACAGTGGACTTCCACTGGCTAATCATGATGATAAGGTGAAATTTTTTTTATTGCTTGCCGTTCGCTTGATGGTAAGCGATAGGACCGCCCATAAACAGTAGTAACACTACTCACTAATCTATGTGGACATATCCGACTTTTTGACGTTACGGGTGTTTTAACCGAAGGACAAATTTTATAATAATACGGGTAAAAGTCAAAAAATACCTTATTTACCTATACGGTTATCAAACTTGACGTTCAATCAGAATTGTGATGAGACGGATTAGCCCCCGTAGACGGAATAAGGCCCCCTAATTATATAATTTTTGTTACAACATTTTATTAACAGTAATAGTTTTAACCACGTGACAATTTTAGCATGATCGCGGCAAAACCATTTTTACGCACGTACTGGTTAATAACAAAAGTAATTAAACAGGGCTTAATGTGCGGAGAGCAAACAGCGTGTCCCCGCAGCCCCAGACGTGCTGCAAATACGCCGCTAGAAATAGACTGTTTACTTGGAGTAGTCCTGTTCGGTTTCGCTGTACACTTTGATTTTATTAAAATACTTTGACGAACTGTGAGTTTGTTACGAAATTAAGTGTAAAAAACTGGTTTTAGTGTTAGACGGAAATCTCACGAATTTCGTGTTTTATTTTTGTCTACGAGTTATATATGAATATAAATTTATAAACTGTGTGTATTTAATAATACTAAGTTGCATGAGACACGCCTGATAAAAATAATTAGCAAACATCTCGGCATGCGACATAGCTTGTCTATAATTAACATTGAGTATTGAAATATCTCGAGAAAAATTTAGGTAATATTGAGTTATATAATTTATTTAAAATCGAATTAACTCGCGCCTACATCACCAAGGAAGTAGGCAAATGCTGCTACACTCTGACATCCTATAATGGAAGAGGCAGAAACCACATTTAGGACAATCTCCCATAGAGGACAACACTGGGTATTTAATCAACCAAATTGATTTTCCAACCCCGCTCAGAAGTCTAAAACAAAACTTGAACTAGCAAACGTATAATTTAATTAACTCACCACTAATCAATGCATGAACCTAATGGAATATTAAAACCAATTTCAGCTAAAGTACGAATTAAGTTTTCAATTAAAAATTTACTGAGAGCCGAATAGCCTGGTCCGCTTTCTATTGATAAACGGATATTCTCGGATCAAAGGCACAATAGTGGACTCCGGCTTAGATGCCTTTGACGTTAGAAAATTAAATACATTAGTTTCGTGTGAATGGCATTGTTTAGCGTTGAATGCGAGATTTATTATACTATAAAGTGTTTGTATTGTCAGTAGGATTATATTACTGAAACGGGCTGGTTGAACTTAGCGCAAATAACACTGGGAATTTACTAGGTTCACTTTCATATGAGTTTTGCGTGGCTTTGTTTATTTTGCTGTATTTAACGCGGTTTGAACGGATGTGTCTTGAAGTTATATAACTTGGAAATTAGTTATTCTTATATCAATAAATAATGATCTCGCATTTCCAAAGTAAGTTACGATTTATAACTATATCCTAGCTAAAATGATGTAGATTTTTATAAGATTGCACATGTTATTGTTAACAACACTGAATAATGATCTCGTATATCCAAATAAGTTTACGAGGATTTATAACTATATCCTAGCTAAATGATGAAGATTTTTATGAGATTAAAAATGTTATTATCTTTATTCACTTCAAAAATTTTCAAGACATCCATGAATCCATCTGGAGTTATACGTGTTAATGGATAAAGGATATTTTCGTAGACCTAGGTTGTCTTTATGTATTAGTAATGAATATATTAATAATTTTGCTTTATATTAGTCGCATAGTCTACCTTTACGATTATCTCAGAATCCAGACAAGCCTGGATAAAGGTTTTGAAATACTATTATAAAACAATTTACTTTACTTTTGTTAGAACATAAAAACACATAAAAAACTGTACTGGGTCAGCACTGCAGTATCAGTCAGGCTGGTGGCAGCAAGGAGTTAAATAAGGGTTCCTATTGTTGACACGATCGGTTTAATTGTGTTATATTGCCGTGCTAAGCTCAAAAGCGGTATCTCAAAATAAAATTAAATCTTGATTTTTATGTCGTCAGATAGCTTAAAGAAATACCCATCCAATGATCTTACCTAACTAACGGTGTTATGTTTAGAACTTATTAAAATAACCTGAAAAGAGATTCTCTATCTCAGTTTCACATACAAAACTATATTTACAAAACTTCGATTATCTCGAAACAAAGTTTTCCTGACATACCGCTTTTGCGCTTAGCATGGCAGTATATTTCTTTATAGATTTTGTTTTTCTCTCCTTTTATTGTACATGTTATACTGTTTTTGTCCCAATAATAAATCTTTATTTCTTTCTTATTTTCTTTACTGTACCACACATAGTTCAAAGGTAGAATCAAACGAATATAAATGTCCCCTATTCTACCTTCAAAAAACCATCTAATTCTAACTTCCTACCTAGGAATAGATTTTACTAAAACCTTTGACAATTGTACTCTAGATCCACGATATAGCCTGGCAAAAGCATCAGCCATCGATCCGAATTGCACCTAAACACGAGAGTATAAAGTTTATACTCCGGTGTCAGGTGAAGTTGGGCGCAAAGCCGTAAATACGATCGATAAGGGAGCCGTAAAGTTTATTGCGGTTTTTATCCGCAACAGGCCGAGCGACGGGCGAACAGCGTTTATTGCTGCTCCAGTCGTTTCGATAAGGACGTCAGTGTGGGATAGGCTTTAATATTGACGGGTTTCGGGGCTATTATCATTGTTACAATGCGTTTTGAGATTGCCAGAGGCTCAGTGCTCCCTTGTGACATTGTTTTTGAAAATGTCGTGACATAATTCCTCTGGTATTTTAGAAGTTTAATAGAGATTGTTTTTCATGATCTGGGTTGTTTGTTTTAAAAGTGTAACAGTGTTGTGGGAGTTTGAGAAAGTACTTTTGTTTTTACGTAATTAAAGGAATTACCTTGGAAACGTCCGAGTGTACGGTAGTACTTATGTGCCATGAGATCTTTTCAATTTTGCGCGTTAGTGCAACGGTCTTTAGTTTTCTCAACTTTACTATGGTCCAATTTTAAAGGATTGTAGCATGAAAGGAGCTGGAACACTTTATAAATAACTTTATGCTTTTTATCCTAAAAATCTCCGTAAGCAACGGCTTGGCAGTAACTCTGGCATTGCTTTAGTCCATGGTCGGAAGATGCTGCTTAAAATCAGGCGGACCGTTCCCTCATTTGCCTACTAAGGCAATAAAAAAAGAAAGATTATCAATGGACAATGAATTGATTTCACAAAAATGACTATCTCAATTTTTTTGCCAAGACATTTTAATAATAAAACCACGCTATCACCCGCAAATTGTGACACAGTTTGCGAATAAACAAAAGATGTGTAAGTTCTGTTACAATCCGCGTGTTTAGCCTTTACTGGCTCCGTGGTTCGATAAATACACGTGGAGGTATCACTTGGCGGTACAAGCATTATTGGTCTTTTGGGTTATAGTTGTGTTTTTCTGTGTATTTTTGGTTGTACGTTGTAATTTGGTGGTATTTGACGTCGAATGATTTGTTTTTTTATGTACAGTTAAAAACTAATCCAACGTAAATTTTCATGTTTGAAAGAAACTAAATTACTTTATTTTATCGAAGATTATTTTGGCAAAAACTATAGAATTAAGCTTTGGTGTATAGATTCTGAAATACTTAGTACCTATTTAGGATAGAAATGGAGAATTTTGATGTCATATGTATTAACGAATAGGGATTCTGATGCTTCTGAAATAGAAGTTAAGGTTAGAACAGCAAGTGGGTAATCCCATTGTTATTAGACTACCTATCTTTTAAAAACTGAAAGACATCACCCCAACAATGGTACTTTATCGAAAATCCACCAAAGCTTCCATAAGATTCTGTAAGATCTCCTCGAGTCTTTCCATTCAGCCCATAAAACTGACTACAACGTTCATAAATTGTCTAAAGGTAAAGCCTTCAAAATACCATTAAAATTTAATCATCCAACCGCTCAATTTTAAACGGATTTCTAACGTGCTAACTCCCAGTGATCTTTTGTTGAACCCTGTCTCTGAAGACCTCGGTAATTGGCTTTAAATGCCAATGTAAAGTAATTAGAAACTGCCTTAGGCAGATTTTATTTACTGGATGCCTCGGTCTAAGTGATATTAATTGTTCTATTTTTAGAAGAGGGATTACATCTATTTTGAAATATCTATTTTTGACGGATTTTGGGCTTTTGTTAATTTGTTAACCTTTTTTGAGATGTGACTGAGTATTTAGATATTACATATGAGAGCGAAGAGTACAATGTATTCAGTTTGTAATTTAAATACCTCAGTTGTCGCTGCTTTTACAATAAAAATATTATTGACATTTCAGGTTAATGGTGGAGTTTCTTCAGTACGAGTTTTCTTCATAGCATTCAAATCTTCATCTCAATATCTTCATATTATTCAAATACATATCTTACGTTAACACAATTTAAAAACTATTTCATTTCTGATTATTTTGTAATAAATTGTATCAACATTTTTCATATTAATCAGCATCCATAATTTTCCACCTCGTCCTTTAACTACCAAAAGCTCCCCCCTTAAGATGTAAGCCCAGATGACCCAGTTAGAGCTAACGAGCGCCATCTGGCGGATAATTGCGGAGCTCGTTCAAACGACAGCAACGTCCAAAGGCGCAGGCTTTATATCTTCAGCACGGGGGACTTTAATTTCATCAAAAACGTCTTTTAATGCTTCTTCATGAGTGTTTTTAATATGTTTTACTTTTGTTTAGGATGTAGTTTCTACGAATACATATTGTTCAGAAATAGGATAGGCGAGAAATGTTAATGATTTCCTTCCTTCTTTAACTTCTAGTACTAAAATAATCTCATTGAAAGTTAAAGGTTTTGTTACTAATGTAATGCAGGAAGGATTATGATCAGGCTGGTTTCGCTTCCTTTATTTATAAATAAAAGAAATTTAACTGAATGACACATGCTCTTTCCCTGATTTACCAGCAACGTGTCGACCTTCTCCAATTTACGTCGTAACCTGTAAGCAGTAATTGAAGATAACACTTGATTCATCTCGTCTTGAGATTGATATCCATAACGATAGCTTTGCCGGTTCCTATAATCGTTGTATATAAGCTCGGAGTGCAGGTGCATTAGTTGTACATAATTTACTGTCGAGTACTGTACATAGCTCTACGCCATGAACAATAATACAATCTAGATCACATTGTTTGCGAATTGGTATCTAATTCTATTTTAGTCTGCAACATTTCAATGCGTTGTTTGACTGGATGTAAATTATTTAGACACTGTTTTACAAATAACATTTTCTTTGGAAGATGCTTCTCATATACAAGTGTTAGAGGTGAATAAATTGCTATGGGACTATGTTACGTTATAGTTCTATGTCGTTTTCTTCATGACTGAAGGTCGTGCCTGCTTTGGTAAGGCTTGGTGGCGCTGATGTGCTTCATGATCACAGGAATTTAAATAGTTACTGGCAATTGATCAAACTCAATGGTAAATGATAATTTAAACTTTAGTTAGGTACAATAAAGGTTTAAAAAAATAACTTTCTAGTTCGTTGTTTAAAAATAACGTTCAATCGACCCAGTAATACTCTTTTACGGGCACGACAAAGTGTCCCCATTGCACCTGAGGGTAAGTGAAGTAGGGTCCAAGAGAATGTCGACTGGCTTGAGAGTCGCCGCAATTATGCCGGCTTGTTGGAACTAGATATATACTGGCTTATCCTGAAAAGTAACACAACAACGTAGGCCACTGTGGCGCGTTTTAACACCTTGTGTACAGTAGTCGCTATCGGGGCAGATATAAAATGTATCCTACCACCAGCAAATATTCATAACCTACTTAAATAAATTGCTTGTTAAAATTAAAAAATACAATTTACGATTTAATTACGAAACACCACTACTTTGAGTTAAAACTAGTGATAACCGTTTAAGGTGATGAGACTCATAAAGCGAGACTCTTGACGTACTCGGCGTCAAAACCCGCCGCTCTTTGACGATGCTCGGAATACTCGACGTGCAAACCTTTGGTGTTAAAATTAACGCTGGGTTAATTTTTATTTGTAAAATAATATTTTTTATGGGCGTGGTGTAATGTAAAGTAAAAAAAAATTGTATAAAGTTCAAAGAGATATTAAAAATGTTAGTTCCGTGATACCAATTTTATGTATGTATTCCGTCTTTATTATTAATGTGTTAGGACTTTTCGTTCCCTCTAGTCTTATGGAGTTTGATAGACTGTATCTCAAGTACCCTCATGAAGAATTCTCAAGTAAATTTATATACAGATGTCCTCACGATATTTTCTTTCAAAGTTAAACAAATCTATACCATGCAAAGGTAGACTAGACATGCAAAAGCAACAACATGTTCAAACTAGTCGTGTCGCAAAGCACAGGTCCCCAAATATCCACCGTAATCGATTCCACACAGTCGACTCTCGTATCGAGTTCTCCATCAATTCGAGTGAATTGAAACATCGAGGCTCGATCGCAATACAATCAAGTTTTACGACACATGTCGATGGAGCTATCGAGTTCGTGTCGAGTACGCGCGTTTTCGGGTGATATACGAATGAGTTTTTGTAGTATCGGTTTATTATTATGGATGTTATTGTGAATTGCCGTGGTAATGTTGTTTGTTGTTTTAATAACGATTTCTATTTATTAATATTATCTACAGAGTCGTCGATGTGTGTTTTTTGTGGGTTTAATCTGTGGAATCAATCACTTCCGTTATAAAAAAGGCTATGCCGAAGGATTAGGTAAAATTTATTTTTGTTTTTTTTTTTTTTATTTTGGCTTTATTTCTATTGTTTTTAGAAATTTATAGGTGAATGATTAGGTAAAATTTATTTTGATGTATTTTTATTTCGGAACGTCTCTTTTTGCAAATTAGTTTATGTATAGAGGAAATAAGAAACCTATATACAAGGTTTTACTTAGTTAATAAAATGTAAAAAGCATTTAAAAATAACAGACAGACTGCAATTCTATTAACATGCATATATTCATTGAAAATAGGAGAATAAAATGCAAAAGAATCCAATTTGTCCCAACTAACAGTACGTTTCCATCTCATCTGTTGTAAAAGTTCTACAATGTTCAAAGAACTTGACTCGGTTGACACAAGAGCGTTATTGCTTCTGCGGCTTAAGGCTTAAGTTCAAACGGGAGGGACTTAAGTCTGTCGGCTTTTTATTTGACAAAGTTATGAACTTAAATGCCAGTCTGGAGAATGTCGTGAGTATTTTGTATTGAAATGTATTTTGAAATATGAACCTTAAGATTTGATTTATAAAGAATAATTTATGTTTCGTTTAGAAGTAGCTTTTAAAGTAGCGTTTCACTTAGGATAATAAATAATGATATTTGCCATCAAATTATAGAGATTACGATTTGTTTTATATTGCTTGAATATGTCAGTGTGTATATACGATATTGACACATATACATATATATAGTTATGGGTCCTATTCTGCCTGGGGGGGCATATCCGTCTTTTTGCAATTACAGATGTTTTAACCGAAGAACAGTTTTAATAGCCGTATAAATAAAGGAGTAAAAAAATTCCCTATTTACTATCAAAGCTGAACTTCTGTTAGGACGCCCGTAATTTCTAAAACACGTATTCGCCCGCGTAATCGAAATAACGCTTCTTGCCTATACAAAGGTCTATGACAATATAACAAACGTAAATGTAGAACATTCGAAAACAAAATGTAAGACGAATACTAGTAACAAAACATAGTAAGTATATCCTTAGAATGTTACTTGGAATGGCAGCGACAGCTTCCACAACGCCTCGTCTTTCGCAGATATTACGCAAATTCTAGATATTTCTCGAGACATATAACTTGAGTGTTAAGCTTAGAATCTTTCGGATTAAATTAATTTTGGAATGGAAACGACGCTGTGTCAGTTGCAAATGGATATTCAAAATGATAATGAGGTTAGCTAAATTTACACTAGTAAGGGAAATTTGTAAATTTACTTCGGAGGGGGTAATCTCTTCACGACGCAATATGTTCTTACGCGATGAGATGGTACAAACATCCTCCTATCTTTATCCTGCTATTTGTGGTCAGTTCAACAAACGTTTACAAGCATGTTGCAAAATTGATTTGATTCAAATTTGAAGAGCTTCGGCTGCGTGTTGTGACCCTCATCTATGGAATCTACCTGATAATAGTATCAAAACCACACAAAATCCGCCTGAATGATCTTACACTCTCTAGATACGAGACCAAAAATACCAAATACAAAAACTTCTAAGAAGTGGCTTCGGTTCATCCCTATAGATTATATTTATTTTTATACGTCGGTGATTTCACTCCTACGAGTTTAATTTAGTGTTTCTTCGCCCCATTTTCAGCTGGGCAGAGCAATATTTTATTCAGCTATTGAGCAACAAAAAAGTTTTTATATTTGCCCTGGAAATTATTTGTAGAACCTTATTTTGTGCTATAAATAAATGTTCTCGGTATTTGAAAGGGTTTATCTTCAGCGAGGTTTAGATCAAAGTATATTTTCTCAAATAAAATAAGGAATCTTATTTCAATTTTGCTAAACTAAAATAAAACTAAACTTAAAGAAATAGTCTTACTTATATTTTATTAATATAAACCTAATACTTTAAAGGTAAAATAGATGGGTAAAACGCAGAAACTATTGAACAAATTTGGATGACATTCGGCACACAAATTAACTGAGTCCCGAACTAAAACATATGTATAATTTAAATCATAGATTTGGGTAATGTTTCTTATATTTACAGACAAGCAAGACATCTTTTACTTACACAAGACAAGTGACTTGCTCGTCAGCTTATAAAATCTTCAACGATTAAGCCATAATTTTAAGTCCTACGTACTGAGACACACGTGGACAACAATGACGCGTACTCTATTGTTCATTCAGAATTATTTTCATTGTTGCAGGTACGAACTGTGAGGTCTCCACAATGATTTACGACGCCATTGTGTGGCAAATGAAGATCTACTGGTCTGCATGAGGTTTGCTAGTTGTAAAAACATGTAAGGAACGAGAAATTCAATTTTTTAGAATCAGGGTATATTTAATAGGTGTACCTTTGTTGCCAAACTTCCAACATTGTATCCAACAGCTAATCGTCTCTTATCAGTTAATGCTTTTGAACCCCACTTCTTTACTATCAAGTGCAGTGGCGTCACTTTGCCGACGGTAAAAACTTAGTACATCTGCTATAAAACTTGATTTAAAATATCCACGAATGAAACTGGTGGTAACATTCAGCTGGTGGTTGGATGTATTTTATATCCGCCCAGCGACCACCGCACACAAGGTGTTAAAACCCGCCATAGTGACCCACGTAAGCATGTCGCGTTCTGGGATCAATCTGTGTATATTCTGTTCCAACAGGCCGACTGCCTAGGGGTAATCATCTCTCGTCAGTCGACATTCTATTCGACTCCACTCCATTTACCACCAGCTACAGTAGGATTAACTTGCAGTACTCGTTTAAAAAAGACTAAACTAATATAGACTTAGAAAAGCCAAATCTAACTAACACCTAAAACCGCGTTCAGTCAACTGTATTACCACTAGCATACTACGCGAACGTACTAACACTCAACAGCTACATAAAGTAAGTACCTACTATATGCTAGCGTAAAATTAAACCAAACTTACGTACCTTATGTTCCGAGAGTTTGTCGGTAACTTGAGTACGAGGTTGAACGAGGAAACTTTGCAGAAATTTCTAATTGAAAAGGTTCGATATTCCTTTAATATTTTTAATGGATCAGGGGATATTTTATGTTGAACTGCAGATTTATTGGTAAAGTTATATCCTTGAACAATTAATTTAATTGAATGTGTAAGCTGCCATGATTTGGATCCTTTTCATCTTTTTATATCTTCAATCTTGATGGTTATAGAGCATTACTCAGTATTTCGTGGTAAGAGATTTTTTTTTCTACTTAGTGCAAACCCAAGGAATTTGTGTCTGATATGACGATAGGCACGCCCCCGATCATATCATGGGACGGAACACACTTGGCGAAAAGTGGATGCTCTGTTTTGTTTAATGCTCGGTATCATGAATGCATGCTGCTGCCAAAAAGATCGACAACTTAGCATAAAGGGTTTATGATTGGCTATTATACACTATCACGTTGGATTTTGCAGGTTTACTTCTTAATAAAAACCTTTCAAACCAGTAAACTATATCTCAAGCACCTACAAAATATCGCAGCAAACCCTTACAAGTACAATTATAAACTTATCACATAGAACCCTCTCGTAAAATCCAGAATACTAAATCTAGACCCTAATTGAGCCCTAACAGGTCTGAAGGCTGGAGGGACGGAAAACACTTTTCAAACTTATGAGCGTTAATAACATAATTAGGAAACAACATCTGCCAACCATGAAGGGAAAGGAATTTAAAAAGCGCTAGAAATTGCGGGAATTACGGATGAAAAGAATGTAGGCTTTAGGCATTTGCTAGATTTTAGGCAGGATATTTCCAAGTACTCAAAAAGAACAATCTAAACGTAAGAAATATTTTGAAAAAGATTCAATTTTTTTGAGTAACTAGGTACGCTAGGTAATTACGAATAGAAATAAAATAATATTTAATTAGGTTGTAACTCATAATACACAATTATAGACAAACTAGATAGCAAAAGTAAAGAAAGCATTGGTATCTATGCAGGCAAATTCTCTCGTATAAAAATCTATCTAGCAACATCAAATTCAATCTGGAAAAATCTAGCAAATAGTATATCATGGAGAATTTCAAAGCTCATAAATGACTTAGGAATGACACTGTCCAACCAAAAATAGCTGTCACAAAGTAATGACAATTCCAATATAAAATTTTACCGATAAAAAATTTAGCGCTTACAGTTTTATGTAATTTCATTTAGTGTTCTATAAAAGTTGACGATAAGGATAAGCATAATGTACATTAGCATCTTTATTAAGAAACAATGGAGTCAGTGAATAATTAAGAGGCAATGTATGAGTATGATCCAGAAGTTTGCATAAGCTGGTTAGGGGAACGTCGGATTTAAGTTAGTGGTTTGGTTTGAAGATTGGCTTAGCAATAACTTTAACAAGATTTTGAAGTTAAGTGTATCTTAGCGTCGTAAAACCATAGTTATTTAAGGTTCTTGTATTTTCACGATATCTTTAGAGGTATAGGCCTAGAGAGATTATCAGTAAAGGCAAAATTTCTAATTTGAGAAAACGTAGGTGTATTTTTGGTTACCACATTTTCAATCTCCGACCTGGAAAGGAGGCCAGGATGTTTTCTGTGTCACAATTTATTTAAACAGCTTTATATTTTTATGATTTTTGATAATCAATCGCTTCAAAACAATAAAGCATTCAATACCAAAATCTTCGCCACTTAAGTAATTTGGTACACAATGATATAAGCATCTAATAAACTTGATACAAAGCAAAATCTTTAACCATACATAATCCAATTCGTACATCCAAAACAGTCTCACAAATTGGACATTTATTTTTAGCAAGGAAATGTCGGGCAGTATAGAAATATACGTCTCAGCAATCTCGTCGGATTCCCGGTGCCTATCCCGAGGCTACATCAAAGTGCTTGGTAATGCATCCCTCGAGCGATCGTCGGTTTCTGTACCCGCGTTGCCTTGCCCCGGAGATTTGTAATAAATCATTTTTAGTGGCTATTCTATTCGTTATTGTTATTTCGTGTGTTATTCAACGTTTACTTGAGTTATGAGATATTTTATCAGGTGTTGCTAAAATGTTTTTGTTTTAGATACAATATTTCTCGACCTTTGTATGATTGTAGAGTGTATCCTATCACTGTTAGCTAAGATCGATAATGACATGCGTTAGTGGTAGTGTAGAAAAAATCTCCGAGCAAAATACATACAATTTGAAAAACACGCCACAAAAAATATCAGGCATTTCTAGGAATGTATCGTAAGGAAGGTATATTTATTAAATTAGGGATAACAAGAACGTGCACGTAACAGCGACAAATAACGTAATGTAGAGAATTTGTTTCACTCTGAACAGATGTGAGGTGTGAATCCAGATATCATATTCTATGTATAGCCAATTTTTTTATGTAGCGGTTTTTTTTTTATAAAATATGGGTATTACATATTTAAATTTAAACGTGTATTTTTCTTTTAAAGAAAACCGTTGACATCTTTTTTTTGACATAAAGAACAAAGTCGTTAAAACGAGTAACTTCTCCATGCCTATCTAGATGATAAAGTTCAGTCATTATAAAGCTAAGATTTTGACAAACAAACAAAAGTAAATTACCTTAAAGTTCACATATCAGAGTTGCCAACAGTTACTAATCTAGATATCTCGGAGGGAGTTAGAGTGCTTTCTTCGTTCCGAGACTGTGTAACTGATAACTTCAGCCGTTCCATTATATTTTTAATGCGGTCTGGTTTCAGCGATATTTAGCAAAGTGTTTTCCCTTCGAGTATAATGGAAGTGTACAAAATACAGGTTATATATTGTGCTCTGTGATTTTTTGTTGAAATTGGCAATAACTTGAAGTTTTTGATGATGGTAATAATCTTGTAGTACGTAATATTATGGCAAGGTATTTCTGATTTGTTGTTGAAATTTGCAGTAACTTTTAGTTTTTGATGATGTTAATAATCTTGTAGTAAGGAGTATTATGGTAAGGTAAAAATTCTGATCATTATCCATATTGCACAGTACTATTACTATCATATTTAACAACCAAAGGCTTTTATATATAATTTAAGTTTATATGTCTTGGTAGCTTCTTCATCTTTTAATTAACATAGAAGTAATAAATGGCCTCAATACCTCCTATTACTTCATTTGACTCCATATTCCAAATTACCTCCAGCTTTGCTAATTACATGAAATTCAACAGACTCGTCTCGTCAATTAACGTCTTGATCTTAACTTAGATTAAAATCTAGGTAGTGATCTACTTGATCTTGATCAATCCTTATCTCCAGCGGAGACAGTTAATTTAGTTCAATGCCAATACTTATTGTCGCTGCTCTTTTGTGAAGGAGAAGTATAAATTCCCTCGACTCGCGAACAAAAGCGTTAGGATCCGAAATAAATCAAAAGGCATTAGATGTACGATCTTCGGTACATTTCGCGTAGTGTTTTATGTACTATTTTTTATAGACGATTTATCGGATACGAGCTATTGGGACGTGGTTTCGTGTTGGGTTTTTGTGAAGGTGTAGTAAACGTTTTTAGTATGAATAAGTTGTACATTATAGTTGATATGGATTTTCATTTCATATAAAGAGCATTGTTTTCAATTGATTCTGCTTTTCCTAATAGCATCTGATTTGGTAATTTTATTTGGTTATGGTGAACTATTATATTACTAATGACGTACATTCTTTAATGAGATGAGAAAGATCAAGGGTTGAAGAGATATTGCGTTCTTATTAGATTTGGAAAATATTGAGTACCTAAGTCCTAATTGATATGTCAAATTTTACAAATCGTAAATACTAATTAAAAGCACGAACGTACCTTACTCCTACTATACTAACGATATCACACTAAAACAAAAACTGAATTCAATTACATCTAAATGAAACTATCAAGACTTTGTATTAACATTGTTCATGGTTTTTACAGACAACTAATGAAATCCCGACATTTGCGGTTAATTTGTAACGCTGAACGCGTGGCATCCATTCTCTTAATATTTCACTATCCGACTCTCGCGTGAGTAATTGGAAGGAAGCTGGAAGCGAGGTTTTATTGGTAGCTGGCGTGTTTAATTACAGAGTCAGCATTCTGTTTAGCTCTGCGTCCAATACGGAAGCTAACAATCTTTTACAAGTTAATACTACGTTCAGACGGTATTGACATTTAAAATGCTTTTCTAATAATGGAGTAATAGGTTTTAGGAGCAAAATTTGTTAAGATAGTAAGAATAATCAATGAAAATTTTATGTTTTTGTATCAAGAAATATCCAATGAGTTACAATGAACTAACTTCCTTCTTTAAACGAGGTTTAAAAAGAGTGCTCACCTCCTTGTAGGCAACGGCTTGGCTATGCCTTTGGTATTGCAAAGTCTATAGGCGATGGACGATGCTTACCATCAGGCGAACTGTTTGCTCGTTTGCCTACTAAGCCAACAAAAAAAAACGTTATAGCCTCTTAATCTGTATTATAAAATGGTGATTTTTAACTATTAGTGCGCGATAAATATTTGGCAGAATTTATATTATTAGTGACTTGTTTAATTTTCTTGAAAACATATTTTGAGAGACTATTTAAGATTCTAAAAGATCCAATGTTACCCTCAATTTTTTTTTGTAAGAAACTAATAAATAATGTTATTATAAGATTTAGAAAATTATAGCAATCTATTACATTTAATTATACTATTAATTAAACAAAACAAAAATGTATTAATGAAGTCTCATATTCTCTAAAATAAATTGCACTACCAAAATATTGAAATAAAACCACATAGGGACGTCTGCATGTTTCGAAGCAGCAGTTAAATTTTAAACTAAAATCTAGTTGTTTTTTAAACATTTAGAGTTAAATTTTAAACGTTTTACTCACTCAAAATCGAGTTTCGCGTTTGCGAGTAAAACAGTTTTGAACAGTTCATTTTAATGTGATATGCTTGCGAGTAAATATTTACGCTTAATACTTCAGGAGCAATTTCATGGAGTTTATGTTAAATTCCGAGACATTTTGATCGTTCTAAGACTCGGAAGCGATTCAATGGAAGATAGTTTATACACAGAAGATATACAGTCTTACTTATAAACTTGTTTTAGCGTTAAGAGGTGATTAAGAATTACTTAAATAGTCAAAAACATCACCGGTTTCCTAGTTTAAACCTTATTAAGACTCAAGATGGCGGGTTTTCCCTTACAGCGGATCGAGTAAATTTATTTCTTACTAAGCATAGCTTTGGGAATTTTTTATAAGTTAGACTGTTTATGTGGTGTAGTCATGCAATTTTGTCAATAGTAGAGATGTCATTCGACCGAATTGTTTTCGAATTTTGTATTTGAATTTAACCGGAATGATTTTGTGGTACAGAATAATATCGTAAAGGGTATTTGACATTACATACTCTTCGGCGAGAAACAAAGTTATTCGCTATACCTTTCTTCTTAAGTCAGTGAAGTGCCCTTCTTTCCTCCGCTACACGCGTCCATGGACGGTGCACGTTTTAATGTAATAACCCATTTACTCGCAAGCTGTAAAAAGGAACTTAGTGTCTAATTATACAAGAATTTCTAGACTAGACATTCAAGACACGGGGCTGAACAATTAACTTTATTATGTAAAAAATCTAAGAGAATCTTCATTTAATTATGTTAGTTATTTTTATATTACTTTAATTAATTCATCGTTATACGAAGTTTTGTGTTATGTAGATTTTTCGTATGGAAGAGTCTGTGTTTAGACATTACGCTTTGTCTATTTCTGACTAAGAAGTATTCAAGCACTGGTGCCTTTTGTTCAAATGAATACTAGTCAGTGTATTTTTTTCTATACTGGCACGGATATATGATCCTGCTGCTCCTGATAGTAACTGGAGTAAGTCCAGATAGAATGTCGGCTGATAAGAGATGATAACCCCTCCCTAGTCGACTCAATTAGGTACTTTCTTAAGTTCGGCTTTGTAAGATATTTTATATGTAATGGAAACTAAATGAAGCATATTTTTTTTGTGCAATCGGCATCCAAATTGGTTGAAAAATAAAGCAGTTATTCATATATAAAAATATTGTGATCAAAAGTGGGAGCGTGTTGGAGTTATCGCGCTATCTCTGTCTCACGTACGGAGTGTTATGGGCGGTGATACTCGATGACGACACAATTTGCTATATTTGTTATATGACAGCTTCCTTTTCCACTTAATGTCAAAGTTTATGATTTATTTATTATTGCGTGGACTTTCCAAAAACTCTTTTCTTCATTTTTGGATGACATACATTTTCGATATACGAATGGAAAAAAAGTAGTCTACCTATTATGCCGGCCTGTTTGAAACCCGGAATACACAAACTTATCTCTGAACTCAACACACTGACGTAGGCCACTATGGTGGGTGTTACAACTTGTGTACGGTGGTCGCTATTCGGACGGATACAGATATCCTACCACCAGCAATGATTAGTAATTAAACATTATGTATAGCATCTATCTTAAGGTGACGTAGGCAGTGCAGTGTCACACAGTGCTTTGAAATTCTAACTTCTAGTGTTCCTACTGCGTATCAATAGTCTGTTCAGAATAATAATACCACTACCACGCCCTACATCTACCCTGTACATCCTCAGTATTTTTGTTATATTTATTCTTCAAAATATATCATATCGCTCACTTCGTATTTCGTCGAGTGATTCATCACAAGACCTTCGCCATCTATCACTTCAGAATACAGCGTATTTTTTTGTAAAATGCTTTATATATTTTTCATTTTCTTCAAAGGAATAAGGAATAAGGTCTTGGAGCTCAGTTAGTAATTTTGTTTCAAGATTTATTGCGGTAATAACATTTTGTGAAATGGTAAGGAATGTATAAACGTGGACAAATGTGAGATTATAAAGTTTAATATACCTATAAATTACACAACAATGAAGCTTGACTTAAAGACAATGATTTCTTTTCCACCTGCTTAAAAGGAATCCAAGCATTCAATATCCAAATTTGTATAACACTAGGACTCACGAAGTTAGTTTTATAATTGCATAAACAACATACATACTAATACTATAACTATACTATCTACTACTACTATAACTATAACTATAATCTTTTGATGAGGTCTTTATTTATCAGTAGACATCATGTTGGTTGATGGATGTGCAAAGAAGTCCTTAATAGAAATCAGTATCTCGCATGAATTTATCTTCTCTGTAATATAAATGAGAATTAACTCTTTATAAACCATACAAACTAATTAGGCGTCAAGAGAATTTAAGAAATTATCAAGTCAATGACCACTTGGGATGCTCTTACTGAGATTTGAATTAAGAGGGCTGGTTTGGCGATGAAGAGATGCTTGTCTTTGGGAATGTAAATTATAACCTCTTATAAAGACTGGATTGCCTCTAAATTTTAGGAACTTGCCTAATTATCTTCAGTGGATAAAGCAATCTTTACACACGTTGCTTGAAGATAATAATAAGTTCAAAGATAGGCTACCACAGAATCTACTATACTCTGAAGTAAACAGTACACATCCAGGAATAGAAAGAGATACAATATTTGACAATGAATATCATACATTACCTTTAGAAAAAAGATTACTTTCAGCTTCATATACCATCCTCTCTGCCACAGCTATGGGATGATATGTCGCTGACTTGCATTCTCTTTGTTTAATGTTCATTACCAAGAACTGCAGGTACAACATTCTTGCCATAATAGAAAGAATCCACAGCAGTAGAATTTAAAGACTGTGAGAGAACAAAATTCCTCGTAGAACGCGCTATAAAATCCAGCGTCCATTAATTTTCTAAAAATTGGAGCAACTTTCCGCATCTTAAATGTGAAATTAAATTTCTTAACAGTTTTCACACGACTTACAGTTTCCCGGTTGGTTTTTCCAGCGTTTTTTCAAAAGCCCTGAGCACTAAGATCTAGGTATTCGGGTCATGCAAACACTAAGACTTTCTTCTTGCGTCCTACTTAGATCTTAACGTATAGCCTGCTTTAAGTAATAAGTTTTTAGCGGAAAATAGTGGTTATTTTAATCAAGCGGAGAATGCAGCCGTTTGTAATGAAAGATGCCGAGGCTTCTGTCTGTGTGGAAGATACAATTTACAGGAGATAGTGCAAGGTCTTTGTGGAATTAGCTTTAAGTATTTCAAAACTAATATCATTGGGACATTCAAGAAGTCTATTCGTTAAATTTTGGTAATGCATCAAAGACTACTGCTGTATAATGTTAATGAGTTGTGTATTTAAATGGTCTACTGCTTTTAAAGTAATTATGATGTGGAAATCTATACATTAATGTAAATCTGTAACCTTCTCGTTCAGATATTCTTGATGCTTAAAAAGAGGCAAAAATTGTGTAAACACGGTGGTCAATTGATAGATCAATCTATAATGATAGTAAAATTTCAATGTTAATTATATATTGTGTTTCGAAATCGAAAAGGAAATAGAAATTTGATTGCCAGACTTGATAATCAATACGAAGACTTCAATTTCACAACTTTTCTATAGCAAAGACGCGAAGTCGCTAAACACATCCTAAAATAATTAACCGATCAAACTAACTTGTAACGCTGTTATGCTCGGAGAGTATGTCAATAACATGTGACACGATGTTACATGTCACAAAGTGCCATTTACACGACACAAAGTGTCACAAACATATCATGTTGACTAAATAGCAATATGAATAACTGTAATATATGTCATAAACAATACAATCAATCTGAATTTGCTGATTCAATTTGTCGGGCAGGATTACAATAATTAATTGTGTTTGTAATTAAATTCCATTGTAACATTCAGTAGGGATTTCATATCATGTTTGTGTAATATATGTGGTTTAGGTCTTAGACCGTAGTCCACCACGCTGCCTTAGGCAAACTTCAGATACGATATAAATTCTTGGGGAGAGTTCACAATGGAGTTTTGCTTACTGATCCTCACTTCTGAATGCTACATTTATTCTAAACCAAATTTTGGTATAATATTTTCTTAAGTTTACTCGAATGTTAGAAAACTATTTTTCGGATTTTATCACAGTTTTTTATATTATAATTATCTCCCGACGTTTCGAAGACTGCAGCCTTCATGGTCACGGAGGGGTCTGCGGTGTTGGTCCTCCGAAAAGTCAGTTACAATGTCTACTATTATTTTACAATAACACACAATTTTAATATTTTAGCTGTTGACAGTCCGATCTTCGCAGAACGAGCTCAAAGTCTCGGAGCCTGGTCATAATGCTTATATACAACGCATGCATAGGTTTCTCTAGTTATTTAGACGTAACTTAGCACGGCGCTGGACTTGCTAGTTGATCTGATTACAATATGTTCGTGTACGCTAATTACTTCGATAATGCACTTTCAATATGCAATGAGAGTTTTAACTTGTGTATTAACATTACAATGTGATGTGTTGGTCTTCATGACTTTCTACGAACTATATTTGAAATTGAATAAAATTATAATAATCACACTAAAGGAGATTTAATATGTTATTTTTATGAAGTTTAAAGAATCTATTTTTGTTTCTGATAAGCTCGAAGACCAAGGAAAAGCTCCAAGAAACTTCGTCATGGGTTTGTCCTGAATTTTGATTATTTTTAAAAGTTTGTAAATTTCGTTATTATTACATTCTTACTGTTGACTTTAGACTGTTTTGTAATGTCGTTATTACCCAATACGATTTCTGGTTCATTTATAATTTGTCATAGGTTTATGTTACCTAGCCGCAATTCCTAGAATCCTAATCCTAGAATACAATGCATCTTACTTGACAGGTTATAATAAATTGCAAGTCGATAGGTGCGTGAGAAGTTTTCCAATTAAATGTTCCCATCACGAGATAATCAAGTTTAAGATGGCGCCTATAATTTCACCTTTAAATTCTGTTTAGATTAAATGTGTTAATAATGACTCTTTAGTTTTTTTAAATACTTTAAATATTGGTAATCAATTGGAAAGAAATCTAAAATAATAATGAAATTTAAATTTATTTACTTATGAATGTTTATTAAACTACCAATGATGTTATGTAATACCGATAGATGGCAGTAAAACAAATATCAGCAACCAAACGGGGAACAATAGAAATTCCAAATTCAAATAGCAATTCGAATAGCGAATGTTCAGTTTTTATTCGAAGCGGCCGTAGGCTAACCGGGCGCTTTGTTGCCAGCGAACACGAGCGAACGAGTCGCTAATCCGGCGAAATGGGCACAATATTGCCAAATAAACGGTTCTGTGCCATTTGGCCAGACGATGAAGCTAAGTTTGTGCAGATTGGCCATTTTTTGTTTACTTGTGAATGAGTTTTAGAGGGTCCGGTCGTAATGTTGACGCATTGACTTTGTTGGAACAATTGAGATTATCTAGTTGTAGAAAATATTTTTTTTTATGGAGCAGTCGTTAGAGTTAAGGCATCTTATGTTAGAAATAATCTTATCTTACTCGTACTAATATTATAAATGCAAACATTTAGGAAAGTGTTTTGATGTTTAGATGTTAGTTAGAATTAACGTGAGAAACAGCTGAATAGATTTGAATGAAATTGGGCATACAAGTACGACATAACTTGGATTAATACATTGGTATTTTATCCCGGTAATTTGGTTCCACGGCCAATAATGGAATTTTTTAATCGGATATTTTAAATGGAGGGCGCTAGCGTCGTATAGGTTGCACTATGAATTGCTACAGTGTTTTGGGGACTTACGTAACGGTAAAACCATTTCACGCGGGAGATGTCGCGACCAATACAAATTTTCCCGGATCAAAATATTGGAGTAAATCGGTAACTGCGGACTATAATTTAAAACATTACCCGTTAACAGAAATTTCCACTTCACCAATAATCAATAGCAAATTGCGAATTGTATTACAAATCCCGACTTGGTTCGGTGGAAGTAATCGAAATGATTCGCCCGATTGCTTCCCATCCGAATGGGAAGGTTACGGCGACATCGCTTCATTTAACTATGGGCGACATTTCGCTATACCCACAAACTATTACCCATAGAATGGCCGATTTAGGGTATTGAGGTATTTTGTTTTTCGATTATCGATTGTAAGGGTCATGCGGGGAATTTTACGAATGAATGGAACATTTATGTAGCAAATATCGAAAATAGGTCGTATTGTAATGATAAATAAATAAATTCTTAGTGATAATACACGTTGTATTTGTATTATAGTTAATCGGTGTTTTTTCTTACCATAATATGTATATCCGGTTCTAACAGGCCGGCATTATTGTGTCAACGTCACGTCAAACATCAAACGTTTTCATATTATGAAAGCTAGGTATTGTAAAGCATAGACCTAGAAACTTATAAGTATGACCAAATTTTTTTTAAAAACCTTAAATCTAGAAAGTGGGCAAGACGATTTTTTTTTTTATTTCATATATTTTTCGTAAAATTTTTCCATTGACAATGTAACTAAAACTATTCTTAAACCAGGCTTAACAATTAAAATTAAATACAGAATATAAAAGGTTTTAAGATATTTATATTATTTCGACAAGACAAACATTACATTTAATAATTACACTTCCTTAATTATTATTGTAATAGCATACTTTATGTGATGATAACTACATATAATTATTCGAAAACCTAATAACACCTTCATAAACACTGAACCGTTAAATTTCCTAGTAAAAACATAAACGTCATATTCCTACGCAATCTAGAACATCCCACACTGTCCCATATCGTCAGGAATAATCGCTTAGAGCAAGCTAGGAGGGCGCCGGCGTATCGATCGCCGACCGCGCCCTAAACCCGTCGCGTCGACGCCGCGTGACGACCAACCGTCACTATTTGTATTAATGTTACTATTTGTACTATTATTCTCACCTGTAACCATTTAAATGTAGTCAATTATATTTATAAGTAACCTATAAATATAGCTAATATTTTAATTGATTATTGCTTCAAGAAATAGTACTGTTTAAATGCTTCTGATAAGTCTTTTGAGATTTTATCTGATATTATAGTGAGAAAAAATAA
The DNA here is from genome assembly GCF_014839805.1 of Manduca sexta. Lineage (NCBI taxonomy): Eukaryota > Metazoa > Arthropoda > Insecta > Lepidoptera > Sphingidae > Manduca > Manduca sexta. The sequence goes on from NC_051122.1 coordinate 12,811,111, forward strand.
TTGAGAATTGGATTTATAAAAAACAAAAATAAATATGATTCGGTTGGATAAACTTCATTATAATTTTGGTGATTACTTCCCTAATACTATAGTAGCAACAATTTTTTTCTTAAATAGCGCTTTCATTTTAGCACGGTATAACAAATAACTACAGTTATAAAAGAAAATCATGCGCGGATGGAGCTTAATATTTTCTATTTACAAGAAATGTTGAAATAAATACGTGAAATTCCAGAAATCATTTCGGGAACGTCGATAGCATAAAAATGTATGGAAAAGCGCATTCTTTGCAAAAACTGACCTCGTTGCGTTTCAACTATTGTGCGAGAGGTCAGGAAAATATTTGATATCAAAAAAATACACGACATATTTTTGTATTTCAATTTTTTTTACTAGAGTCCGAGCATGTTAAATATTTGTAACATTCCTGTTTTATACCTAACTGTACATAACTTTTTTTTATTGCTTTGACGAGACGTGCTTGCCGTTTGTCTGATGGTAAGCGATACGAACGCCCATAAACATTAGAAACACCATCCAACACCTTAAATTGCAAAGTATTGTTTTGTATTCCCCTGCGCTCGCCATCCTTAGACATGAGATGTTAAGTCTTATTATGTCCAGTAGTTACACTGGCTACAATGTCGTTCAAACCGGAACACAACAGTGACTAGACACTGTTGTTTGACGGCAGAAATAATGCGGTGGTACCTACCCAGGCGGACTCTCAGATATGAGAAATCTACCACCAGTTATGAGTTAGTTACTATATACGTGGTATTTCGTTCTTCAATTAATATTAAAGCTCTAAGGCACCGTACAAACGCTGTAGATTTTGATTACTCTACTATCAAATTGTTAGCTATCTCAGTAATTTCACCAATTCAGACTATTGTTTTAACATAGTTTACCACAAGAACGGAGGCACGAGCAAATCCAAGTTATCTAGATGTCAAAAAATCAGTTACAACCCTTACCTCACTGACAGCGAATTATTCATATTTTCATTTACAAAATCCAATGTTTTATCTCATAACATTGTCGACGGATGTATGAGTGTCATTCCGAGTCCCGGGACGAGTCGGGATGGATTTGGGAACATTAAATTTGCACATAAAGGCTATTCCCGGCGCTCCCTACGTCCGGGACAGCTCGTTAGAGGTAATACCTGGATATAACAGAGGTTTTGCCTATCAGTTAATTTTATAGGTTATTTTTAAGGACAATTGTAATTATTTGATAAATTTTAAATGATTAAACTAAATGATATGGTTAGTTAATTAAAATAGCATGAGCTGTAAATCCGTAGCACGATCATTTTTGAAACTTGAATTTTTGGAAATAAAATTCAAATTTGCAAATATTTGGTCTTTACAAGAATAAAGCGACACAAGAAATTCCATCCGATAGCACTCATAGGAATACTTTTAAACTCTTAAACTGTTTTCGAAGGAGTTTCCGAACGTTATAAATAAAACAAAAACTACTAAAAGTTAAAGTTTCCGAACGACGGAATTTCCTTTTGGAATTCGTACGTTTGGAAAGCAAAGTTTTCTTGGTCGCTCGACAAGCAATGTACACTGCTAAATACTAATCCCTTAACTTCTAAAAGGTGGGCAGAGATGTAAAACACTAACTGACGGTGATTCTGTCGCAAAATTGACCTCTATTCTAATAAACAAATGAAGGTTTCTGAATGTAATCGTAAATTATTTTAATCGTATATCTCTCAAAAATAAGTATAATATAATGGCTCACCGATTTCATAATATCGACGAAACTACTAAATCATACTCCTTATTAGGACTTGTAAAATTTGAACTGGACCGAAATACTCAATTGCCTACACCAAGTTCCTCATTAAATTATTTCACTTTCAAAACAAGGTACATATTAAGACTTAACATTTTGTCTCATGGCGAGCGCAGTGAAATACCAAACAATACTTCATAATTCAATGTGTCGGATGGTACTGTTTATGGGCGGTCGTATCGCTTACCATCCCGTCAAGCTCGTCTCGTCATTCCACGTAATAAAAAACGGATTTTATATTACTTAGTAAATTGACAACTTAATCGTAAACAAACCCTACGTTTAAACAACAAACTGCACGTTACTTAGCGTTAAAGGAACCCCGAATAAACTACAGCATTACGTTTAATATCCCCTACCCAATTACGTAAAAGCAGAAACATTCCCCTGTTAATATTTAGTAAAGTAACCTTCAATTAGTGAATGACGCGTTAATTAAACTCCACGGTATTCTCTGGACGATGTGAATTTTTTACTACACGTAATAGAGGCTATGTCTAGTTAGGTTTTATGTGTAGTAAGTGAATAAGCGTTTATATTGCGTCACACCTTTGTTAGGACGGCATAATTGTGTTGAATGGTACAGGATAATAGTCTCAATCGACACTTAAGTTGGACCGAACTTTGCTTACCATCAGGCCAATATATCGTGCCCATATAAAAAAGTTTGGTGGTGGTGTGATAGCCTTATTTCCTCATGTAGGGTCCTATTTAATAGGGGGCGAGCCAATTACCATTTACCGAACACCATTCCAGACTCCGGATTTCCTCCTATTTACTGGAAACAATCACTTAGGCCGATCCGGGTATCGAATCCGCGACCTCAAAACAGCATTTGTATTGCGCATGTAATACTAAAATACGACAAATAGAAACAGATAGCAGACACAGTTGTACTAGAAACTTACTCGCAAAGATCCAAACATCAAATCCATAATAACACCTTTATCGTCCCGACTTTAGGGCCGACGAAAATTAAGTTTTAATACCTAACATAATTAGGAAATGTCCAACCCATTCTGCGAATTATGGACCAGGCCACCACTAGGGTTATATTAGAGTCAGGCATTGTCATTTGTTTTAATTCCAGATGTGAATTAAAAATCTTTATTGTTCTCCGGCCAACACAATTCTTTAGCCAAAATGTTGCGAACATTCTATATATTTGCGTAGCAGAATTTACTGAATTGGCTTTCTGAGTACAATTCTTTATTTCTGATTTCGAAGACATTATTAAATAAATCTTTTAATTGTGTATCTACTTCCCAAGGTATAAGTCAGTTCCGTAACTAGTAGAAGCGTCTGTTACCACTTTGACAATCCAATGTTAGACAGGTCGCACATTTTCTGAACTGAATTCGTATAATTTATATTGTCCGACGTGAGAATGGAACAGGAGCTAACCAGTTTCACATTTAAACAAGAGTATAAAGTAATATTAGTAAATAACATAAAGTATTAACTAAAAATTCCACACAAAACCACATTAACTATCGAAATCTACGAAAGAAAACACATTTAAATAAAATTAAATAAAATTTTAAATCCAATAAAAGCTTTACCAAAAATTCCCGAAAGCGAATGAATTATTCAGAATAAGGAACAAAACAGAGACTTCATACAACGTTGGGTATAAAAGACTAGGTTTTTTTCTTCAACTGTACCCGTTTGAAAATCGTGGTACCGGTTACCCTTTTATGCAATAGGTTTTTGGAATTGCTTTTGCAGCATTCGTTTTCTATGTCTTTATTTATTTATTTATTTACACTCTTTATTGTACATCAAAATCGTGAAGAAATGTAAATATACATCAGAGATGATGAAATAACAGAAAATATAAATGGCGGTGCTATCGCTATCGGCGATTTCTTCCAGACAACATTTGGATGGATTTAAAAGTCTTTAATCCATTAAGTATGTAAAGAATACTAGTGCCTAGTGCAATGACTCAATTACTCAGGACAATAACTCTTTTGTATATATATTGAAGGTTTTAATTTATGACAACACAAGCCGTCCGCTGTTCGCATTAAATTATGCAAAACGTTGATTTTAATATGAAATTCGGGTCTGTGTTGCTAGCCGCGTAATATGCGGGAAATTGAAAGTTATTGGCATGGTATTAATTAATGTTAAAGTATGTAATATTGCAGTTCGGTTTATTTTGAACGCGTGCAGATTTTAGTGGACGCGGGATGGGTTTTTGGTGTAATTGGTGCGGTATTAATCGGAAGTAGTGAATTAATTAGGATTTCAGCAATAACACCAGAGTAGAATATTTATTCCATAGTTGAACAGTATGCAGTATACAAGACCACCTTGAACTTATAATGGAATTCCAGAATGATCTTTTCATTGAAGTTTTCATGAGAGACTAAAACATTGTGTTATTAGACCTTAGGCCTGTTTTATGACTTCATGCCTCGTCATATTGTTTAAAAATAGGTATCTGTTATCAACCAAATTCAAGATACTATCCCTTTCCTTAAAAATACGGCAATGTCATAATAAGTCAATATTAGATAAGTTAAAAAAGTCATCCAGGGTAAAAAAGAATATAATACTTATGTTAAAATCATAAATTAGTTTGAATATTATGTAAGTCATGGTGCATTAAAAAGATGTTTACTTTCTTATTTCGAGTGTGGTCAGTAAAAGATTTAAGGCACAAAAATACTTTAGGAATGCAACTATCATTAAAGCTATCGTAAAAAATTGCTGGTACTTCAAAATGCACCCTAATATCACATTAACTGAACTCGAAACTGCATAATGCATATAAAATTTGTTTGTAAAAAACATAATTTCGAAGAAATTTACAGCTCATTTGAATATCGCCGAAGAAACTGAATAATTTATTGAAACTGCGTCACATTGTCGTGGAACTGGGGCGGTGTAAAGCAAAGTGAGAAATTTAACTAATTGCATTAAATGTATGAGTGGGAAATATTTTGATCTTTGTAATATAGAACTCTATATTTATTTTGTCTTGATATCAAAAAGTTTGTAGTTGGAGAGACTACAAATGATGTGTCGACAAAAACAGACATTAGAAATGGAATAGTTATGCCTTCAAAGCACACGCTATCCTTCAACAGTGGGAGAATATAGTATTTTGTACTTGTAGACAGCCTCCACCGAATAGTCAAAAACATCCCCTACTACCTTATTAATACGAACATTCCAACAGCGAATGTACATCAGACATATAATTCAATTATCTGTCAGAAATAATGCATCTGCTCCATATTTTAATTAGTACAAAATGACAAAATTCGACCCCGTCACGTCTCACAAATCCAAACAAATGTTATAGGTGCACGCGAGTTATTAATTACCCGACGATAGACCGCCGTACGAACATTTTCACATTCATTATTCATAGTTAATTGAGCACGCAACGTTTACATAAAGTTTGAAGACAAATCACTGTTTCACACTAATATAAACGGAGCGAGAATCAATGTCTTATTTGAGTCAAAATCTGTAGATGAACACTATCTTCTGTACTTAGCTTTCCGTAGTCCTTTTTATCCACAGAAATACATTCAAAACACACCAGTTAATAAGATATATTGTACCTTGTACCACTTAATAGTAGGTATACAAGCACTATTATGATAGTTTTAAATGACATGTCATCAGTTTATTTAAGAATACTTAAGGCTTCAAATTTCGAATCATATTCAGAGTCCTTTACCAGTTTATAAAGCTCAAAATTGTTCGCATTCATAGCGCTTACAGTACGAGATTTTCCCGTCCGAGAGGCTGAATAAAAACCTTAACAACACCTAACAAGAGTGTTGTAATAAAAATGGCGTCACTCATCAATTTATCCATTACGACACAAACAATGTTAGAAAAGGGGTCGCGTGGGCCCCGGGCCCTTGTTAAAATAACCCTTACAGGCGACCGGGTCAGATTGAACAAAGGTGGGTCGTCGCCCCCAAACAATGCCACTTGCCTTTTGTTTCACCCTGTTATGTTTCGAGGTGGGAGAAATTTTTCTTTTTCAAAAAAGGTTGACCAATTAGCGTTTGAAATAGGTTGGTGACTTCGTGTGTGGTATTTTTGTGTATGAGTGCGTGGAGAGATATCCAACAGTGGACACACCTAGATTATTATTTTTGTTAATTTACTTATCATAATATCTTTGTTTTATGAAAGGATAGATAGATAATTCGTTAATTTCCATTTCAATGAAAAATATAAAAATCAAAGAAACATATTTGTACACTTAGAACTAGTTTAAAAATAGGCGTATTTTCCCTGAAAGCTATCTTTTCTATACATACTAAAAGAAAATATTTACCTTAGAAGGTATTTTATGAACTTAGTGTAAGCTAATTTATATTGCAACGTCCCAGGAATTGATGTTTTCAATAACTGAACGAAAGGACGAACAACTTGCTTCTTTCATAATTCTGTTGATACAAATTAGACATTCATAATACTGTTGATAGCTTAACTTATCAAACTAACTCGTCTCATACGAAAAAAAATGGTAAAAATCTCCGTCCTACTTAAAGGTAATTAAATTTTTAAGCAACCGTCGTGCCAGGCGAACGTTTCGCGAGTAATGTGCCGTTAAAAATTAACAATTCGTTTATTTTGTGAAAAAAAAACCACAGTTTGTAGGAAACACGCGATGTTTCACATAATACTCGCATAACAGACGTTATGCAAATGTGCTTATAAAATATAGAGATTAGGAGTTTTTATTAGAGTTCCTTTTACGATGGTATTGTTAACCTCCCAGTAATTTAAGCTATAGAGGTTTACGTTGATTGAAATCCTGGACATGATTTCCCGCTTAGTCAAATGTTTACTTAAGATTTATTAGTCATTCCGTATTTCAATTTTACTTATAATGCCGGCATAATAGGTGTTATCATTAAAAGAACCGATGTCCCTTTCTACTCTACGCTCTGAAGCTCACTTCACACTAGATGCAATAACATTCTTCGTGGTAGAAAAGGAAGAATATATTATTACATTCAAGCCTACATACAACGAATCGCCAAGTAAATGATTCCTTTATCTCCCCCGTCTACGATAAAAACACCTAAAACCTGCTGATCAGCTCGGTCGAAAGAACATTTGCCGCCGAGCGCCGGCGGAGCATTAAAACCGTGTTGACCTAATATTCGAAAGCTGCCAACTGTCCCGCGCCAAATTTGCCGTATCGCCAATTATCTGGAGCCTTCGTTAGTCCGCCAATCTGATTGGCAACTTAATAACATCTTGTAGTTGCGCGTGTTTTGGACTCTGATAAAATGGAGAGATTGACAATTATTGGATGTATTTTTGACGATATAGACGTAGAGATGAGTATTAACCAGGGTTATTATTCAAAGCGGCGAAAGTCTAGTTGGTTGTGGAACGGACTGCCGAAACGAATATCCGCCGGTTTAAATCCCAAGGGCACACACTTCTGACTTTAAAAAAAAAATGTGTTTACTCTTTGTGAATTACCGCTTGTTTTAACGGTGAAGGAAAACATCGTGAGAAAACCTGCATACCTAAGAATTTCTCTATTAGGAATTTTCGAGGGTGTGTGAAGTCTACCAACCCGCACTAGGCCAGCGTGGTGGACTAAGGCATATTCCCTTTCAGTAGTAGAGGAGGCCCGTGTCCAACAGTGGGACAATATATAATACAGGGCTGATATTATTATTCAAAGAATATAGTATGTTGATAGATTCATCAATATATTATAGACAGTATATAGGCAGCAGTGGGGAAAGGTGAAATTTACCGAAACAAACTCGACATATAAGTACTAATATGTATGAACGCGGTATGCAAATCATTCTAATGATAATTAGATTCTATCAAAATACTACATAAAGGGAAGCCGGCGAGAATCGGGTAAATTAGACACTTCGCGACTGATAGGCTACATTCCTGAATTTTTATATTGAATCTTAAATAAAGAGTGAGATGAAGCAATGAGCCTCTGGCATAATTGTATTTAATGAGAAGCGGGAATCGGGATATGGATCTTTGGCAATTGATAAGCCGGCACCTTCCTCAATTTTTATATTGAATGTTAAATGCAGATTGAGATGAACCAATGAACCGGTTGGCATAATTGTATTTAATGAGAAGTTCAAACACTGGTATGCAGTAGGTAGTCAGCAACAAAAGTAGCTGAACATAGTCAAAATTTCAAACGCCTTGAAACTTTTGTATCCATATCAACAATCGTTTTTCTTCAGTAACATAAACTTCAAAACTTTGACTTTATACTTTATTGTATATTGTAGTACATAATATATATACCAATGTTTCAATGTCTAAGTCATTGTCATTTTCTTTGTTGAAAGTAAAGAAATACTTGTAACTATGTTTTCGAGCTGCGAGGAAGTAAAAACAACCTCACATTTAATCGCACGTACACTGTTGAAGGCATAACCCTCGCTTTGACACAAACGGATAAATAACAATATCATACCTTGTCTCATTTTAGCCATACAATTCTGCGGCGGGAATACATTATGTAGTCAATAATTAGTGTTTAGTAATTAAAACCCTCTCCCCGCTCCATAGGGTCGATATTCTATGACACACGGGCAACAAGTTGGGCGCAGTTGATAAATCCATTAAAACTCGTTGATGCGTTTCCGGCCGGCCGGGTACAATTAACCTACTTCCGCCTACCTGGCTGCAACTTGTCAACTCCATTACTCTGACGTCATTAGGGGACGTGTGTGCAACTTCAGCAATTGCAGTTTTGAATATAAGTTGAAAAATAAAAACAGCGTAGTAACATGGTAAAATTTATTTCAAGATCTCCAACGAAGGATACACGGCATATGATAAAAATAATGTAACATTGTTACAATTAGCAATGCGACGTGCCTCTTCAATTATAGGAGACCACAGTAACGTATCATTTTGTATAGTTGTAAAATGTAGGTAGATATTGTAACTTTGACTTTACAGACGACCATGAAGGCTGCATGGGCGTGGAAACATCGGGAGAAAATTCAAATTAAAAAAACAGCGATATAATCCGAAATCGAGATTTATTTTGTCCCAGATAGTACTCTAGCTCTCTCGTATATAAGTTCGAAAGGCCTTGATGCCTATATAATTACTAACCATTATAAAACTTAACTAATTATATAGGTTTTTGAATAGTTCAGTATAATATACAGATTTGTAGCTCAAATGGAGTCATTACCATAATTTATAAGAAGTTTTAGAACTTAAAATCAACTGAACAATATTATATTTCTATCATATTTTCCCAAAGACATTAAACTATACATATAGTTAGTTATATACCGAACATCAGGGCCAAATTTTTAAATTTTACCATAAGTTGCTGTCTTATTTGAAATGTCCGTATGACAAGATGTCACAGCGTCCTTAGAAATTAATACAAAAATAATATATTTATAGAAAATATGCTAATTCGCATTCAAAACGTGCAAAACATGATATGGAAAATATGAAGTATTTTACATTGATGTTTTGCTATTTCACGATAGACTAAGAAACCATTACATTAGCGCAACATTTTTGTATGACAACCTTCTCAATGTCCGCTCTATATAATCTTACAACTCCGTATTTCACATGTATAAAAAAATGCCAAAGCTATTACTGTCGTCAAAATTTCCACTGACAGATGTGAAGGATGGCCAAAACGTCCTAAATTAAACAAAGAAGACAGATCTGATTACGTTCATTACTAGAAAAAGTAATTTAACAAAACCCCTAAGGTAATTACGAACAGACAGAACTCAGTAATTGTTGTTCGCTACCAATGTTGCCTAATGTGGCAAGACATTTTATTCCTTAAGCCTGGGTACGGACTTGGAGTTTATCTTGGGGGTCTAAAACGATTTATATTTTCAAATGTTGGATAATTTATACGTGTTTCTTTTTTGTTATAGGTTAATTGCATTTATTCAATTCAGAAATGGTTTTATACTTTTTTTATACTTGCAGATTTTTATAGTAAAGAGATGATATTACCATATAGCCAAGTTGTAATAGATACTACCCATATTCTTGCGTTGTCGATTAAAATTCTGCAAATAGCTTTTTCTTTATCCACCTTTTCTGAAAAAAAGATATTAATCCTGAAGGAAATTAATTATTTCAATCATATTTACAACTTCTACCACATGCTTAAAAAGCTGACTTGCGCGACCACCCTAGAGAGCAAGGACAGGCGCAAAAAATGTTCAAAATCAATTTTTAAACCATTATTTACTGTATAGGAAAAAAAAAAATTCCACACACGTCCACCTCTAAAATAAAACTTACAAAAATATATCGAATATTTCAATAACGCAAGGGTTTACGACGTTGTCCCCCGCCGTAAAACCGGGTACGTGCCAGTTGTTACGAAATATTTGAAAGGCCTTCTTGAATAATAGATGTGTAAGGCTGAAGGCAGGTCGTATGAGACGTTTATAAGCGCCCTGTTGTATATATTAGAAAGTTTCTTGGGATAGAAGGAATTATAAGGCCTATTACTCTACAGCTGTGTGCCTTTTTATGTTGAAGTTAATATATAAAGAATAGAAGATGAGACTAAAATCGCAGATTAAATTATCCTGCGTGGTTCAGCGGTTAGTTTTTTTAAACGTGCAGTGTAAAGTGACCGCACCTGATGGTAAGTAAAGTGGGGTTCAATAGAATGTCGACTGACGAGAGATGATTACCCCTCGGTAGTCGACACAATTACGTCGGCCTGTCGGACTCGTATATACACAGGCTGATACGCGACGCACTTACGTGTGCCACTATGGTGAGTTTTAACGATCTTGTGTGCGGTGGTAACTATCCCTGCGGATATAAAATATATCCTACCACCAGCAGTTGATTATAATACATCAAAGCCACCATTACGCAGCAAAAAAAATGTTTGCGAAATGTGAAATTTCGAGTTTGGATGTTCCTAGTCGTTGAAATTCATATTCCATCAGTTGACCTTCCTGATGCTGTAACAAAATCAATATAAGAGAGCAGAAATAGTGTTTCTACGAACACGTTGGCGTGTCGGACAGTTCTCAGAATTGCTGTTACACAAACAACTTAAAATATCTTTTTCTGAAAATATTTTGCAAAAAATAACTAATGGTAACTGCATCTAGTGAAGAGTGGAAACCTTCATTATGATACAGACTGCGTATGCATAGATCTGTCTGAGGATCCCATCGATTTTTACTTTACTTCCTGGAGCAAATATGACTACTAATGTCTTCTAACTTAAAGGTCATTAAAAACAAACAAATTCATGATGCTAAGGTCAAGAGACAAAAGGGTTCTGAGAGTGTCTAGCGTCATCTAATAACACATAATTTTATGTACAGTGAGTTCCCACAAATTTTAATGGACAGACCCAATAATACAAGTTTTAAATAAACCTTTAATCCAGTTTGCGACAGATGTAACTGATTAATTCAAGTCCTCAAGGGCAATCGGGACAAATCGCCACCGGCAACGGAGCGAAATTAATCTCGAATCGTCTTTTTGTAATCACGGGCTGCGCGTAAGGTCGCTCTTCCCATGTTTTATTCATGACTTGGAAGATGTCGGAAACTTATTTTTCCAACGTTGATTGATATGTTAATAGTGTTGGTAACTTGAAAGAGTTTAGTCGAGTTTGCTGTTCTTACAGTAATATTTTCTGTGCTAAGGGTTCAAAACAATAAAGTAACGAGCATTTTAGTTACTTGGTGGTCAATTATTGCTCCTTCCTTATGATTATAACAAAACATGAGTGCGTTGCTGGTTTTTAATAAGAATGGGAATTTGTGGAGGACGGATTTATTAGGTACTAGTTGACCCGACAGACGATGTCCCGTCAACTATGAATTTGCAGTGCGCATTCTGTCAATCGCTGAAATTAACTTTTCTTAAATTTTCTAACGTTCCCTTCAACTTCCTTATTTTTTTCGATATGAATGAAGGTCTCTCCAGATAATGGGCACGATCCTATAAATACAGCTTTACTGTTAAAAATAAAAACATCAGTAGCGGACCTTTAAATAAATCGTCGGCTTATTTGGGGCTCTAATTTATTCGTCTCTTTTTTTTAATTTTCCGGCTGTGAAGTCTGCGTTAGGTAAAAATAATTATAAATCTTCGTTTTGATAATTTTTTTATTACTTGAGATCGGCTTAAAGAAGCTATTATGTTTCAAATATTTTCTTCACAAAATTTATTTATAATTTACAACATGGCTGTTTTTCGTAGGTTTTTGGGCGTCGATATTTTCCTGGAATAATTCCACCAAAAATGTCTAACTCTGGAGTGAACGCAGCATTTTATTTTATCTTATTTCTCTCTCTCGTGTAGACTATGAAAAAAGTCGTGTCAAGTCCGTTGGTCAAGAATATTTTAGATACAAACTTCTACAACAGAATATTAAATAGTATTGACGTCCTTTTATATTCAGGCACGACAAAGTGACCGAACTACACCTGATGGTAAGTGGAGTGGGGTCCAAAATGTCGACTGACGAGCGTTGATTACCCCTGAACAGTCGACATAATTATGCCAGTCTTTTGAAATCCGATGTACATAGGCTGATCCTGGAATGCGACACAGTCACGTGGACCACTGCGGCGGGTTTTAACACGTTGTGTACGGTGGTCGCTATCCGGGCGGATATATAATATATCCTACCACCAGCATAGCACTTCTTCCTATTATAGGTTACCTAAAGCTGTACCGTTCAACACATTCACAAACTGCGTATGCATAGTCTGTCAATAAACATCCTTTAGTCATGAAGACGCATTGCTCAAGCATCGACATCATAAAATATAGCGTGATGTTTTGTTGGCAATGTATGTCCCTTCAATTACAATAATATGAAACAAATCTCAACTGAGTGAAATTGTATTGGTGTATAATAATTTCTTATGTTTACCAAACTTTGCAGCCTTCATGGTCGTGAGGCGGACTATAAAACCTGTAGTCTTCAAAACGTTGGGAGAAAATAATAATATGAATAACCGCGAGAAAATCATTCAATAGTTTTATTTCAATGTATTGATGTGAGTAATTACTGTGGATGTGCAAGCTTTCATTAATCGACCTGCTGGTATAGTGTAGAATAATTGTCATAATCAACGAATTGAAGCTATCATACAGCGACAGTGACAGTAGTATGAATTTTGACGTTAATTAAGGAATTGTATGGCGTGAAATGTGTTGTAATTATAACACAAATGATTTGTTCCGCTGAATTTGCGCGTATGGATGTCATATCGTGACCGTTATTAAAGCGGATTTAGTTCGGGGTAAATATATTGTAAACGTTCTCACTGCCTTACATAATATTTAAAGATATTCTATATATTATTTAAGAAAATTGTAGAAAGGATTCGCCATTTAACGTCAAGAGCACTTCTTTGTGTTTTCACTTATAGAAAAAAATAGACTGTAAACTATTGTCACAGTACTAGAGATATCAAGTAATACATAATATTTGTCAATAAAAAACGTTAAAGAATTATGTTATTACCTTTATTATTACCTTTACGACTCGTTGAGTATTACTTGTACTGTTGAGTATTACCGTTTCCCAAAAAATTCTCACTTATTTATGAAATCCAAAATTCAGTCCGAAATGTAGACGAACACCTAGCCTCGCATCCACCCTCATTCTCTACACGATAAATATTTATTCAGAGTGTGAGCGAGCAAGCAATTTCCTTTATTGCTTCTTCCACCTTACCGGTCTCGTGAAATTGCAATATTCACCTTAGACTGTTTATAAATCATGTTTATAGTCAGATACCTTCTATACCTTCAAGTACCAGGAAATGTTTTTATCGTAATTAATTACGTGACGAGCAAACTGCTCTCCTAATGGTAAGGTGCTTTTGCCCCTAAACAGCGGGAATACCAGACTTTGATATTTTTATAAGTGCACGGCAGTGCCTCTACTGCACCTGATGGTAAGAGAGTGGGGTCCAATAGAATTAAAATTGAATCATTATTCGGATTTTATTGCAGTTTTATTATTTTAATTTTCTCCCGATATTTCGAAGACATTGCAGCCGTCGTGGTGACGAGGGGATAGAGGTGTTGGTCATCCGCAAAGTCAAAGATACGACATCGACATCCAATAGAATGTTGACGAGATATGATTACCCCTCGGCAGACAATTATGTCGGTCTGTTAGAACCGGATATACACAGGCTGATCTGGAAATGCGACACACTTACGTGGGCTACTATGGCCGGTTTTAATTTAAGAACTGCATGTTTTGCAATGCACTTAGATATAAGATGTTATGTCTCATAATTTTCAGTATCTACATTTGCTATAATGTCCGAAAAACTGGGTCTCAGCCATGTATATACATGATTGACGACAGTAATAGATAGTAAAGCTGTACCTAATTTGAAAGACGCAAAGGTCCCTCGCATACGTGGGCCCTACTACCAAAAGACACAATACTTTTTAATGTTTATTAATTTGCAACTAAGATGTATTTTTTGTTGCAGGGCTGCTATCATGGGACTCTGGAGAGCACCAGGTCGACTTGGAGAAGGAACTGGCCACCCTCACGGCGCAGGCACCCGAGGGGGAAGAAGCCAGATATGGTACGTACACTCTTCGTGATCATTTTTACCGTTTTACACTTAGCAGTAGACCCTATCAGTTGTTGATGATGGTGATTTTGCCCACACACGCCAAAACTTGCTGAGTTCGTTCCAAAGATAAAACCTTCCTAGTACTAAAAGTATTTTAGAGATTACCGCTACTATGATAGTTCCAAACTATACTTCTTTATCATATTTGTACCTATTATTTATTAACTATCGATATTTACCAGGACATCTTAACTATTAAAGTAGGTAACTCCTCAATTCTCATATGACTTATCCCATTTCAACCAGACATAAAAGATAACATTACCACAATATTATTGTGCCCCAAATGTATTACCCATTCAAAGATTAGGTCGATGTAACTAGCCACAATTTTATTGGGTTCTTGTGTGCTCTGTAATAAACTTTTTATCGCACCCCTATTATTGAGTTTGCGTATCTTTTTGGGGTAATATAGCCTTTATGTACTATAAATGGTTTAGCCCTTTGAAGGTTAGATTGTGTTGATTTAAACCTAGCTTTTATCGATATAAGACTTCCATTAAAACATTTATAAACGTCACCTATTGTATTTCTGATTCCACTAAGACTATAGCATAGCTTATTTAGATTGGACAATCCTCTCTAAGGAATATTAATTTTTCAGCCATCAATAATAAAAATTATAAAGAAAAAACCTCTTATCCCAACCCTATTTCCAAAAAATTCAACTTCAATATTTAGCCTTCCATTAACGTTTGTAAGATCTATTCTTTTAATTTTTAAATCTAAAATCAGATCACAATCACTACTCGCCATCAGTCTCATAATATATTCATAAATCCTCATCCACCCAGCTTTATCTCGTATTTGGCTTTTAAAATCTCAACTTTACGACCACTCGGTCCCCGAGGATTATAAACCACTTTGGGAAAGTGAAACAATGTTATATTTGGCGAATACGTTAAAATATAAGTGGGTGGTTATATTCCACAGATTTGCATAAAGGATTGACGTTATGGTGGAATTCTTGGATTAATAGAATTTACTTTGTCACTGGGCGAGGTTGCATGTGGTGTAATGTTTAAGGAACGTCTTCTTTGTATCAAGCAATGATCAATCGTATATTTCAATAAATCATTTTGCGTTTTCATGCAAATAGTATAATTGCTTCAGCGAGATATAATTAAATTGGTTCAACACGAAAAAAAAATTGAGAGTTCTTCGACCCAGTAAAATATTTGTACGTAACCAAGATTAATATTGGTATTTAAAACATAAGATTTTGGATTGGCGCCTAAAGTGTTTTAGAAATTGATAAGTCTTAAAAGTAGCTATTGAACCTTTCAATATATCAGCAAAGCCATTAATAGAAAATAATCAGAATATTCCTCCATAATTTTATTTCACAATTTTAATGTAGTAGGTAAATTATAAAACTCTAGTATAGCGTTAAATTGCTTCTACAAATTCTTGTTACAATGAAAATGACTGTAAAAAGCTTTGTAATATTAAATCCTATTCACAGTACTTTATGCTTCATCTAAGATTACTTCTTTTCTTGTTCGAGTCTTGTCTGAAGTCTGTAATCACTTTTATATTCTTTTAACGAGATTAGTGCTCGGTTATTTTTAAATTGTTTGAGATGTGAGCTTTTTTTAATAATTATTTTTACCTATATTGGAATTAGCGCTAAAAAGAATGGAATTAAATTTTGTGTTAGATATTAAGATAGATTCGCCACATATCTTATTATGGAACAGGTATAATTTTCTTAATTGCATGCTTTAGATATACCTCTGCCTACCCAGGGTACTACCCTTAGAGCAATCACCAATTCCTTGATCTTCAAACTTATATCAATAAATAACCTGAAGACAGCACATAAGTCTGAACTGCGACCGCAACGTCGTCCGTCAGTCCAATCCTTCACCTCGCCGCATCATTCGTCAAGACGTCAGGCGTCAGTCCTGATTGATGGCCTATCGGCACATTGGAATTAATTGATCTCCATCCATTAACGGTATACGAGACGTGTTATTATGTATGTTAGCTTATGTAAGGTGAACACACAAGCCTACTAGTAACGTAAATATCTACTTACTTTCGTTTTAATTTTACCTTCTTAACTAAGACAAGCGAAAATATGTATGATGTACTAACAGAAGTTTAGAACCAGATCCCCACAGTGGGTTGTTGACAATCCAATAAACGGTCAGTTAAATCCTTGCTGCAACATACGTCATAAGTTGGTACCCTTCATTGAAGTAGCAAGTCATAGATATGAAATTAGATTATCTGTTATCAAGACCTTCCTTTCCAAAGGTTCCACATAGACCTTCGTTTGAAATATCAGATTTAAAATTACGGCACCCGAGATTACCTTTGTTTGAAAAGAAAATGGAGTGAAAGATAAAGTTATTCTGATCTTAAAAATGTTTAATAAACTAAAGAGAAATAATTTATCCTTTCATGAGGAGCTTCAAGAACGCATTATTTAAACGATGTAACTATTTTCCTTCATAAACTGTCTACAAAACAAGCTCTTAGTTACTTGGCAGCGTTTATAGGCTATGACTGAAGGCTCCTGGAGTCGAATTGCTGATTTATTTTTTGTGTGAGATTTTCTCGGATAATTTCGGGGGGAATAAATTCGCCAGTGGGGCATATCGTCTGGCTAATGGTAGGTCATAAAATGAAAGTACAACTTGTGTAAGTCACAATAAATGGCATTTTTATGAAGACCGAAGTTCATTGGGTCTTGTAAATACTAAGCTATTTTACCTGCAACGAAATTAATCACATAGAAAGATAGGAAAGAGTTGAAAATAAAAAGTCCTCACGCCCGTCTAGCACTGTTGACAATATACTCGTAAGTTCCATCAGAAGGTAACTGGGGCGAAATATAAACGCAACAACTGTAAATAATCGGAACACGAAACAATACTAAACACAGACGTTTAACAAAGTAATCGGTCGTGAAAATTTTTAACTCTGCCTCTGAATGCAACCATTGAGATCTTTGCCAGAATGAATAAAACATACGAAGAGAGAGGAGTTGACTATGTATTTGTTATAAAAAGTCATTGAATTAACGTTAAATTTGTTGTACTTTTTCATTTCTATATCCTTGAACATTCAGTCGTAAATCGCACATTAATTCTTAACGACTAAAGCTATCCGATAACAATCAGTCACCGACAAAAACCAACTGCGTAGTTCGACAAACGACTTACCAAGTAAGTTTATAAGTCTCCCAACTCGCACTGGGTGAGCGCACAAGCGCGTTGCCTGTTATCAGTTTCTGGTTCAGTGGGCGGTAGAAGGCTGTTAATGGTTGGTGTTATGTAACGTAAAATATAGGTTTTTGGGGCATTAGGGCATAAAGCCTTCAGGAAGATTGCGTTGGACGCATCTGACTGTAAACCTAGATTGTTCGTGTAATATACAACTTTGTTTTTTACGTTTTACACAAAGGCTATGTTTATGTTCTTCTTTCTGACTTTGTTATTCCATTGTGGTCTTGGTAAGACATTGTCTAGCATATTTCGTAAACAATTTGGCTTAAGTTTAGGAACTGCTCTTCTGTCTGTCTTCTGCCTTTTTTTTAGAATCTTATCCAATACTTTCTTGTTTGGTAACCAACGCCACTACCCTATAGTCTACAGGATCTTATATTACCAGATAAAAGCATTTTTACAAACGAGAAACCAGCATCACTGACACACCTACACGGGAAAAAAAATTGCACCATTGCGAATTTTGTGCGTCAAACAGCTTATTTGTTAAACAGAGATATCTTAACAAAATGATCCTCTCTCCACGCTCGGGTAGTAAGAACGTACTAATAAATCCCACCCGAAAACTAATTCTCCACAAAATAGATGCGACAGTAACCATCGCTCGGTACGATTCTTTTGTTTTAAACGTAAAGTCCTTATCCCCCGGGCCACAAAAGAGCTCGGAGTGATATTATAGCATTATGAAAAGCCAACGCTTCCATTGTGGCCGAGTCTTTTGTGTTAAGTGTGAAAAATAACCCTTTTGTTGGTAATGTCGGAATTCTTGACGATGTTTCCATTTGCTTGAGTAGGTCTGGTTTTGTAGCGGCTGAAGTAATGGATAAGCTTCGAGTTGAGCTTGCGGTTTTATCAGAGGGGAATCAGAGATACAAGTGAACCCTTATTGCTGTTATGATGGGGCTGAGTTTGTGGCAGTATGAGTCATATTTCATTCCTCAGCTTACGTGTTTCATTGATCAACTTGAAAATGGAACCCAGAAATCTGAACTACGTTCTGAGTTATCATTAGATTTAGACGGTTTTTTTAATAACTTTGTCAAATATTTATCAAATTGATACGCAATAATCTTTATCGTAACTATTAGCAATACATTTAAAGCAACTCTCAACTAATCAACGGTCAGTTCGGCCACAGGTTCAGCAATTAATTTAAATCCACTGTCAGATTTATAGTTATTCTGAAAACTAAATATTGACAGCTCTCCGCCATTTTGTCATGTCTCTTGCAGTTGACAGTACCGCCTACCGTATACATCAAAAGTTCAGCTTTCATCCACTGCAAACTACATTTTTCACGAGTCTTTTTTGCCACCCAAAACCGCTGCGATATTTAATAACAGCGCATCGCCGCACAAAAAATGTCCATCAATTTTGACGATATTGAAATTTTCACACGGTTTTTGTAGTCTTTTGTCGTTGTAATATCAATTAGCTGATGGAGTTTATGCGAAAATCTATTTTTATACATACTGAAAGCAATCCATTATCTTCATTCGTTTGTTACCATGTTCCATTTGCGGAAACTGGCGTTTTATTGTTGTCTTACGTGAGTTGTTATTTTATTTGTTAGTCCTTCTGGGTAGATCTTTATATTTTTTAATTTAAGTTGTGTGCAGAGTTTTAAACTATATTTAATATATCGTAACTAGCATAAATAATACCCTCGTGTAAAATTATAACATGAAACTGACTGTGTGACCGACAAAATGCAAAAGATGAAATGTCCCGCTGACCCTAAATGCATCGGGATCATGTCAGGCAGATGTTAATGGCTTAATTTACAAGAAACAGACTAGAAGGAGGAAAATCTATTCATGAGCGTACATACAAAGAGAAAAAGCTTGCCCTTGTATTCTCGAAGGCTTGAGCAAATGCCACTATCGCGCTTAAACTCAAATTCGCCAAGTCTTGGAACATAAGACCTCATAGATTTTTTATTGCCTCTACGAAATCGAATCTAGTGAATAAATCACTTATGAGTGATATATCTACCGCTGCATACTATATATCTTCTAATTAATTAACAAATATATCTATTTCTATAGCGACATTGTATACTGTCAACTATTCTACTGATTGATGGATTCAAACCTGTCTTCCTTCTGACTTCTCTGCAAGCCTACCAAAACAGCAGTAATTCAGCATTCCCATGCCGCATCTGCCATTTATCGGCAATTGATAGCAAATGACATGTAGTACCATCGAGTGACGTCACGAAAATGGCAGCGCTTATAACTGAAACTGGAATAATGGCATCGCTGAATAAAATAGAGCGCTTTGTCAGCCTTCCATTGAAGGGCTTAGCGCTTGAAGCGGTTTATGGGTTTAGAATGAAGTATTATGTGGGACGCGTGTCTTATCTGGTTTCGTAGGTGTTTTTGTATAAACAGAAGTGAGTTAAGGATTTCTAGAACTCGCTGTTTTCTCCCACTTGTAATCTCTTTTGAAAGATGTTTTTGAAAAACCTTTTTTTTTTACTTCGGAAATGGACGTGTATACGCGCACAGCTGCGAGCAAAACCCATTATGCAGTTTTGTAACAGAAATATAAGTTATAAGTATGTGCCATCAGAATATTTAGACTGAGGATTATGAGATTCTGGTTCGATTTCCAAAGAGGGAAATAAAATTTGTTCAAAATTTCTATTTAAAATACACATAAGTTACCTAAAAGAAAGAAATTTGACAATATGGTAATAGGATGAAAACGTGAACTTGTTATGTAACTGCATTATGTATGCCTTTAATGCCGCCAGAGGAACATAAAGGGTTTCCATTCGATCATAGGAGTTTATGACTGGAAATAGGTGCTTTCAATTTTATTTGAAACGTGCCTATTCAAGCGCCACTATAGCTGTGAAAGAGCATTCAAGAATGTCACTTATTGACTTCTAAAAGCAATCGGAGACCAAAAAGATATCGAGTTTGCCTTTTGAACTCATCGAGGGATATATTCATTCAGATTTTTCAATATAAAACACTTATTTATTTGCGAGATATCGTTATTTTCAATGAAGTCAATGGAGGCTATCCGACGCTTCAAGCGATCTTATCGCGCCGTTTTGACGTTCCAATTTTAATTGAAAAGTTATCCGAGATTTTTATTTTGTTTTGAATTTTAATGATGCATAGTTTTATAAATAAAATACGAGGTTGATTTTTCCAATCAGATAAAAGCTAGCCGCGAACGAAATTTACTACTGAATACAATATTGAAGCCGTTGAATTATTTTATTTTGATGAATAAAAATTACATTGACTGACTAAAAAAATCATTCTTTTTCGGTTACCGGAATTATGGAGGCCTGATTTAATTGACGTAGCGGACCTAAGAAAATTATAAAGGCAACCAACCAATCGAATATTTATACTTGCACAAAATATACTTTTACCATATAGATAAAAAACGCAATTTACTTCAAATCCAAATTTTAATATCAAAATCATTTTTTTTGCAGGAGAGAGACTGATACAATTCGCATCGGAGAGCCTGGTGACGGAGATCCTGATCCACCCTCAGATGAACACGCTGATGCAGTGCATGCGAAACCTGCTCAGCTCGTTCACAAGACACAGGCACCTTGTGCACGCCGGATATACCTTCGCGGGGAACGGGTCCTGGATCATGCAGGTGAGGAAACATTACAATTATATCTTCGTTGGTACATGCTTTTATAGCATGGACTTTTAAGTAAGTGCCTGATGTTAAATGACCTTTGGTAACACACATAATTATAGGAGAATCAGGAACGTAGGGAAGGAGCATTAAGGTCTCTAGAAAACTCCCTAACCGTACGAAACGAACCAGCAAGCTAACA
This sequence comes from Manduca sexta, assembly GCF_014839805.1. Lineage (NCBI taxonomy): Eukaryota > Metazoa > Arthropoda > Insecta > Lepidoptera > Sphingidae > Manduca > Manduca sexta. The sequence continues at coordinate 12,832,614 of NC_051122.1, forward strand.
CTTCACCTCAGTTTAGTTCTAGGTATTGCCCTTAGACAGTATCCACAGAAATCTATTAACCAATCTGATAGATTTTTACATGCTAACTGCGTTGTCGTTCTAAGAAATCAGATCTAAAAATGTAAAACTTTCTCGCTGAAACTGAGATAAAGTGACAGCTTGCTGTTCCGTTTTATGTTTTACGCAGGTGTTTTTACTAACGAAAACTTGCCCCTCGTTATCGTTGATTAATTAGATAAGTTAAAAATTAATAAAACCTCATGAATTTAAAATAAATAGTATGTTACTTAAAGTAGCGACTTTAGAGTGGAGGGGGACGCGGAAGTGCCAGTGGCTGACACTAACATGGGCCTCTCGCAGTACCTTTTTTGGTTTCGCTCGGGGACCCTACGTCAGTTAAGGCCGCCACTGGTTACTCAGACACTGCAGAATTTTCTACATGTAATAGAAGTAAGAACCATGTCAACTGGTACTGAGATTGTTGTCTACAAAGAATGTTAAAGTTTTTCTCTTTATATAACGATAAATGAAGTAATATAAAAAAGAAATTACTTGACCCTGACCTGAGACACGCGATTTCTAAATTAGCTAGTAGGTCTTATAAATATTACCATATTAATTGGGTCTAGCTTAGGTCACCTTGGAGGGAAAATAGTCGAATTCCAAAATTCTAATTGCGTGGATGTTGGTTTGAGCGATTTAGATGTGATGCCTTACCCTATTTCTTGAGGGCTGAAAAAATCCTAGATATTGATTGACAGGTTTGAAGAGATGATCAGCTAAATAGATAAAATCATTGCAAGTATCTACTTACAAGAGGATTCACCGATCAATGAAACAGCACCAAATTGAATAAAAATGTTATAGTTTAGCAAGACCTATAAAAATATGCATACAATGTAGTCATCCGAATAAAATTAATTGTTATGTGATTATCCAATACTTTGCCAATTTTGAGGAAAGGAAAAGGAAATTAAATTCAAGAAAGAATAGTATCTTATATTCACATATCGCTGACCACAAGAAATGCAGCAATAGTTATTCAAGTCAGTTTTCTGTCATTCACCACGGTAAAACTAGACCATGGGAGTGGCTACAGTATGGCCCTTCATTAGATTGTAATTAATTTTATGTTCTATACCATGTAACTAATTGAATAAATCTTTTTCACCAATAATTTATTCAGAAACCAGGAACAAACCGTCCACTAGACGAAATTACATGTAGTGATTGCACGACCCATCTCAGTGAATAATTAAAACATCACTAAATCCAACTAACTACATACTTTTGTAATAATTATCAACCTTCGTTTAGAACCAACTTACTTGGGTTTGAAATTTGTGATCGATATCACATTCTTCACCCTTATCTCATAACATCTTTGATGGATAAGAAGCTAGGCGAAGAGTTGGATTACTTTTATACCTAGCTCTCTGATAAAAGGCGTGAACTTGTGTAAAAGTGGCCTACCTTCCTAGTTCTCAATTCAAGCCATTTAAAATAGGATCTGACGTAGAGTCATTGTCACCATTAAAAATTCATTGAATGGTATTCCTCATCTCCCAAATATATTCCGACGTTAATGGGGAGTTTGTGTTTCGACAGAAAATTGCGACGTTTGAGTATCAATTTGCTGTTAATTTTGTCATGTGCAAATAGATTCGGAGAAAGCCTTTAACGCTTTATGTTATTTGGTTTACTCAGTTGTTTAGAACCATTTGTAGTTGTCGTCTAATTCGCAATTTAAATGCCAAGGAACTGAAATAGGTTATGACGAAATTATTTTACGTCATCTATATCAATAAGTTTCCAATCAATGCCATTTCACACTACGAGTTCGCATGTAAAAATAAAACTGGAACACGATATTCATTTTATAACGTAGTTTATGAATTCTTAATTTCCGTCGCATCGACCGGAGTGACTACTGACGGGAAATATCGGCTCGCGTTTAATCCGTTTCGTTCGTACAGAATCAATTTGATTGAGCTCACTGGATTTACGTTGGTATTAAATGGAATTCGTGAATTTTAAACTGTTATATGTTTTTTTATGTAACTGAACGAAATCAGCAATCAACATTCGTCTGCTATGTGGTAAACTGCAACGGAATATAGAATTTAGAATTACCAAGGAAGGCATTGTTACCCTTAAATATAAGATCTTTAAAACTAATTTATTTTATTACAGTAATATTTATAGGTATCATACTGTAGACTGGAATTCAAATATGCTGTCTTAGCAGATAAAATAAAGCTAACCAAAGGACTCTAGCATATACTACATTATACTCGCTCGGCTTTTAAACTAAAAGGTTTATTTTTCCATAAAAGCAAATAATAGATCTCCCATCGTCAAACACAAAACAATATCTTCAATCTATACTTTATTACATCGAATTTAGTTTCAATCTTCAAGACTATCAGAAAATATTGTTAGTAAAATATTATTTCTGGTACATTGAAGATTTTAATATCCGCCCGACAAGCCGTAGTTTCCACTACACTAGTCAAAGGAAACGGAACTTGTAAACCGATTGAAGATAGGGTTGCTTATATTTTGCCCGAGAGGGTCTTAACCGTCGATATTCTATGGGTTGTGGTGGAACTAGAATTTGATAGGGTAAAGGACTTTAAATCATCTAAATTCTAATTTTAAACGAGGATAATTCGTTAATTAAATGATTTTTTGTATTTCTAGACTTAAGGTTTCTAGTCCGTACTGACAATTTAAACTTACGCCTCTGTAGGGGTTTCTAGAATCTCATCTATTTGTCAATTCAATCATATAATGTGATAAAGATGTATTTATGATTCAGATACAAGTCCTCATAAGTTCAGTATTCAATATAAGTATAGTAATATCAGTATTTTTGAATCGAAAAAATCACGATAGTTGGGTACCTCGTTTAACATAGTTTCTTACTGACTTAGTACCGTAAGCTTCTATTATACCAATAAGGAAATTATCTACATTCGAATCCTAAATGGGGATAAAAAAAATAATGGCTTGAGAACGATCTTTCTCTTCTTAGTCTGTTTGAGGAAGTAGAAATCCGTATACAATTAAAAACATCTTGGATGTTTGCCTATGTTCAGATTGCTCGAACCAATTTCCAAATATAACTTAGAAATTAAACGCTCAATAAAACTTTGCTATGTTCGAGATTTCTACGGAAATCGAAAGAAAACAGAGTGAAACTTAAAACCTTTGGAAACAGCATTCTGGAGTATAATCTTTTGTAATCGATACCTAAAATAACAGTTGCAAGTTTTCCTAACAGTGAAACAAAGGAACTTCGGTCCAATTAAGGAAGTTTTCTCCGATTGCCAGATCGGATAACTTCGCAGCAATTATATAAAGAATTAACGCTCGCAGAATTGAATCAAAATAAAAGCAGAATTAATTTGTTGGTATTATAAATTCAATTTCTCTCTACCTTTCTCCTGACGAGACTAGCATGCTGTGATATCCAAGTCAAGAAATGTGACATTAGGTATTTCTGATAATATCAGCCCGCAGTCTGAAATTGAACCTGTAAATTATACATTCGCCCCCTAATACATAAGACCAACATAAAACTAGCCAAATAGCTATCGATATGTAACACCTTTACCTACCCCTTAAAAGGTAAAAGGCATGATGCTATATCTATATATACTTGATTACTAACATTTATTCCATTTTCAGGACGGGACCTTTTCCCTAGCGGACTTCACAGACGCATACCAAGAAAATGAAGTGCAGCGCGTAATCCGCGCCTACGAGAATTCCATCTCGATTGATGTACACTGCTCGACTAGCGGCGGCGGCGAATGGGCCCGCCTGCCCGAAATGCCATTCGTCAAATACTGCAAGATTAGGGTCAACCCTACCGACATATTAGACTCTGGCTCGCAAGCCATCAAGGACTTTATCGGTGAGTGATATTTGGAATTACTTCGTGTGTAAATAGAGGAAGTTGATACGTGAGGATCGGGAAGTTTTGATACGAACTGATAGAAAAGTAATGCAATGGATGGATGTGTAACATGTTTCATATAGGAAAGTCGAATAATGTGTTAGGGGAAACAGAATTGCAAGCAAATTCATTTCTGTGATAATTACAATATACTTTAACATTAGTACCAACTTTTTTGTGAAGGCTTAAAATAAGTTATTCATGATGGATGAAAAACACCGTATAGAAATTCGTTTCAGTTCATAAACTTGATACATCTAATAAAACAGATTGGGTAATTCTAGCAATTAATGAGACGCAACTCTTTATATAAGAACACCACTTCTACCATCACGTAAATAATTTCCAGTTCAAAACACAAAAGACTAACAACACTAACTAATTAACAAATAATCGTTTTCCACGTCCCTAATTAAACTATACGAACAGTTTCCTCGAACATGCACAACGCTCAACTTTGCCTGAATACGCTAATTCATCCAATAGTTGCAGCGAACTCTCTCTGTTCCTAACAAACCTTGTCCCAACTTTGCTGACATGACTCATTTGTTCTTTGCAATGGTATTATGAAATAAAGTTGCTTATTAATTTGGCATCAAGTGGTACAAGCAATTAATATAATAAATTTAAGATCAGTTAGTAAAACAAATGGGAGATAAGATAATGTTAATATTTTTGAACAAGTTAGTTGTGAAAGGGAGTACCTTAAAAGAAAGGAACCGCCGTGTTGAATTTCAGTGAATTTGATTTTTTGTGGGGCACAGTTAAATGCTTTAAAACACAAGTATTATAAGGAGAATCATATCTCAAAGTTCTTATAAGAATAACGAACAATACTGGATATTTCACAACAAACTCACATTATCTACCGTTGTAGATGAATCATTAAACTATAGTCCCATTTTAGAGGGAAATTCTGCCCTAGCATAAATAAATAAGGCTCAAATTATTGTTTAATTATGTTATAATTACAAATATTAGGTATCTATGGCTCGAAGTAGTATATATAACTGATATAGCTGATTGGTAGATTGCAAATATTAACAGAATAAATCAATCTAAATCAAATTTGGCAAGCAAAACAATAGCGTATTTTCTACGTAACATTATATTATTGAATGAAACAGAGTGAATGAAACGGCAAATATTGATTTAATCGCACATTCCCGATCGATGGAATGAATGGATGAATGCATTATTAGCAGAATGAATAATGAATGCGTTCGTGAATGGATGAGCCGATTGAATGTTGTGAATGAATGAAAGAACAATACTAATCGGTTAATGGAAATTGTTAAGCTTGCTATATACATAAAGAATTATAATTTCACATATTGTGTCGTTTTGGGTAGATTGTAAGAAGGATATAAATATATTTTTTTTTTGTCTATTTATTGAACTTTGACTTATCATATAAGAGAAGTAATAGTATTTTTATAGCAGAATATAGAAAATCGAGCAAGTAAATTAATAAGATAAATTAACTCACTTTGACAAAGAATACCATCAGTTTTATTAAATCCGCCTATACTTATAAATAAATACACAATTGATCACGTGCCTAAATACACTACACCAATTAACCGTCATTTGATTGAACGTTTCCCTAATGAAGGTATACTTAGTACATGTAGATGTGGGAACGTAATCAGCGCAGCAGCGACGAGTAACTTCATTAGCTACGTTACAAATGCAAGGCTACATGAATAAACTTAACGCCAAGTTGCTCAGCCAGTTTGATTTATGCCTGCAACTCGCTGTATGACTTCAGCTAGTTAGTGAGTTGCACAATGGCCTGTCTAGTTTCCATGCCTGTACAATGGCCTGTTGCTTAAGTAAGTTCTGTTTGAAATATTTGTAAAGTTTCTTGTGTAGTTTTGTACTGATTCGCTAACTCAATACACAGTCCTGATAGGTGATCTTTAACATTTCAATCTCAATCAAAATAAGTAATGTAACTATTTCCATTCCGGAGATCGAGATGGGGATACCAAATGAATGTCAATGTTTAATGCAGATATGGTCAATCAAATCTGCATTACCTATAGTCATTATAATATAAATTGCTGAATAAATGTCATTTCTCTATTTATACAAAAATGTAAAAGTAATCCCATTGCAATTGATGGTAAATGCAGTGTAGTCCAATAGAAAGATGAGAGATGATTACCCATCGTCAGTCGACACAATTATGCCGGCCTGTTGGAACCGGATATACACAGATTCCGAAACGCGATGATGTTATTGATCATGTGAAGATACTGGCGTAGCCAGCGTCTGAGCTTGTACCACACTTGAGCGTTATGAAGTTGCTTCCGGCAATACATTAAATACGCCTGTCAGAGTGACGAACTTTGGTAAAAAAAACCTTTTAAACTCAAAATACATTCCACCATTTACCTAAACACCGTCTCGTCGCTTCTAAAATAAATTCCCGTTAAATTTCACTTACAAAAATCCACACATTGTATGGATGTTTATGGCAAGCGACTGTAAAATGTTGCAGCTAATTCGTCGAGAGAGTTTCAAATTGTTCGTGGCATGGAGTCGGTTGGGGTCTGGTTGAGTGATTAGGGCTCGGTGTTAGTGATGAGCGGGAGCGAATGGAACCGGATGATCTTTAATACATTTATATAGTGAAGGAATGAAACAATGTCATCTAGCCAGGCTAATAGACGTAATCTAGTATTTTACTAGAGAAAATAAAATGCAATAGATATTTTTTTGTGAATTATAGAATGGGAACACTTTATTTTACAGTATGAATACAATTATATAAAAAAAAATATGTGCAGGAATAGACTGTCTTATCGCTTTGAACGGATAGCTTCCAAACAACCGACACATATAGGAAAAGATTAAATATAACTGGCTGAAGTTGAAGTATCTAAGGTTTTCTTATGTAAAATAAGTGTTCTGTGGACCATGTTAGTGTATGCACATGTCTTAATTTATAAATATTGAAATACTGTATTCAAAATAATGAAATCTGTTCATTTTTAAGAGTTAACTTTGGATTTACAGAATTTGCAAAATACTTTCACTAAACTTATATTATATGGGAGACAGGTATTTTTGATTTCAGTAATCAGTAATCAAGAATAGAAATTCTTCAAGGACTTTTTATACAAGCAACAATTTTAAGCATTCATAAAATTTCATCATTGAAAATACTTTACAAAATGTCTATCTATTAAACTGTTAAACCACTCCCTTCTATCCCACACGCCCGTAGGTAATTTCCCGGCTCGTTCAAGTTTCCGACGTTCGGAAACTTCGGGTTCAATTCAGCCTCATTATGTTTTGTAGTAACGGCAACGTTTCGCTTTGATTCGAGTTAAGTACATGAAAATTTGTCCAAATTTGGTTTGTGTAGAAATGGATTATTGTTATATTTATTAGGAGTAATAAGTTATTCGACATTACACTTATGTTTGGATTGAGGACTTTTGCTCATACTCATGGTTTTAAAACATTAACAGGCCTTTATAATTCATGTAGAGAAATGTTAGGTGTGTTGCCTATCTTACGATTTATTTCTATAAGTAATTGATTGTCTTTTCCAAAGAATATTTACTTTTACCATGTTTACGTACAAAATATGGTTTGCTATAAATAAGGTACACAGCTTAAAATAATACTTTAAAAAAATAATAAATAATTATAATATTAACCCTATATTGTATTATACTGTCCCATTGCTAGGCGCGGGTGTTTCTACCACATTTCGGATAAAAATTACATAAAATAGGTAATAAAGTCGATTATTCTAAAGTTAGTATATTATATTTGGATATCAGCATATGTATATTTTTAAAATGTTTACCAGCCACATAAAATTCTCAAAATATATACAAAATTACAATTCAGTTTGACAGTTCAACATAAATGACATGGGTCCACGCGTAAAATACATTTTATAAAAGGTTTGAACACAATCATATAAGTACACAACGCGGTTAGAACAAGTTTTAACTTGTTTCCAACTTGAAATTGCTTTTACAAGTTACACCTATCGCTTATCCCCTATGATGTAGGGCTTTATTTTATTAAAACTTCAGCAACTGGCGAGAGCTTGTGAGCGCCTGCTGGTTGTAAATAGCAATGTTGAAGAGAATTATTTGCTATGCGTGTGACATCAGGCGTATTTTTTGTTTTGCCATTAAATTCAGAGGAATTTTGTTTTAACAATATGTTTTGTCAAAATATAGGATTATATAAAAGAAAAACAAGAAGTAATTAATATAATGTTATGACGTTTTACCTCACAGAGTTCTTTATAAAGTCTTTGAAAACGTGAATGTCTGTTAACAAATCATTACATAAACCAAAAGTTTTCTAACTTAAAAATAAAATACTTTGAAATGCATACAGATGTCTTACAGCAGTCCCCAAGCGATCTCGTGCATACTAATACTTACCCCTATATAACAGCACATTCAGTATTGCGAGGCACAAAAGGGACCCAACAGTAAATAGCAGTTGAATGGCCCACTTCGAATCACTGTGGCGTACAGTTTTAACAAGCGCTTTCTTTACAATAAAGTAAAATGTTACATTGTTCAGAATAATGCCAACTCGAGTTCACTTCGGTTGTGAATGGCGGATATATCTTAATACTCAAATACAATAACTGCATTTGTTTATTGTGAAATGTGTTAACGTGATCCTAAATATATATGGCGGATAATATCTTCTTTCTTAGTTTTGAGTCCTAATATCCGGAAAGATGTATTTAAAATAGAAAGACAAAATGTACGTGTTTAAACTTTAGTAAAGGCATACGTTTATTAGACATTTCATTGGTTGCTTTTAGATAGCCCTGATAAAATGATAGAAGTTACTTAACATAATTTGATGGATTAATTTCGTAATAAGTCCAGGTCTCATGAGAAATCGTCGTATATTTGGTAGTTACGAAGCCGAAGATAGAAAACAGACGAATTCTTAACAAACAATAAAGAAACATCGTATACAAACCTAAAAGAAATATTCAATCCACAAATCAAAATTCGAAAAGCCATTTAAAATGCATTTCCTAAACATTCCTCTTAAAATCTTGTAATAATCTTTCGAATTGGATTTTTAACTTCAAAACATTTTTTGTTTTTTCTTCCTCCAGAGTAAATAAAATTTATGCCAGAGGATAACAAGGTTACGATCCAGAGCACTCAAATAAGCACTAAGTTTAATTTGGAGAAAATTTCATCTTAACATTAACGAGCGAAACGAATAATTCTCGCTGAATATTCTTTTGTCTAGACAAAATGGAAGGAACGAATCGAAATATTTGCGGACGGAGTGGAATTTTCGAATTAAACGAGGGCCTTATGACTGGCGTTAATCATGAACAATTTTACTGTATTAGAGATCGCGTTATGAGAATAGCTTAAGTATTGTTTAATGTTCGTACCCTTATTAGTTACACCATTTTTTATTACATTTAATGACGAGACGAGTTTGCTGTTCGCGTGATGATTAGCGATACGACCGCCCATAAACAGCAGAAACACCATCCAATACCTTAAATTACAAAATATTGTTGGATATTCCACTGCGCTCGCCATACTGAGACATGAGATGTTAAGTCTAATTATATCCGATAGTCACACTGGCTACAATGTCCTTCAAACCGGAACATAATAATGACTACACATTGCTGCTTGGCGGCAGAAGTAGACATTGCGGTGGTACCTAGCCAAGCAGACTCTCACAAAGAGAGACCTACCAGTAATTTTTATGAAACTGTCTTCATAATTGCAATTAGGAAAGCATGTTTCGTGGTTTGTAATAAATGATGAGCTAAATGTGGAGGTGTTATAATTTATTGGGTACCAACAATGTTGTCACTTTTATTTACTAAGAGAGATGATTATTAGTATATAATAAATAATAATATCAGCCCTGTATTATATACTTGCCCACTGCTGAGCACGGGCCTCCTCTACTACTGAGAGGGATTAGGCCTTAGTCCACCACGCTGGCCTAGTGCGGATTGGTAGACTTCACACACCTTCGAAATTCCTACAGAGGAACTTCTCAGATGTGCAGGTTTCCTCACGATGTTTTCCTTCACCGTTAAAGCGAACGATAAATTCACAAAGAATACACACATGATTTTTTAGAAAAGTCAGAGGTGTGTGCCCTTGGGATTTGAATCTGCGGACATTCGTCTCGGCAGACCGTTCCACACCCAACTAGGCTATCGTCGCTGTCTGTCGCTGATTATTAGTATAATTTTTAAATCTTGCAATGTCATTGTTGTACGAGATATGGCATATTTCTATTAGTTTCCTTTAGTGTTCTTGAAGAGAGGTTAACTATAATGAATTTAATGAGCCCTTAATTCTGTTGCTTTTGTGTTTGGAAGACCGTTTACTGTCAGATGATTGAATAATACATTCACGAAATTTTTATTAAAAAAAAAGTATATTAAGCTTTTACTTTCTTAGTTGTTGTTTATAATAATAATGTGGTTGCAATTTGTGCAAGGTGCAATGAATTTTCGATGATTACACCCTGAAAATGCAATATGACCAATTATATTTAATCTTTCGACTACAATCAATCGGTTCAAAGTGTGGGAATCTGTACTATACCAAAACTTATCAAAGCATAGGATCCTAAAACCAATCATAGTAATTGTAGGAGCCTTTTTGTGCCTCCATCTTCAAAATCCACTCAAACGCTACTTCTAATAACTCAGCCTTTTCAAGCGAACGTAGCCCAATTGAATTTCGACGCTAATGTCACAGCGATAGGATTGGATATAAAGTGACGGGATGCAAGTTACTAGGGCAGAAATATTGCTCCCGACGTTGATTAGGTCACGTTGCCGGATACAGGCTGTTAGACTACCTAGGATATTTAGGTCACGTGTGAGAGGTTTCCAGTCGGACGCCATGTTAGAAGCAACTTTATATACATACATGTAATAAATGATGCATATCCACGGAATATAGAATGAATTCAAGGAAATGTTAAATAATTTAAAATCGGTAAGAGCGGTCGCAAACAATAGCAAAAGTTAAAACTGATGAGTCTTGAATTTTAACATATAAGAATGATAGATTACAAACAAAGCTGAAAATCAATATTAAACTAAAATAATAAATAAAATTTTGTATTTAAATCAAAATGGAGTTTGTAACCAAATGTTAAGACTAAATAATGATGGTGAAAGGTATTCTGACTGATATAATATGAACTTAACATTATTTGGACTATAAGTAGTTAATATAATGTTTTCATAAACAACTAACACTTATATAACATTAAGTCATTGCATGTAAAACATTATGTATTTCCTATATCATATCAAGTTACTTTATTGCGCATGTGACGCAAATCGATATGGTAATTATTATAGTACATAATATAATCATTGAGTTAAGAATATTTCAAGCATGATTTTATTTAAGTACAACATAAAATATTTTGGCTGTTGGCGTTTCCATCGAGATTTTAGAACTACGCGACCTCTTCAACAGTAATCGTTATATTTCAGTCAATTTACATAAAACCGTAATGTACTATTAACCTAAACCTTCATAAAATAATTCACTATCTTTTGTAAAAATCGTACAAAAATACGTTCAGTAGATTTTGAGAAACTCGATCATATACATACAGCTTTTGGGGGCTTTGTTTTATAAAATGTATAGATTATGTATTATTGTCTGCGAGACAATAGATCCTACGGGATTCTTGGCGATACTATACCCTTGGTCAGTCTGTTTGTGTTTATTGGAAATTCCTCGGATGTCGACGGTACGGATGGCGATTTGGGATTCCTAAGTAATGTGTAGAATATACATTTAGTTTAATTAATAATATGATATTATTGAATGGGTACATGTTATGTATTGCTTTATTTTTGGGATGAAATCTTGAAACCATATGCAGTGATTGGTGGTTATAACTGCGAGAGCGTAAATCGTTTACTTTATAACCACAAAGTAATTAGTAACGTTAAAAGAATATAGATAATATTTAGTTACGTTAGAATTATAATTATAAAAACCCTTAATTATATTAATATAAAAATATATTTTTTTATTGCACAACCAATGAAACATACAGAAAAACAAAAGAAAACATACAAGTACAAGACATGGTTACACAATGGGCGGTCTTATCTATACTTCTATACTATTATATAAAGCTGAAGAGTTTGTTTGTTTGTTTGTTTGTTTGTTTGTTTGAACGCGCTAATCTCAGGAACTACCGGTCCAAACTGAAAAATTCTTTTTGCGTTGGATAGCCCTTTGTTCGTGGAGTGCTATAGGCTATATATCATCACGCTATACCCAATAGGAGCGGGGCAGTAATGGCTAATCTCAGGAACTACCGTTCCAAACTGAAAAATTCTTTTTGCGTTGGATAGCCCTTTATTCGTGGAGTGCTATAGGCTATATATCATCACGCTATACCCAATAGGAGCGGGGCAGTAATGGCTAATCTCAGGAACTACCGGTCCAAACTGAAAAATTCTTTTTGCGTTGGATAGCCCTTTGTTCGTGGAGAGCTTTAGGCTATATATCATCACGCTATATTCAATAGGAGCGGAGCAGTAATAGCTAATCTCAGAAACTACCGATTCGAACTGAAAAAATATTTTTGTGTTGAATAGTCCTTTGTTTGTGGAGTGCTCAAAGTTATATATCATCACGCTATGACCAATAGGAGCGGAGCAGTAATGGCTAATCTCAGGAACTACCGGTTTCAACTGAAAAATTCGTTTTGTGTTGGATAGCCCTTTATTTGTGTACCGCTATAAGCTATATATCATCTCGCTATGACCAATAGGGAGCGGAGCAGTAATGGCTAATCTCAGGAACTACCGGTTTGAACTGAAAAAATCTTTTTGTGTTGGATAGCCCTTTGTTCCTGGAGTGCTATAGGCTATATATCATCATGCTATAACCAATAGGAGCGGAGCAGTAATGAAACATGTTGCAAAAACGGGGAAAATTATGAGTTTTGAGAGCTTCCGTTGCCTGCGCTGCGTAAACGGTTAAAGTTATGCAACAATGATGTATGACGGGATTGTTTCACTTAAAAAGTTCTAAATAATATAACAAAAGTCCCCCGCTGCATCTGTCTGCCTTAACGTGTTAAACTCAAAAACTACCTAACGTATTAAGATGAAATTTGGTATGGAGACAGTTTGAGACCCTGGGAAGAACATAGGCTCCCGGGAAACTACTATTTTTATAACGGAAAACTTTAGCCTGAAAAACTTTATAACGCGGGCGGAGCCGCGAGCAAAAGCTAGTCGCTATATATTATTGATACCAATTACATTTCGACAAAATTTTTAGAAACAAACAGACAATCACAAGTGTTGTACTTCTAGATCACAGACAATATACAGTAAACTTAAAAATGTTAACAGACTATAATATGACATGGGCATATCTTCTCTGCAGTGAGTTAATCGTTCTCATAATTAGTAATTATAAGTTCCGCGAAATGGAAATGCTACCCGTTTCGGATTATTACTATTGTTAATAGGAGATATAATTTCATAAGTACACACGACAGCAACCATCGATGAGTGAGTAGAAGTAAAAGTTGATGAATATAATATACATATTTAAAATAGAAATTCATAGTCCTTGTCTACATCTATTTAGGTTTAATGTACCTTTTACAACTTCAAAGTACTGACTCATTTCTCTTCAACAGCATACCTGGACCCCTACGTGGTGCCAGCATCCCTGGACCAACTCCTGGTGTCAAGCGACGTGGTTGGCAACATAAGGTTCAGCCACCCGACATTATACGTATTCCCCGGAGGACAAGGAGACGCCGCCCTCTTCGGGATCAATGGATTTAACATGCTCGGTAAGATATCTTACGGTACAAAACCACGTGATAATCTAATATCTAGTGTTTTTTTGTGTATCGGACCCCTCAGTCAATATTGGGGGAAACCTGCAAATGAGATACTGGAAATCCCGGGCTTAGAGATTGCAGGGCCTTAAAGGAAAGTTGGGAGGGGATCTGGGGAAGGAAGTGTGGGAGAAGGAACCCTGCTGGATGGGAGAAGGGAAGAAGACCAGGAAATTTTCGCGAGCCCTCATATCTCAATGTGAATTGGCAACTATGAGGTTTACATACTTAACTGTGTGCCTGGGGCTACGACAAATATCGTCCCGTGTATGGGCGTGCATTAGGTGTGGAGATCTAGCACACAATCTATTATCTACTTAGGCAGTTTCACGTGAACTTAGTTTGATTACTAAGATGAAAAATTGGGTATGGTTGGGCGTTAGAATTCCAATGAGAAGGAGAATAGACCAAGGAATAGCAAGGCTGAACCTGCACCACCCGCAAGGTCCCCTAGTCTAGGGGGGATGGCAGCAGGTAGTAGATACTGCGATAAACATACACACCGATCTTGATGCCGAAGTAACGAGTGCACGCCTCGGAGGACGTCTCCGAGGGTCGGCGAAGAAGAGCAAGAAAAAAAATGATTAGGGTTGATTAGGGATAGAGATTACAATCTCTCTTCAATGTGCTATTCAATTTATTTATTTAGTGAACACACAATAGTTATACAGCTGATGTGTGTGTCATACTTTGTACATATTTCTTTCATCACTAATATTGAAGAAAGTAAAAGTTAACTTTTTAAATCGGTGTTTTTAGTACTTAAACATCTGTCCACCTCTTTTGGAATGAAGGTGTGAAAATATAGGGCCATAGCCCCGCGAAGCATCGACTAATCTTACGTTGAGTATGAACAGAGAAGTCGCGATCCCCGCATGAAAGCAAACATTTCTGTTGCGCCAGCGTTGAGCAAATATTTGTTGGGGGATATTTGTAGAACGGCAAGTCGCTTGTAGTTGATACCTGTGGCATAAAACTGCATGTATTTATTTATTTAACGATACATTTTTACGCGGCTTTGCACGCGTTGAAGATATTTTCTGGTGTAAAAGTACTACTGTGTACTCGACTCTCAAACAATAATGACTCTATTCTATGTTCTCAACTGTCAAGCAATAATGACTCTAATGTGTCACGCAAAAACCTCACTTACCGATTTATCTTTACACTAACGATTTTACTTGCAAATACAGCAGATATTTCTCAGCAACAGAGGTCCCGTGAGATCTCAAGCTGTTTCAACTGAAAAGACCCATTCAGAGTACAAAGACAAGCCTTGACATGTTCACAAGTCCAACTGACCTCCGTCACTTGGCGGTTAGGATCATGCCAATGGGCATACGTTTCTAGATAGCTTGATTGATTAGTTTATGGGTCATTGAAAGCTACTTCTATCTATAATGATTATAATCACGCTTAGTCAATATTGTCTTTAGCGATGTATCTTGTATAACATTTATTTCAATAAATGAGAAAGTAATTTTGTTTCTTTGCTTACATAGCTAAACCACTAAATCGATTACGATGAAATTTGGTATGGAGATAGTTTAAGGCCTTGGGAAGGACATAGGCTAATTTCTATCCCGGGAAAATTTATAGCGGGACTTTTATGCCGAAAAAACTGTCATGCGGGCGAAACTGTGAGCAAAAGTTAATTATACAATAATTTATCAATAAAGGATTCTAAAACTGATAGTCATTAGAAATATTTTCTTACAATAACAGAGTTCTTAATTTTATTATATTAAATACATAATAATATTTATAGAAATATTATGACATTATTATACTATAGCTAAGTTTACCCATAATAGCTACAGGTAGGCGTGGTATTAGTTGCAGACGCGTGGGAGCCGAACAATAAATATAGAATTACATAAACTCAACTGATCTGTTTATCGACTTCATTATATTAGTTATTGCTTGCGGCTTCACTTGTGAAAGCTGTTTATGGTAATATAATATATTTGTGTTCTTTTCGTTAAATTGCTAATAAACTATTATAATAAAATTCAATTATTTATTAACGAAACTAAACTAAATAAGCCTTAAAAGGTGATTATTTTTGCATGAAATGGATTCATCTATGCTTCGAAAATGCTTAGGTACATAATCTTTAAGAAACTTAGACGTAGCACTCTATTTTACAGTAAATTAAATGTTTGTTAATTATAATTTTTAAAGACATAAATATATCGCGCATAACACGGTAATTAAAATAACATAATTTGAAACTCAATTTCTATGTAAACTTATTATAAAATGTCTTGGTACAAAGGATTAAAAGTTAAGAAGGTTTCATTGCGAATGGCAGATTTACGAATTCAATTTCTCCATTGACATATTCGTAATTAATTTTGGACTAAATTACGTTATTTCGTGTTACAAAGTATGCTTTCAAGAAGCAAGTTCATTTTCTCTTAAAGTTATAAGGATGCTCTGATAATAATAATTAATATATAATTTTATGCTGTTTTTAATGATTTTAACAATGCCTTGCAGTTTAGCGAGAGTTTGTCTATATATTTTTTATTTATTCTTCTATTATATTATGGATGCCATCGTTAGCATGTCAATCTAAAACCATTGTCATATATCGCTGTTTCTACTCTTATTCATGAGAATAGATGATAAAACAATTACAATTCAATAGCACATTGAAAACTAAATTTAACGGAAACACAGCTCCACCAATATCCACAGTCCATTTTATAGTTAATTCCAATACCTAACATAATATCAATCCAATATTCCTGTAATCATTTATTCTTTTCGAATATGTAAACGTCATGACCCTCGCCCGAGTATCGCAGTATCGCACACAACCTTTTCAAACACGAACGTTTCAATTTGGCCGTGTTTGATTTGCGATTTATTCAATATCGAATTTGTACTGGGAATGTTTAAAACGGTTTTGGAAGTTTACACACCCGGCAGGTGGCGTGTGTACGTGATTTCGAACAGGTGCGTTTGTATTGATGCGAATAGGGTGGTACGTATTGTATTGCAAAAGGGTTGCGCGTGTTGTCCGCGCTTTCTATAGGGAGCTAGGTTACAATACTGTCGGATTTCAATAGGCTTTATTTAGCAATAGCAAACGGCAACTGATATTGCATTTTAGGACACTTTTTGGTCTGCTTTTGGTTTTATATACTACCAACTAGATTTTATATTTTAATATTGGTCTAGATTTAAAATATAATGATATTTTAAAAGCCATTTTCAAATGAATTTGAAGTTGAATAGGTATTTCTAAAATCATAAAAAAACTCTATTATATTTCTAATTAATAAATTAGCTATAAATATATTACATGAATTTCTTAAAACTTTACATAGAATGTATTTTAAATAGAATAGTTTCTGTATATATTAAGAATGCCTATGTTACATGTAGACTTCGCGGTCGATGATTCACACTGTTTTTCAATAAAAAAATTATTCATAATCTGTTCCCCATTCCAGTTGACGGCGGGTTCTCCCGCAAGGCCTGCTGGTGGGACTTCGCCCGCCACCTGGACCGCCTGGACGCAGTCCTGTTCACCAGACTCAACAACTGCTCCATCTCGGGAATGGGATCAGTTCTCCGTAGAAAGGCTACTGCCAACGTCTACCCACAGATTGGGCATTTCTTCTGCAATTTAGAGGTGGGTATTAAATAAAACATCGTCTGGAATAATACTATACCGCATAGTTTGATGAAAAAACAAGAGGCTCTTCTTAAAACATAACGTCATTTGGATTATAATAAGAAAGTTTATAAAAACTATTTTTTACTGGTGGTAGGTCTCTCATATGTTAGTATGAGAGAGTTCGCCTGGGTAGGTACCACCGCAATGTCCATTTCTGCCACTAAGCAGCAGTGTATAGTCATTGTTGTGTTCCGCTTTGAAGGACATTGTAGCCAGTGTAACTACTGGATATAATAAGACTTAACATCTCATGTCTTAGGATGGCGAGCGCAGTGGAATACCAAACAATACATTGTAATTCGTGGTGTTGGATGGTGTTTTCACTGTTTATGGGTCGTATCGCTTACCATCAGGCAAACGGCAAGCTCGTCTCGTCATACAAAGCAATAAAAAAAAGAAATAAGGGCGAGGTAGAGATAGGGGGAGATATTTCTCTACGATGGAATACTATAACCATTATATTAATTCTGTACTGAATGAATATAAACGACAGTGCAATATAAATATCTATAGAACAATATAATTATAATCTTGTTTAACAATTCAAATAAGACATTAAATAAACTATGTAGGCTTGTTCTCCTTGATTAATTATTTGAATTCCTATTTACCCTTTCTTGTTACGCACTGAACTCTTAGAAATGGTTCCTTAACTTTCAATTCAGTCTTACGTTTAATTTCCTGTTCAAATTCATGGCGTAATGGACACCAGTCGAAGCGTATGGCGCGGCCAAGGTCCATGTAACTCTACCCCGGGCCACACTTCATTGAGCTTACCGATTGCTATTTCCGCTTTACAACATGTTAGATATAACTAAAGTACGTAGGTATCATAGGTTAATTGTCGTAACATATTATGTGATTAAATAAATAAAATCTAAAAAAGAAACAATATTATTGTGGCTTCAAAATATATTGTAAATAAGGTTTGTTATTGCATCAATACGACCTAATAGAACTAAATAATTTGGTGATATTGAGCCTTGTTAAATACGAGATTCCTTGTTCCTTCGTATTGTGTATTTTCATTATTTTATTTGTCTAAATGATGAACAAGAAAATACACTGAGGTTATAATTGTAAAATTCACATTTTCTAAGTAAAACATTGCAAATAGTTGATCTAAACCAAATTCACTTTATAAACAAATCTATAACTAATCAATTGAAATGGAACAAAATGCACCAACATAAAATCATTCAGAAATTAATTAAAATACTTACAAGTGGTACAAACCCATGCAAATATAGCTATTCAGTATATCTGCATCACTACAGAAATACATGCATTGAACCATGGAACACCGTCCACTCAGTTCCTCAGAGACCTCGATCACGGACATTCGTCATTGAACAATTAGTATACGAGTGCCTTGTGATTGTTTTGTTTTTCGGACTTTTAGTGTTCTTGAAGATTTTGGATAATGTAGGCCGTGACAGAAAGGTGACTGTTTAATTTTACGTGTCCAAAGATTGTACGTGTGTAATATTAGTGGAAAGTTCGAGAATTATTTTATTTAATAGTTTACTTAGATTATATATCGCACTCTTAATAAAATTTTGACCCATTACAAAATTGCCAATTTGTGGGAATCGTTTATTTATTTTTTCCGTTTTTTTTTTAAGCTATAGGTTTCATTTTTTACCTATCTTTAATAAGCTCAATTTGATAGCAACTCCAAAAAAAGGTAGCAAACAAAAAATTAGTTTTCCGACGACTGCCACAAATTAACAATTTTGAAATAGGTCATTATTTTATTAAGAGTGCGAATGAAGAAAAACTTTGTACCCCTTTTTAAAGGCATTACGCGCTCGGACGAGTGTGAGATTTGGCATAATTATAGTTCATATAGAGAAGTTAAAAAAAAAGAAAATGTATAATGTGTGTTATAAAAATAATATATTAAATTCGACGGTGAAATGTTGACTACTAGACTATACTTATTTATGCGTCTATAGATACTTTGTAACAAAACAATAATGCTTTAAAACTTAATATGAAAGTGCAATAATTATTTTAAAATCATTCGATCAGTATTATTTAGTAATATATATAATATTATTTAAATACTTTATAATCTAAATTGTTATGGAACTGATACAGTTATATTTCTTTGTTATAATTTTAAAATATTTTGTTTTTATACTCGTAATAATATATCGACTCATACGCGTATTAGTCGATATCACATACTGATTTTTTATATACATTTTATTTCGTATTTTCTTTGTAATGTTATTTATTTTACTTATTAGGTACGTGCGTGCTTCACAATGTTAAAGTAAATTTTATCCGCCATTTAATTTATTAGACAGAATGATGAATGGACTTGTTTATTATTTATTGAAAAAAATTAAAAACTGGAGGAATCCTACCTCAAAATTATCAAAATAAAAATAATTTCGAGGGTATCCAAAGTCTACCAACGAGCACTAGACCACGGTGGTGGACTTAGGCCTAAACCTAAGTAGTAGAAGATGCCCACTGTCGGTAGCGGGCAGTATATAATACAGGGCTCATATTATTATTATTATATTTCAGGAACGCCGGGCGCTGGCGAGCCCCGACGGCGACAAGGACGCGGACCCTCTGCTCGTGTCCCTCCTGCAAGAGGGCTCCGACATGATGACCGACCTCCGGCACATCAACCTAAAACCCCAGCAGTGCTACCGAAGCCCTGAACCTATCAACCTTTACCACAAAGTTGGACATGGTAAATATTTATTTACAATTTGATCTCAATGGTAAATGTAATCAAAAGTTTGAATTTAGACCAGTGTTTAACAATTGTAGTGTTTTATTGCACAATCCGCTAATAGATCCGACGGATCACCTGAGGTTAATTATAGCCCGACTTGGAATAATATTATTTTAAAAAAATCAAAATCTTTCTTATATAAAATATGGATCTCATTACTTATACTGACAACGTTAACTTCCAAATGAAAAAGCAAAAGTGATACCTCATAAAGCAGGTTCTCTATTTTTCCGTTCAGAGTATATCCCCACAATTTCGTAGGGAGGGAGGGACTGAAGTAGCAACACTATTTATTATTTTAAATACAATTTTATTATGGTCACCTTTTAATTTTATTCTACGGCATTATATACTTATGCCTGACGGTATATGGCATAACATTCCTTTGTACATGAACTGTGTTATCGTTTCCAGGTACCCTCGATATGTACGTACTGAATCCGTCCAAGGACTCCAAACACGTTCGTGAATTCCTAAAAAGGTGGCACAATAGTGAACAGAAACTATTCGAAGGCGCGAGTGTATCAGGCCAGTTCAACTTCCCCATACCCAACTTAGTGTCAATATGTGCACTGTTAGTATGGCGACCGGCCAACCCTGACGACACGATCACCAGGATAATGTTCCCGGGGTCCACGCCACAACATAAGATATTCGAAGGATTAGAAAAGCTTAAACATTTGGAATTCCTTCAACATCCCACGTGCACTGGACGACAAATGGCAACAACGGCGGCGCCAGCGGCTCCTGTCTCCGTCTCAACAGCGGCCACAACACAAACTACCATAAAAACCACTAAACCTGTCTCCAAAGTTAGTAAAGAGAGAAGTATAATCACTGAGAAAGCGAAAGAAGAAAAAATTAGTGAACCAGAACTCCCATTACACAAGGACAAAGACATCATCAAAGATGAAAGAGATACTAAAAATATCATCGATAATAAATTGCTTAGCGAACTTGTAGACGGTGAGGACAAGCAAATCGAATCGGTACTGCAGGAAGCGATAACAGCTAGGCTAGAGTCTAAATTAGACGACAAGATCGCTGAATACGAAAGTACTGTATTAGATGGTTTACCTAAAAAGAAAGATCTTAAGAAAAAGACTGTAGACAGAAAAACGAAACGTTCCGATAAGACTGATGAAATTAAAGCGGCCGATACTAAAAAAGTTGAAGCCGAAACTAGGACTAAAATTGAAATGAGGAAAAAAATGGAAAGCCGAACAAAAACAGAAACTACCTCAGCTGTGATGAGAAGTAAAGTTAGTCATCGAACAGCCAAATCTCTAGATAAGAAAATGGTATCAAGTATAGACAAAAGGATACCTGAAGATAAAAAATCACCACCTACAACACCTAAAAAGACTGTCGAGGCTAAAACTACGCCTACTATCGCGCAATCGGCGGCTAAAGAAAGAATTAAAGCCAAAACTCGACGATTAAGCCCTGGCAGTACGCCTGCTAAAAGTGCAAAAGAAGCAAGTAATCGCAGAGTGGTTGAATCAAAATATAAACAACCCTCACCAAAACGGGACATCTTACAAAAATCGGTAGAAAAGAAAGAACCTAAAGCAAAAAGAGAACCTATTTCGCGTAGGCCTAGACCTTTAGCTTCACCTGTTAAAGGACTGAAAGCCATGAAGAGCCCAACGAAAGCAGTAAAATCAGTTAAAGCTGACACATCGAAACTTAAAGGATTACAGCGAGTAAACTACGAAGATATTCTTAAAGATGCTAAAAAATCCGACGAAGACACATCTAAATCTCTTGATGATATCAAACAGCAAGAGTTGGATGAGAGAGAAGAACAAGAAATAGTACGAGAAATTGAAGCAGTTTTCAATAGGGACAGTGAAGCTGAAGAAAAGGTGGAATTTGTGGGACGGTCAGACATTGAAAAAATTACATGTATGCTCGATGATACAAAAACTGAAACGACTGCCGACGGTGAATTCGAAGAGGAATATTTGATAATTGAAAAAGAAGAGGTCGATCAATATACGGACGACTACGTTCATGATCGAGATGAACACGAAGATGAACTCCAAAAACATCTTAAAGATAAAGAGGAATCCGAAAAGAAGAAAGATGAAGTAACTATACCTGAAAAGGGTAAAATTGAGGAGATACAAATAAAGCCTGAGGTAATCATGGAAACTGAAATGAAACATGCTGAGTCAAAGGAACCATCAGTAAGTGTTGAAGAAAAACAAGATATAAGCAGTGAAAAGAAAACGTCAGACAGTAAGAGTGGTGTTGTCAAACCAAAAGATTCGCTTGAACTTAATATTGTGCAAGAATCTCAGCCAGATGAGAAAGTATCTACGACTATCGAATCTGGTGCAACCACCGCACCAACCTTACCGGAAGATGAACGCATAACTCTTGATGACATTAAAGAAGATCAACAAGTAGAAGAAAAACATGTTCAAGAGGAGACTAAAGAAGTAATACCACCGCAGACTTTGATAGATGTACACAAACCCACAACAATTGAAAAAAGTCCAAAGCGGGAGGTGCAACAAATACCAATCAGAGAAATTGTAAAAACACCTGACGAAGTCGCTGATCTTCCTTTGCACGAAGAGGTAGACTACAGGACATATGAAGAAAAGAAAACGCCTATTGATGAAGATATTTACAAACGGAAACCGGAAACTCAATTTGCTCCCGAAATGAAAGTTCCTACTGACTTACCTCTTCCAGAGAAAGATGCTGCTTTGCCGCAAAAAGTAAAATCTATGGAAGGTGACGTGGTAATGAAGACTGTTGAGCGTCCCTCGCATGCCGAAGTAGTTACAGTAACACCTGGATCAGCGCCCGAGTCTCCAATGTATCATGATCAAGTGAAAATGTCTATTATTCCTGGAAAAGAACTTAAACCTGTCTCTGAATATGGTGATGGAGAATTCGATTACGGACAATATACAGAAAAATTAAGAGAAACACACATCACAACACTAGATTCACCTATTAAGGATGATATTATTGTAATTGAAGAAGTCCCTCATATGCCTGAAAAAATTCCTTCAATCCCGGAAGACGTAGAAAAAGAGATCGAAGAAGCTCAAAAATTAGAAATTGCTGAAAAACCTCCATTAAGTCCGAAAGATGTCGAAAAAATTGTGGCTGACGTCGCTGAGGTATTAAAATCAGACAAAAGTTTGGAGGAAATCATGGCTGAAAAATCCCCTATTAGCGCACGCAAATCTACGGAAACCCTGTTTAAGACTGAAACGTCCGCTATAGAAGCAACAAAAATGCTTCTTACAAGTGAAAAAGAAGCAAAACATGATTTACAAAGAGAGCCTAAAGAAACTCGATTAGACACTAAAATAGAACCAGAAATTGAATCATCACAAAAAGAAGTTTCTCCAGTTAGATCTGCTACGTCAGAAGATGTCAGCGAGATTTCTGATAAAACTGTACTTAGTGAAACAAAACGAGCCAGTCGCGATAAAAAACCTGAGAAGTTTGTGACTGAAACGGATCGTAAAAGTACTGATCAAGTTGATTTTAGTCCAACTGTCGTTGTGGACGAACGGCTACCAGAAAAACAATTGACTCCAGAAAAGACTGACTTATTATTAGTAGATAAGACTAAAATATCAGATACTATAGAAACAAAAAAGATGGATAGTTTTATTAGTGAAAAAGATTTAGAAATTACCGAAGCTGAAGTAAAATCAGAACGTAAATTAAGCAGTACATTAGAATCCGCGAAAACTCTAGAAAAATTGGAAGAAAAAATTGCGGACCTAAAAAGAAGAATTACTGAACATGATGTTTCACCTGGTGAACCTAGCCCGATGGAACTCAAAGAGCCGTATCCAATTAAACCACATGAGAAAGCTCTTAGCCCGGAAAAAGAAGTACTCACAGGAAAGGAAATTAAGCCAGAAAAAGAAATCCCTAGCTCACTAAAAGAAATTTCAATGGAGCCGTCACCAGAAAGAGAATTGCAGAAAAGAGAAAAAGCGCCCTCGTCGAAGGAGCCTTCACCGATTGAAGAAATTTTCGAGAAGGAATTGCCAGAGGATGAGGAACCAGTTTTTCCTTCTGAAGAGTTAACACCAGAAACCCTAAAAATTATAGAAGCTCTTAAGGATTTCATCCCTATTGAAGAACCTGAAATTATTGAGATAACTAAAACAGAAGAAATAAAAGACAAGGCAATCATCATTCGTCGAGTGATCGTAACTAGAATTGTTAGTACGAAATATGGTGACAGGCTAAGCACGATCAGGAAGCTCAGGACCGATACTACTATCACCACTACTGATAACTTCCCCGATGGTACTACACGCACTCAGGTCAAGAGTAGCAGCACACTAAGCGACATCAAGTATAAGCCGGAGGATGTTATCGAAGATAGTCTTAAAGGCTTTAAGTTAGTTGGTAAACCTAGTGAAGAAACCACTACAAAATCGGAAACAGTTACAGAAGGCGGTGTCATGATCAAGCGACAAGTGACAGTTATAACAACTATTCAAGAATACCATAATCTTATGACTATGACAAAGTGTTACAAAACAATCGTCAGGACTATAACGGAAGACAAGCATGCAGATGGATCAATCATAACAAGATCCTTCGCTAAATCTTCATTGTCTGATGAATCTTTTCTCACTATTACACACGATGGAACTGGATTATCAGATGAAGAAGAAAGCACGGAGCGTGGAGCTCTTGAAGACCATGTACTTGATGAAAAGATTATTACTCTACTGAAACAAGAAGAACTTATGGCTGAAGCCCCCAAAGCGGTAGAAAGAGCCCAAAGCCCAGTCAAACCCGAAAAACTTAAGGTTGAGAAACCCAAACCCGAAGAAAAGATTCTTAGCCCAGTTAAACCCAAAGAAAAGGCTCCAAGCCCCATTAAATCTGAGAAACTGAAAGTTGAGGAACCCATAGCGGAAGAAAAGATTCCTAGCCAAACACTATCAAAAGAACCGTCGCCTGAAAGAGAAGTCACTCTAAAAGAAACGCTTAAAGATGTAGAATTGCTTTTATCAAAGGAGCCGTTACCAACAGAAAAATTATATGAGAAAAAAGTAAAAGAAGATGAACTAGCTGCTCCTTCTGAAGAGTTATCCCCAGAGACTCTAAAAATCATGGAAGCTCTTAAAGATTATGTTCCTATTGAAGAACCAGAAATTATTGAAATTATCAAAACGGAACAAGTAAAGGATAAAGCAATCATCATTCGACGTGTTATCGTAACAAGAATCGTCAGCACCAAGTATGACCATAAAATAAGCAGGATTCGGAAGCTCAGGACCGACACTACCATCACCACTACTGATAACTTACCTGACGGTACCACACGCACTCACGTAAAAACCAGCAACATTCTGAGTGACATACCATATAAGCCCGAGGATATTATTGAAGAAAGTCTTGAGGGATTCAAACAAGTCGGCAAACCTAAAGAGGACACCATCACAAAATCAGAAACAGTCATAGAAGATGGCATTATTATAAAACGACGAGTCACAGTCATAACCATAATTCAAGAATACCACAGTGTTGTCACCAAGACTATGTGTTACAGAACAATAATTAGAACTATAACGGAGGACGAACATCCAGATGGATCTGTCATAATAAAGACCTCTGCTAAAACTTCGTTGTCTGATAAGTCCCCCTTAACTAGAATACAAGATGGAGCTGTGTTATCAGATGAAGAGGAAAGCATAGATCATGCGTCTGTCAAAGATAAAGTGCTCGATGAGAGGGTCATTATAACCCTCAAACCGGAAGAGAAGGCTCCCAGCCCACTTAAACCAGAGGAAATCAAGGTTGAGGAACTCAAACCTGAAGAAAAGGCTCCCAGCCCAGTTAAACCAGAAGAGAAGGCCCCCAGCCCAGTAAAACCAGAGGAACTCAAGGTTAAGGAACTTAAACCAGAAGAAAAAGCTCCCAGCCAAGATAAACCTGAAGAAAAGGCTCTGAGCCCAGAAAAACTTGAAGAAAAGGCTCCGAGCCCCGTTAAACCAGAACAGCTCAAGATTGAGGAACTTAAACCTAAAGAAAAGGCTCTCAGCCCAGGTACACTTGAAGAAAAGCCTCCCAGCCCAGTTAAACCAGAAGAGCTCAAGATTGAGGAACTGAAACCTAAAGAAAGAGTTCCTAGCCCGGTTAAGCCAGAAGAAAAAGTCCCGAGCCCAAGAAAACCAGAGGAGCTCCAGGTTGGAGAAATAAAACCTGAAGAAAAGACTCCCAGCTTAGTTAAACCAGAAGAGAAGGCCCCGAGCACGGCAAAACCAGAGGAACTCAAGGTTGGGGAACTCAAACCTGACGATAAGGCTCCCAGCCCAGTAAAACCAGAGGAACTCAAGGTTAAGGAACTTAAGCCAGAAGAAAAAGCTCTCAGCCCAGATAAACCTGAAGAAAAGGCTCCCAGCCCAGTTAAACCAGAAGAGAAGGCACCGAGTCCAGCAAAACCAGAGGAGCTTAAGGTTGAGGAACTCAAACCTGAAGAAAAGGCTCCCAGCCCAGTAAAACCTGAGGAACTCAAACCTAAAGAAAAGGTTCCTAGCCCAGTTAAACCAGAGGAACTCAAGGTTGAAGAACTGAAACCTAAAGAAAAGGCTCCTAGCCCAGTAAAACCGGAGGAACTCAAGGATGAGGAACTGAAACCTAAAGAAAAGGTTCCCAGCCCAGTTAAACCAGAAGAGAAAATCTCGAGCCCAGCAAAACCAGAGGAGCTTAAGGTTGAGGAACTCAAACCTGAAGAAAAGGCTCCCAGCCCAGTAAAACCTGAGGAACTCAAGGATGAGGAACTGAAACCTGAAGATAAGGCTCCCAGCCCAGTAAAACCTGAGGAACTACAGGATGAGGAACTGAAACCTAAAGAAAAGGTTCCTAGCCCAGTTACACCAGAAGAGAAAGTCCCGAGCCCAGTAAAACCAGAGAAGCTTAAGGTTGAGGAACTCAAACCTGAAGAAAAAGCTCCCAGCCCAGTTAAACCTGAGGAAGTCAAGGATGAGGAATTGAAACCTGAAGAAAAGGCTCTCAGCCCAGTAAAACCTGAGGAACTCAAGGATGAGGAACTGAAACCTGAAGATAAGGCTCCCAGCCCAGTAAAACCTGAGGAACTACAGGATGAGGAACTGAAACCTAAAGAAAAGGTTCCTAGCCCAGTTACACCAGAAGAGAAAGTATCGAGCCCAGTAAAACCAGAGGAGCTTAAGGTTGAGGAACTCAAACCTGAAGAAAAAGTTCCCAGCCCAGTAAAACCTGAGGTAGTCAAGGATGAGGAACTGAAACCTGAAGAAAAGGCTCTCAGCCCAGTAAAACCTGAGGAGCTCAAGGTTGAGGAACTCAAACCTAAAGAAAAGGCGCCCAGCCCAGTAAGACCTGAGGAACTCAAGGATGAGGAACTGAAACCGGAAGATAAGGTTCCCAGCCCAGTTAAACCAAAAGAGAAGGCCCCGAGCCTAGTTAAACCAGAGGAGCTCAAGGTTGAGGCTCTCGAACCTGTAGACACGGCTCCCAGCCACGTTCAACCTGAAGAAAAGGCTCCCAGCCCAGTTAAACCAGAAGAAAAGGCCCCGAGCCCAGCAAAACCAGAGGAACTTAAGGTTGAAGAATTCAAGGTGGAGGAACTCAAACCTAAAGAAAAGGCTCCCAGCCCAGTAAGACGTGAGGAAATCAAGGTTGAGGAACTGAAACCTGAAGATAAGGTTCCCAGCGCAGTTAAACCAGAAGAGAAGGCCTCGAGCCCAGTTAAACCAGAGGAGCTCAAGGTTGAAGAACTCAAGGTGGAGGAACTCAAATCTGTAGAAAAGGTTCTCAGCCCAATCCAACCAGAAACAACGGCTTTCAGGCCGTCACTATCAAAAGAACCGTCACCTGAAAAAGAAATTACTCTAAAGGAAACACTTAAAGATACAAAGGCACCACTGTCAAAGGAACCATCACCAGTAAAAGAAATATCTGAGAAAAAAATTATAGTAGAAGAATCAATTACCCCTATTGAAGAGTTATCGTCAGAAACTCTGAAAATAATAGAAGCCCTCAAAGATTTACATCCTATTGAAGAACCTGAAGTAACTGAGATAACAAAAATGGAAGAATTAAAAGATAAAGCAATTATTATTCGCCGCGTTATTGTAACCAGAATAGTTAGCACCAAGTATGGCGATAGGACAAATGCAAACAGAAAGCTCAGGACCGACACTACTATTACCATTACTGACAACTTCCCTGACGGTACTACGCGTACTCAGTTAAAGACCAGCAGCACACTTAGTGATATCACGTATAAGCCCGAGGATATTATTGAAAAAAGCCTTGAAGACTTTGAACCAGTCGGCAAACCTAAAGAAGAAACCGTAACAAAATCAGAAACAGTTGTAGAAGATGGAATTGTTATACAGAGACGGGTAACAGTCATTAAAATTGTTCAGGAATACCACAGTGTTGTCACTAGGACAAAGTGTTACAGAACCATTATTAGGACAATAACCGAGGACGAGTATCCAGATGGCTCTCGGGTAAGAAGAACTTCTGTTAAGTCTTCAGTTAAAGATAATCTTTTGTCAGACGAAGATGAAAGTTTCGACCAGGAGTCTCTAACAAAAGACAAATTTGAGGAAAAAGTCATAGCTAAGGAGCTCAAACTCGTAGAAAAGGTTCCTGTTCAAGAAATACTAGATGACTTGAACGAAAAGTTCGGTACTGATGAAAAGAAACATAGCCTAATAGAACCTGACAAAACTGCTTTCGCCAAAGTAGCACCTGAAGAGAAGGTACTAAGTCCAATTTTACCGAAACGAATAACTGAAAAAGACGTTGTTTCTCAGTTTCTTGACATGGAGAGGGTCAGTTCCGAACATGCAATTACCACAACCAAACTAGACGAGATTGAAATAAAAGAAATTAAACCTAAAAAGAAAGAACCCAGCGCAATTAGGCCTGATGAAAAGGCGCCTAGCCCAGTTGAACCAGACGAACTTGAAGTTAAAGAAATCAAACCTGAAGAGAAAGAGCCAAGCCCAGCTAAGCCTGACGAACTTAAGGTTAAAGAGATCAAACCAGAAGAGAAAGAGCCCAGTCCAGTTAAGCCAGATGAGAAGGCTCCTAGCCTAATCAAACTTGACGAGGTTAGGATTAAGGAGATGAAACCAGAAGAGAAAGAGCCCAGTCCAGTCAAGCCTGATGAGAAGGAGACTACCCCGGCCAAGCCAGATGAGAAGGCGCCTAGCCCAGTGAAATTTGACGAACTTGAGGTTAAAGAGATCAAACCAGAAGAGAAAGAGCCCAGTCCAGTCAAGCCAGATGAGAAAACGCCTACTGCGGCCAAGCCAGATGAGAAGGCTCCTAGCCCAGTCAAACTTGATGAGGTTGAGATTAAGGAGATCGAACCAGAAGAGAAAGAGCCCAGCCCAGTCAAGCCAGATGAGAAGGCGCCTAGCCCAATCAAGCCTGACAAACTTGGGGTTAAGGAAATCAAACCAGAAGAGAAAGAGCCCAGTCCAGTGAAGCCTGATGAGAAGGTGACTACCCCAGCCAAGTCAGAAGAAAAGACTCCTAGCCCAGTCAAACTTGACGAGCTTGAGGTTAAGGAAATCAAATCTGTAGAAAAAGAGCCCAGTCCAGTCAAGCCAGATGAGAAGGCGCCTAGCCCAGTCAAACTTGACGAGGTTGAGGTTAAGGAGATCAAACCAGAAGAGAAAGAGCCCAGTTCAGTGAAGCCAGATGAGAAGGCGCCTAGCCCAGTCAAGCCTGACTGAACTTGACGTTAAGGAGATCAAACCAGAAGAGAAAGAGCCCAGTCCAGTCAAGACTGATGAGAAGGCGCTTAGTCTAGTAAAACTTGACGACGTTGAGGTTAAGGACATCAAACCAGAAGAGGAAGAGCCCAGTCCAGTCAAGCCAGATGAGAAGGCGCCTAGCCCAGCTAAGCCTGACGAACTTGAGGATAAAGAGATCAAACCTGTAGAGAAAGAGCCCAGTTCAGTGAAGCCTGGCGAACTTGTGGTTAAGGATATCAAACCAGAAGAAAAAGAGCCCAGTTCAGTCAAGCCTGATGAGAAGGCGCCTAGCCCAGTCAAACTTGACGAGCTTGAGATTAAGGAGATCAAATCAGAAGAAAAAGAGCCCAGTCCAGTCAAGCCAGATGAGAAGGCGCCTAGCCAAGCTAAGCCTGACGAACTTGAGATTAAGGACATCAAACCAGAAGAGAAAGAACCCAGTCCAGTCAAGCCATATGAGAAGGCGCCTACCCTGGCTGAGCCAGATGAGAAGACTCCTAGCCCAGTCAAACTTGACGAGCTTGAGGTTAAGGAAATCAAATCTGTAGAAAAAGAGCCCAGTCCAGTCAAGCCAGATGAGAAGGCGCCGAGCCCAATCAAACTTGACGAGGTTGAGGTTAAGGAGATCAAACCAGTAGAGAAAGAGCCCAGTCCAGTCATGCCAGATGAGAAGGCGCCTAGCCCAGTCAAACTTGATGAGCTTGAGATTAAGGATATCAAACCAGAAGAGAAAGAGCCCAGTCCAGTCAAGCCCGATGAGAAAACGCCTAGCCCAGTCAAACTTGATGAGGTTGAGATTAAGGACATCAAACCAGAAGGGAAAGAGCCCAGTCCAGTCAAGCCAGATGAGAAGGCGCCTAGCCCAGTCAAACTTGACGAGGTTGAGGTTAAGGAGATCAAACCAGTAGAGAAAGAGCCCAGTCCAGTCAAGCCAGATGAGAAGGCGCCTAGCCCAGCTAAGCCTGATGAACTTGAGGTTAAAGAGATCAAACCACAAGGGAAGGCGCCTAGCTCAGTCAAACTTGACAAGGTTGAGGTTAAGGAGATCAAACCAGTAGAGAAAGATCCCAGTCCAGTCAAGCCAGACGAGAAGGCGTCTACCCCGGCTAAGCCAGATGAGAAGGCTCCTAGCCCAGTCAAACTTGACGAGGATGAGATTAAGAAGATTAAACCAGAAGAGAAAGAGCCCAGTCCAGTCAAGCTAGATGAGAAGGCGCCTAGCCCAGCTAAACCTGTAGAACTTGAGGTTAAAGACATCAAACCAGAAGAGAAAGAGCCCAGTCCAGTCAAGCCAGATGAGAAGGCGCCTAGCCCAATCAAACTTGACGAGGTTGAGATTGAGGACATCAAACCAGAAGAAAAAGAGCCCAGTCCAGTCAAGCCAGATGAGACGGCGCCTACCCCGGCCAAGGCAGATGAGAAGGCTCCTAGCCCAGTCAAACTTGACGAGGTTGAGATTAAGAAGATCAAACCAGAAGAGAAAGAGCCCAGTCCAGTCAAGCCAGATGAGAAGGCGCCTAGCCCAGCTAAGCCTGACAAACTTGAAATTAAGGACATCAAACCAGAAGAGAAAGAGCCCAGTCCAGTCAAGCCAGATGAGAAGGCGCTTAGCCCAGCTAAACCTGACAAACTTGAGATTAAGGACATCAAACCAGAAGAGAAAGAGCCCAGTCCAGTCAAGCCAGATGAGAAGGCTCCTAGCCCAGTCAAACTTGACGAGCTTGAGATAAAGGATATCAAACCAGAAGAGAAAGAGCCCAGTCCAGTCAAGCCTGATGAGAAAACGCCTAGCCTAGTCAAACTTGATGAGGTTGAGATTAAGGACATCAAACCAGAAGAGAAAGAGCCTAGTCTAGTCAAGCCAGATGAGAAGGCGCCTACCTCGGCCAAGCCAGATGAGAAAGCTCCTAGCCCAGTCAAACTTGACGAGGTTGAGACTAAGAAGATCAAACCAGAAGAGAAAGAGCCCAGTCCAGTCAAGCCAGATGAGAAAGCTCCTAGCCCAGTCAAACTTGACGAGGTTGAGATTAAGGATATCAAACTAGAAGAGAAAGAGCCCAGTCCAGTCAAGCCTGATGAGAAAACGCCTAGCCTAGTCAAACTTGATGAGGTTGAGATTAAAGACATCAAACCAGAAGAGAAAGAGCCCAGTCTAGTCAAGCCAGATGAGAAGGCGCCTACCTCGGCCAAGCCAGATGAGAAGGCTCCTAGCCCAGTCAAACTTGACGAGGTTGAGATTAAGAAGATCAAACCAGAAGAGAAAGAGCCCAGTCCAGTCAAGCCAGATGAGAAGGCGCCTAGCCCAGCTAAGCCTGACAAACTTGAAATTAAGGACATCAAACCAGGAGAGAAAGAGCCCAGTCCAGTCAAGCCAGATGAGGAGGCGCTTAGCCCAGCTAAGCCTGACGAACTTGAGATTAAGGACATCAAACCAGAAGAGAAAGAGCCCAGTCCAGTCAAGCCAGAAGAGAAGGCGCCTAGCCCAGCTAAGCTTGACGAACTTGAGGTTAAGGAGATCAAACCAGAAGAGAAAGAGCCCAGTCCAGTCAAGCCTGATGAGAAAACGCCTAGCCTAGTCAAACTTGATGAGGTTGAGATTAAGGACATCAAACCAGAAGAGAAAGAGCCTAGTCTAGTCAAGCCAGATGAGAAGGCGCCTACCTCGGCCAAGCCAGATGAGAAGGCTCCTAGCCCAGTCAAACTTGACGAGGTTGAGACTAAGAAGATCAAACCAGAAGAGAAAGAGCCCAGTCCAGTCAAGCCAGATGAGAAGGCTCCTAGCCCAGTCAAACTTGACGAGGTTGAGATTAAGGATATCAAACCAGAAGAGAAAGAGCCCAGTCCAGTCAAGCCTGATGAGAAAACGCCTAGCCCAGTCAAACTTGATGAGGTTGAGATTAAAGACATCAAACCAGAAGAGAAAGAGCCCAGTCTAGTCAAGCCAGATGAGAAGGCGCCTACCTCGGCCAAGCCAGATGAGAAGGCTCCTAGCCCAGTCAAACTTGACGAGGATGAGATTAAGAAGATTAAACCAGAAGAGAAAGAGCCCAGTCCAGTCAAGCCAGATGAGAAGGCGCCTACCTCGGCCAAGCCAGATGAGAAGGCTCCTAGCCCAGTCAAACTCGACGAGGTTGAGGTTAAGGACATCAAATCAGTAGAGAAAGAGCCCAGTCCAGTCAAGCAAGAAGAGGAGGCGCCTAGCCCAGCTAAGCTTGACGAACTTGAGATTAAAGAGATCAAACCAGAAGAGAAAGAGCCCAGTCCAGTCAAGCCAGATGAGAAGGCGCCTACCTCGGCCAAGCCAGATGAGAAGGCTCCTAGCCCAGTCAAACTTGACGAGGATGAGATTAAGAAGATCAAACCAGAAGAGAAAGAGCCCAGTCCAGTCAAGCCAGATGAGAAGGCGCCTAGCCCAGCTAAGCCTGACGAACTTGAGATTAAGGACATCAAACCAGAAGAGAAAGAGCCCAGTCCAATCAAGCCAGATGAGAAGGCTCCTAGCCCTGTTAAACTTGACGAGCTTGAGATTAAGGATATCAAACCAGAAGAGAAAGAGCCCAGTCCAGTCAAGCCTGATGAGAAAACGCCTAGCCCAGTCAAACTTGATGAGGTTGAGATTAAAGACATCAAACCAGAAGAGAAAGAGCCCAGTCCAGTCAAGCCAGAAGAGAAGGCGCCTAGCCCAGCTAAGCTTGATGAACTTGAGATTAAAGAGATCAAACCAGAAGAGAAAGAGCCCAGTCCAATCAAGCCAGATGAGAAGGCTCCTAGCCCAGCTAAGCCTGACGAACTTGAGATTAAAGAGATCAAACCAGAAGAGAAAGAGCCCAGTCCAGTCAAGCCAGACGAGAAGGCGCCTACTCCGGCCAAGCCAGATGAGAAGGCTCCTAGCCCAGTCAAACTTGACGAGCTTGAGATTAAGGATATTAAACCAGAAGAGAAAGAGCCCAGTCCAGTCAAGCCTGATGAGAAAACGCCTAGCCCAGTCAAACTTGATGAGATTGAGATTAAGGACATCAAACCAGAAGAGAAAGAGCCCAGTCTAGTCAAGCCAGATGAGAAGGCGCCTACCTCGGCCAAGCCAGATGAGAAGGGTCCTAGCCCAGTCAAACATGATGAGGATGAAATTAAGAAGATCAAACCAGAAGAGAAAGAGCCCAGTCCAGTCAAGCCAGATGAGAAGGCGCCTAGCCCAGCTAAGCCTGACGAACTTGAGATTAAGGACATCAAACCAGAAGAGAAAGAGCCCAGTCCAGTCAAGCCAGATGAGAAGGCTCCTAGCCCAGTCAAACTTGATGAGCTTGAGATTAAGGATATCAAACCAGAAGAGAAAGAGCCCAGTCCAGTCAAGCCCGATGAGAAAACGCCTAGCCCAGTCAAACTTGATGAGGTTGAGATTAAGGACATCAAACCAGAAGAGAAAGAGCCCAGTCTAGTCAAGCCAGATGAGAAGGCGCCTACTTCGGCCAAGCCAGATGAGAAGGCTCCTAGCCCAGTCAAACTTGACGAGGATGAGTTTAAGAAAATCAAACCAGAAGAGAAAGAGCCCAGTCCAGTCAAGCCAGATGAGAAGGCGCCTAGCCAAGCTAAGCCTGACGAACTTGAGGTTAAAGAGATCAAACCAGAAGAGAAAGAGCCCAGTCCAATCAAGCCAGATGAGAAGGTTCCTAGCCCAGCTAAGCCTGACGAACTTGAGATTAAAGAGATCAAACCAGAAGAGAAAGAGCCCAGTCCAGTCAAGCCAGACGAGAAGGCGCCTACTCCGGCCAAGCCAGATGAGAAGGCGCCTAGCCCAGTCAAACTTGACGAGCTTGAGATTAAGGATATCAAACCAGAAGAGAAAGAGCCCAGTCCAGTCAAGCCTGATGAGACAACGCCTAGCCCAGTCAAACTTGATGAGATTGAGATTAAGGACATCAAACCAGAAGAGAAAGAGCCCAGTCTAGTCAATCCAGATGAGAAGGCGCCTACCTCGGCCAAGCCAGATGAGAAGGCTCCTAGCCCAGTCAAACTTGACGAGGATGAGATTAAGAAGATTAAACCAGAAGAGAAAGAGCCCAGTCCAGTCAAGCCAGATGAGAAGGCTCCTAGCCCAGTCAAACTTGATGAGCTTGAGATTAAGGATATCAAACCAGAAGAGAAAGAGCCCAGTCCAGTCAAGCCCGATGAGAAAACGCCTAGCCCAGTCAAACTTGATGAGGTTGAGATTAAGGACATCAAACCAGAAGAGAAAGAGCCCAGTCTAGTCAAGCCAGATGAGAAGGCGCCTACTTCGGCCAAGCCAGATGAGAAGGCTCCTAGCCCAGTCAAACTTGACGAGGATGAGTTTAAGAAAATCAAACCAGAAGAGAAAGAGCCCAGTCCAGTCAAGCCAGATGAGAAGGCGCCTAGCCCAGTCAAACTTGACGAGGTTGAAGTTAAGGAGATCAAACCAGTAGAGAAAGAGCCCAGTCCAGTCAAGCCAGAAGAGAAGGCTCCTAGCCAAGCTAAGCCTGACGAACTTGAAATTAAAGAGATCAAACCAGAAGAGAAAGAGCCCAGTCCAGTCAAGCCAGACGAGAAGGCTCCTAGCCAAGCTAAGCCTGACGAACTTGAGGTTAAAGAGATCAAACCAGAAGAGAAAGAGCCCAGTCCAATGAAGCCAGATGAGAAGGCTCCTAGCCCAGCTAAGCCTGACGAACTTGAGGTTAAAGAGATCAAACCAGAAGAGAAAGAGCCCAGTCCAATCAAGCCAGATGAGAAGGCTCCTAGCCCAGCTAAGCCTGACGAACTTGAGATTAAAGAGATCAAACCAGAAGAGAAAGAGCCCAGTCCAGTCAAGCCAGACGAGAAGGCGCCTACTCCGGCCAAGCCAGATGAGAAGGCTCCTAGCCCAGTCAAACTTGACGAGCTTGAGATAAAGGATATCAAACCAGAAGAGAAAGAGCCCAGTCCAGTCAAGCCAGATGAGAAGGCTCCTAGCCCAGTCAAACTTGACGAGATTGAGATTAAGGATATCAAACCAGAAGAGAAAGAGCCCAGTCCAGTCAAGCCCGATGAAAAAACTCCTAGCCTAGTCAAACTTGATGAGGTTGAGATTAAGGACATCAAACCCGAAGAGAAAGAGCCCAGTCCAGTCAAGCCTGATGAGAAAACGCCTAGCCCAGTCAAACTTGATGAGATTGAGATTAAGGACATCAAACCAGAAGAGAAAGAGCCCAGTCTAGTCAAGCCAGATGAGAAGGCGCCTACCTCGGCCAAGCCAGATGAGAAAGCTCCTAGCCCAGTCAAACTTGACGAGGATGAGATTAAGAAGATCAAACCAGAAGAGAAAGAGCCCAGTCCAGTCAAGCCAGATGAGAAGGCGCCTAGCCCAGCTAAGCCTGACGAACTTGAGATTAAGGACATCAAACCAGAAGAGAAAGAGCCCAGTCCAGTCAAGCCAGATGAGAAGGCTCCTAGCCCAGTCAAACTTGACGAGATTGAGATGAAGGATATCAAACCAGAAGAGAAAGAGCCCAGTCCAGTTAAGCCCGATGAAAGAACGCCTAGCCTAGTCAAACTTGATGAGGTTGAGATTAAGGACATCAAACCAGAAGAGAAAGAGCCCAGTCTAGTCAAGCCAGATGAGAAGGCGCCTACTTCGGCGAAGCCAGATGAGAAGGCTCCTAGCCCAGTCAAACTTGACGAGGATGAGATACAGAAGATCAAACCAGAAGAGAAAGAGCGCAGTCCAGTCAAGCCAGATGAGAAGGCGCCTAGCCCAGTCAAACTTGACGAGGTTGAGGTTAAGGAGATCAAACCAGTAGAGAAAGAGCCCAGTCCAGTCAAGCCAGAAGAGAAGGCGCCTAGCCCAGCTAAGCTTGACGAACTTGAGATTAAGGATATCAAACCAGTAGAGAAAGAGCCCAGTCCAGTCAAGCCAGAAGAGAAGGCGCCTAGCCCAGCTAAGCTTGACGAACTTGAGGTTAAGGAGATCAAACCAGAAGAGAAAGAGCCCAGTCCAATCAAGCCAGATGAGAAGGCTCCTAGCCAAGCTAAGCC
The DNA here is from genome assembly GCF_014839805.1 of Manduca sexta. NCBI lineage: Eukaryota > Metazoa > Arthropoda > Insecta > Lepidoptera > Sphingidae > Manduca > Manduca sexta. Next base: position 12,869,708 of record NC_051122.1, read on the forward strand.
TGACGAACTTGAGGTTAAAGAGATGAAACCAGAAGAGAAAGAGCCCAGTCCAATCAAGCCAGATGAGAAGGCTCCTAGCCCAGCTAAGCCTGACGAACTTGAGGTTAAAGAGATCAAACCAGAAGAGAAAGAGCCCAGTCCAATCAAGCCAGATGAGAAGGCTCCTAGCCCAGCTAAGCCTGACGAACTTGAGATTAAAGAGATCAAACCAGAAGAGAAAGAGCCCAGTCCAGTCAAGCCAGACGAGAAGGCGCCTACTCCGGCCCAGCCAGATGAGGAGGCTCCTAGCCCAGCTAAGCGTGACGAACTTGAGGTTAAAGAGATCAAACCAGAAGAGAAAGAGCCCAGTCCAATCAAGCCAGATGAGAAGGCTCCTAGCCCAGCTAAGCCTCACGAACTTGAGGTTAAAGAGATCAAACCAAAGAGAAAGAGCCCAGTCCAATCAAGCCAGATGAGAAGGCTCCTAGCCCAGCTAAGCCTGACGAACTTGAGATTAAGGACATCAAACCAGAAGAGAAAGAGCCCAGTCCAGTCAAGCCAGATGAGAAGGCTCCTAGCCCAGTCAAACTTGGCGAGCTTGAGATTAAGGATATCAAACCAGTAGAGAAAGAGCCCAGTCCAGTCAAGCCAGAAGAGAAGGCGCCTAGCCCAGCTAAGCTTGACGAACTTGAGGTTAAGGAGATCAAACCAGTAGAGAAAGAGCCCAGTCCAGTCAAGCCAGAAGAGAAGGCGCCTAGCCCAGCTAAGCTTGACGAACTTGAGGGTAAAGAGATCAAACCAGAAGAGAAAGAGCCCAGTCCAATCAAGCCAGATGAGAAGGCTCCTAGCCCAGCTAAGCCTGACAAACTTGAGATTAAGGACATCAAACCAGAAGAGAAAGAGCCCAGTCCAGTCAAGCCAGATGAGAAGGCTCCTAGCCCAGTCAAACTTGGCGAGCTTGAGATTAAGGATATCAAACCAGTAGAGAAAGAGCCCAGTCCAGTCAAGCCAGAAGAGAAGGCGCCTAGCCCAGCTAAGCTTGACGAACTTGAGGTTAAAGAGATCAAACCAGAAGAGAAAGAGCCCAGTCCAATCAAGCCAGATGAGAAGGCTCCTAGCCCAGCTAAGCCTGACGAACTTGAGGTTAAAGAGATCAAACTAGAAGAGAAAGAGCCCAGTCCAATCAAGCCAGATGAGAAGGCTCCTAGCCCAGTCAAACTTGACGAGCTTGAGATTAAGGATATCAAACCAGAAGAGAAAGAGCCCAGTCCAGTCAAGCCTGATGCGAAAACGCCTAGCCCAGTCAAACTTGATAAGGTTGAGATTAAGGACATCAAACCAGAAGGGAAAGAGCCCAGTCTAGTCAAGCCAGATGAGAAGGCGCCTACCTCGGCCAAGCCAGATGAGAAGGCTCCTAGCCTAGTCAAACTTGACGAGGAGGAGATTAAGAAGATCAAACCAGAAGAGAAAGAGCCCAGTCCGGTCAAGCCAGATGAGAAGGCGCCTAGCCCAGCTAAGCCTGACAAACTTGAGATTAAGGACATCAAACCAGAAGAGAAAGAGCCCAGTCCAGTCAAGCCAGATGAGAAGGCTCCTAGCCCAGTCAAACTTGACGAGGATGAGTTTAAGAAAATCAAACCAGAAGAGAAAGAGCCCAGTCCAGTCAAGCCCGATGAGAAAATGCCTAGCCCAGTCAAACTTGATGAGGTTGAGATTAAGGACATCAAACCAGAAGAGAAAGAGCCCAGTCTAGTCAAGCCAGATGAGAAGGCGCCTACCTCGGCCAAGCCAGATGAGAAGGCTTCTAGCCCAGTCAAACTTGACGAGGATGAGATTAAGAAGATCAAACCAGAAGAGAAAGAGCCCAGTCCAGTCAAGCCAGATGAGAAGGCGCCTAGCCCAGTCAAACTTGACAAGGTTGAGGTTAAGGAGATCAAACCAGTAGAGAAAGAGCCCAGTCCAGTCAAGCCAGAAGAGAAGGCGCCTAGCCCAGCTAAGCTTGACGAACTTGAGATTAAAGAGATCAAACCAGAAGAGAAAGAGCCCAGTCCAGTCAAGCCAGACGAGAAGGCTCCTAGCCCAGCTAAGCTTGACGAACTTGAGATTAAAGAGATCAAACCAGAAGAGAAAGAGCCCAGTCCAATCAAGCCAGATGAGAAGGCTCCTAGCCCAGCTAAGCCTCACGAACTTGAGGTTAAAGAGATCAAACCAAAAGAGAAAGAGCCCAGTCCAATCAAGCCAGATGAGAAGGCTCCTAGCCCAGCTAAGCCTGACGAACTTGAGATTAAGGACATCAAACCAGAAGAGAAAGAGCCCAGTCCAGTCAAGCCAGATGAGAAGGCTCCTAGCCCAGTCAAACTTGGCGAGCTTGAGATTAAGGATATCAAACCAGTAGAGAAAGAGCCCAGTCCAGTCAAGCCAGAAGAGAAGGCGCCTAGCCCAGCTAAGCTTGACGAACTTGAGGTTAAGGAGATCAAACCAGTAGAGAAAGAGCCCAGTCCAGTCAAGCCAGAAGAGAAGGCGCCTAGCCCAGCTAAGCTTGACGAACTTGAGGTTAAAGAGATCAAACCAGAAGAGAAAGAGCCCAGTCCAATCAAGCCAGATGAGAAGGCTCCTAGCCCAGCTAAGCCTGACGAACTTGAGATTAAGGACATCAAACCAGAAGAGAAAGAGCCCAGTCCAGTCAAGCCAGATGAGAAGGCTCCTAGCCCAGTCAAACTTGGCGAGCTTGAGATTAAGGATATCAAACCAGTAGAGAAAGAGCCCAGTCCAGTCAAGCCAGAAGAGAAGGCGCCTAGCCCAGCTAAGCTTGACGAACTTGAGGTTAAAGAGATCAAACCAGAAGAGAAAGAGCCCAGTCCAATCAAGCCAGATGAGAAGGCTCCTAGCCCAGCTAAGCCTGACGAACTTGAGGTTAAAGAGATCAAACTAGAAGAGAAAGAGCCCAGTCCAATCAAGCCAGATGAGAAGGCTCCTAGCCCAGTCAAACTTGACGAGCTTGAGATTAAGGATATCAAACCAGAAGAGAAAGAGCCCAGTCCAGTCAAGCCTGATGCGAAAACGCCTAGCCCAGTCAAACTTGATAAGGTTGAGATTAAGGACATCAAACCAGAAGGGAAAGAGCCCAGTCTAGTCAAGCCAGATGAGAAGGCGCCTACCTCGGCCAAGCCAGATGAGAAGGCTCCTAGCCCAGTCAAACTTGACGAGGAGGAGATTAAGAAGATCAAACCAGAAGAGAAAGAGCCCAGTCCGGTCAAGCCAGATGAGAAGGCGCCTAGCCCAGCTAAGCCTGACAAACTTGAGATTAAGGACATCAAACCAGAAGAGAAAGAGCCCAGTCCAGTCAAGCCAGATGAGAAGGCTCCTAGCCCAGTCAAACTTGACGAGGATGAGTTTAAGAAAATCAAACCAGAAGAGAAAGAGCCCAGTCCAGTCAAGCCCGATGAGAAAATGCCTAGCCCAGTCAAACTTGATGAGGTTGAGATTAAGGACATCAAACCAGAAGAGAAAGAGCCCAGTCTAGTCAAGCCAGATGAGAAGGCGCCTACCTCGGCCAAGCCAGATGAGAAGGCTTCTAGCCCAGTCAAACTTGACGAGGATGAGATTAAGAAGATCAAACCAGAAGAGAAAGAGCCCAGTCCAGTCAAGCCAGATGAGAAGGCGCCTAGCCCAGTCAAACTTGACAAGGTTGAGGTTAAGGAGATCAAACCAGTAGAGAAAGAGCCCAGTCCAGTCAAGCCAGAAGAGAAGGCGCCTAGCCCAGCTAAGCTTGACGAACTTGAGATTAAAGAGATCAAACCAGAAGAGAAAGAGCCCAGTCCAGTCAAGCCAGACGAGAAGGCGCCTACCTCGGCCAAGCCAGATGAGAAGGCGCCTAGCCCAGTCAAACTTGACGAGGTTGAGGTTAAGGAGATTAAACCAGTAGAGAAAGAGCCCAGTCCAGTCAAGCCAGAAGAAAAGACGCCTAGCCCAGTCAAACTTGACGAGGTTGAGGTTAAAGAGATCAAACCAGAAGAGAAAGAGCCCAGTCCAATCAAGCCAGATGAGAAGGCTCCTAGCCCAGCTAAGCCTGACGAACTTGAGATTAAGGACATCAAACCAGAAGAGAAAGAGCCCAGTCTAGTCAAGCCAGATGAGAAGGCGCCTACCCCGGCTAAGCCAGATGAGAAGGCGCCTAGCTCAGTCAAACTTGACAAGGTTGAGGTTAAGGAGATCAAACCAGTAGAGAAAGAGCCCAGTCCAGTCAAGCCAGATGAGAAGGCGCCTAGCCCAGCTAAGCTTGACGAACTTGAGATTAAAGAGATCAAACCAGAAGAGAAAGAGCCCAGTCCAGTCAAGCCAGACGAGAAGGCTCCTAGCCCAGCTAAGCCTGACGAACTTGAGATTAAGGACATCAAACCAGAAGAGAAAGAGCCCAGTCTAGTCAAGCCAGATGAGAAGGCGCCTACCCCGGCTAAGCCAGATCAGAAGGCTCCTAGCCCAGTCAAACTTGACGAGGATGAGATTAAGAAGATTAAACCAGAGGAGAAAGAGCCCAGTCCAGTCAAGCCAGATGTGAAGGCGCCTAGCCCAGCTAAGCCTGTAGAACTTGAGGTTAAAGATATCAAACTAGAAGAGAAAGAGCCGAGTCCAGTCAAGCCAGATGAGAAGGCGCCTACTCCGGCCAAGCCAGATGAGACGGCTTCTAGCCCAGCTAAGCCTGATGAACTTGAGGTTAAGGAGATTCAACCAGAAGAAAAACAGCCCAGTCCAGTCAAGCCAGACGAGAAGGTGCTTAGCCCAATCAAGCCTGATGAGCTTGAAGTTAAAGTAATCGAAACAGATGAGAAAGAACCAACCCCTGTTAAAATCGATGTAAGTATTCTTTAAATACTTTTTTTATTATAATCTAGTGTCAACTTTTTCACTACGTCAAACCGGATCCTCTGACACATTGTAAAGTCACACATACACAATTTTGCCATTTAAAGTTTAATGGAGGTGGCTGCAATATGTTCATGTAACTAACAAGAGCAATAATAAATTATTGATTATAAGCGATTCTGGTCTATTATGAGTCGAATATCAAGCAAATGACTGCAACAATAAGAAGCATAAATTTGATAAAGTGCTTTATAACAACAATGTTTAGTGATTGACTGCCTCGGTGGCGTTGTTGTAATTTTACACGGTACAAGTCCGGCTATCGCGCTGAGGTCCTAGGTTCAAATCCCGGGTCAGGCCAAAATAATTGTGACTGGTTTTTCCATCTTAAAAATTATTCCGTCGCAGCTCGGAGTCAAAAAATTGGCGGTGTGATACCCGTGCCTCGGAAAATACGTATAGCCGTTGGTCCTGCGTATGATCCCTCTTCGGTCATGTCGGATTGCCGTCTCACCAAACTATGAGAGTGTAGGAACAGAGAGTGTTCCTCTGTATTGCGTAAACACTTGTGCACTATAATATCTCCTGCGTACCTGGCTGATCTCCGTTGAGATTGGCCGCCGTGGCCGAAAGCCGGCTAGGAGGGATTCGTTTAGCAATATGGATCAACTTCAAGACATAGGGCAAAACTTTCATACCCGAGCAATTTATTTGTAAAATATCTCTCGCTGTGGTATCCTCTTTTATGCAGCTCAAGTCAAAATCAAAAAAGAAAGTAAAGGAACTGTCGTATTCTGCCGTGACGTTTTGAACAAGACTAACGAAATCTCTATTATGTTGTTTGAATTTGAATTTTATGACATTTTTTTTTTTTTAATTTTACTCGCATGTCCGGATATAATTTTAAATTTACTATAAATAAAAATAGACAATAATTTACGAAATAGAAGACCAATATTTTATTTAATTTTAAAAAAGCTTACGGACAAGTAATACAACGTTTAAATGTTTTATTATACTTATTTAAATGATGTAAGTTGTTAACAAAAAGCTCACATATGAATTTAAATATGGAATTACTTGTGTTAGCATCGACGATCTACTTCTCACCCGGTCGCCCGCTCACTATCCCCGTGGAAGTGACCCGTTGACATACCGAAGACTAAATAAGCGCACGCGAAAATTAAATAATAATAAATCCAAAACCAAGACATATTGTAATAGGAAAATTGCAATATATCTTGAAAGAAGGAAACACGGAATTTAGCCTACAATCCTCGTAATAATTAGAGTAAATACATAAAAATATACAAACATACCAATATGGAATTTATTAAGCAACTAGTGGGCCCGGCAGACGGTGTCTTGCCACTGACCGTATTTTATGTAAACTATCTTTCATTGTTAAGCTCTCGACGACGTTGTCACTTATCAGGTCGAAAATTATGTTATAATTTAAACTGGTGGTAACTAAACTTTTACATTTTTTTTTAATTTAGTCGCTTAGGTGATTGTACGAAAAAAAAAATCATACTGAAACATCACCTAAATTACCAACGATTCCTGTCTTTTACCTCTAATTTTCAAAATTATTCCTTGATATAAAAGATTTGTATAACCTAATAATTAAGAACACAACAAAAAAGGAATCAGTGAAGCCGGTCGAGCCATTCTCAGTAAAACTCCTTCATACATTTAGCAACTGATTTTTATTTAAATAGATTAACCACACATAAAATTTACTTCTTATTCTATAAAGCCTTCCGTCTTCGACTAACAAAATTACATATGTTTATTCTCTGTTGTAAGAACAACAGGCTCTTAGCAATAAATTACACTCTAATCTAACAACATAATGACGTGTTTATAATCGCATACGGTTAATTGAAGCTTCAAACTTCAATGAATAGTAAAATATTAATCACACTCTTTACGTTCTGTTTTCCAGGAAGTTACATCAGGGGAGAAAATTACTCATCTAATAAAATTGGATGGATATGAAGATAGGGATATTAAACCAGAAAAGAAAGAGCTAAGCGAGGACAAGCCTCTTAGTCCAGACAAACCTAAAGACGACGATATAAGACTGGTTACGGAGAAAGTGGTTAGAGAAAAAGACGCAGTGTCTCAGTTTCTTGAAATGGAACGAGTCTTGTCTGAAAAAATACTTCCCAGTCTTATTCAACCTGATGAAAAGTTTTCAAGCCTAGTCAAGCCTGATGAGAAGACCCCTAGGTTAGACAAACCTGACGAAATTGAAGTAAAGAAAATCAAACCAGATGAAAGAGGGCCCAGTCCAGTCAAGCCTGATGAGAAGGCTCCTAGCCCAGTCAAGCCTGACAAACTTGAGGTTAAGGAGATGAAACCAGAAGAGAAAGAGCCCAGTCCAGTCAAGCCCGATGAGAAGGCGCCTACTACGGCCATGCCTGATGAGAAATCGCCTAGCCCAGTCGAACCGGATGAATTTGCGGTTAAAGAGATCAAACTAGAAGAGAAAGAGCCCAGTTTAGTCAAGCCAGATAAAAAGGCGCCTAGCCCAGTCAAGCCTGACGAAGTTGAAGTTAAGGAGATCAAACCAGAAGAGAAAGAGCCCAGTCCAGTAAAGCCTGGCGAAAAGGTGTCTAGCCCAGTAAAGCCCGATGAAAAGATACCGAGCCCATTCAAACCAGAAGAGAAAGAGCCCACTCCAGTCAAGCCTGATGAGAAAGCGCCGAGCCCAGTCAAACCAGAGGAGAAAGAGCCCACTCCAGTTAAGCCTGATGAGAAAGCGCCGAGCCCAGTCAAGCCTGACGAACTAGAGGTTAAGGAGATCAAACCAGAAGACAAAGAGCCTAGTCCAGTGAAACCCGATGAGAAAGAGCCTACCCTGGCCAAGCCTGATAAGAAGGCTCCTAGCCCAGTCAAACTTGAAGAGCTTGAGGTTAAGGAGTTCAAATCAGAAGAAAAAGAGCCCAGTCCAGTCAAGCCAGATCAAAAGGCGCCAAGCCCAGTCAAGCCTGACGAACTAGAGGTTAAGGAGATCAAACCAGAAGACAAAGAGCCTAGTCCAGTGAAGCCCGATGAGAAAGAGCCTACCCTGGCCAAGCCTGATAAGAAGGCTCCTAGCCCAGTCAAACTTGAAGAGCTTGAGGTTAAAGAGTTCAAATCAGAAGAAAAAGAGCCCAGTCCAGTCAAACCAGAAGAGAAAGAGCCCAGTCCAGTCAAGTCAGATGAAAAGGCGCCGAGTCCAGTCAAGCCTGAGGAAGTTGATCTTAAGGAGATCAAACTAGAAGAGAAAGAACCCAGTCCAGTCAAGTCAGACGAAAAGTCGCCGAGCCCAGTCAAGCCTGACGAACTTGAGGTTAAGGAGATCAAACCAGAAGAACAAGAGCCCAGTCCAGTCAAGTCAGATGAAAAGGCGCCGAGCCCAGACAAGCCTGATGAAAAGGTGCTTAGCCCAATTAAGCCCGATGAGAAGGCTCCTAGTCTAGTCAAACCCGACGAAATTGATTTAAAAGAAACAAAACCAGAAAAAGAGCCCACTCCAATCAAGCCCGACGAGAAGGTGCCTAGCCCAATTAAGCCTGTTGAAAAGGCTCCTAGTCTAGTCAAACCTGACGGAATTGATTTAAAAGAAACCAAACCAAAGGAGAAAGAGCCCACTCCAGTCAAGCCAGATGAGAAGGCGCCTAGCCTATCCAAGCCAGACGAACTCAAAGTTAAGGAGATCAAACCAGAAGACAAAGAGCCTAGTCCAGTCAAACCAGGAGAAAAAGAGCCCAGTCCAGTTAAGCCAGATGAAAAGGCACCAAGCCCAGTCAAGCCTGACGAACTTGAGGTTAAGGAGATCAAACCAGAAGAAAAAGAGCCCAGTCCAGTCAAGCCAGATGAAAAGGCACCAAGCCCAGTCAAGCCTGACGAACTTGAGGTTAAGGAGATCAAACCAGAAGAACAAGCGCCCAGTTCAGTCAAGCCAGATGAAAAGGTGACGAGCCCAGTCAAGCCTGATGAAAAGGTGCCTAGCCCAATGAAGCCTGATGAGAAGGCTCCTAGCTCAGTCAAACTTGACGAGCTTGAGGTTAAAGAGATCAAACTAGAAGAAAAAGAGCCCAGTCCAGTCAAGCCTGATGAAAAGGCACCTAGCCCAATTAAACCTGATGAGAAGGTACCGAGCCTAGTCAAACCAGAAGAGAAAGAGCCCACTCCAGTCAAGCCTGATGAGAAAGCGCCGAGCCCAGTCAAGCCTGACGAACTTGAGGTTAAGGAGATCAAACTAGAAGAGAAAGAGGCTACTCCAGTCAAGCCTGATGAGAAAGCGCCGAGCCCAGTCAAGCCTGACGAACTTAAAGTTAAGGAGATCAAACCCGAAGAGAAAGAGCCCAGTCCAGTGAAGCCAGATGAAAAGGCGCCGAGCCCAGTCAAGCCTGACGAATTTGAGGTTAAGGAGATCGAACTAGAAGAGAAAGAGCCCAGTCCAGTCAAGCCTGACGAAAAGGTGCCTAGCCCAGTAAAGCCCGAAGGAAAGGTACCGAGCCCAGTCAAACCAGAAGAGAAAGAGTCCACTCCAGTTAAGCCTGATGAGAAAGCGCCAAGCCCAGTCAAGCCTGACGAACTTGAGGTTAAGGAGATCAAACTAGAAGAGAAAGAGCCTAGTCCAGTCAAGCCAGATGAAAAGGAGCCAAGCCCAGTCAAACCTGACGAACTTGAGGTTAAGGAGATCAAACCAGAAGAGAAAGAGCCCAGTCCAGTCAAGCCAGATCAAAAGGCGCCGAGCCCAGTCAAGCCTGACGAACTTGAGGTTAAGGAGATCAAACCAGAAGAACAAGCGCCCAGTTCAGTCAAGCCAGATGAAAAGGTGACGAGCCCAGTCAAGCCTGATGAAAAGGTGCCTAGCCCAATGAAGCCTGATGAGAAGGCTCCTAGCTCAGTCAAACTTGACGAGCTTGAGGTTAAAGAGATCAAACTAGAAGAAAAAGAGCCCAGTCCAGTCAAGCCTGATGAAAAAGCACCTAGCCCAATTAAACCTGATGAGAAGGTACCGAGCCCAGTCATACCTGACGAACTTGAGGTTAAGGAGATCAAACTAGAAGAGAAAGAGGCCACTCCAGTCAAGCCTGATGAGAAAGCGCCGAGCCCAGTCAAGACTGATAAACTTGAGGTTAAGGAGATCGAACCCGAAGAGAAAGAGCACAGTCCAGTGAAGCCAGATGAAAAGGCGCCAAGCCCAGTCACGCCTGACGAACTTGAGGTTAAGGAGATCAAACCCGAAGAGAAAGAGCCCAGTCCAGTAAAGCCAGATGAAAAGGCGCCGAGCCCAGTCAAGCCTGACGAACTTGAGGTTAAGGAGATCAAACTAGAAGAGAAAGAGCCCAGTCCAGTCAAGCCTGACGAAAAGGTGCCTAGCCCAGTCAAGCCCGATGGAAAGGTACCGAGCCCAGTCAAACCAGAAGAGAAAGAGTCCACTCCAGTTAAGCCTGATGAGAAAGCGCCGAGCCCAGTCAAGCCTGACGAACTTGAGGTTAAGGAGATCAAACTAGAAGAGAAAGAGCCTAGTCCAGTCAAGTCAGATCAAAAGGCGCCGAGCCCAGTCAAGCCTGATGAACTTGAGGTTAAGGAGATCAAACTAGAAGAGATAGAGCCTAGTCCAGTCACGAGCCAGATGAAAAGGCGCCAAGCCCAGTCAAACCTGACGAACTTGAGGTTAAGGAGATCAAACCAGAAGAGAAAGAGCCCAGTCCAGTCAAGCCAGATCAAAAGGCGCCGAGCCCAGTCAAGCCTGACGAATTTGAGGTTAAGGAGATAAAACCAGAAGAGAAAGAGCCCAGTCCAGTTAAGCCAGATCAAAAGGCGCCGAGCCCAGTCAAGCCTGATGAACTTGAGGTTAAGGAGATCAAACTAGAAGATAAAGAGCCCAGTCCAGTCAAGCCAGATGAAAAGGCGCCGAGCCCAGTCAAGCCTGACGAACTTGAGGTTAAGGAGATCACACCAGAAGAGAAAGAGCTCAGTCCAGTCAAGCCAGATCAAAAGGCGCCGAGCCCAGTCAAGCCTGACGAATTTGAAGTTAAGGAGATAAAACCAGAAGAGAAAGAGCACAGTCCAGTGAAGCCAGATGAAAAGGCGCCAAGCCCAGTCACGCCTGACGAACTTGAGGTTAAGGAGATCAAACCCGAAGAGAAAGAGCCCAGTCCAGTAAAGCCAGATGAAAAGGCGCCGAGCCCAGTCAAGCCTGACGAACTTGAGGTTAAGGAGATCAAACTAGAAGAGAAAGAGCCCAGTCCAGTCAAGCCTGACGAAAAGGTGCCTAGCCCAGTCAAGCCCGATGGAAAGGTACCGAGCCCAGTCAAACCAGAAGAGAAAGAGTCCACTCCAGTTAAGCCTGATGAGAAAGCGCCGAGCCCAGTCAAGCCTGACGAACTTGAGGTTAAGGAGATCAAACTAGAAGAGAAAGAGCCTAGTCCAGTCAAGTCAGATCAAAAGGCGCCGAGCCCAGTCAAGCCTGATGAACTTGAGGTTAAGGAGATCAAACTAGAAGAGATAGAGCCTAGTCCAGTCAAGCCAGATGAAAAGGCGCCAAGCCCAGTCAAACCTGACGAACTTGAGGTTAAGGAGATCAAACCAGAAGAGAAAGAGCCCAGTCCAGTCAAGCCAGATCAAAAGGCGCCGAGCCCAGTCAAGCCTGACGAATTTGAGGTTAAGGAGATAAAACCAGAAGAGAAAGAGCCCAGTCCAGTTAAGCCAGATCAAAAGGCGCCGAGCCCAGTCAAGCCTGATGAACTTGAGGTTAAGGAGATCAAACTAGAAGATAAAGAGCCCAGTCCAGTCAAGCCAGATGAAAAGGCGCCGAGCCCAGTCAAGCCTGACGAACTTGAGGTTAAGGAGATCACACCAGAAGAGAAAGAGCTCAGTCCAGTCAAGCCAGATCAAAAGGCGCCGAGCCCAGTCAAGCCTGACGAATTTGAAGTTAAGGAGATAAAACCAGAAGAGAAAGAGCACAGTCCAGTGAAGCCAGATGAAAAGGCGCCAAGCCCAGTCACGCCTGACGAACTTGAGGTTAAGGAGATCAAACCCGAAGAGAAAGAGCCCAGTCCAGTAAAGCCAGATGAAAAGGCGCCGAGCCCAGTCAAGCCTGACGAACTTGAGGTTAAGGAGATCAAACTAGAAGAGAAAGAGCCCAGTCCAGTCAAGCCTGACGAAAAGGTGCCTAGCCCAGTCAAGCCCGATGGAAAGGTACCGAGCCCAGTCAAACCAGAAGAGAAAGAGTCCACTCCAGTTAAGCCTGATGAGAAAGCGCCGAGCCCAGTCAAGCCTGACGAACTTGAGGTTAAGGAGATCAAACTAGAAGAGAAAGAGCCTAGTCCAGTCAAGTCAGATCAAAAGGTGCCGAGCCCAGTCAAGCCTGATGAACTTGAGGTTAAGGAGATCAAACTAGAAGAGATAGAGCCTAGTCCAGTCAAGCCAGATGAAAAGGCGCCAAGCCCAGTCAAACCTGACGAACTTGAGGTTAAGGAGATCAAACCAGAAGAGAAAGAGCCCAGTCCAGTCAAGCCAGATCAAAAGGCGCCGAGCCCAGTCAAGCCTGACGAATTTGAGGTTAAGGAGATAAAACCAGAAGAGAAAGAGCCCAGTCCAGTTAAGCCAGATCAAAAGGCGCCGAGCCCAGTCAAGCCTGATGAACTTGAGGTTAAGGAGATCAAACTAGAAGATAAAGAGCCCAGTCCAGTCAAGCCAGATGAAAAGGCGCCGAGCCCAGTCAAGCCTGACGAACTTGAGGTTAAGGAGATCACACCAGAAGAGAAAGAGCTCAGTCCAGTCAAGCCAGATCAAAAGGCGCCGAGCCCAGTCAAGCCTGACGAATTTGAAGTTAAGGAGATAAAACCAGAAGAGAAAAAGCCCAGTCCAGTCAAGCCAGAGGAAAAGGCGCCGAGCCCAGTCAAGCCTGACGAATTTGAGGTTAAGGACATAAAACCAGAAGAGAAAGAGTCCAGTCCAGTCAAGCCAGGGGAAAAGGCGCCGAGCCCAGTCAAGCCTAACGAACTTGAGGTTAAGGAGATCAAACCAGAAGAGAAAGAGCCCAGTCCAGTCAAGCCAGATCAAAAGGCGCCGAGCCCAGTCAAGCCTGACGAACTTGAGGTTAAGGAGATCAAACCAGAAGAGAAAGAGCCCAGTCCAGTCAAGCCAGATCAAAAGGCGCCGAGCCCAGTCAAGCCTGACGAACTTGAGGTTAAGGAGATCAAACCAGAAGAGAAAGAGCCCAGTCCAGTCAAGCCAGATCAAAAGGCGCCGAGCCCAGTCAAGCCTGACGAACTTGAGGTTAAGGAGATCAAACCAGAAGAGAAAGAGCCCAGTCCAGTCAAGCCAGATGAAAAGGCGCCGAGCCCAGTCAAGCCTGACGAATTTGAGGTTAAGGAGATAAAATCAGAAGAGAAAGAGCCCAGTCCAGTCAAGCCAAAGGAAAAGGCGCCGAGCCCAGTCATGGCTGATGAAAAGGTGCCTAGCCCAGTAAAGCCGGAAGACCATGTGGTTAAGGAGATCAAACCAGAAGAAAAAGAGCCAAGCTTAGTCAAATTTGATGAGAAGGCCCCTATCCCAGTCAAGTTTGTTGAGAAAGCTCCTAGCCCAGTCAAGCCTGATGAAAAGGTACCTAGCCCAGTCAAACCAGAAGAGAAAGAGCCCACTCCAGTCAAGCCTGATGAGAAGGCTATAAGTCCAGTCAAACCTGATGAGCTTGAATTTAAAGATCTCATACGAGAAGAGAAAGAGCCCAGTCCATTCAAGCCTGACGAAAAAGTGCCGAGCCTAGTCAAACCAGAAGAGAAAGAGCCCACTCCAGTCAAGCCTGATGAGAAGGCTCTTAGCCCAGTCAAGCTTGATGAAAAGGTGCCTAGCCCAGTCAAACCTGATGAAAAGATGCCTAGCCCAATCAAGCCTGAAGAGCTTGAGGTTAGGGAGATCAAACCAGAAGAGAAAGAGCCCAGTCCAGTCATATCCGATGAGGTGGCTCTTAGCCCAGTTAAACTTGATGAGCTGGAAGTTGAGGAAATCAAACCAGCACAGAAAGAGCCCAGCCCAGTCAAGCATGAGGAGCTTGTACTTAAGAAGATCAAACCAGAAGAGAAAGACCCAAGCCCAGCCAAAGTTGATGAGAAGGCCCCTCCATCAATAAAGCCTGACGAGAAGGCTTCTAGCCCAGTTAGGCCTGTGAAATCGGGAAAAGAATCGTTTGGTCTCGAAGAACTTGAATATCAGGAAAAACTTAAAAAAACTGTCGCCATCGATCTATTATCACAAGAAATTACGAGAGATATGTCTGAAGTCTTTCTCAGCAAGGTTCCTGTAATAGAAACTAGTTCGGAGAAAGAATATCAGACCGTCAAAAACGATGTTGTAGAAACAGATAAATTTACGTCAATACTAACAGGACTCCATGATATCAAAAAGAAAAGTGAAATTGAAACAAGTGTAGATATATCTTCCGAAATTTTGGAAGACGATATACCAAGCCCAGAGTTAATACAAGATACTTATGTAGAAACCAAACCTATAATATCTGTTGAACCTAACGTTATTAAAAAACCTGAAACCGAAAAACAATTTGATGTTGATACTATAAGAACCGAGAGAGAATCAAGTCCTCTGTCGGAGAAAGAAGGCTTAAAACAATATATGTCAGAAAAAGACGAAGAAGAAATATCAACGACGGACACCATTAAGCCGACAGCTATGGTTGAAGAATCGATTGTAACAACCAAAGATGTAACATCAAAAACACCAGCAGAAGAATTGTTAACCAAATCAAAAGAACTCCCTACGACGATTAGTCACGCAATCGATAAAATCACGAAACATATCGTTTCTGACAAACTTGATGAAAAGCAAGTAAGTTTAGAAAAGGATATTCATGGAATCATGGAAGCGAAACCTGTTACTGAAATCGATGGTGAAAAGAAACCAGTCTCAGATAAAGAAAAGCCCGAGAAAACAATTTGTAGCCCACTTGAGTCCGAGAAGCTGCTAAGCCCGGCAAAGTTAGAAGAGAAAGAACTTATTGTAGATAAACTTAAATCAAAGGAAAAAGCTCCCAGTACAGTTGAGCCGGATAAGGTGTCAATGCTGATCAAACCAGAAAAGAAAAAGGTCGATGAACGCGAGGTACAGGAAAAAGCTTCTATCCTCGACAAACCGAAACCCGATGATAAGTTGAAAAAGATAACTAAGAAAGAAATAGAAACAACTTTCAAAGATGATGAAAAAGACATCGATGAACATGAAATAGTATTAGTTCGAGATAGTAGTTCAGAGGAAGTGTCGAAAGAAGCGAGCTTAGAAGAAAAGTATAGTTTTGAACAAAGTGAAAAAATTGACAAAAAGCCTCTAGCGGATTTAACAACCCAAGAAGACAAATTACCATTAGATGATATTAGTAGCTATACAGACTCCATTCAATCATTTACGAGCCAAAAAGAACCGGAATCTATAAAACCGATCGATGATAAAAAGAAAAAACATTTCCCGGAAGTTGGATCACCTAGAGATGAAGTCGCTATGTCTGAGGCATCGGATTCTGGTGTTCACAGCATTCTTATGGAAGGAGATCACATATCATCAGTTGTTGACGAACACATACAAACACAGTCAATCAAAGATAGCGCTGCACATCTTATGGAATCGATCCACAAAGCGTTCGGGGATGAAAATATTCAACAGGGTATTAAAACTGAAAGCTTAGAAGCGCTCGCTATTCGATCAGAAATCGACAGGGTTTCAACCCCACCAACTGTGCCTGTATCTCCGCTTCCAAAAACACCTAGCAGTTTCCAAGATGTCAAAATGGCTGATGGTATTCAAAGCGAAGTCACTTATGACAAATCAGATGGTAGTGAAGAGACCATAACCAAAGTTGTTCATGTAGGCGAAGACGTTCTTACGCAGAAGATTTCAACTTCTACAGAAAAGGTTCCTAAAGTACCGAAGACTACTGATATAGACGGTGATTCAGACCTATTAACTTTAATGCAAACAGTTGGTAAAATTAAGACTGAAACTGATACAGTAACTAAAATAATTAAGGAAGGTGAAAATGTTGTAACACAAACAATTACAACAGTTACCACAAAAGAAATAATTTCGCGTGAAGATGGGACGCCTCAAAACATAAAGACCACAATAGAAACTACAACGCTGAGTAAAGGTCCTGACGGTTCCATAACTACTACTAAAGATACACAAACCTTACTCTCAGAATGTTCTTCCAGTCTTAGATCTACCTCACAAATGGACCTATATGCCAAAGAAAGTAAAATAGACAAAGATTACCTTGACTCTAGTGATGAAAAATCGGAAACTTTAAGCACTTTCCAAATAAAAGACATAACAGAGAAAATTCACGATCGAGATTCTTACTTTGTAAGAAAAGACCTGGAGTCCTTCATTTCTGAAAGCGATGATGTTGATGACAATATTGAAGATACAGTTATCGACACTGATGTAAGTAAGAGGATCGTCAAGGAAAACAATATAGACATCATAGAGACTATTACTACAATAACTAAAAAGGAAACTATTAGAATAAGCGATACGAACAAGATACTTAGAACTACTGTTGAAACTAATATTACAAAGGAACATCCAGATGGATCTAAAGATGTTCAAAAGAATGTCGAAGTAAAAACTGAAGAATTGGTACTCGACTCTAGCAGCAATTTAGACAAAATACTAAGTGAATACGTAATTTATGGTGAGCCGGAAGAAAGTGTCACCACGAAGATAGAAGAAGTTAAGCAAGAAACATTTATTATTAAACGCACAATAGTGACTCGAATTGTGAAGACCAAGTACGCCGATACACACGGTATTCCGCGTAAATTGAAGACTGTCACCACTGTTACTACAACTGACGAATACCCTGACGGATCAGCAAGAACTAAGGTCGATAGTAGCACTACCTTGACTGATATTGAAACAGAAACTGTTGAAACACAAGAAATCCAAGAATTTACAGAAGTAGAAGATAAAACTGTTGAAACTGATAAACAAGAAAAATCAGTGCTTATTAATGGAAAAAGTGTTTTGCAAATTATAACAACCATAACGACAAAAGAAATGCTTACAAATAAGGACAAAACTAAGAGAAAACTTAAAACCACCGTAGAAACCGTAACAGAAACTATGTTACCAGAAGGCATGACGGAAGTAACCAAGGACGTAAAGGTTTCTGTATGCGACTGTTCACTTGACGATGTTAAGGAAAGTTTGGAGGGATACGAACCTATTGGTCAACCAAAAGAATACACTGTAACTGAAGAAGAATCTATTGTTGAAAACGGCATTTTAATCAAGAGAAGAAAGACTACTACTACGATAGTTGAACAGTTTAAAAACATTATTGAAAAACTAAAACGTACCAGAACAACAGTAATTATTGTTACCGAAGATGAGCATCCTGATGGGTCCATCATAACAAAGACAAGTGAAAGGGTATCCGTAGTTGAAGAAATTCTTGACGGCTTCGAATATAAAAGTGATTTAGACAAAGATAGACAAGAAATTGTACCTCAACAAGACATACCACAAGCAAAACCTGTAAAACCCACGGTAGACAAAGATATGCCACGTGAAGAACCACCAAAAGAGAAAGCACCAGTTGCTATTGTAGAAGAAATATCACCAGAAGCAATGAAAATAGAAAAAGCGCTTGAGGATCTCGTACTTGCAGAAGAACCAGAAATTACAGAGACCACTAAAATTGAAGAAATTATGGAAGAAGAAATAATTATCAGACGGGTTATTGTTATGAAAATTATTAGAACGAAATACGCCGACCGACAAGGTGTACTCAGAAAATTAAAGACAGTGACTATTACCACCACAACTGATAACTATCCGGATAGTACCGCACGCACGCATGTAGAGACCAGCACTATGCTTTCTGATATCGAGCAAGACGTAGAGGATGTCATTGAAGAAAGTCTTCAAGGCTTTGAACCGGTCGGCAAACCTAAAGAAGACACCGTCACAAAAATTGAAACAATTACAGAAGGTGGCATTATTATCAAGAGACACCTGACAGTAATTACAATTACACAAGAATTTAATAACGGTATTACTAAAACAAAACGAACTAAAACTACCATAAAAACTATCACAGAGGACGAATATCCTGATGGATCCGTAGTAACGAGAACTTCAGAGAAAGCATCATTGGTTGACGAGACTCTTTTGGCTCCAATACAAGATGGCGTCGAATCTTCGGACGACGAAGATACTTACAAACTAGAAGTCCTCAAGGATCTTACTCCAGATGGCGAGCCTGAAATAACCGAAACAACTCAAACAGAAGATGTTAAAGAAAAAGATATTATAATAAAGCGAACAATCATTACAAGAATTGTAAAGACTAAGTATTCCGATAGCCAAAAAGTGGTGAGAAAAGTAAAGACTGTCACTACTATAACTAATACTGATCAATATCCTGAAGGAACAGCCTATACAACAGTAGACACACACGTGGTGGTGACTGATGTAGAAATGAACGGAACTGTTACGCCCTCAGAGCCTATAGAAAATGATATCATAATGAAAGATATGCCTATCAAGAAATTACCTTCGCATATCGATAAAATATATGCTCCTGAAAAGAAATCGGAAACAGACCAAATGTCTGTGACAAAAGAAGTTACTGAAAAAGTAGCACCCAAAGAACAAGTCGTGCCTGTCTCGAAGGAACCCTTACCAGAGAGAGAAGTTTCTGAGAAGGAATCACCCAAAGAACAACTTGCACCCATCTCGAAGGAGCCCTCACCAGAGAAAGAAGTTTCTGAAAAGGAACCACCTAAAGAACAAGTTGCACCTATCTCGAAGGAGCCTTCATCAGAGAAAGAAATTCCTGAAAAGGAATCACCCGAAGAACATGTTGCACCTATCTCGAAGGAGCCCTCACCAGAGAAAGAAGTTCCAGAAAAAGCATCACCGAAAGAACAGGTCGCGCCTGTTTCGAAGGAGCCCTCACCAGAAAGAGAAGTTCCTGAAAAGGTAGAAGCTAAAGAACAAGTTGCACCTATCTTGGAGGAGCCCTCACAAGAGAAAGAAGTTCCTGAAAAAGACTCACCCAAAGAACAAGCTGCACCTATCTCAAAGGAGCCCTCACCAGAAAAAGAAGTTCCTGACAAGGCACCACCCAAAGAAAAGGTCGCGCCTGTTTCGAAGGAGCCCTCACCAGAAAGAGAAGTTCCTGACAAGGCCCCACCCAAAGAACAAGTCACGCCTGTTTCGAAGGAGCCCTCACCAGAAAGAGAAGTTCCTGACAAGGCACCACCCAAAGAACAAGTCACGCCTGTTTCGAGGGAGCTCTCGCCAGAGAAAGAAGTTCCAGAAAAAACATCACCTAAAGAACAAGTTGCAACCATCTCGAAGGAGCTCTCATTAGATAAAACAGTTCCCGAGAAGGAATCACCCAAAGAACAAGCTGCACTTATCTCGAAAGAGCCATCACCAGAGAAAGAAGTTCCAGAAAAAGTATCACCTAAAGAACAGGTCGCACCTGTTTCGAAGGAGCCCTCACCAGAAAGAGAAGTTCCTGAAAAGGTAGATGCTAAAGAACAAGTTGCACCTATCTTGAACGAGCCCTCACAAGAGAAGGAAGTTCCTGAAAAAGACTCACCCAAAGAACAAGTTGCACCTATCTCGAAGGAGCCCTCACCAGAAAAAGAAGTTCCTGACAAGGCACCACCCAAAGAAAAGGTCGCGCCTGTTTTGAAGGAGCCCTCACCAGGAAGAGAAGTTCCTGAAAAGGTAGAAGCTAAAGAACAAGCTGCACTTATCTCGAAGGAGCCATCACCAGAAAAAGAAGTTCCTGAGAAGGAATCACCCAAAGAACCAGTCACGTCTGTCTCGAAGGAGCCCTCGCCAGAGAAAGAAGTTCCAGAAAAAGCATCACCAAAAGAGAAGGTCGCGCCTGTTTCGAAGGAGCCCACACCAGAAAGAGAAGTTCCTGACAAGGCACCACCCAAAGAACAAGTCACGCCTGTTTCGAAGGAGCCCTCACCAGAAAGAGAAGTTCCTGACAAGGCACCACCCAAAGAACAAGTCACGCCTGTTTCGAAGGAGCTCTCGCCAGAGAAAGAAGTTCCAGAAAAAACATCACCTAAAGAACAAGTTGCAACCATCTCGAAGGAGCTCTCATTAGAGAAAACAGTTCCCGAGAAGGAATCACCCAAAGAACAAGCTGCACTTATCTCGAAAGAGCCATCACCAGAGAAAGAAGTTCCAGAAAAAGTATCACCTAAAGAACAGGTCGCACCTGTTTCGAAGGAGCCCTCACCAGAAAGAGAAGTTCCTGAAAAGGTAGATGCTAAAGAACAAGTTGCACCTATCTTGAAGGAGCCCTCACAAGAGAAAGAAGTTCCTGAAAAAGACTCACCCAAAGAACAAGTTGCACCTATCTCGAAGGAGCCCTCACCAGAAAAAGAAGTTCCTGACAAGGCACCACCCAAAGAAAAGGTCGCACCTGTTTCGAAGGAGCCCTCACCAGAAAGAGAAGTTCCTGAAAAGGTAGAAGCTAAAGAACAAGTTGCACCTATCTTAAAGGAGCGATCACCAGAAAGAGAAGTTTCTGAAACGGTAGAAGCTAAAGAACAAGTTGCACCTATCTTGAAGGAGCCCTCACAAGAGAAAGAAGTTCCTGAAAAAGACTTACCCAAAGAACAAGTTGCACCTATCTCGAAGGAGCCCTCACCAGAAAAAGAAGTTCCTGACAAGGCACCACCCAAAGAAAAGGTCGCGTCTGTTTCGAAGGAGCCCTCACCAGGAAGAGAAGTTCCTGAAAAGGTAGAAGCTAAAGAACAAGCTGCACTTATCTCGAAGGAGCCATCACCAGAAAAAGAAGTTCCTGAGAAGGAATCACCCAAAGAACCAGTCACGTCTGTCTCGAAGGAGCCCTCGCCAGAGAAAGAAGTTCCAGAAAAAGCATCACCAAAAGAGAAGGTCGGGCCTGTTTCGAAGGAGCCTTCACCAGAAAGAGAAGTTCCTGATAAGACACCACCCAAAGAACAAGTCACGCCTGTTTCGAAGGAGCCCTCGCCAGAGAAAGAAGTTCCAGAAAAAGCATCACCTAAAGAACAAGCTGCACTTATCTCGAAGGAGTCATCACCAGAAAAAGAAGTTCCTGAAAAAGACTCACCCAAAGAACAAGTTGCACCTATCTCGAAGGAGCCCTCACCAGAAAAAGAAGTTCCTGACAAGGCACCACCCAAAGAAAAGGTCACGCCTGTTTCGAAGGAGCCCTCACCAGGAAGAGAAGTTCCAGAAAAAGCGTCACCAAAAGAACAGATCGCGCCTGTTTCGAAGGAGCCCTCACCAGAAAAAGAAGTTCCTGACAAGGCACTACCCAAAGAACCAGTCACGCCTGTTTCGAAGGAGCTCTCGCCAGAGAAAGAAGTTCCAGAAAAAGCATCACCTAAAGAACAAGTTGCAACTATCTCGAAGGAGCTCTCATTAGAGAAAGCAGTTCCTGAAAAGGAATCACCCAAAGAACAAGCTACACTTATCTCGAAGGAGCCATCACCAGAAAAAGAAGTTCCTGAGAAGGAATCACCCAAAGAACATGTTGCACCTATCTCGAAAGAGCCCTTATCAAAGAAAGAAGTTCCTGAGAAGGTATCACCCAAAGAACATGTTGCACCTATCTCGAAGGAGCTCTCACTAGAGAAAGAAATTCCCGAGAAGGAATCATCCAAAGAACAAGTTGCACCTATCTTGAAGGAGCATTCACCAGAGAAAGAAGTTCCTGAGAAGGAATCACCCAAAGAACAAGTTGCACCTATCTCGAAGGAGCCCTCACCAGAAAGAGAAGTTCCTGAGAAGATAGTGCCAAAGGAACATGAAGTGACTGCAACAAAGGAGCCCTTATCAAAGAAAGAAGTTCTTGAGAAGTCATCACCAAAAGATCAGGTCGCGCCTGCTTTGAAAGAGCTATCACCGCAAAAGGATATAAGTGATATATTGGCGTCTTCTGTAGAAGTAATTCCCGGAACATTAAAAATAGAAAAATCCTTGCAAGACTTAATTCCTGTTGAAGAACCAGAAGTAACTGAGACCACTGAAATTGAAGAAATTAAGGATAAAGAAATAATTATTAGACGAGTTATAGTTACTAGAATTGTCAAGACAAAATATGCTGACAAGCAAGGTATTCTTCGGAAACTAAAAACTGTCACTACGCTTACAACTACCGATACATTCCCTGACAGTTCCACACGCACTCAAGTAGAAACTAGCACTATGCTGGAAGATATTGAGCATCAACCAATCGAAGTCACTGAAGAAAGTCGAGAAGGATTCGCAGCAGTCGGCAAGCCTACAGAAGATATTATAACAAAAACAGAAACAATTACAGAAAATAATGTTCATATTAAAAGACACACGACAATAACTACAATCGTTCAAGAATTCCACAACATAGTTACTAAAACCAAGCGCACTAAAACCACCATTAGGACTGTCACAGAAGACGAATATCCTGACGGCTCTGTGGTAAAGAAGACTTCCGAAAAAGTTTCTGTAGTAGACGACACTTTAATGACTACGTTTGGAGATGATGTTAAATCTTCAGTCAGTATTGGACTTGAAGACTTTAAGGATCTCATTCCTGAAGATAAGCCCGAAGAAACTGAAACTATTGAAACTGAGGAAATCAAGGACAAGGGCATCATAATTCAACGTACGATAGTAACCAGAATCGTTAAAACGAAGTACTCCGATAAAGAAGGCACATTGAAAAAAGTCAAAATTGTCACTACAGTAACAACTACTGACCATTATCCTGACGGAGCGAAACACACAACAGTCAATACTAGCATTTCAATTACTGATATTGAAGTTAGCCCTTTAACTAGTGAGTCGCTTGAAGAGGACATCGCTGAAAGGGACTTGTTAAAGGAACCCGTAACACAGGAATATGCCCCAAAGAAAGAAGCTCCTGAACAAAATGGCTTTCTTTTAAAGGACCCCTCACCTGAAACTGAAGTTCCTGAGAAGGCAGCGCCCAAAAAACAAGTTGCATCTATCTCGAAGGATTCCTCACCAGAGAAAGAAATTACTGACAAGACTACGCCAAAAGAACATATTGTGCTCGTAACGAAGGAGCCTGCGCCAGAGAAAGAAGTTCCTGAGAAAGCATCACCCAAAGAACAAGTCGCGCTTGTTCCGAAGGAGGTTTTACCAGAGAAAGAAATTCCTGAGAAGCCATCACCCAAAGAACAACTTGCACCCATCTCGAAGGAGCTCTCACCAGAGAAAGAAGTTTCTGACAAGACTGCGCTAGAAGATCATGTTGTTCCTGTGACGAAGGAACCCTCACCAGAAAAAGAAATTCCTGAAAAAACTGCGCCAAAAGAACATGTGCCCGTTACGAAGGAGCCTTCGCCAGATAAAGAAGTTCCTGAGAAAGCATCACCCAAAGAACAAGTTGCACCTATCTCGAAGGAACCCTTACCAGAAAGAGAAATTACTGACAAGACTTCGCCTCAAAAACATGTTGTGCCCGTTACGAAGGAGCCTTCGCCAGAGAAAGAAGTTCCTGAGGAAGCATCACCCAAAGAACAAGTCGCGCCTGTTTCGAAGGACCCCTCACTAGAGAAAGAAATTCCTGAGAAGACTGCGCCAAAAGAATATGTTGTGCCTGTAACGAAGGAACCCTCACTAGAGAAAGAAATTCCTGAAAAGACTGCGCCAAAGGAACACTTTGTGCCCATAACAAAGGAGCCTTCGCCAGAGAAAGTTCCTGAGAAACCATCACCCAAAGAACAAGTCGCGCCTGTTTCGAAGGAGGCTTCACCAGAGAAAGACATTCCTGAGAAAACATCACCCGAAGAACATGTCGCGCCTGTTTCAAAGGAGCCTTCACCAGAAAAAGAAATTCCTGAAAAGACTGCGCCAAAGAAAGAAGTTCTGGAGAAGGCATCACCCAAAGAACAAGTCACGTCTGTCTCGAAGGAGTCTTCACCTGAAAAGGAAGTTCCCGAAAAGGCAGCACCAAAAGAACATCTAGTACCTACAACACAGGATCTTTCACCAGAACAAGATGTTTCTGAAAAGGCTGCGCCAAAAGAACAAGTCGCGCTAGTATCAAAGGAGCCTTCAACAGAAGAAACCACACCAGAAAGTTTGAAAATTGAGGATGCCCTTAGAGATCTCATGCCTGCCGCAGAACCAGAAATAGCCGAAACTACTGAAACTGAGGAAATTAAAGAGAAAGATATTATTATTCGACGAGTTATAGTAACAAAAATCGTCAGAACAAAATATGCGGATAAGCAAGGTATCCTTAGAAAACTAAAGTCGGTCACTACCATTACCACTTCTGATAACTTCCCAGATGGCTCTGTGAGCACTCAGATAGAGACGTACACTACGTTGGCTGACATTGAGCAAGATATGGAAGACGTCATTGACGATAGCTTAGAAGGATTTGAGCCAATTGGTAAGCCTAAAGAAGACACTACAACCCAAACTGAAATTATAAAGGAAGGTGTCACCGTCATAAAACGGCGAATTACTTTGATAACTATTGTACAAGAATTCCAAAATGTCACTACTATGACAAAACGCACTAAAACTACTATCAGAACTATCACAGAAGATGAACATCCTGATGGATCTGTGATTACCAAGACCAGTGAGAAAGTATCTTTAGTTGATGAGTCAATGGAACCTCAATTAGAGAATGGTGTTGAATATTCCGATGATGAGGAAGCTCAAAAGATTGAAACTGTTCTTAAGCAACTCAAACCTACAGGCCAACCGGAGGAAAGTGAGACAATTGAAACAGAAGAAATCAAAGAAAAAGACATAATTATAAGAAGGACTATTGTTACCAAAACTGTAAAGACGCAATACGCAGACAGCAAAG
The DNA here is from genome assembly GCF_014839805.1 of Manduca sexta. NCBI lineage: Eukaryota > Metazoa > Arthropoda > Insecta > Lepidoptera > Sphingidae > Manduca > Manduca sexta. The sequence continues at coordinate 12,894,432 of NC_051122.1, forward strand.
GAGTCTTAAGAAAAATAAAAATTGTAACTAGTGTATCTACAACTGATCAATATCCCGACGGAAGTGCTCGTACAACTGTCGATACAAGTATATCTGTTATGGATGCTGACGTACTTGAAACAGAATTAGACGACAAAGATATTAGTAAGAAAGCAATTACACTACCAGTACGAAAAGAATCAAAAGAACTGACTCAAAAAGATATTCCTGCAGTAAAAGAGACAATTCCATCTTCACAAGAAATGACACCAGAGAGTCGCAAGATTCAGGAAGCCATTAAAGATTTAGTTCCTGCAGAAGAACCAGAAGTAACAGAAACTACAATTACTGAAGAAATTAAAGAACTAGAAATTATTATTATTCGAATAATCGTTACCAGAATCGTCAAAACGAAATACGCCAATAAGCAAGGTGTCCTCCTGAAATTGTTGACTGTAACTACAATTACTACCATGGATAACTTCCCTGATGGGTCTGTACGTACTCAGGTACAGACTAGCACCACCCTTACTGACATAGAGCATGAAACAGACGACAGCGAAGAAAATCTAGAAGGCTTTGAACCATTTGGAGAACCTAAAGAAGATACAACAACAAAAACCGAGATAGTTAAAGAAGGTACTTTAGTCATCAAACGAAAAATTACTGTGATAACTATTGTACAAGAATTCCAAAACGTGACCATCATGACAAAACGCACTAAGACTATCGTCAGAACTATCACGGAAGACGAATATCCTGACGGATCTGTAACAACAAAGACCAGTGAGAAAGTATCTTTAGTTGACAAATCGATTGAACATCAGTTAGAAGATAGTGTCGAATACTCTGGCGATGAAGACGCTACCAAGATTGAGGCTATGCTTAAAGATCTTATTCCTGCAGATAAACCAGAAGAAGTTGAGACAATCGAAACAGAGGAAATCAAACAAGAAGGTATCATAATTAGGAGAACTATTGTTACTAGAATAGTGAGGACACGATATGCTGACATAACGGGAGTTTTAAGAAAGCTAAAAACTGTGACTAGAATAACTATTACTGATCAGTATCCTGATGGATCAGCACGTACAACTGTTGATACACAGACTTTTGTTAAAGACATTGAAACTCCTGAAAATTTGGAAAAAGAAGTGCCTAAAAAAGAATTGCCGCTTGAGAAATCTGTAGCGCCAGTCGAAACGCAAATTGAAAAAGAAGAACCCACATCAGAAAGTATAAAAATTGAAGCCGCCCTTAAAGATCTAGTGCCTTTAGAAGAACCAGAAATTACCGAAACCACAGATACTGAAGAAATTAAAGAAAAAGAAATAATAATCAGACGTTCTATCATCACACGAATAGTAAAAACAAAGTACGCAGATAAACAAGGGGTTCTCAAGAAGCTAAAAATAGTAACTACTGTAACCACCACCGACAACTGTCCTGACGGCTCCGCCCGCACTCAAGTGGAAACGAGCACCACCTTGACTGACATCGAACACGAAGCTGCTGACGTTATCGAAGAAAGTCTTGAAGGCTTTGAGCCACTGGGTAGTCCTACTGAAGAGACCACTACAGAGACTGTCACAGTTAGTGAAGATGGTATTATTATTCACAGAAAGATTACAATTACCACAACCATACAAGAGTACCAAAACGTCACAACTAAGATCAAGCGCACAAAAACTACTACAAAGACTGTCACAGAGGACGAGCATCCCGATGGTTCTGTAGTTACGAAAACGAGTGAGAAGGTGTCTCTAGTTGATGAGTACTTAGAAAAACCTCACGACGATGACATAGAACATTTAGACGACGATGAAAGAAAAATTGAAGCCGCCTTAAGCGACCTTGTTCCTGAAGAAAAACCAGAGGAAATCGAAAGTACAACAACAGAAGAAATACGAGAAAAGGATATCATAATTAGGCGCACTATCTCCACTAAAATTATCAAAACCAAATATTCAGATACTCGGGGAGTATTAAGGAAGGTGAAGACTGTAACAACAGTAACTACTACTGACCAATATCCTGACGGCTCAGCACGCACAACTGTTGACACAAGTACCTCAGTTACTGATATAGAAGTAGAAGAATTACCACAAGTTCAAGATTTGAAAGAATTTTCAAGTCTTGAAGACAAAACCGTAAGTGTTGATTCACAACAGAAAATGACAATAAGGGATGGTAAAGAAGTACAACAAATTATTACTACAACCACAACAAAGGAAATATTGGCATCAGCAGATGGATCAAAGAAAAAGATAAGAACAACTACAGAAGTCGTTACTGAAACAGAATTGCCAACTGGAGTAACAGAAGTTACTAAAGATGTTAAAGTTTCAGTAGCTGATTACGGCATTGAGTCCTTTGATGAAAACTTAAGTGGATACGCAGAAATTGGTGATCCAGAAGAACACAGCACATCAGAAACTGAAACAGTAGTAGAAAATGGTATAAATATTATAAGAAAAACTACTGTAACTACAATAAGACAAGAATTCGAAAATGCTTTAATAAGATCCAGAAAAATTAAAACAATCGTTAAGACTATTGTAGAAGATGAACATCCTGATGGTACTGTCATCACTAAAAAGAGTGAGAAAGTATCCATTGCAGATGTATTCCTTAAAACGCCAGGTCCAGTAGATTATGACGAAAGCGAACCTCCGGCGTACATTGACGATAATGAGATCGTCGAAGACACAACAGAGGACTCTGATGTTAAACATGAAATCATCCAACAAGGTTCGATTACAATTAAACGCACAATCACAACTAAAACAAAGCGTGAAACATTAGCTAGCTCAGACAAAAATATAAAACGAGTAAGAACAACTGTTGAAACGACTACGGTTGATGAGTTCCCTGATGGTTCGACAGAGACCACTAAAGATGTCAAAATAACGATTTCTGAGTTCCAAAAGACCTCCGGCAGCGATTTACAAGCGGCCTTACAAGGCTTAAGCTCTACTGGTAAAGTAAAAACTTCAGTTGATAAGAAAACTAACATCTTTACCGAAGACGCTGAAAGAATACAACAAACTGTTACCAAATATGTAACTAAAGAAGAGCTTAAAAATAATGAAACTAGCGAAATCGCTGTTAAAACGGTCACAGAAACAATTACTGAGAACGCGAGGGATGACGGCACTATCGAAACCACGAAAGACGTCAAAACACAAATCACTTATTTACCAATAGGAACTGGACTCGATGACTGGTCACCAGAAGAGTTGGAAGAAATTGAAAAACAGCCATTAGCACAAGAGGATAAAGTAATTCCAAGTGACCTCCCACATAAACCTAAAGAAGAATCAAAACTAGATGCTAAACCAAAGAAACAGCGTTCTCCAGTTGGTGAAGTAACAACTGACACCGAAACTTACACGAAAGTTATTAAAGAAGGAGATAACGAAATAACACAAACCATTACAGTTGTCACAACCAAAGAAGTGATTAGCTCAGATAAAATTAAGATTACTGTAGAAACAACCACAGTTAGCAAAGGTAGTGACGGCGTAACTAAAACCACAAAATCGACGAAGACCACGATCGCTGAATATGATGAACTTATTGACACTGGTGAAAGTGAAAAATCATTCTCGAAACTCTCTTCAAGGACCGGTGACATGCGTAGTTCGTCAGCTGCTAGTGACGATTTGGATCATCACGGAATATCATCGCCGCCTTCAGACATCAGTTCAAGAGCCGCCACACACGCGTGGGGTACGGAAAGCAGTGGTATGTACTACAGCGACGACGACGGTCAGGGAAGTCCAAGCAGCACAAAATCACAAATCGCACATTCACCTAGGTCGAATCTAAGTTTCGAGCTAGACACAAAACTGCCATCACAGAGGGAGTCGAGTCAAGAAATGTTATACGACAAACACGACTCGTTTATGCTCCACAAGGATCCTATGACGACATCGATCTACGGACAATTTGCAGAGGACGATTCGTGCACCTCTTCATCACATTCCGAAACCAAGACTGTAGTCCATAGTTACGACTCGAAGTCTGTTAGTAAAATGACTGAAGATTTCTTGACTCATGAAAAACAAAAATCCGAACACACAACCCACAGTAAGAGTGACACAACGTTCTTGCAAGAGGCTGATGAACATTTCGAGAAGGCCATTGAAGAACACAAGAAAGTGAGTGGATCTGATGTGATCTCGAGTATAACTGCCAAATACGAACTCGACAAGAGATCTCAGTCAAGCTCTAGTCACACTTCTTCAAAAGAAGACGGTGTTATCACATTAAAGGACATTAAATCAGAATCCAAGAAAATGACAGAATCCAGCTCAACGAGCAAGGAATCAAAGACTAAAAAATCAGACACTGATTCAAAGGATCCTATTGCATCTTGGGGCAAACCACTTGGCCTACCAAGTCCAATAATGCCACCGACCCAATCGGACGGTAAGAGCACGCCTAAAAAACAGACGCCTAGTTCGACTGTGTTGAATAAGAACAAGTTAAATCAGGAGAAGAGCAAAGAAGCGAAGCGGGCTTCGGAGTCGCCGAGCAAGAAGAAGGCGCCAGCGCCTGTGTACATGGAGCTGACGTATGTACCTCACCATGGCAACTCATACTACTCGGCCATCGAATTCTTCAAACGAGTCCGGGCGCGATACTACGTGTTCTCTGGGACCGAACCCTCGAAAGAGATCTACAACGCACTCTTAGATGCCAAGAAAACTTGGGAAGATAAAGATTTGGGTGAGTTGACTGCGTACCTCTTTCATTTGACATCCTAATTATAGTAGACAAAAAGTTTGTTGTTGGTGATCGCCCCTTCCTAGTAATAACCTCAATGTAAACCCGTGGACTAATTAACCACATTTAAAGAATAATAGTCCCATATGATATTTGGGCATTAATACGACAGTCTTTATAACTGCATTCTGTTATATAAATAAATATATTTGTTTGTTGCAGAAGTGACCATAATCCCCACGTACGACACGGACGTGCTTGGCTACTGGGTGACTGAGAACGAGGAGGCGCTCGAGAAATACAAGATCGACTTGTCGCCGTCCGCCTCGCGCTGCACCATCAACCTGCAAGACCACGAGACCTCCTGCGCCGCCTACAGACTCGAGTTCTAGGTGTCGGGACTATTTGTAGCTTTCTCATCGAAGAAGTGAATCACTGGCCCACGGCCGCCCCTGAGGGTACCAAAGTAAAGTTATTGTTTGTAGGAAAAAAAATGGTCTGTGATAATGAAGGATTGGGGCACGCCGCAGTGGTCGCTACTTCGCATGAGATAGTTTGCAAATAGACATGTGATGTAACATAATTGACAGACTGTAATGCGTTTGATATTAGTTTTTGTGATGAAGTGCTGGTGTAATGTAACTCCCTACTACGCCGCGGCGTCTCGCCGACCCCGAACAGTGTCCTCGCCGCATCCATAACGAGTCAATAACCAATTCTCGACCTAAACGGAAACGTCCATTTTTTTCTAAAAAAAATAATAATATCAAAACATATTTCTAGTAGCTTCATTGAAATTAGCGAAGATGCCATTTTAAAATTATATTTCTGATGATGTTTTAAATATTCGGAGTTGATAAGTAGTGCTTTTATATACGACATATTTGACGCGTACGGTCCATTTTGTTTAGCTGAACACCGCTTGTGCGTGTCACATGAAACTTTTGCATGTTATTTTGCTACGGAACGCGTGTACTCTAACACAAATACTTTAAGCATACTTAGAGGACGTGACAAAATGGGACTTAAATTGTAAACCTGTGACGAGACTTTTCATGTACTTTTAGATCGAACTTTTAGATTATAATCATCTTAAAAAGATGTAATCGAGTCGCTCGACGGCTAACGGCGAGTTAGCCGCGCCCTGTTAGATGTGACAAACGAACGCTGGACCGACAGAGGACACTTCCTTCACTTTAGATATTATTAGACAAGTAAGGTGTGATGAGAAATCCATAAGATTTTTTTATGCTTAATAAACTTATGCGAACCGTTGACCATCGGCCGACACAATTTGAAATAACCGGACTAGACGCTCGATACACGTACGAAAATATCTAAAAAAGCCTGCATGTTTAGTTGTTTTTGCGTGTGCAGCGAGCGGACTAATCCGATGGGCCGATCTAACGAAGTGACCTCTGTCATTCCAGACATATATGAGCCTAAATCGATAGAGAGCTTAACCGATATTAAAGAGGATATATAATATATGTTTTAGCTGAACTATAACTATACGATCATATTTACATTTGTTTGTTTGCTTGTTGCGTCGTAATATTTTATATATAATATAGTTTTAACGATGTGTTACGATGTGATTCATTTCGAAAATTAAACTAATTTGGGATCATGGAATCTCTTTACATTGATTGGCGTTAGAAATGTTTATTTTTGATCAGTTGTTTATTTTATTTGTATTTCTAGTCGATACGACCCAATGACGTAGTCTTAAATTCGTTCCTAAACGTGTTGTTTTTTGTAAGATTTTTCAAAGTATTTTTTGCGATGGAATTTGTGTCTAAATCCTTATGTAATTATAGATAACTACTCCATTAGACAGTTATTGTTTCCGACACTTGTGTGAGAGAATGTTGAGAATTCATGAAGTTCACCTAGCGGGTAAGCTTCGGAGCTTTCTCTACGGTCTTATACTTTATTTTTGGCCAAACTATAAAATGGACATTTTGAGTCAATTAATTTTAAGTCATCCATAGTGTTAAGCCGATATCACCGAATCCATCGCTTTCTTTGCCAACGTATAGAAAAAAATATAGCGACCATTTTTTTTCTAATTACCTGAAAGCACCAGCACAATGATAAGACGACTAAAAGTGATAGTACCGTTCGGATATTGGGTTTGTTTAATTTTCGTACTTGTGAGTTTGGTTTTTAGTCGGAATATTGTTTGTAGTATGTCTTGTTGGGAGAAGGCGAGCACAATATGTTTCCTACGTGGATTTATGCTTTAGGTAGTTAGAATATGATACGTTACCATCTCGTTGAGCCAGTCTAAGCCGGTTGCACATCCACTTTGCCCGCGGCTTTCAGTCAGTATCGAGTGGCCTCTAGCGGAAGCCCCGGCTTCGATCATCTCATTTCCTGTGTAAATCGGTGATGACGTGATGATGGATGATTTTTTCATAAAGGCTTTGTTGATTTCGAAGCCTCTATCCGAAACTATTACTATGTATTTTATAGCTAGAACTCTAATTAATGCATATTATTAGGAATTATTAAAAAAAATGTTATTAAATTAAGAATTGTATCAGCTTAGTGAACATCAATAGCTCTGAGAAATAAAATCATTATTGAAATTATTAAATGTTGTATTCTTCCGTGTTTACTTACTTATTACTTTAATGTTTATCTTATATATTATAAATATAATAATTATATAAACTACTTTTTGGATAGAGTTCATCTATTTAACAACACACTACTTGCAAATAAATGGTAGATTTTATTACAAATAGTTGCAAGTCTTCAAGTTCACATACTCTCCTTGAATAATGCCAACTAATATTCTTATTAGAAGCTACATACAACTTCAAAACTAGATGATGAACACAAGTAAGCTAGGCATTCAGTTTCTAAATAAAATTCTGAAGTTTTTCCAACACTCTCCATTAACTCTAAATCCAAATACTGCCAAACAAGAATATTAAAAAGTACTTTATTTTATATACATATTTTAAAATTATATATTAGTTTACATAAACAATACTCCTAAATATCGAATTAATAGCCCTACATTTATATTTAATTCCTATAATATGGTAATAGATGGACTCTACATGTTACTATAGTAAATATTCATTTAGTGAAATTATAATAGAAAAATATTTAGGTTATAATTAATTACTTATTATAAAAATGTGCTAATTTGGTAGAAATCGTTGATTTGGCAACTAATAATAATTAAGAGGTTAATTTTTTAGACGATTTTTTTAGTTTTTTGGATTAAATTTAGTCATAATTTCATGTTTTATAGAAAATTTTAGTACTCCCTTTCAGTAATAACACAAATGAAATTATCTTCTGAATATTTTAAACAAAAAACATTTACTCCGATTTTTTATTCTTCGAGGTATTAATTATAACATTATCAGTATTAAACCTGAGACACTTAACAGTGAAAAACGAAAGGGTAGTGATGGTAAACGATTGGTTGTTTCTTGTCGTAATGTGGTTAAAATGTCGGTTTTTTCCATCGCTACCTAATTTAGAGACCCTATAATACAATGGTACATGGACCTACTTTAGAGTCCCGATGTAGCTATTTCGATGAAATTCATTTAGGGTCTTTAAGTTGTGATGGTGAAAACAGACATTAAGTATTGTTAGGTAGAAATTATGTAGAAGGGCTGTTCTGTGTACACTCTACTAATGAAGTTTTTTAAAAGAAATATGACAGATATCTGTAGCTATTTGTTTCTGATTTTATTAATTTTCATGACTCAAACGATAAAATGGTAACGCGTTAATCTGTTTTGTATCTTATTCGTTGTTCATAGAGCACTATTTATGTTAAAAATAATATATTGGGTGTACACAGCATTTCCCTAAGGCTGGCTTTCCATCTAAACTGTACGAAAAAACGTCTTGTCAACGAGAAAAAAATTTACAAATAGGAAGTCGTTATTTCAACCAAACGTATTGCAGCTATTATATTGGTGGTATTTTGACCAATAAGATCCCGCCATTTTGCTTTGCTGTCAAATTGGAGAAATCCTATTGGCTTATTTGAAAGCCATTTCCTAGATTTGTTGGAAGGTCAGCCTGAAGCCAGTGGTGCTAACGACAAAAGTGCTAAGCATTGTGAATCGAGAAGTTCCCCTTGTAAATGTTGATGGAATCCACAAATGTGTAAGTAACATTTAATTAAGCACAATATGCTTAATGAAAAGCACGAAGCTTAAAACTGAACATAAAATGCTGAGTTGCTTACTAACAATTGGTTAAACGGTATAAATGCTTGAGCTTTTTCGAGCTTTTTCGCTGATATATTGTAACTTTATAACATCGAAGCTTAAGCAAATTCAGAAAAAATCTGTATTAGAAAAAGAAACATAGTCTTAATTCTTTTATAACATTACTTCTGTAGCCATATTGATTGAACTCAACCAATAATAAAAAAAAAACTAAAAAAGAGTTTTTAAAAAAAAAAGAATTCAATTCCACAAACAAACTTCAAGATATTTTCAAAATCATCATTTACATAGGGAAAGTAAACCGCTAAAAGCTGAATGGTAAGTAAGACTGACATATATTTTTTTTACAAAAAAAAACTGTCAAATATATTAAAAAAAAACCTGCTCTGTTTTTTTATGTATTTAATAATTTAAATAATGATGTACTTGCGTGGATCTTTAGGTATTTGTAACTGTGTAATAAACATAAATGTCATTACTGTATCGGTCGCGTCACAATCCATTTCGGCATGATTGGATGTATTATCATTAAAAGTAATAAAATGTGGAAAAGTAATGGGTCTTTTATTCACACACGCCTTTTAAGGATAGGCAGAGGTGTAACCAGTGTACATATTTGTCACCATGTGGACCATTCAGGGACAAAAAGCTTGAGTGTGTATATATTATAGTCAGATATGCGTAAATTCGAATATCACAAAAAAACAAAATATCTTTCAAAACGTTTATTCAAGGCACAAGTTCACTAACACTCAATAACAATACTTTTTGGTTAACAAGTTTATTCTTATATTAATCTTATACATACATAATTGTACAAATTTATTGTACCATGTGAAAACAAGATGGCAGTAACCTACCATCATCTTGCAGACAAAGTCCTCGGAGTACACTTACTTAATCTGTTAATTAGATAAAGTTCTAAAAACCAACAAAATCTTATTGAAACTACGTTTTTGGCTTTTAGAACACTCCTCAGAAGAATTTAAAAGTAGCAATATAAATAATATTTAAAAATGAATAACTTTTTTCTAAATTTAAAATATTTACAATGCCATGTTTAAATTTGGAATGTTTAATCACCGCCATTTTGAATAACACAATCGTAGTTTTCAATCTATCTCAATATATGGACCAATCAGAATAAAGTTCTTTGACATGCTACAAACGATTTATTTTGATTGGCTCATTCTCTGATTCGGATTGAAGATTTGTATTAGGATCCTTTATTGAAAACGGCTGTTTATACTTATAATACACGCTGTAAATTATCATTGGAATCCGATAATTATAAAAGAACTTAAATAAAAATACGTAAATCAATTTTAGATTCAGTAACTAAGAAAACAATCACTTTTAAACAATAAATATGTAACTACTAATTATATTACGTCAAATAGAGAATTAAATTTATTGACAAAATTATATAGAATTTATTTCTTATACAAAAATTGTGACGGCAAAGAGGTTTGATTAAAACTATAATATGTAAAACAGTATTCCTTCCTATAGAATAATTATGCAAAAAGACATTAAACAAGAGACTAGAGTAACAACACAACATAACCTAACAATAAATAGCCTTAAAGCATTTTACAATAAAATAATAATCTCATATAGAAAAGCCAAGCCCGTTACTTTATTCCTCCATATGCTTATTTCCTCAACAGGTTAGGCAGTGGTGCAAGTTTCAATCGTTTAACAAGGTTATTTTATGATGTAATAAGAAGAGTGTATATTAGACACGTAAGTCAAAGAGAATTGGCAAATGTTTTTAAGTTCATTCTACTGTTTGGTAATATTCAATTGAATTATTGTCAAAATGCTATTTCTGTCATTTTATTTCTGACGTCCTAGATATTATAGTTTTGTAAAGATACATGAGAGTTGGAATGTCAAAATTGAACACTACAAATTTATGCAATCAGAGACTAAGTTAGGAACACTTATGCACACCATGATCCTATTTAATATCATATTCAAGGAAAAATCGCTCAACATAGCTTTTTTCTATTATGTGTTCTGGCATTATTTTTTCAGATTTTGATGACCAGACACGAAGCTCTCGAAGATGTGTTATCTATTTCATTTTATTAATGAGCCCACCAGATTCCCACACACGGCCAATAGTCGGCTATAAACATAGAGATCTTGTCATAAAAATAGGTCTATTCGGTTGCCAAAATTTATCCACCCGTGCATAACTCAAGTTTTTTCAATATAATACTTTTCAATATCTCATCATGAGTATCCAGGAAGCTTTTATTCGAATTATCCTATCTTACAACAGGAGTGGTGACTATCTGAATCTCATGTCATCAGGTCTTCTGATGAAGTAGGCGACGCGTTCCAAAGGCACCTTGTACTCATGCATCCACCGACTTCCCTTCCGAAGGGAGCCGTCGATGCCATCCTGCCACAAACCTGCTGGTAGATACACTGGAACAAGATATATTTATACTGTATTTTTATGGAATAACTTCTTTTATCTACTCTTATGCGACCCAAAAACTGGGTCGCTACTTTTTCTCACATGTTGCAGAATCGATTTATGACCTTGATCAAAATCAACCCACTCCGAGGAACGTTTTCAAATATAACAATAAATATTTTTTTCTACGCATAGTTTTTTATTGCACGTGCGATTATCTTATGTAATGCATCGAGACTTTGATCTCTGAATACCTAGATAGCAGGTAATATTTATCATCATCTGTCTCAATTGGCAATAGAAACATTATATTTATTTTTACTTACCGCAAAGTATCATTTAATTTTTTTAGTTGGTATTGTTACACTGTAAGAATAAGTAAGGCTTTACCTTCTCTAGTAGTCTGTCCTTGATGCAGGATGGGCGCGACGACAATCTCGTCTCCGATGGCGAACTCGTCGGTGACATACAGACCGACGTCGCCGCCCGTGACCAGCCACAGTGGACGCACCAACGGCAACCCTTCCTCCAGAGCTTCACGCTTGTACTTCATTAGCAGAGGAGTTACCTGGGGGGAGAGGGTCCTTGTAAAAAGGATATTAAAAGAAAAGGGGGTTATTATGAATAGACTGTTGAATGTTACAAGGATACATATTTCTCGGTGTGACATTCACGTTTTTTAAATTATATAATAATAATAATATCAGCCCTGTATTATATACTTGCACACCGCTGAGGACGGGCCTCCTCTACTACTGAGAGGGATTAGGCCTTAGTCTACCACGCTGGCCTAGTGCGGATTAGTAGATTTCACACACCTTCGAAATTCCTATAGAGAACTTCTCAGATGTGCAGGTTTCCTCACGATGTTTTCCTTCAGCGTTAAAGCGAACGATAAATTCACAAAGAATACACACATGATTTTTTAGAAATGTCAGAGGTGTGTGCCCTTGGGATTTGAACCTGCGGACATTCGTCTTGGCAGTCCGTTCCACACCCAACTAGGCTATCGCCGCTTTTTTTAAATTGCTTATGAGCAATTGTGATTAACGCCATTTTTTTAAATATTTTCTACGAATCTTAATTAATGAATTCTAATACCTTATAACCCAGAATGGTGCAATAAGAACTACGTACAATTGGTCATTAATGACACTTTTTTTTTCACTTCATGTTTCAATAAAAGATTATTGAACAATAATGTTTATAAAATGTTGATTGGTTTTTGAGCTTCAGTGTATGCCGACTTACCAATTTCTGTCTCAACGAAGTCAAATTCTTCGCCATCTCCAACACTCTCTCGTCATTGTATTTACTCGGTAGATGAGTGAACTTCATCACAGGCAGGAAAGTGGCCATCTGCAGCCACCTCATGTACAACTCTCGTTCAGGCAACTCTATACCGTTCCCTTTAGTCGTGTTTATCGGATCCAACGATCCTTTTGGCGAAGGCAAGAACTGCTCACTCCCTGGCCAGTAAATATCCCCACCAACTGCTCCTGGCATTATAAATGGGTATCCGTTGACCCCATAAGTTAACATCGTTGGTATTACCAGCCTCATAGCTTCCCAAGTTGATTCAAAAGGTGGTAGAGACACGAAAATCGGAGGCTTTGGAAGAGATATAGCTGAAGAAACGCCAATGATGTTCAGAGTCTTCTCAAAAGTCTTTGTAAAGATAGTTTTGTACTGATCAGGGTTTATAAGCGTCTTCTCGCAGCGGTAGTAGTGCGGCATGTTGTAGGCCGTGCCAAGATCTAAATAGAAGGAGTCAATTTCATAAATGTCAATAACCGATTGTAGTTTCTGCAGGATCCAAGGAACTGTTCGGTTGTTAGTGATGTCTAGGACACCAGCGCTGGGTAAAGATTTGAATCGGGTTAAAGCTGGGATGCGTCTGTCACTATTCCTCTCGCTGATGAGCAATCTTTTCTGTACACATTCAGCAAAGTTCTTGCTCTCTGTGCTAATAAAAGGCTGAATAGTAAACGCTACTTTAAACCCTCGTCTATGTAATTTATCAACCGTAGTGTTCAAAGTCTCGAATCGACTTTTATCTACAGTCAAATCTCCTATTTCGTTCTGCCAATGTTCGTTGATTAATACATGACCTTGCTTCAAAAATCCCAAATTTATGACGTCTTCCGTATACTTAGATATTGTTTCAGCTTGCAGTTCATGTTTGAACCTTGGAGCTATTTGCCACACTGGTTCTGAAATAAGGGACTCTAGTGTCTGCATATCAGCCGGTTTGAGACCATCCCAGAGAGGGGAACTCCTGTGACTATGAATAGAAGTGTGCAATGACTTCATGTCTACTGAAGTACAGATATTATATCTCATTTCTGGAAACTCAGTTAGTTTATTTGCATATGCGAAGTCATCGTACATAGCTTTAAGGCATATTTCCTTAGCTCCCGCGTTGATAGATATATGCAGTGGCGTTTCTTCATCGATTATGATGGCTGCTCCTTTGGTGTTGATGAGGTAACGGGTGAGGACGTTGCCCCACTGAAACTTCTGCATGTCTCCTGTGATGAAAGGTGTGAACGGGATGGAGCCTGTATCTAAAGGCCAGGTTAAGTTGGCAGACTGACCGCCGCCGTACCAGTGGACCTTAGTATCGCTCCAGTCGAAGCAGTCTTTGGGTGTGACGTCTGCGGCAAAAAACAGAGTAAAAATTAAAAAAAAAGATAAAATTAAGATATCTTAGACTAGACTTTAACGATATCAATACGTGGATAAGGTAGACTTGATCAAATTATTGTTGCAATAAGCATAAAAAAGTGTATTAGTGAAAAGGGCAGGTAAAAGAAGAAGAATCCTATGATAATTCCCTCACCATGTCGCAACGCCTTCCAATGGATGGAGTAGCAGGTGGTGTTGTCGACGCCAGGATCATGAGGCTGCGACTTCAGATAGAACCGTAGGGTGTGGAGCCACTCCTTACACTCAGAGCCATCTTGCCTCCGGTGCTCTGGCAAGCACGGGAATGACTTCACTTTCCCATGCAGGTCCACGGCTGCAATTAAAAAGATTAAGATTTTGAAATAAGTACTTATCAGTATTTTAAATTAAATGGAATTTTTCCATTATAATCTTTATTTATTAGTAACCAAAAAGATTTTATTACCATACACGCCAACAAAGTCTATAAATTATTGATTTTCGAATGGAAATTGAACCTAAAATTTTAAAACCCGCCACTACTGCCACTGGCTAATGAATCATAATCACCGTTAAAGACAAAAAAATCTTTAAAACAAATCTACTATCGAACACTAAACTTACCCAAAGTAGCCTTTAGTATCTCCACGTCATCTTTATTATAGATCCTTATCAGCCTCTTAGGTTCGTTGAACTGCACGTTGCGAAAGTAGGCCTTGGTGAGAGCTTGCTGGTGGTATAACACGTACGCAAAACCCACGAAGAACACCACTGCCAGGAACATCAAACCCACAAAGGCCCGGAGCTTGTAGTCGGTCGGTTTCTTGCGGATTTTTTGGGGAATGCCCTAAGAATAAATGGTGAGGATTATTTAGAGTAATATATGTGCTGGTTTGCTCGACTCCTGGAGATTCCAATGATGAGGAATACACTTTATGGACAGTTTATTCGGATTGATATTTATACACCTTCGAAATTCTTATGCTGAGGCTTTGGCCATGAATAAATCTATAGTTTATATTTAAAGCTAAAGTGATTGTTTGAACGCGCTAATCTCAAAATCTACTAAATCGCTAAAAATTATATCACTAATAGGAAGCTACATTACTCTTAAATGCTATAAGATACTTTTTATTTCGGAAAATACAAAATAGTAAAACTTTTTCGTGCGGGCGGAGTCGCGAGCAATAACTATATTATATATAACACTCAAATCAAATAATATTTTCCAATGGCACAATGAATGTCGTCAAATTATCCCGATAAATACCATTAACACACTTAATCTGGATTAATACCACATATCTTAATGCTGTTAGGCGTTACTGTGGCACAGCAAAGAGAACTCTATTAACATACCTGCAGTTTCTCTTTAAGCAGACTGGCGAGGGAGTTAACAGAGGTGACGGAGTTGCTCGGAGAATAGTCGTCGTCGTCCATGCTGAACTCCGACCTGCCGGACCTTCGGGGATATCCTGACTTGCGGCGAGGGGAGCGGAGAGGCGTTCTGGGAAAGAAGTATTTAATAACTAAAGCGAAGATGTTAATAATAAATTAAAAACAGAACTTGTCCAGAATAAACTATTAGATGTATATTCTCATGCCACGTTGGTCAAACTCAATGGAGATCAGCGAAGTATGCAATAGATATTACAGTGCACAAGTGTGTGAAAACATTAATTAAACTTATTGAGATAAGGGTAGGTCGGGTATGTGTCTTGTGATCCGAATATACTTCGATCCCAAAATTAAAGAAATCTAGTAGATTCTTTAAATGTAACATAGAAAGTGCCGTAGAGACAGTGATATACTTCCAAAACACCACTATTTTCGTACAGTTAGGTAAGAATACTCGGTTAACAAGT
This sequence comes from Manduca sexta, assembly GCF_014839805.1. Classification (NCBI taxonomy): domain Eukaryota; kingdom Metazoa; phylum Arthropoda; class Insecta; order Lepidoptera; family Sphingidae; genus Manduca; species Manduca sexta. The sequence goes on from NC_051122.1 coordinate 12,910,316, forward strand.
TATGTGTGTTAATTTATATTTTATTTATTAAGTTGTATACTTGAATATGTTATTGGATATAAATCGTTGGACCTTATGATTATGGAAACGTGGGCAATAAAAATCAAAATTCAACAAAATCCTTGCCCGTTTACTGCCAACCAAAACGGATTAAGGAAAGACGACGCGAAAATAACTTGACCCTTGTCATTTATATCCTTGTTTTAAAACTTATTACCTGACTGTGAATTATCCTTTATCCTTTATGCCACTCTAATGTTGGGTCGACGCATTATTTATGCAAGTTTCAGAATACATTTTTCTTAGTTTTTATTACTAGAGGCAGTGGTGGCGTTAACCGTTTAGTACCGCTTAGTGATGATTAACCTAATCATACAGTAATTTTGCCTTTGCATTGATATCCCAATGCGCTCACTCAAACAATATTTTGTAATTTAAGGTGTTGGATGGTGTTTCTACTGTTTATGGGCGGTCGTATCGCTTACTATCAGGCAAACGGCAACCTCGTCTAGTCATTCAAAGCACTAAAAAAAGAATCTGAAGGGGATAATCATCATTTTTGAAGGAATAAGAATGTAATATGCGTTATAACTCAGGTACAATTCATAATATTTAATATATTTGCTGAGGTTATCATTGTTTATTTGAACTTTGATAATGTGGAATGTTACTCCGGTCAACAACAATATTAAATCTAAACATATAATAAAGTTTTTGGTCTTAGCTTGCCAAATAAGTACTTGTAGGGTAATAGAAAATGCTTAGTCTATGATACGCAGGATCAGTGTATCTACAATGATATTTAATGGTCTCTCGTCTTATCCAATTTGTTTCCAAATGAATATACATACTGTGTATAGTATAATTATCGTTTAATTACTTAATTATTTTGCATGTGCTTTACAAGTTGTCGTAGGTGGGGGGATCGGCTATTTGATACACTCGCCCCCAAGTCCTACCAATTTAGTACCCAGCTAGTTAGCGCCTGTACGCAATACGAAAAACCCAATAGTGACGCGTTTTGACAAGGAACATTATCGGGCTTGAACTTTGGCGATACTCGATTGACGCAATTTCGACCATTTTATATCAAGTGGTGTAGCTTTGTCGGAGCGAGGATCACGGGTCACCTCGGGTCGGTATTTTGAGGGAATTGGCAGACATTAAATTAAACCTATACTTTTTTCTTTTGTCGCGTCTTCCAGTGGCTAGAGAGGGAGCGCGTGACTTTTACTAGTTGAAAGGACTATTTTCGCCCTCGTCCGGTGCCTTCGGCAGCAAATCGGCTAATTTCGCGTCCACCCCGAACGGCTAGTGCCAATGCTACGCCACTGATTATGTTTGTACTTTTTTTCAACCTATTAGGTGTATATTAAAACTGTAAAAAACGAATAGTAGCTCTATAATTGATTAATGGAACTTACGCTTAATATTTCTATGACGAGCTTGGTCTACACGTCCTCAGCGCGTGTATGCAAATGTCCTCAGCTTTATATACAACAAATTAAAGAGACGAGCAAGCCGTTCGCCATATAGAAAGCGTCACGGCCGCAAAAACAGTAAGACCATCTTTGAATTACAAACTGCGATTATTCCTGACTAAAGTTGGTACGCATGTCAGCGTGCTTGGGCTACGGAAATGTATACCTAAAATAAAATATTGCGCACTCTGGATTCTATATAAACAGACCCCGCTCCCCTCTGCCACTCCTTCGTGACCACGAACGCACCAAGGCCTTCGAAACGTCGAGAATAAAATACAACTCAGACACCACGATAAACTACAAAAACTAGTTTTATTCGCGTAAACATAATAAATCCTTATTTTAATGTAAAGTGTTAAGGTATAATGTCAGCGAAAAAAATAATACCGCACTGATTCGCATCGCAGACTTAATATTAATTTGAAGGGCGTCGTGTTAGTTTAAAAATGTATGAAACACGACATTTTGTTGGTAAAAGCCGTACCGCAATAATGTTTTTTCAACGAGTCCCTATTTTTTTTTACTGCTTTGAATGACGAGACGAGCTTGCCGTTCGCCTGATGATAAGAGTACGACCGCCTATAATCAGTAGAAACACCATCCAATACCTTGAATTACAAAGTTTTGTTTGGTATTCCACTGCGCTCACTATCTACATATATATGAGATGTTTTAAGTCTCATTATGTCCAGTAGTTATACTGGCTACAATGTTCCTCAAACCGGAACACAACAGTGACCACACACTGCCGTTTGGCGGCAGAAATAGATATTATGGTGGTACCTACCCAGGCGCACTCTCACATATTATAGAGGTACGTTCTTCTTTAAAACGCAGTGTGAAAGGGTCCTAACTCATAAAGACGTTCAAATACAAGCCACTTGTGCAGAAACATGGAATCGTGAATTGTGTTAATAAGGAAACTGATCCACGCCGGACGTAAGTATGAGCTCTCATGACCTTCAGGATGTAAGTAGGTGTTTTTGGATACTAAATCTAGAATATTTTTAAGGTAGACACCATTTCTGGAGACCAGGTTTTTTCACAGAGAATGTGATCTACCTTTAGCCCCCAGCTTTCATTGGGCAATGGAGAATTACATTTAAATCCCCAAAAAGATGGAAAACATTGTGCGACTGCCGTCGAGTCCCTCACTACACCAAAAGTCCGCGGTGGCGCTCTTCAGCGCATTCGAGACGGCTGTGGGGTTCCTCTGACGGAAGGTGTCTCGGTTTCATCCGCAAACGCCCCTGCGTAGGACCATCTAGTGTAGCCCGACTCTGAACCCTATACCGTACGCCGGGATTCAAAACAAAGCCCAGCGGTTTCTCTTTTTGGAACATTGGACAGGTCTCTATACCGACAGAAGAGGTTGATATCTACATGCTTAGTGACTTGCGCTTTGACATTTCCAAATATATTGAAACCCGTTACTTTATGTAATGTTATGTCAACAGCATTAAAATATCATTGGACAAGTGTCAGCCATATTATTATGTTATATAAGAATTTATATTATTTATGCATATTATAAAAAAAACGGACAAGCGCGAATTGGACTCGCGCACCGAGGATGCCGTGCAAACTTGTAGGTAAGGTATCCAAATAATAATATTAGATGGATAAATAAGTACAATTCGTTTTTGATTCGATTAAACGTTTATATCTTTTGATTGCGTGGACTTACAAGTGTCATTTTTTCATAGCTAAAAGAGATCATAAGCCGCAGTATTTATAGAAGTTACAACTAGATACCTCTACGCTTACTAAGAAAAGGGTTTTGACAGATATACAGATGGACAGCAAAGTGGTCCTAATAAGGGTTCGTTTCGAGGTACGGAAGTCTAAAAACAAGTGATCACAGAAAGCAGGGGCTTACTTTGGAAATATTTCACAGATTAATTATGCGTAGCTCAATAATACTATGAAAAGAAGGAAAAAAATATTATACAAAATTAAAATAATTAAAATGTTTGTACCAAAATTGCATTTTAGACACAAAAAAACAGAAAAGAAAATTATTTTCTTTAAAAATAAAATAAAATTAATTACCCTTATATTTTCCCTTTACTTAAATCACAACACAAACACACTGCTTTCTTCACACCACAGAGGCACAGTGCGCATGCGGGGTTGACGCGCGGCGCACACGCATGTAGTAGGAACACTGATGCTCGAGCGAATCATCCACTCGACTACAGTGCAACGTTCTGTTTATTAATATGTTTTATTTTTATGATAAAAGAAGATGTTTTTGCATATATTATTGCTTATTATGTTAATACATTTGGAAGTAAGTGATTATAAAGTAGCAACTTCAAACAGGCCGCTATAATTGTGTCGATTGGCGAGGGATGAACAACTTTCGTCATTAAACTCCATCTGGACTCCATTTTGCTTACCATCAGGTAGTTAGTTTTCCGTACCAATATAATGAAAAGCTAAAGGTAAGTGATTCCACGGTTCCTCAAATTATTTTTCTATCCAAAGGGGACGTTTCGATTGCCTTATTGACTATAACTAACCAGGAAAATAGAATGCTATAGTGATGGCTTCTGTTCTAGTAGCTAACGTTCCGTAGATATCCGTTCTTCGATTTCCATGAATAATAATACTAAGTGTGGGTTTTTCTAAAAAAGATTTTCTAAGAATTTCTAAGACAGAATTACGTACCCTAGAGCAGGGATGTCGAACCAATGGCACGTGATAAAATAAATTGAACACGCTAAACATACTTGATATTGTATGCACACAAATAGAATCTAAAAAAGCAGAGGCACCAGAATAGCTATGGCCGACCCCGGATAGCACATTTTCAGCACATTATTTTTTCATAAATTATGTAACTTTACCTAATAAAGGCTCCCTGTTCTAGAGGATCAATCAGTGATCGTAAAAATGAATCAAATTGTTTTTCTACATTATGCTAGAAAAAGTTTGATACGCTGATATTGGTAAGAGTAAATGATCCTGCTCTCCAGGACTTAAGTTTTAATACCAACTTAGCTAATTATCGCACAATAATATAGTGCACTAATTATGTTTTCTAGAAACGTTTTCTATTGACACATTACTGGACACTAATTAAAATAACCAGTGTTAACATTTGAAATTTAAATGTTAATGCTCCATCTACATAATGCATATAATTTGTGAGTTGGTTTTAAATCTATACAATTACAATTTGAAATCGAACCTTAGACAACATAAACTGTGTATTACTACTACACCATGAAGGCGATTACCCCTTAAGCCGTCATTTAGATAACATATATCATAATTTGCGTTAGATTAGTGTCTTCGATGTGTGTCAATTGCTTGTTTATGTGACAAAAGTAGAGCAGTCTCTACACCTCCCCTCTGAGGCTATCATTGAAGGACATTGTCTTTCAATTGCTTTAGTCCATGAGGATTTTAATAAACAGGTTTTATTCGCTTTTCCGACATAAAATCGTCATAGGATTTACGAATGAACGCTTATTTAAAAGTCTCGGCTTAAAAACTATATCTACATAAAAATATATTAATATGTATATTTCTCCTTCGGTGGCATAGTTGTATTGTTGTACGATTGCAGTGCTGAGGTAGTGGGTTCGATCCTCGAGTTGGGCGAAGGTATATTGGTTTTTTCTACTTTTATACTCGATATGGCGATAGGCTCGCCCCCTATGTCATCATGGGACAGAATACACACAGCAGGAAGTGGGTGCACTACTTGCGTCTCTGCCTACCTCCTTCGGGGATAAAAGGCGTGGGTGCATGTTTCTGTGTGTAAAACATAATTAAGTATACTATATTGCATTAAAAAGTAGTCTCATCACTCTTTGGATATATTAAATCATAGTATGTCTAGAAAACCAATATTAAGTAACATTTTGCGGACTTCTTTAGTATGGTGAGTGAGATTTCTTTAGACCCAAACACTTCCATCTTTCCTTAATGCCCCTACATTTCCTTGAAGAACAGCAACGCAGTATTATTTTGCTGTTGTGGGTGTTTATAGGCAATTTTAAAGAATATATTTTTATTATAATATTAGCTGTGCCCGTGGCTTCACCCGCGTGGAAATTAGTGTGCCACAAAGTTTTTCCCGCGTAAATCCCGACCCACGAGATTTCTTACAACCACACGACCTCTTCAGCAGTAATCGTTATATTTCAGTCAATTTAGAAAACTGTAATATACTATTGACCAAAACCTTCCTCAAGTATTGCACTATCTTTTGATAAAAACCGAACAAAAATCCGTTCAGCAGATATTGAGAAAATCGATTACGTACAGACAACTTTGTTTTATAATGTAGACAGATAGACGTAATTATGCGTTATCTTGTTTATGTGTTTCTGTTTAACAATGGTTACAATAAAGGGTATTTGTATTGTATTGTATATTATATGTTAAGTTATCGTTTCGTTTAAGTAAATTTTTATATGGAAAGTAGAGCAGTGCCCCATACTGACATATCGTAGCGACGGATTTATCGCTTGGATATGTTATTCCTATATATTTCTTTTTACTTTCTATTAGCGTTAACAATTATAGGAACTCGTGTTGGCTTCGGCTATTTATTTAAATACCTCAACGTTTTTACATGATACGCAATGTTAAGAATATGCGAATGTGCGTACGGAGCCTTTTTTTTTTGTTTCATGTTATGATTTAATTATACTTTTGAATAATCATTGGTTTTAAAATCAGCGAAACCATCTGCTTGTTACTGTCTTATGCACTAAATGTGCGTTATATGCATTAAATGTTTTACTTTGGTAAACCAATTATTATTTAAAAAGTATATTTGCAACAAAGACATTTATTTATAGAAGACGGGATATCAGAAAAATTTTCTGCTAAAAAAGTTATTACCATATGGTAATATGTCGTCTTGTTTGAAATTTCCGTGTGACAAGATGACACAACGTCAACATAAACATATTTACTGAAAATATGCTAATATGCGCATTAAAAACGTGCAAATAACGCTATGCAAAAATATTAAATAATTTACAGTGATGTTTTGCTTTATCACAGTGGATTGAGTAACCATCACATAAGCGCTTTGTTTGACAATCTTCCCTGTCCGCTCTATATAATCTTACAGCTCTTTGATTTGGAAAGACCTCGCAGTTGAGACGGATATCTTATCTTTTATCTGACACATTTTCCTAATGTCATTACACCTTATGTAAGGTAACAGTTTTTCGTAAATAGTGACCATTTTGGATTATAACTGGTCGTAATTATAAGGTTACTGTTTTGACATTTCTCTCATTTTGGAGAGTACATAATGACCTTCGTGCATTTTGTGATAGTTATACTTTGATTTAAAATAAGCATACACTCTTCACGCCTTTACTCCTAAAGGTGGAGGCAAAAGTGTAGCTAGGCTCTAATTTTTCGCCATACGTAATTCGCCATTTTCCCTTGTTCCGGAGACCCTATCGCCATATTGGACACAATTTCCAAACTTCTGGCTGATATTGATAAGAAAAACTCTATTACATTTAAAATAAAAGAAATATAATAATATAACATATCTTTAAGATTACTTACATTTGACATTTGCTTATATTAAGAAGGTATACGAACAAGTTTGGTCTTCATTATTTTATTTAAAATGTAGAGAACATAATATACTACAATACGAAGAAACGAAAATATGTTAATAATTTCGTTTCTTCGTATTGTAGTATATTATATCGGTTTTGATTTTTTTTATAAGTCTGAGCATGGACGCATCTCAAATCCATGCGGAGACATGTATTTTTAAGTTATTGATAGTATTTATATTTATAGGCATCATACTACTTCATCATCATGATCATCATTTACCATTAGGCTTACTTGCTTGTCTTGTCATTCAATTGTAAGAAAAAACTCTATCTTATTGTAATTAGAATGTGCCACCAAATGCGTTACTTTTAAACAAATATAGTTCGACCAGAAAAAAACACTACTTTGAGGACGCCACTTTTGTTTTTTTGTTTATAGGTAACGTTGTCAGTACAAGACTAGTTCCATATTTCACTACAAGATGGCGCGGTTTTTTATTGTCTTCATCGGGGGTTGAATGACAAGGCGAGCTTGCCATTCGCCTAATGGCAAGCGATACGACCGCCCATAAACAATAGAAACACCATCCAACACCTTGAATTACAAAGTATTGTTTGGTATTTAACTGCGTTCGCCATCCTGCGACATGAGATGTTAAATCTCACTTTGTCCAGTAGTTATACTGGCTACAATCCGGGACACAACAGTGACTACACACTGCTGCATGGTGGCAGAAATAAACATTGCGGTGGTACCTACCCAAGCGATTGTCTCATATGAGAGACCTAGCAGTATCTTTAGTTATAGTTTCATTTTATAGGTTTCGAAATCTATGCGTAACTACATAACTTGGAGATCAAATGTGTGCAGATCTCTCATAGTGATTGAGTGATTGCTCGGAGGAAGCTGTCATCCGTATGCCGCTCTTTGTGCTTGACAGTGGACATCATAATCAGTGAATACAACATATTTTATTAATCACAGTATTGTTAAAGAGGTCAATTTATTTGTGCTGTCATAAAAATATTTAATTAATTAATTATATTTGATAGCTTGGCCTAATTAATTCGGGTATTTAAAATTATATAATATAAAATACTATTCTAAAATGCTATATTGTAAATATTTATATTTCTATACTCTAACATAAAAGCTTTTAACTTCCTCTCTCACCAAATTAGATCGAGATTTTCTATTCCATGTTTACTAATCAGTTAACAACTTAACAAGGCAATATGAGTCTTATTACAACATTATCAGTTACGACTAACATCTCTATATAATATCCCGAGCGGCGGATATTATGCAGTGCGGCAAAGATTTCGCAATGCAGCGGGTCAATGGACGGAGTGCTTCCTCATTAAGGACCCTTACTGCAGGCTGCCCACGTCCGCCTGGACAGTGGGGTCTGGGAGTTCCCAGAGTTGACAATGACTCTGATATTGGGTAATATAAGATTTAATGATTTCTTATGTTTACGCGAATATTAGATACTAAAATAAAACTATTTTTCGGATTTTGTGGCGGTTTTTATATTTTAATTTTTAAGCGACGTTTCGAAGACTGCAGCCTTCGTGGTTACAGGGGGGAACTTGAAGTTAGGTCAGACCGTCATAAAATCCGAAATATAGTTTAATGTTAATATAAGATTTAATTTTGGTGTTTTCACACATTGACAATATTTATGAGGCTAAATTATTTTAGACGGACAAAAATATGCAGTAGTTCTGACCATTAAAACACGAGGGATGGGTCCAACTCCTAGCCCAGCAAGTGCAAACAAGTTCTTTAATTCAAAAAACCCGATCCAACCAGGATTATTTTGTGCTCTACATCGATTATCTGCCTTCTAACACATCATCATAATATTGTGTTTGGCGTTAACTGGTTGAAATATAATATCCTTCCGGGCTACAACCTCGGAAAGAAATAGATTTGTAAAGAACATTTTAAGAATATATGAAATGTATTCTTATATAGTTACTATTATCGTAAACTATACTTGATTTAGTCATTACTCAGTTCTATATTAATAAATTTGTTATATTTAGTAATAATTGCGGATGGCGTATGATGTAGATGTAAGTATGTACACAAAAACTTAATCTGATTTATGCTGCATCTTTTGGTTAATCAATTATTAAATTGTTTTTGAAAATAATAATAAATAGATAAAAATAAAGTATTTATAACTCACTTGGTCCTGTCATCATCGGAGAGTGGCTCCTGGTGGTCGTCGGCCGTGTTGTCTCCATCGCTGAATCCTGACGCCGAGCTCTGGTGGTGTTCAGGGATCTGGAATACGCGATGCAATAATTAATTCCACCTGGCCTTATTCAAACAAGTTAATATTAATATGGTTGGCATGTCTACTTCTTACGGACATCTCTACCAACAGAACTAACTCTGTGGGTATATGGATTTAGTTATTCCTTCATTGACTATACGCACTAATCCGAGTATGTGGTTTCATTATTAACGCAATATCAAAATCATATATACAAAATATTATAAGGAGGTTTTAAATACAAGGACGGCAGAGTCCACGGCACATGTTGGTGACTAGGTCCAAATCGAATATTAATTGACGAGAAATATCTGGCTAACTGACACAATTTTGCCGGCCTTTTTCAAATCATAATATACACAGACAAAACAAAATAATCAACGTAAATACACTGCATAGCTCACTGACCTGATTCATATCCCATATGCACAAAAATATTATAATATAATCAATTACTTCATTATTAACTTAAAATACAATATAGAACAAAATACAATCTTAATAACACTCGTGCTGTCCGTGCACTGATATCACGGCAAAATATTTGTGATGTAACAAAGAGAATATGTTTGAACTGTTATATCTGTATACAAATAACTAAGTATTTCTCAGGAGTTAACTCGAATTACACGACAAAGGATTTGGCTTGAGATTGTTGGTTTGTAGTGGTTTTATATCAGGCATGGCTAATTAATGGCGAAGTAAGAACTACGTGTAATATACTGTTGGTAGGTCACTTATGGGTGAGAGTCCGGCTAGGTAGGTACCACCGTAATGTCTATTTCTGCCGCCAAGTAGCAGTATTTAGTGTGTTTGTGTTGTGTTCCGGTTTGAAGAAAATTATAGCCAGTGTAACTATTGGACATAAAAGACTTATCTCATGTCTCAGGATGGCGAGTGCAATGGAATGCCAAACAATACTTCGTAATTTAAGGTGTTGAATGGTGTTTCCACTGTTTATGGGTGGTCTTATCGCTTACCATCAGGTGAATGGGAAGCACATTTCGTCATTTAAAGCATTAAAAAAAAGTTTGGAGTGATAGAGCCATGTCTTTATCTGGGCAAACTAATAGCACAGTGATGGCACGTAACAAAATAATTCGGGCACGCCAATTATAATTGAAAACTATGTCAACAAAAATAGAGTTGAAATCTGAATAAAGGTAACTAGAAGAGGGACCGCCCGAATAACTAAAGGCGACACTTTTTTTTTGCGGGATAAAACGGATTATCGCTATCAACTCAATGGAAAGGCATATAAACCATATTATTTTTTTGTTATAAATAAATGCTCGTTTACTAACATAGGTTGGTTCTTCCTGGCGACTGTTCTACATTAATGATAGAGCGTATAAAAAAATATTAAGTCATGAACTGACTTAATATTTTTTTTTATCGCTGTCTCACAAAAGGAGCAATGTGAAGTAAGTTGCTGTTGTGGATAGGCCAAATAAAATATTTAGAAACCCAAAGTTATATGGACAGTCCATTTTTGAAGAGTCTAATTCTTTAAAAGAGGTGTTTATGAACGATAAACATCGGTTATATAATTGTTTCACGTTTGTCGGTCTTTATTAAATAAAGTAATAGACACTATCATTTAAAGAGGATGAGAGGTTCAGAATAACAGGAGACGAGAAAAAAAAACAAATGTGGATCGTATAGTCAGTGGGGAAAGTTGCTATATTATATTTTATTGTGAAAATTTGTGTCGATACTTTGTCCTTTTCTTACAAAGGCTAATTTATTTTAACGAAGCCTACTTATGTATAATGTTGTGTGTGTACCTATGTGGCTTTTGCTCATTACTCCGTCTTTAGTCTTTTTTCATAAGTAAACTCCCCGTGTGATATACCGAGATATCCAAGACTGTCTATTAACCTGCCATATTCCATCTAAACTCTTCCAATCGTCTCACTTACAACAAACCTTCATAGCAATTATACCACAAAATACTATCAGGCATAGCAGATTGTTTCGTGTTATCCATAAATCAACAATAACAAATCTGTTACAATACCTTAGTGAGTGGTATACAATCGAACTCAACCCGTTTCTGCCCGCGCATCGCACCGCACTGCCGCGACAATTAGCTAATTACACCGGCTATGGTTACGGGCTATTAATTCTCGCCTGCCACGCGTCTGATGTAGGGTTGGCACCTGGCATTAGGAACTATCGTTTGGGACATCGGTAACATGTCAATTCTCTAAGAATAGATCTAAGATGTAAGATGCCAACTTAATCCGCGCCATCTATGAATGAAATTCGTGAAGCAATGTTTTAGTTACACTGTACTTTGTAGTAAATGCTTTGCCATATCTAAAACGCATGCAATAGAATCTTAACAATAACATTTATGTACATCTTAGTACTAGGTACTACAATACTCACATGATTTGCGGTAGGAATATAAGAAAATTTATTGAGACAAAATCCAGCATTTTTCAAGAACTATAATCGTCTTATCCAATGCTTAGAATATAATATTCCCTGGTCAAAAAATTATATCGGACGGGGTACAACATCTACGTCTAAAGTAGAGTAACCTTAGGAATAAGCGCACCTAATATTTTGCAAATTTCTTACAATTTAATACTGATTTCAAAACAAGCTAAGAAATTTTTAAGTCAAGGTAATGTAAAACAAACGTTTTGTAAATACAAAGGATCCGGCAGTTAATATTAAAGTCAAATAACATTGTTTGCATAAAAATTCAAACATTACTAATTAAGTGTGTTTATTTTGGTTTTTAGCTCAATTCGCAAGAATTATTGGAGGATTCTTAACCGTAGGTAAAATCTACTCAGTTTCTGCAATAAGTCTGTTCTAAGGCATCACGTTTTATAGAACCTAACATAAAGTAACTTTGTTTTAGCATTCAGTGACATTATAAGAAATTAAAACTCCTTTCATCGACCTTTTATTTAATGTGGCCAATGCATCCATGATTTCTTTAACTTATAGCTGAGTATAAAAATTATAATAATATTTCAATCCCGTGATTATTTGTTTGAGCCTCTATAACTAGAAAACATTAAAATATCGAGATATTAAATTTATGGACTATGAACAAAGATTTAACAAACAAACAACAGCCTTTAAAATCGTTTATCTGATCAAATTCCGCACGATTTACTACATGACCATATGGTACAAAATATAATGCCGTGGGTTGAGGTGCTAATGAATGACTCTAAGAAATCAGAGCGACTGACGTCACAGGATAATGGCGACAAATATCTTCTATTGTATTATAGAGAAAAATATATAATCCAAATAAGAGTAGTCACCAATTTCAATAAAAACGGAAAAAACTATTAAACCTTTAACCACTGATACCCTTATTTCAAAATCTGTTATATTTAACGCCATCTGTGATTTGCCAACTGAACTATACAGAATAAGCCGATATTAATTTCCAGATGTAATGATAGATGGCGCTACAACCGACGCTCAAAAATGTTCCTGTTATGAAGTAGTCAATACTTTGAGTTCGAAATGCATTTTTTTAAAAGCGGTGGTATAATAAATATACCATACTAATGGCATTAGATCGCAAATCTGTTCTTTAATATTATAAAAGTAGAATAATATTTGTTACTTACTCTTACTAATTATAAGTGCGAATGCTTGCTAGAAGATTCATAACTGTTAAACGTCGCATATTGTTAAATTATGTGTAACTTTTACTGTCTAGAACACATGTTTTGGTAATAATTATTATCCAGGAATTATCTTTTCATGTCATAATATGTTGCAAACATGATTGAAATCTGTTTTGTGTTTAATAAACAAATAAATAAAAACATGAAGTAAATTCAAGTACAGCTGTACGGATTATGATCAAATTTGGCGAAGGCGTAGAATATTACCTGGATTAACACATAGGTTACTTTTTATTGCAGTAATATGCTCCTGTAGAAGATAATTGGATTTTTTTAATAGATGGCGCTATAGATTGGTAAAGCATTAAGGGACTTTTATAGTGGAAAAGACTTAAGACGAGGGACTTGACTTGACTTTAAATGTAGGTAAGAAAGAAATAAATTAAAAATCATCCACAGTCTATACATATTATAAAACAAAATCCCCCTTTTCTGTATGTCTGTATGTTATCGATTTTCTCAAAATCTACTGAACGATTTTTTATTAAATTTGGTATGGAGATAGTTTAAAACCCTGGGAAGATTATAGACTACTTTTATCCCGGGAAGTATCCAACGGGACTTTTATCTCGGAAAACTCCTTTACGTGGGTGAAGTCGCAAACAAAAACTAGTATAGTACAGAAGTATACCAAATCACTTAGCACTCAACAAATTAACAATATCCAATTGTAATACGCTATCACATACATGAAAATATTGATCTGAACAACGAGATAGGCTGTTTGCTCTCCTATAAACCGGCAGCTTGTCTATAAAACCACTCGGATCTATCAATTAGACCGATATCTTCCCTTTTTTTCAACACTGAGAAATCCCTTTACTTATTTCTGCCGGATTCACCGGTTCAAACTGTCCTACCGACTAAAAACCCGGCAAATTTCGACTCTCTTTAATATCGAAGGTCGTGGGGTGCGCAAGCGCATGCAACCGCAACCGAAAAATTATTAAAATTACACTCACATGACACTTAACACCGCCCATCTTATAAAGAAAGTCCAAGCGACTGTCCTCTGCATAAATTTGCACACAATATAGCGAAGATTTTCCCCGTCACGAGACTTGAGTGTTTTGTACTATCACTAGGTTAATGTACTTGTATAAATTATTGTCATAACTTAGTTTTGCTGGATACAGATATGTACCCAATGAAATATATATGTCATGCTGTTAGTATACATAGTTTTAGGTGTTAATTTGATGAGCAAGCGTAGATATCACTACCTTACTAATTGTATGATTGTTGTTGTTGTTGATTATACCTTGTTTGATCGTATAAAAAATATCTTTTTATTGTTATCGTGATACATTCTTTCACATAAATGTAAATCAAAATCACCTGAGTAGTTTACATAGGCTCACACCTTTACTCCTAGGGTTAGGAAGAGGCGATTATTCACTTATATCCGTCATCCTTATGATATTTTTTTATTTAATTGCTTTGAAAGACGAGGCGAGCTTGACGTTCGCCTGATGGTAAACGATTAGACCGCCCCTAAACAGTAGAAACCCCATCCAATACCTTGAATAATAAAGTATTTTTTGGTATTCCACTGTCTTATTATGTTCAGTAGATGCATACATGATAGGGGTCAAGGCGATTGAGGACTTCTGTATACTCTACAAATCCTGGATTGTAAATAGGGCGCTATCGATGTTGTCCAGGCACAGACGCAGATCCTGGAGGAGCGCAAAAATAACCAAACAGGACCAATTTGAGTCATGCATAGGCCCAATAACAGAAACTCGCGCAAGGCTAGTTACTATATAAATCATCTTAAATATTTTAGTTAAATTATTTTACATTAGGCTCTAGTCACCTTAGAGTCCAAGTAGTTGTTGATGCTCTCGGAGCTGTCGCTGTTACTGATGCTGTCGCTGTTGCAGAGTCCTCGGGGAGACTCCTCATCTACGGAACTCTTGCTTATATCAGAATCGGACTCTATCCACAAAGGCGACCGGTATTTGAATTTGTGAGCGAACGCATTTAATCTCGCTTCGTTATTCATTTTTAGAAAATCAATTATACATTTATGAATTAATTTATTTCCAAGTACATCGTATGAAACTATAGCTTTATTTTTTATCAATATGCAAAAAAGTAATTTATGAAGCTCATTTTTATGTTGCTATTTAACTTTGCCGCGACTTACATGGATTTTAATTTATTTTTGTGTTTATTTAAATCACTTTAAAGTTTAAAGGGATAGTCTTTAGCCCACCTTAAATATATTTAGAAGTAAATAAACTATTGTATAAATTTATAACACGATATTTTTGCGCGAGTCACCTGTTGTTCCCAGAGGTCGCAAGAAACTACTCGTGAAAGATCACGGGCACATACAATTGCTTGTAGGCAAATAACGGAGTCCCCGTTTAGGGGGCTCAATACAGGGGTCTATTGATTTAAATTCAACTTATTTATAATAATGTTATTAAATAATATTGGTATCTCATACCTTATGTCTTATAATCGCAATAAAATTTAAATTATGCCGAGTTGACGCTGTAAAATAAAATTCAGGATTTAGTGCTTGACAAACCAAATTTCTACGCGGTTTTGCTTCCATCTATCAAATGGCTTACATGCCTGTATTAAAGTATATGCTATCAAATAGTAATGCGTATATTTTTCCTTTCCTTCTACGATATTGATAAAACATTTGGTTTTACTATTTAGTACGGATCAAATTGAACGTCCCTGCGCAGGATGTCGCCGGACAGTAAGGAGCTATCGGGAGTCGCGGTCACTTGAATGTTTCAGTGTCATTGTCTATCGTTGCGCCATCTGTATGCGCAGGTAGTGTTATACGATTGATATTAAGCTTTGACATAATACACTTAAGATTGAATTTGTATTGTAAGCAGTTGCGAAAGGTCTTTTTTTTAAAAGGGAACCCGACACATTTATTTGCATAAACGCGGTCTACAAACCGTTGTAATGATAATTAGATTCTATATAAATTACGAAAGGGAAGCCGGCACGAATCTGATTGCATGGACCCTTCGCCCCTAATTTTTATGTTTTATAATACACCTGGATATGAAACAAAACTGTTCCAACTGATGAAATGACATTAAAATTTTAAGTTAATTTTGTTAAAAGTAATCCATATATATAAAAGAAAGTGGTATTAGTTACACTATTTATAACTCAAGAGCGGTTGTACCGATTTGGTTATAAATTGGTGGAGAGGTAGCTTAGAACCAGGAGACGGACATAGGATACTTTTATGCCCTTCCCACGGGAACGGGACGTGACATAAGACGTGGTATAAGAAAGCAAAATTTGATATGGAGATAGTATAAGACCCTGGGAAGGTTATAGGCTACTGTCCCGGGAAAATATATAGTGGGACTTTTATCCCGG
Organism: Manduca sexta; assembly: GCF_014839805.1. Taxonomy (NCBI): domain Eukaryota; kingdom Metazoa; phylum Arthropoda; class Insecta; order Lepidoptera; family Sphingidae; genus Manduca; species Manduca sexta. Next base: position 12,926,674 of record NC_051122.1, read on the forward strand.
AAAACTCCTTCACGCGGGCGAAGCCGCGAACAAAAGCTAGTACAATATAAAATATTTCATAAGGAAATAATATTTTCCTTTATAAAAAGTATTGTGTAGTGTCGTGTTCAGATAAGCAGTATAATATATTACACTAAATAATAACATTGCGTTAGTGGTTATGACGTTATCATACTATCAGGAGCAAATCTAAATCTCAAACTAGTACATTATGATAAAAATGACCTTAGTTAATGATAGAATTTTAGAGTACAGTTTAACTTCCCATCTGGGAGTAGGGACTCTGTGAAATTGTAACATTAAAGTTTAGTTTACATTAGCCAATTCTAGCAGAAACATTTAACAAGAATTACCAGATGCGTTAATCCTAGCGTCAATATTTCAATAATTCTATAGCCATGCGACTTGCTGCCAGGTTTAAAAGCTTAAAAAATTGCAGCGTTTGGATTGCCGAGATTTTCTACACGGCAAAAAAACACTTGCGGAATTCAGCTTCTGCAAGTTTTCTTGGTAATCTAAACCACCCCTAATTATAGAAATGCAATAAATAATACAAATTATAGCTCTAAGCACTTACATTAAGCGCATCTTTCTTATCAGAATCCGCTGAGCCAGGTTCACTAGGCGAGGATATTGAACCGCGTTTTGAAGATCTATACACAACTGGACTGTTACCATTATTAATTACTTCTTTACCTTCTGCGCTTTTATTGTCTTTACTATCAACTTTATTAATGTCTTCTTTTTTATTCTTTCCTTGCGCAAACATCACTTTAGGTGTAATGTGTCCATTAATTTCATCAACAGGACTTCCTATCGTAAAGCTAGCGATTGAAGGTTCGCCTTCATCGATGTATTTGATATCATTGTCGCTTCTATTTGCTTCAAGAATGAGACGTTTAGTTTCAGCGGGCATTTCCACATAGTCATGAGGGTATGATGGTATATCTACCCGGAGATCTGGCTTCTTTCTTACTCTCATGTTTGCGGTTAATGCTTACATAAATTATATAAGATGCTTATCGTCCAAGGTTAGAATTTTTCCTACTAAATCACTTCACTTTCGATATCTTGACGTTTCACTGAGATTTTACTAAACAAACTCATTAATATCCTTGTATACTATAAGAATGTAATAATGTTATTTTTAATAATTAAAAATATAATTTTCACCTATATAACCACATGAATTTATAAAATCAGCACGCATCACAATATAAATCTTTATGCAAAAACACTTTAGCTGATGATCATTAAAAAAACACTGAAATGTATTACAGTTTAGTCTTTTTATCAAATTGTTCGCCAATCTTGTGATAAGGTACAGTAGACGAAGATAGCGAATCTAATCCATATAATATTTATGATGTTGTTTTGTAAGATGTAGAAGAAAGAACTCAAAACTTAGTAACAGTAGGGAAAGAGCTTGCAGACAATCTAAAAACTGGACTATTGTTTGGATTGCTATACTTTAAAGCAAAAAGACCAACTGTTTAAAAAAGATAAGATTCAACATATGACGGAAATAAGATAAAATGATACTTTATCATAGATAAACATTAAAACATAACACCTTTTTTCATGAGACTCCGCTTATAAATGAATTTAGCCATTTCTTTTTGAATAGATTATTATATTTTCTAGTTTTAGCGAATATGCATTATAGACTGGGATTTTTTAGGTCCCTTTCCTGTTATTGTCTTGGCATACCTGGTTAGGTAATGTTTGGAGCGAATATTTTCCAATTTTTTTATTAAATCTCGGTAAGATCATTCGTCATCAGAGACCCACTCGTTGCTCGTGTCCTGTTTCTCTACTATTTGATTTTAAAATAAAGTTTGCAGATGGTGTAAGAATTTGTGACATTTAGTGATTGCCTGCTGCACACTATCGCTCGACGGCAAAAATATACTTAGTGGGATAAAATAGTAGGTTTGTGGTCACTAAAGGGCGATATCAGACTAATCTAGATGTGTTTATGATACTAATTAGAGCGAGGTAACGTACTTTATCTGAAAGTCGAAATGCACCGCCTTTGATATCCTTTATCACGAATCTTCATTTACATATTGGCATCATTAGTATTATTAGGTCAAGATCTTCCGAATGATTACGCTTTCTTCAATTATTTTTATGTGTAACATAACATTAGTAAGTGGAATTTAATTTATCGAGAATTTAATGTCGGTACATTGCT